>NC_064921.1:406806701-407431701 GCF_023897955.1 Schistocerca gregaria | reverse complement strand
AATTACAAGAACACTTGCAGGGAATATATGATTGGTTTTGGGACTTACAGTTCTATTAAGTTTCGGGTGTGCAGTTGCAAGAATTCTCCTTCTTCTTCTAATATTTCGGCTGTATAACTTTCAGCCATCTTCAGAATGAGCCGCAAGATTGCCGCTCGAGTGCTCCCTTCGTCCCTTTGTACTTGTGTACCGCGCAACTGCGCATGCGGCCACAGATGCAAATGCGCCAGAGACGTCCACAACGCGCGAGTTACATCTATGACTCAGCTGTCGATCTGTGTCGGCATGTCGATATATCACTGTGAGCTGCACTGCGACGACGTCTTTGTGAGTTCATCACACCAAGTGCCGGATTCCATGATTTAGGTTGGAACTACTATATTAATTATATTCGTCGTCCTTCACTATCGAGTCCCAAATAGGTGATGTAGTTGCCAAAATTTCGAAATTGTCATACAACATACTGTGAGCAGTGTCAATACTGTGCTCTGTCACAAAACGTACAATTTATTGAGTAAGAGCATGTACCGGAAGTTCAGCAGGGATTCCACCAATCGAGTGGCGAAGAAAACGGCTTCGCTTCTGAATGATCCTTTCTTCCCACCAGAAGCTGTTCGGAGAATGAAACCAAGTGATGCGGTGCCTCCTAGATTTTATGGACTGCCAAAGGTCCTCAAGAAAGATGTTCCTTTCCGCCCAGCAGTGAGTAACATAGGCTCTTCGACCTATTAAGTTGCCAAACTCCTGGCATCGTTGTTGAGGCCTCTTTCGGGAAAATATGCTCACCACATACGAAACTCTTCTGAATTCATTAGTAAACTGAAATAATTGAAAATGAACCCTTCTGATATATCAGTTAATTTCGATGTGGTGTCTTTATTCACAAAGGTTCCCCTTCCAGAGTCTCTACAACTTATTGAAAGAAGTTTTGACAAAGAGATTTCAGCTTTATTCAAACATGTTCTTACCTCTACAACTTCTTATTTAACAACGAATTTTTTGAACAGACGGACGGAGTCGCCTTGCGTAGTCCCTTATCCTCTATGGTGACCAGTTTATTTATGGAAGACTTCGTGGAGTAGGCGCTTGAATCTGCTGACTTGAAACCCACGGTATTCTGGAGGTATGATGATAATACCTATGTAGTTTGACCCCATGGTGAAGATAACTTTCAAGACTTCTTAAGACATCTGAACTTCCTCCACCATGGAAATGGAAATTGAAAAGGAGGGATGCTTTCCACTCTTGGATGTTCCGGTTCGGCGCAGAGAGGATGGCACATTGGGACATGAAGTGTATCGGAAGCCTACGGACACGGATTTGTATTTACGTACAAATAGCTGCCACCATCCTGCCCAGACGATGAGAGTTTTCCGAACTTTGACCCATAGAGCGCATATTATTTCTGACGAAAGTGATCGGTAAGATGAAATTTTCCCACTTGCAAAGAATGTTTGAAGACAATGGGTAGTCCCCACAGCATATACAGAAGACACAGAAAATGAAACCGAAAGAGGCCACAAAGAAAGCAGAAGAAGATGAAGAAACCTATAAATCGATGGCCTCCCTGCCGAGTGTGGGTAGCCTCTCATCAAAAATAGCACGGATTCTCAGCAGACATAAAGTAAAAGTGATTTTTCGTCCTCCACCCAAGAGAGCTGCACTCATGGGCTCCGTCAGAGATGATTTTCTGCTCCTAAAATCTGGAGTCTACAAAATTCCACGCGAATGTGGGTTTCTTACATTGGACAAACAACTCGTACTGTAAAAAAAAAATGTACAGGACACCAGAGGCACACACGACTTTTACAACCTAACAAGTCGGCAGTGGCAAAGGACTGTATTGACACTGGTCACAGAATGTTGTATGAGAACGTCGAAATTTTGGACAACTACATCATCTTTTTCGAACTCGATAGTGAAGGAGGCCACTGAGATTCACTTAACAACAAATTTAATTAATAGAGATAGTGGTTTCAACCTTGATAAATCATGGAATTCGGAACTTGGTGTAATTAACTCACAAGGACATCGTCACAGTGCAGCTCACAATGATATATCGACATACCAACACAGATCGACTGCTGAGTCATAGATGTAACTCGCGCATTGTGGACGTCTCTGCCAACGACCAACGTCTCTGGCGCATTTGCATCTGTGGCCGCATGCGCAGTTGCGCGGTACGCGAGTATAAAGAGACGAAGGGAGCACTCGAGCAGCAGTCTTGCGGCTCACTCTGAAGATGGCTGAAAGTTATACAGCCTAAACATTAGAAGAAGAAGGAGAATTCTTGCGGCTGCACACCCGAAACTTAATGGAACAGTGTTTGCGACGCCAAAACCTGAAGATTCACATCAGGGACTGACAGTTTACTCTAAGCGTAAACAAGAGTATGCTACTGGGCACAAACAGGCGAAGAAATCCACTACTGTGCAGACAAACTATTAGTGAGAAATCACTATAAACCTAATTACCGAAAAATATTTAAAAATATATATCCTGGTTGAATTAAAGTGGAATGATAGCATAAAGCACTCGTAAGAAGAGGAGATGCCAGACTAAGGTTCATTGTAATAATATTAAGAAAATCAGAAACACTCGACCTATTCTTGAATAATGTCCATCGGCATGGAACCCTTACCAGGTTACATGAATAGAAGAGATAGAAAAACTTCAGTGGCTATTCGGAAACTAAGTTCCGATCGATTGTGAAATGGAAGCCGCTATGAAAATAAAAAAAAATGTTTGATTTAAAACAGTTTGCTATACCTTCCAGGCACTTCTCTATATAGTCGCCGCTCCGACTAAGACATCTGTCCCAGTGCTGTATCTGTTCTCCATCGAAGATGGCAGCCGCCTGTATTTCTCGACAATTCTCTACACTGGTTTGCTCCTCTCGCTGTGACATAATGTTGTCTTCATGGCCAGTGGTTCCTGTGAGAAGATCCGAAACTCAGGTGGAGCCAATTACGTGCTATATCGTGGAAAACGCAGCAGGGGCATCTTCATTTTCCACTTCACCAAAGAAGACGTAAATGTTCCAGAATTCCAAACAAGAGCAACTGCCAAGATGAGAAACATAGAAATAGATATCCTCGGTGTCGTAAAGCAGCTTAAATCAATAAAAGTAAGGCTTCCTGTCCATACTGTACACCAGTCAGGTTCCTCTCAGAGTATGCTGCTACAATAGCTCCATATTTAGCAATTATATACAACCGCTCGCCACAGAAAGATCCGTACCTAAAGACTGGGAAATTGATCAAGTCACATCAATATCCAAAAAGGGAAGTGGGAGTAATCCATTGAATTACAGGCTCATATCACTAACGTCGATTTGCAGTACGGTTTTGGAAGAACATTATGAAGTACCTCGAAGAAAACGATTTATTGACACGAAGACAGCTCGGTTTCAGGAAATATCGTTCTTGTGAAACACAGCTAGTTCTTTATACTCATGAAGTTATGAGTGCAATCGACAGGGGATGTCAAATTGTTTCCATATTTTTAGATTTCCAGAAGGATTTCGACACAATTCCTCACAAGCGTCTTATGACCAAAAAAATGGTTCAAATGGCCCTGAGCAATGTGGGACTTAACTTCTGAGGTCATCAGTCCCCTAGAACTTAGAACTACTTAAACCTAACTAAGCTAAGGACATCACACACATCCATGCCCGAGGCAGGATTCGAACCTGCGACCGTAGCGGTCGCGCGGTTCCAGACTGTAGAGCCTAGAACCACTCAGCCACTACGGCCGGCCTTCTATCCAAACAGTGTTCCTATGGATTAGCGCCTCCGTTGTGGGACTGGATTTGTGATTTCCTGTGAGAAAGGTCATAGATCGTAGTAATAGACGGAAAGTCATCGACTAAAAAAAGAATCCGGCATTCCACCAGGAAGTGTTACAGGCAATCTATTGTTAATGCTCTATATTAACGACATAGGAGACAATATCAGTAGTCGTCTTGGATTGTTTGCAGATGATGCTGTTATTTACCGTCTTGTAAAGTCATCAGATGACCAAAACGAATTGCAGAATGATTGAGATAAGGTATCTGTATGGTGTGAAAAGTGGGAATTGACCCTGAATCACGAAAAGTGTGAAGTTATTTACATGAGTACTAAAAGAAATCCGCTAAATTTCGATGCCACACAAATCTGAAGGCTGTAAATTCAACGAAATACTTAGGGGTTACAATTGCAAATACCCTAAATTGGAACGATCACATAGATAATGTTGTGGGTAGAGCCAACCAAAGACAGTGATTCATTGGCAGAACACTTAGAAAGTGCAACAGGTCTTCTAAAGAGACTGCTTACACACGCTTGTCATCCCTATTCTGGAGTATTGCTATGCGGTGTGCAGATGGGACTGACGGATGACATCGAAAAAGGACAAAGGAGGTCAGCTCGTTTAGTATTACCGCGAAGTAGTGGAGATAGTGCCACAGACATGATACGTGAATTGGACTGGAAATCATTAAAACAAAGGCGTCTGTTGTTTCGACGGGAACTTCTCATGAAATTTCAATAAACAGTTTGCTCCTCCGATTAAGAAAACATTCTGTTGGCACCCAATACATAGGGAGAAATGATCGTCACAATAAAATAACAGAGATCAGGGCATGACAGTTTTGTTACGTGGACTGCATGACAGGCAGGACCACATACATTACAGGAGACAACATTTTCTAGGTCTTTCCACCTACTAACTGTACGCTCAGAATTTAAAAGAGCGACATGACGCTGTCGACGGGCTTTGCTGCACACACTGCCCAACGTATTTGTGCAGAACGTTATCGGATTTTCTCAGTGGCTTCCATTTCGCGCCCAATTGCACCTTATTTTCCAAATACGAGGGCTATCCACAAAGTACATTACGTTTTGGAATTAAAAATAAAGTATTGCAATTTTTTTTATTTTATGTAGATGAAAGCCACACTTAAATACAACTTTTCTACATTGTTGCCATTTAAATTAAGGCACTTATCGTAGCGATGAACGAGCTTGGAAATTCCTTCGTCGTAAAAGTCGTCCGCCTGCACCTTCAATCATGTGGTTACCCGTTCTTGAAGCTGTGCGTCGTCATCAAAACGCTGCATAGCCAACCACTTCTTCATTGCTGGGAATAAGTGGAAGTCGCTCTTGCAGGAAACCCACAAAAATCACACCTTTTCTGTCCCAAAAGACAGTCGCCATCACGTTCCTTGCCGACATTATCTACATGAATTTCTTGGGTTTTGGGGGGGAATTTGTGTGCCCCCACTGCATGGACTGCAATTTTGTCTCGCACTTCACATGCTTAACCCATCTTTCGTCACCAGTAACGATGCGATCGAGTAAGCGCCAAAAAACGTTAACGCTGCAGCCATTCGCGGATTTTTGTGAATTTCCATCAAGATTTTTGGTATCCATCTTGCACAAACTTGTGGTAACCAAGCTTTTCGGTAATGATTTCGTCGAACAAACCTCGTGAAATTTGTGGAAAACGCATAGAGAGTTCCGTTATTGTGAAATTACGGTTTTCACGGACCGCGGCATAGACTTTTTCGACACGTTCGGCAGTCACTATGCTGGGTCTTCCACTTCGCTCTTCGTCGTGAACGTTAGTTCGGCTATTTTTAAATTTTATGACCCATTGATGCACTCCACCTTTAGTCATTATGTTGTTCCCATACACTTCACAAAGCTGCCGATAGATTTCTATCGGTGTACAGCATTTTGCAGTCATAAACCTTATTACAGCACGCACATCACACTTCGCGGCATTTTCAATTAACGCTGACATTGCAAACTGTCACAGTAACTCAACGGAGTACGGTACGAACCTCTCACTAGCACGGCAGGATGCCGACTGAGCGGCGGAATGCCATGACACCAAGATGGCCGCGCTAGCACCACCCCTAATGGACACAAACGAAAACGTAATGTACTTTGTGGATAGCCCTCGTAGCTGCCGTACAACGAAGTGCTGATCGTCCCGTCACGGGACATTTTAATCGGAGCTTTAGAAGAGGCTCAGCTAGTTCCAGTGGCAGACCCTCAATGAGAGGTGATGTGCCTCACGAGGGGACCTGTCCGAGAGAGTACTTTCTTGAAAAGTTCAACAACATATTATTTCCACAGAGGTATCGTGAAGTGATCACAAGAAAAAGATATGCGAAATGAGAGCTAATGCAGAGATTTACCGACGTCATTCTTCTCATGCGACATGCGCGAAAGAAACAGGTAAGAGGGAACACGTAACGCTATCCGAAGTACCCTCTGCCACACGCCGTAATAGCGCTTGCGGAGTACAGATGTAGATGTAGAAAAGAAGTAAAATAATTGCCACTTAAATGTAAACTCCATAGTGAGGCACATTGCCGTCTTGGCGTCAATATAAGTGGAAAACCTTGAATGTCACAAAAAAAAAAAAAAAAAAAAATTGACGGAGCACGGACGTTCGAAAGCGGGCGGTGTAGTAACCGCCGCGCCTCGTTCTCTCTGTGACTTAAATCCACGTCCCCCTTCTGTACGTGTTTGTAGACTCTGAGACGGGAGCGGCCATGTGGTGATCCATTAGGCGGAGAATAAAAGTTTGAGAGCCGCCGTAGCACAGCCTGCGGAATGGTGCGGCGCTCTCGCCTGTAAGGCCATAAAAGCGGGACGCCGAAGCTGAGGAACACAGCTCGCCGTCCAGACGCGTCGCGACGCCGCGCCGCCAGTCTGCAGATGGCGCCCGCGGGAAGAGGAAAATAGGAGCGGAAGGGGTGGTGGAGGGGGGGATTGAGGGGTGAGGGAGCCAGCCAGCGGCAAGTAGCTGTCGCTCTCTTTCTCGCTCACTGCCACGTCTCTATCGGAGCAACTTCCCGAGGGACCACTGCTAGCTGAGAGAGGTGCCTTTGTCTGAATCACCACTTTCGTGAGTTCTCTACGGGGCCTACGGCCCAGTTCTAATATCTTCCTCATACTGGCACTTTCGCAAGGCAGTATTTTTGTAAGTGTAATCTTCGAGAGGGAAGGGCAACCAAAGGTTGTCCAGATTAGTGTGAAGTATCTAGGAGGCTTTCGGAAGAATATCGTGCGCATAGTAACATTTCACAGGCATAAATTTCCGAGAAGTATCACATACTCTCTTACATTAAAGTTACTGCCAAAAATAGAACAAAATGGGAAGGAAATCGAGGAGCGCTTTGGTATATATATACGAGGGTCGGTCAAAAAGTAATGCCTCCCATTTTTTTTCTACTTAAAAAAATTAAGTTAAGTGAAAAATTTGAATTTGGCGCCATTCCTCAAACCTTCTTCTGCAATCCACTGCAGTAGTAACTTTCTGTGTCAACAGGTGGCAGCACAGCAGAAGTTTGTAAGATGGCCGACATCGATGTTCGTTTGAGACAGCGTTGTGTATTGAATTCTTGAATGCAGAAGGTGAAACGCCCATACGCATTCATGAAAGACTGAAGAAGGTGTATGGTGTTGTGACAGTGGATGTCAGCACTGTTAGACGATGGGTTCGTCGTTGTAAGGAAGCTGAAGGGCAAACACCGTTGACTGACGAAAAGCGGAGCGGCAGGCCGGTGAGTGCAGTGACTCCACACAACATTCAGCAAGTTGATGACATCATTTGTGGTGACCGTCGGGTGACTGCAGATGAAGTGTGTCGCATTATTTCTCTTAGTAAAGGCAGTGTGATTCATTTTGAAGATGAGGAGGCCGTCAAAACATCCGTGCGTCAATGGCTTAGGAAGCAGAGCTGTGATTTTTACCGTGCTGGGATACATGCCCTTGTTCAAAGATGGACCAAAACTGTCGAGATAAGCGGAGATTACATTGAAAAATGACAAAATGATCCTCAATGTTGTGGTTTTCAACCTATGTAATTGCATTTAAATTTCCTGACAATTAAACGTAGAAAAAAAATAGGAGGCATTACTTTTTGACTGACCCTCGTATATATATATATATATATATATATATATATATATATATATATATATATATATAAAGCAATATAACAATAACAGACAAGGACTGTACAACTAACTACTAAGTATAATAATAGTTAAACTAACAGATGTTTGCATAGTGGACTACTCACAGAGGTCTAGTGAGGACTGTAACTATCGAAAGGCTGTGAAACTTGGTAGATATTCTAATTCATTAATGCGGGACCGCTTGGAAAAAAAAATGTTCCAATTTTGGCCATCAGGTGCAAATCGGGCGCTGCAAATGCAAGAAAGACGTATAAAAATGTTCGCATATGTAATGGATTACGAATCGGATAAGTGGAGCAAACGTTAAGCAAGTGAGAAAGATATAATAATGATTTTATTGGTAATCGCTGCTTGCACAACTTGATGATGCTGAACAAGGCCATATTTCCAACTGGTGGCCAAAACTGGATTTTTTTTTCTTTCCTGTGTACACTGGTATCTACCAAGTTTCGCTGCCATACGATAATTACTGACCACACCGGACCTTCGTAAGTATCTGCACTTTAATTATGACCAACCGGTACTTTAAATATTTATGGACTGATAATGAAGAAGATCAGAAGTAAACACCAATGCCAATGACACTGCAGACGGGGTAACAGTGGAAGCAAAAAGTAGCCAGAAACTCATGATATAAACATCAGGTGGGTAAAATATGTGTATGACCAACCAAAGCATAGATTTTTAAATTTCATAGGTCCTTGTTTGCTGAGTGGACATATGCCAAATGAATGGAATGAAGCTTCGTTATGTCCTATTTTCAAGAAAGGAGCTAAATCATAACGCGCAAATTACTGAGAAATAAGTCTGCAACATTCCTGTTACAAACAATGCTCTCAAATAATAAACAACAGATTAATACCTGTAGTGGGAGCAATTATATTAGAGATGAAACATGCTTTAAGAGATGGTAGAACATGTTAGCTTGCATTTTCACTTTGGCGCAAGAAACTGAGAAAACAAGAGGATTTATATTACCGACTTATTATGTTCTTCTCGATTATGAAAATGCGTTTGACGAGGTAAAACGGGAAATATAATGGAGATCACTAAAGGAAACGCTACACTCCAGACGAATCAGAAACGACTTCCAAACTCTTGGACTTATATTCGATTTTAAAAGGTTCTTCGTTTTTAGAAATCCTAGCGAATTGTCTTTCTCGTTTCCATCACGAACTTGGTAAACATGGACTGACATAAGCAACGCAACATCTACTGATATTTTCCCATATATCAAGAAATGCTTAAAACTGTCCTTCCACCGTTGTCAATTTATTGTGTGCTGAAGTAAATGAATGGTGAAATATTCACAATTTGTAATTGACCGACAAGTACCATTAATTAGCACACGTTTAAACTCCCAGAAAAAAATATGAAACTTGATCTAGAATCGTGAAGACTGTAAAGTACAATTTAGTTCTTTTTGGAAACGTGCAGTAATTTATAGGTCTTCAGTAATTTTTTTGGTCTTTTCTCTCCTAAATTATTTCTTAATTTGACCAAACAAGCTCGTTGGTGGAGAAGATTCTGTCACTCGATGATGTGGTTGCAGGGCGAGAAATGACACACTAATAAAGTAGTTGTAAGAATGGGTAGTGCTTCAAAATGAATTAATTACAGTTATCTAAAAACTATTTAATCTTAAATGCGAAAAAATGTCAAGAAAGCAAGAAAACTCATAAAAACCCAATTTTATACAGTGAGTTGGCTTTATTTAAAAACAATACCCCGATTTTTCTCAGCCCTGAACGTAAAGTATGATTGTGCCAATCTTCACAATCTTATACAGAAAGGACATGCTTGCAACCTGAATTACGTAGGTTACTACAATTCCATTTATTTATTTGACATCATTACTGTTCAATATGTCCTCGCGGATCTTGGATGCTTGCATTCTGTCCTCTCATGGTAATCAAGTACCCGATGTACACTACTGGCCATTAAAACTGCTACACCATGAAAAAATGCAGTTGATAAACGGGTATTCATTGGACAAATACAATTTCTGTTTACAGAAAGGCCCGTACAGGACCTGCAACATGCGGTCGTGCATTATCCTGCTGAAATGTAGGGTTTCGCAGGAATCGAATGAAGGGTAGAGCCATGGGTCGTAACACATCTGAAACGTAACGTGCACTGTTCAATGTGCCGTCAATGCGAACAAGAGGTGACCGAGACGTGTAACCAATGGCACCCCATACCATCACGCCGGGTGATATGCCAGTATGGCGATGACGAATACACGCTTCCAATGTGCGTTCACCGCGATATTGCCAAACACGGAAGCGACCATCATGATGCTGTAAACAGAACCTGGATACAATCGAAAACATTATGTTTTGCCATTCGTGGACCCAAATTTCGTCGTTGAGTACAGCATCGCAGGCGCTCCTGTCTGTGATGCAGCGTCAAGGGTAACTACAGCCGTGGTCTCCGAACTGATAGACCATGATGTTACAAACGTCGTCGAACTGTTCGTGCAGATGGTTGTTGTCTTTCAAACGTCCCCATCTTTAACTCAGGGAACGAGACGTGGCTGCACAAACCGTTACAGCCATGCGGATAAGATGCCTGTCATCTCGGCAGCTAGTCATACGAAGCAGTTGGGATCCAGCACGGCGTTCCGTATTACCCCCCTGAAACCACCGATTCCATATTCTGCTAACAGTCATTGAATCTCGACCAAAGAGAGCAGCAATGTCGCGATACGATAAGCCGCAATCGCGGTAGGCTACAATCCGACCTTTATCAATGTCGGAAACATGATGGTACGCATTTCTCCTCCTTACACGAGGCATCACAACAACGTTTCAGCAGGCAACGCCAGTCAACTACTGTTTGTGTATGAGAAATCGGTTGGAAACTTTCCTCATGTCAGCACGTTGTAGGTGTCGCCACCGGCGCCAACCTTGTGTGAATGCTCTGAAAAGCTAATCATTTGCATATCACAGCATCCTCTTCCTGTCGGTTAAATTTCGCGTCTGTAGCACGTCATCTTCATAGTGTAGCAATTTTAATGGCCAGTAGTGTATATTTCACCTCAAGGCTGTCCCTTGTCGGAAACGAATGTGTCGATAAACTCAGCGGGAGTGTAATGCCGCCAGGTTGCAGCTCAGGACGGCGGGCCATTCTTTCCGTTCGCGAATATTGCAGGCTGCACCACGATGGCGCCTATCGTACCCTACAACTTTCGTGCCCGATTGGAACTGGTGGAAGCGCGGGATCGCGGAATGGGGAGAAGGCGGGAGAAACTGTAGTTAGCGCTGCTCGGCCGACAACTTCCTGGGCAGCCGTTAAGCTGCACAATGGAGTCCGCGCAATCCAGGCCGTATTTCAGGGGAAAGTACTGCGCACAAAGAAAAGCCAATTTCCCTCGAAGAAAGCCATTGTTCTTCAGGAGATAGCTCTGCATAAGACTTTCTGCAGAATCCGTTGCGAAGTGCCGACGACTGCTGGTGTGTATTAAAACTTCGGCAGTCCCACTTAGTCTTCAACTGGAAACTGCCAAGAAGACGAGGAGTGTAATTTAGCTACGGGTGCCTGAGGAAAAGGCTTTTGTAAGGTGCATTCTTTCCGGTTTTTATTCATAGTAGGAAAAGAATCCGCTATTATACTACAGCAACATAGCTCGAAAACGGCTTAAGAGTTCTCTCTACCGTCAGGTCATCCTTGTTGAATATTACAATTGAAGGAAAAAGCAATATTTTTCAGAAATGATTTCATACAACAGCTTCTCTTTTCTTCTCAATCCCCGAAACCTCAGCAGACAGAACCAATCAATTTCTGGCTGTTGAGTCCCTAGAACACTAAACATACTTTCAAAAAAGACGTAAAATAGATTAAATAGATTGTTCAGCTTGACTATCCACACTGACAAATTTTAAAAACTGTACAGTCGTCCCACATATCCTTATGATATTCATCTGACAATACAACTACACTACTGTTGCTTGAACCTATTATCGTATATCAAACTTGATCAAGACCTAGTACAACTTGTTTAAAACAAAGAACATTTTAATAGACAGCATGGCGTATCGTAATATGTGATCTGCAGAGCTTCAGAGTGAACACAATATTATTGCTCTAAAACCTGTTTTCGATGCAGCTGCGGTAATCTGCCTTGGGAGCATTCTTCTGTCTTCTGGAGTCACGAAGGGCTAACTCAGCAAATGTTTCCGCGGACACGATTCCAGCAACTCAAACGATAGTGTTGGAAAAAAATTATACAAATAAATCGACCAAACTGCTTGAAAGACTGTAACAGCAAGATGAGGTATGAGATAAATAACGTAACGTTCTCAACTAGTAATACAGTAAAAGACTTCCCAAATTACTAGGAAGTCCAATATTCAATTTAATTTACACTATTATAGCCATTAACGCCATTTGTTTTGACCAATGATTTAACATTTCCTATCGAAACAGTGCATTTGTACATTTGAACGGATGTTTCTTCAACAGTAAGTTCCCAAGTTCTTGCTTCAGATATAGTAATGTTGTCCCCAATGCCGTTTCTTTTCCCCCACCATCAATGCTTCAAAGGAGAAAGTATATCTTAGCATTATCGACGAACTTTTCGCTCAAAATGAGATAGATGTAGATATACTTATGGAGTTGATAAATTTAGCTCATCTTAAATGAAATTCACTGCGATGGTGCAGTTGAGACCGAAGACACACCAGCTAAGAAAAAAGCTATGTCATAACCAATCATTGTCTGTGTTTTCGTTGTGTTTGTTTCTTACTTGCTCAGAGACACTTGTTGATTGCAACACTCATCTACGAACATTTTACGAAGGATCTGTTGAAATTTTGATGGTTTTTTTAAATGAAGATCAGGCACTTTAAGTGGAGCCTCAATAGGACATGATTGAGACTGCAGAAGCTGGTTCGAAATTAGACGCCAAACACATGTGCTCCAACTGTGACAGGTTGGTAAAAACGATAAATGAAAGATTAAAAAGGTTGCTGTCCCTTTCTCAACAAAATGTTGAAATGGAAAAATTTTAAATGCCTTTTTGTCAGTTTGCTCATTTTCAATCTAAATGACCTCTCCGACAGAAGCTATTGAACCTATTCCTTTGAAACTTTTGCAGCTTCTCCACAACCATCAGCAAAGCATTGCGTTTACACTCATATATTTATCTCGGTTCCTGCAGATTAAAGTTGGCCAAATTGTAATAGGAATGTAGATGTTGAGTAAAATTACTATAAAACCCTTCGTATTGATGCTGTACTCATGTTTGCAGATGAGCATAATGACGACACTGTAGTAATGTAGAAATTTCAATTTTCTATCTCTGAGATAGTGGGCCATTAACATTAGAAATTTAGCATGGGAAAGAGGAGACCACTTGTACCGCCATGACTAAACGGTGTAACGTTTGATTCTAAAAATTTCTCTTTCTTCTCTTAACAGGTGGATGTGATGGTGACGAATTAAACCCAACCATTTGTGATTTCCGCAATGTGAAGATCTATATGTTCTTTTGTATACAGGTGTAATACCTCATTTGTCCAAGTGATTCTACTGTATTTTGGTTTTCTGTCGTTTACTAGTTTATAACATAGGGCGAGCAGAAGAATAAGGGGAACAGTGATGTCCCGATTGGGAGTAGTTTTGTGATATAACAGTATCTGCATGTAGTAAATAAGCAAATTATAACTAAATCAATGCGAATTTTGTAAAGTAATGGTCTCTCCCTTAAAACCATTAGTGTTAGGAGTACCGCCACCGGCAACTGAGTGGTAAGCGCTACGGAATGTCAATGCTAAGGGCCCTGGTTCGATTCCCGGCTGGGTCGTAGATTTTCTCCACTCAGGGATTGGGTGTTGTGTTGTCCTAGTTATCATAATTTCATCCCCATAGACACGCAAGTTGAGGAATGGTGTCAAATCGAAAGACTTGCACCTGACGAACCGTCAACCGGACGGGAGGCCCTAGTCACACGAAATTTTATTTACCGGTAAGGAGGCAGTGGGAGAACGTGTGTGTGCGGGTGGATGCGGAGAGGTGGGTGGCGGCAGGGCGGGTAAGGGAGGTAGAGGCCAAAGTACAGTAGCTGTTCAGCTGATTTTCTCACTCACATAACATCCAGCCAACACTTGTTTCAAGAATTCTTTGCAGCATTGTAGCGTCCCTTGTGTGGGTTTTGGCAGCGACTGAGCGACAGGGGTTCGAGAATACAGTCTGCTGACCGAATAGAGAGGGAGACTCGATTTTCTGACGGGGATGCAGGAGATGGGAGGATCACGAAGGTAGTAAGCACTCACAAGAAATAGTTTATTTTGAAGTTTTAGTACAAACTGACCTTCCTGACTGAGGTGTCTCTTCGCTAGTCAGATCCTTGCACTGAGACAGTGACTGTCTATCACTGTTCCGCCTGCTAACTGAAACACTTGTCTGAAACTAAGATCCATACAGCCTTGCAGTTTATATTTCCGGCCCAACAACATTAGCCCGACACTCTCTCTACCTCCGACCGCGACCACTTCTCGCGACTATCCCATTCTGTCACTGAATCTCCACTGACTCTGCCTGCTTCTGTTTGTTCGCTGGTATATTGGCCCAGCATTTGTAAGTAGGCTGTTTACGTTTTCTTATTGGTAACGCCACGTAGCGCTCTGTATGAAAAATCACTGGCTGTGCTGTGCGCAGTCTGTGGCTAGTTTGCATTGTTGTCTGCCATTGTAGTGTTGGGCAGCGGCAGCTGGATGCTAACAGCGCGTAGCGTTGCGCAGTTGGAGGTGAGCCGCTAGCAGTGGTGGACGTGGGGAGAGAGATGGCGGAGTTTTGAAATTTGTAAGAATTGGTGTAATGAACTGCTATATATATTATGACTAGTGAGGTAAATACATTGTTTGTTCTCTATTAAAATCTTTCATTTGCTAACTGTGCCTATCAGTAGTTAGTGACTTCCGTAGTTTGAATCTTTTATTTAGCTGGCAGTAGTGCCGCATCGCTGTATTGCAGTAGCTTGAGTAACGAAGATTTTTGTGAGGTAAGTGATTTGTGAAACGTATAGGTTAATGATAGTCAGGGCCATTCTTTCGTAGGGATTTTTGGAAGTCAGACTGCGTTGCGCTAAAAATATTGTGTGTCAGTTTAAGCACAGTCTTGTATAAATTTTTCAAAGGGGACGTTTCACATTTTGTTCAACTTCTCCCGTAAACCTACACAGTCCCTGACAGGATATAGTGTCTAAGGCTTCACTTCGCCTATTGGCAGCATTGGTTTGTCATTCTTTAGTTATCTTTCACAGGCTGTGGGGAAGGGCAGGGAGTTCTTCCCTATAAGGCTATCGAATTCGTCCTAAGCCTTCCACTGGCTTATAGCGACGTATTATAGCCTCCATCACAAGTCCACTTCTCCTTCTCTCTTAGAGGTTGTGAGTTTCTCTCTCAGCTGCTGCCGAAGTACATTCTTTAATTGTGTCACCTAATTTAGATTTCCTGTCTACGGCCTGTGCCTCATTAATTCTGTCCAATAACTTATCCCTTATCTCTAGAGGTCTTGTAGCCAAGGCACGTGATTTATCTCTATATGCCTCCCAAGTTGGCTCCTGTAGTCCAACACGTAGGGCCCTTGGAGCTTCCCCTGCTAAACCCGAACTTCCGTCTTCAAGCTAAATAGGTTCCAATATTGTCGACAGGACTTGTCTTTTATCTAAGACTATGACAGCGTCTTAAACAACAGTTCATCATTAAGGAAATTCTGTACAATTGTGGTTCTAGTTCGCGGAGAGAAAGTTTCGTTGTCAAGTCTGGAAGTTCTGGTGGTGAAAGCCGGTCTGTCGTAGTAGGAGAGAGGCGGGACTCTATGGGAGTGGTAACGAAAGTTGCTTGCTGTGTGTCAGCCTTTGATAAACCAACAAGAGAAGAGAAGAGAAGAGGAAGCTGCCTGCATCTACAGCTCTGCAGGTGGGGCCCCGCCTAGAGCTATTCCGTAATGAGGAAACCCTGGGGAAACTGCAGCCGCGGACGCCTTCCACCGCCCGTCGGTCACACAAATGGAAGTACGCCAGCCGGATGAGTTGGCAAGAAAATGTCGTATCCTGAAGAGAAGTTCATGGAACTATACAGTGAGCTGAGAAATTATTATACTCGCTGAGAGGACTCTGCGGTTTTATTATGCAACTTTATTCTGCCATTTATTCACCAACGTAAATTTGGTCTGTAATTAATATTACATTTCTGTGACCTCACTAAATTATTTTAAAGTAAAAAAGTATTCAAAACACAAAATGTTACTGAAAATCGCGAAGATGAACCAAGTTTTGAGTGTTTGCTACGTCCTCTTTTAGCAGTGCTCGAATCTTTAATTCTCCTGGGCATACTCACAATCCATTTCTTAGATATATTCTCCAATTCAAGTATCCTGTGTTATGCTCTTTTACTTTTGGTATGGTACAGAAGCTTGCGTACAGGTGTAATTCTGCCGGGAATTCCTTCTTGCACCTGCGCAGAAGTCGAGTTTCCGGTACTGAATCTACTGATCTTTCACAATAAAAGGCATCGTTTTACTTTGCTACTTATTCCAGACCACACCGTTACTGATAGAGGTCGCTTGCCCTATTGGACTATGAAATATTCGTGAAATTTTTCATGGCTCCGCTTTGTTTTGCAGAATTTCTATACTTATTTCGTCAGAGAGGCAAACCTGAATTAAAACCACATGTAACATTTGGAAGTCTCTGTTACCATAAAAGGAGTAGCATGGTATTGTAGTTTATTTTCCTCATCCCAGTTATCGACGATGCAATTTTTGTACTTTTTGTCTCATGATAGTTGTTTTTGTTTCATTATTGGGCTAAGTTTCGGTTTTCTGACATCATGACACCATCGTAGCCCCATTTCATTGAACCTTCACTGCAGGGTAGCGGTAGATACAAATAGTTCAAATGGCTCTGACCACTATGAGACTTAACATCTGAGGTCATCAGTCCTCTAGAACTTGGAACTACTTAAACGTAACTAACCTAAGTACATCACACACATCCATGCCCAAGGCAGGATTCGAACCTGCGACCATAGCGGTCGCACGGTTCCAGACTGTAGCGCCTAGGACCGCTCGGCCATCCCGGCCGGCGGTAGATACATCCTCTAATATGTTGTTAACTCATCCGTAAAGGTTTTATTTGGTTTTCCAATACCATCCGTGTTATTTATTTGCCTCTCCTATGGGATATAATGCGTTTTCGACGCATTTACCTTTCCGCTTCTTTTAGAGACGTTATTTTTCGGTTTGTTGCTTACATTTCGAACTGTGGACTGTGGACTGTGAAAGACCTTCCATATGAGCAATATCTCGCTGACTACAGTGACAGTGTGACAAAAGAGTCGATATTCTGGTCTTTTTCCGTGGAGTGACATCAGTACCTTTATCCACCTGTGAAAACAGTTACAGCGAAACCGTATTCAGAATAAAGAACTGATTAAGGATTAAAACATGGAATCCTTTTTATAAAAATCTTATGAATTACGTTAAGTTGGATAATACGAGGTGCATTCAAGTTCTAAGGCCACCGATTTTTTTTCTCCGGACTCGAAGGAGATAGAAACATGCGCATTGTTCTAAAATGAGTCCTCGTTCATTGTCAATACGTCCCAGAGATGGCAGCACCGTACGGCAGATGGAATTTTACCGCCAGTGGCGAGAATGAGAACTGTTTTAAATACTTAAAATGGCGACGTTTTCCTTACTTGAACAGCGTGCAATCATTCGTTTTCTGAATTTGCGTGGCCTGAAACCAATTGAAATTCATCGACAGTTGAAGGAGACATGTGGTGATAGAGTTATGGATGAATGGAAAGTGCGTTCGTGGGTGCGACAGACAGAACATCGTGTGACAACAAACCGAAACAACCTCGGGCTCGGACAAGCCGGTCTGACGACATGATCGGGAAAGTGGAGAGAATTGTTTTGGGGGATCGCCGAATGATTGTTGAACAGATCGCCTCCAGAGTTGGCATTTCTGTGGGTTCCGTGCACACAGTCCTGCATGACGACCTGAAAATGCGAAAAGTGTCATCCAGGTGGGTGCCACGAATGCTGACGGACGACCACGTGGCTGCCCATGTGGCATATTGCCAAGCAACGTTGACGTGCAACGGCAGCATGAATGAGATTTTCTTTTCGTCGGTTGTGACAAGGGATGAGACGTGGATGCCATTTTTCAATCCAGAAACAAAGCGCCAGTCAGCTCAATGGAAGCACACAGATTCACCGCCACCAAAAAATTTCGGGTAACCGCCACTGCTGAATAAATGATGGTGTCCATGTTCTGGGACAGCGAGGGCGTAACCCTTACTCATTGCGTTCCAAAGGGCACTACGGTAAGAGGTGTATCCTACGAAAATGTTTGGAAGAACAAATTCCTTCCTGCACTGCAACAAAAACGCCAGGGAAGGGCTGCGCGTGTGCTGTTTCACCAAGACAACGCACCCGCACATCGAGCTAACGTTACACAACAGTTTCTTCGTGATAACAACTTTGAAGTGATTCCTCATGCTCCCTACTCAACTGACCTGGCTCCTAGTGACTTTTGGCTTTTTCCAACAATGAAAGACACTCTCCGTGGCCGCACATTCACCAGCTGTGCTGCTATTGCCTCTGCGATCGCCGCTGAAATGGAATCATGGCGTCAGCGTTGTGAAAAATGTGTACGTCTGCAGGGCGATTACGTCGAGAAGTAACGCCAGTTTCATCCATTTCGGGTGAGTAGTTAATTAGAAAAAAAATCGGAAGCCTTAGAACTTGAATGCACCTCGTAATTGAAAAACTCTCCGTCTTCCCTCCACCAAGATAGTTCAGAATTCCACTACTATTCAATATCTCAGCACACATTAAAGTAACAATCTAAATATATTTTTGAACGGACATACATTGTTGTCAAATGAACTTTGTGAGCTTAATTACTGTTCTACAATGCTACAGAAACAATCCGACTCATGAATCATTGTTGAAGGTGGAGTGCTTGCAGACCAAACTTAAAAACTTCGTGTACTTCGGCATTCCACTGTACACTCATCGGGATTCATTCCTTTTTCCGATAAGCAAAGTAAACTATTGCAAGTAGTGCTCATTATATTATTGTAGAGAGCTAACATTCATGATATGCTTCACGATGAGAACAACAGTTATCACAAAACGCTATCCCTCAGATGAAGAGTTTCAGCACATCTTTTCAAAAAAAAAAATTGTTCAAATGGCTCTGAGCACTTTGGGACTTAACATCTGAGGTAATCAGTCCCCTAGAACGTAGAATTACTTAAACCTAACTAACCTAAAGACATCACACACATCCATGCCCACGGCAAGATTCGAACCTGCTACCGTAGCGGTCGCTCGGTTCCCCAAAACCGCTCGGCCACTTCGGCCGGCATATCTTTTCCAGTCCAATATTTAATATTAGTAAAGTTGTCGTCTGTAGCGGCGAAATACTTCAGATGTATTCGTTAAATATTCATCGATCTTGTGTTGGCCATCTACAACAGTTTTAGTGTAATTGTTTCTTTAAGTGCCCGATTTTAACCGTAGGTGTTTACATGTGTGTGTGTGTGTGTGTAGACAGGGAAGAGGAGGGGTATATCTAGCCGCGAGTGAAGCATTACGGAAAGCTTCATGCGCTCCCGTCAACGTTTTCATAAGAGAAGACAATATGGACAAAACCTGCCATGGACTTGTTGAAAGAGCCACCAAGACACTATCAAGAGTTGAGTTATGGTTTTCTCGCAGGTCCCAAATATCAGAACAGTTTCTGGACCCCAACGCCTTATCTCCTGCTAAAAGAGAAGCAAAAATAATATACATAAAACCCACGCAAGACGTGAGAGTTTGCGTATGTTAGCTGCCGAGAACAGAGATCTATTAACATCGCATTAGACTCGAATACTAAGAATGCTAGCAAGTTACAGCGAACAGATGTCACACTACTGGCGGACTAGGTTTTACAGATGTGCCCTCCGACGATGGTGAAGCCATTAATGTGTTAGTAAAGGCAGGACGGGAATGAATTCGTCAGATAAACAATTACTATTAAATTATTAAAATTTGGCTCAACCACATGAAGCTATTCTACATCTACATCTACATCCATACTCCGCAAGCCACCTGACAGTGTGTGAAGGAGGGTACCCTAAGTACCTCTATCGGTTCTCCCTTCTATTCCAGTCTCGTATTGTACTTGGAAAGAAGGATTGTCGGTATGCTTCTGTGTGGGCTCTAATCTCTCTGATTTTATCCTCATGGTCTCTTCGCGAGATATACGTAGGAGAGAGCAATATACTGCTTGACTCTTCGGTGAAGGTATGTTCTCGAAACTTTAACAAAAGCCCGTACCGAGCTACTGAGCGTCTCTCCTGCAGAGTCTTCCACTGGGGTTTATTTATCATCTCCGTAACGCTTTCGCGATTACTAAATGATCCTGTAACGAAGCGCGCTGTTCTCCGTTGGATCTTCTCTATCTCTTCTATCAACCCTATCTGGTGCGGATCCCACACTGCTGAGCAGTATTCAAGCAGTGGGCGAACAAGCGTACTGTAACCTACTTCCTTTGTTGTCGGATTGCATTTCCTTAGGATTCTTCCAATGAATGTCAGTCTGGCATCTGCTTTACCGACGATCAACTTTATATCATCATTCCATTTTAAATCACTCCTAGTCACACGACACGTTTCGAAGAAAGCTCTTATCTTCGTGTAAAATATTCAACAAATCATTGAAAATCCCAAAATTTTACCAAGGTACAAATAATAGAACCATCAGTATAAATGGTCTCCGTCCTGCATTATGTTGAGCACTTCTTGTATTCTGGTGGCTCCGATGAACCCAAATATGTGTTCCCTTCAGCAGATCGTCTTCCTCCATCGGCTGGCGCAACCACCGCTTTGGCTGAGAAAGTTGATGGACATCCTGTTCCGCTATTGATTTGAATAAGTAGTGTACGATTGAAGAAACGGGTTTCCTTACTAGACTTGGGACGCAGGCAATCGATGTAATTATGGCTCCATGAGATGTGCTTCTTTTTTGAGACGTCTCGTACTGCAAATATGTTGAGTATTTATGTGACATTCATACGCTAAGGAACCTATGACTCAGCGTGCTTCTTTGAATCTTGTCTATTAATACAGCTTGGGAAGGTTTTCGAACGGTATTCAAAAATTGGTTCTTCCTTCATTTCCTTAGGATTAGCCAAAAACGATATGAATTGAGGAAATTACGCCCCGAGAAATTTCTACTGAAATATTCACTTTTCCCTAAAGTTATTCAGCAGCGTTCACGGATTAATTTCAAAAACAATTGTTTATTTATCATAACCTTTCACTATACAACATTTTGATTACAGAAGTAATGGGTTAAAAGAGGCTTACTTTAAACCATGAATTAGATTGACTAACTATGACACTAAAAGTGTAATTAAATAGTTTCTTAAAAAAGGTGAGCAGATTCGTTTACCACTGGAAGCAGCCTCTCAGGCACAACTAGCTGAATAAAAAATAGCACCCTTTAAGAAAATGAACTGGATTGAAAATACGAGAATAATTAGCATTTTAGTAATAATACCGCCTTAGAGAAATAAGACTAAGAACAATATATAATTAAGGGAAGACTAAGACTGTATAGGTATCAATCAACAAAGTAGCAGACCAGATGCAAGATCGTTAAACAATACTGTCATCGGTTTATTGGAACTTGAAAAACAAATATGTTTCAGTTATTACACGAAATGTTTATGGCCCAAAGCGTTTCCAACCACAATGAATAACAACTCAACTTTGTCAATTAGTTACATGGACTAGTTGCAACAGGCGCAATACACAAACGGAGTCCCTCTCGAATGATTACACACAGCAAGGTGTGTCGCCCGAAGTCTAGGTATCCCTTCCAGATCGCAGATGTGGGGACTGTCCAGCGCGACCCTCTCAACAACGCCAGCAAGTTAGTCCCACCAAAGCAAGCACATTAACAAATAAGATGCGAGGCAAAACTACGATACAAAAAGTTATTAATCGAGATGCAAGAGGGAATACGGAGGGTAAGCGAAATTTGAACTATGGTATGAATATTAAATTTTCTTTAGCAAAACCTTGCCCCAGGCCGTTACATTTGAAACTGACACAAATTTAGGCACATACCCTAAATACTTGGGCCTTACTAACTTAAAAAGCATGAACAAGTTTACAAACGTCATGAAGTGCAATCATTCTGCTGACTAGACAGCACAAGAAATTTAGAGGAATCTTAAATATATAATTTTCAATAAAATGTTAGCTAGGTCACAAATTTATCACGCCAAGACCTGCAATGCTGCGCAGCATGCCACACGTAAAACTCCAGAACTTATAACAGGTCAAATCATGCTTCAATAGCTTACAGTTTACCATAGTTCCAGCAGTGAACCCACGAGTAAATAACAGATCATACACACCCATCAGAACAATAGTCCGGTGGTGCAACCATAGTTTACACTTAGCAATCCACGTGGGCAGTACTGTCAGTACACATAAATGCACGAATTCAAAATAAGTTGCTCACAATGTCATATTACAAATAGCCGGAGCCAAGGTAAGCGGGGGCAGTCATTTAAACTACAATCTCAAGCCATCTCTCAACCATGCTGCCAATACAAATGCAGAAGGAAGCAATTACAATGATGGGATCTAGAGTTCGGAACAGTAATATCTTCGATTCCAGAAGATCGGCTTCGTTTTCCGCAAATACGGCTGTATGGACAAACAGAAGGCACCAAATATCAGTTCTGCCCGTTGTCCAACGTGCAACCAACATACTGTGCGAACACAAGGATAGTGACCACTGCAAAATGCTGCCAGCCACCACAGCTCGTGACGCTACCACCAGGGTGCAGAACACCGAATTGTACACACTTCCTCGTAAACGGTCTTACCACGCTCGGTGAACTCGCCTACCCCAGTTACGTCAACTTTCCCACACTTAGTTTACCTCCCGGCCCCAAAGCGTCACACAGCCACACGACGTGGCAGCGAATCAGCGCAAGTAACGACGGAGCGACTCTAAACGAGCCAGCGTGGCTTACGATAAATTCTTGTAGGTGTCAATACTGTCAGCAAACAACCTTATAACTTTTCTTCTTGTATTTGAGTAATCGGATATTTACACTGGGAAGAGCTCCTCTTACCCTTTCTTGAAGCAAACTTCCATGAGGCACACCAGTCTTTAGGTTCTTTTCTTTTGAACGTTATTGTGCTCAAATGTTCCAAAAACCAACCATAAACAAAGCTGTATATAGCTTAGTAGTCGATGATGTAATACAGATTTGACCCCGGTCGTGAAACTTTCACCTACATCTACAGTTCGTAATATACTCTGCATGAAAGAATCGATGACCTGAAATGATTTTCGACACGTGATAGCTTAATTACACCGTTTTTACAAAAATGCGATTATTGCAAGTAGGAAGTGCGGAAGGACCGATTTATCGAGCTCCCATTTTCTCATTATCCTTTCAGTTATACGTTTATTATTGAACGGTAGAAAAACTTTATCTTCCACTCGTAAAAATGTTAGTTAACCTTGTAATGAGGCATCCTGGGGTACAATTCTAATGTTTTAGTAAAATTAATGAAACCGCTCTTTCCAGAGATAGTCGGCTGACCTCCTATTGGACGACGTTATAGAAGCGTTTTGTGAAATTCATCCATCGACTTGTCGGACAGCGGATATTGCTCCCTGCGTGTTTCGATCCCACTAGCGACAGCAGACAACGCTACTGATTAGCGATACGGACAGCCCGGTAATCGAAATCCTCCAAGCATGGCCGCATTAATCAGGTCCCAATGCTGACACGTCTCTCACCCTGATCAAGTAATATGACCTGACGAACGTGCTCAGCTCTCTGAACCGAGAATAACCGACACGAGATACATCGTGCACGTTCGGCGTCGTGTCGGTATGCGGCTATTAACGGCAGATTTACTGAGATCGCAGAGCGCTGACGGTGATGGGCGGTAAGTAAGCAACAAATGTGCATATCTTTCGGTTCTACATCTGCATTTATACTGCGCAAGCCACTGTACTGTGTCTGTGATGAGGCATAATACTAGACATATAAGATGTTAACCCATTTAAGACCAAGCATGAAAATAATACGTTTTTTTAAAATGTTTATTTGATCTAATTGTACACTGATATAGATATAAATAAACAAAAAAGACATCAGCGGCTCCTAATTAAAGTACAGAAAAATGTTGCATTTACGCAACCACACACATAAAAAACAATTGGCATCACCTCGGTTCCGAGAGTTCCGAAACTTGTACAGAAAATTGGAATAGGGACCAACATAAACATAATTTCCGATCCAATTTATTTCTCATGAAAACCACACATTGCATGGTGTACCACCATTCATCGAGACCTTCACAGGTGATGGTGCAGACTGCTGTACACACCGGTACATCTAATATCGAGTAGCACGTCCTCTTGCATTGATGCGTGCCTGTATTCGTTGTGGCACACTATCCACAAATTCGTCAAGGCACTGTTGGTCCAGATTGTTCCACTCCTCAACAGCGATTCGGAGTAGATCCCTCAGAGTGGTTGGTGGGTCACGTCGTTCATAAACAGCCCTTTTCAGTCTATCCCAGGCAAGTTCGAAAGAGATAATGTCTGGAGAACATGCTGGCCACTCTAGCCGAACGATGTCGTTATCCTGAAGGAAGTCATTCACAAGACGTGCACGATGGGCGCGAGAATTGTCGCCCATGAAGACGAACGCCTCGCCAATATGCTGCCTATATGATTGCACTATTGGTCGGAGGATGACATTCACTTATCTTACAGCTGTTATGGCGCCTTTAATGGCCACCAGCGGCGTACGTCGACTCCACACAATTCCACCCCAAAACAGCAGTGAACCTCAATCTTGCTGCTCTCGCTTCTCAGCCTGAGCGGGTTGCCTCCAAACACGTCTCCGACGATTGTCTGGTTAAAGGCATATGTGACACTCATCGGTGAAGAGAACGTGATGACAGCTCTGAGCGGTCCATTTGGCTTGTTTTTGGGTCAATCTGTACCGCGCTGCATGGTGTCATGGTTTCAAAGATGGACCTCGCCATGGACGTCGGTATTGAAGTTGCATATCAAGGAGCCTATTGCGGCCAGTTTGAGTCGTAACACGACGTCCTGTGGCAGCACCAAAATGATTATTCAACATGGTTCCGTTACTGTCAGGGTTCTTCCGAGCCATAATCCGTAAGTAGTAGTCACCCACTGCAGGCTCTGAGCACTACGCGACCTAACAGCTATGGTCATCAGTCCCCTAGAACTTAGAACTACTTAAACCTAACTAACCTAAGGACATCACACACATCCATGCCCGAGGCAGGATTCGAACCTGCGACCGTAGCGTTCGCGCGGTGCCAGATTGAAGCGCCTAGAACCGCTCAGCCACTCTGACCGGCTCAACCACTGCAGTAGGGGCCCTTGGCCGGCCTGGGCAAGGCATGTCATCGACAGATCGTGTCTCTCTGTATCCCCTCCATGTCCGAACAACATCGTTTCTGGTTCACTCCGAAAGGCCTGGACACTTCCGTTGTCGAGAGCCTTTCCTGCCACAAAGTGAAAATGCAGACGCGATCTAACCGCGATACTGACCGTCTAGGCATGGTTGAACTATAGACATCACGAGCCGAGTACCTCCTTGCTGGTGGAATGACTGGAACTGTTCGCTTGTCGGCCCCCCTCCGCCTAATAGACGCTGCTGATACCCGGTTGTTTACAGCTTTGGGCGGGTTTAGTGGCATGTGTGAACACTCAAAGTGACTGTATCTGTGATGAAATGTCCACAGTCAATGTCTATCTTCAGGAATTCTTGGAACCGGGGTGATGCAAATCTTTGCTTGATGTGTGTATATGGAGTCTTAATTCGTTCTCTTATGAAATTTTTGAATACAGTTTGAATGGAGATGCACGTTACATTCTATGCAATTTGTAAATTGTTATACTTTAACATAACCCAAATCTTCTTCTTTCTTTGTTTTCCTCCTCTATTATTACGTGCCGTACGTCATCTTAGGGTGTCTCTTTCGGAAGAGAGCTTTCCGAGGGACCTCCGTAAGAGCGTTTCCCTGTGTCCTGAGGGGTTGCAGTTTCTCTGTTTCCATCATTCTCTTCTGTTATATCTTCTCAGTTCTTTAGGGTTATGCGTAAGTATGATCGCAATTCAAGTTGTGACACGTTTTCATTAATTGCATGAATGGATATATTCCATGAATTGACAATTACACTGGAGGCCACCACCATTTCTTGCCTCTCATTCGAATTCTGAAATTAGCAGTAGCATTATCGCGTAAATCATCACCAACCATGTGTTGTTTGTACTGCAATATTACCGTGGCCTGGGGCAGAGAAATACTTGCCTTTTCTTTCCGGCTGTACCTTTTTTTCACTAAACGCTGGATGGTGCAGCTGTTGGTAACTAATGTTAAAGTGGACTGTCGCTCCACTTTATCATCATGACCTCAGCTTCATAATAAATAAAAAAAAAAAAAAAAAAAAAATCGGGCACATCCCTGCCTTTTTTCTTCATGCTTTAGGGGGATTCCAAAGGGCACTTTGCGGTGCTGCTCCCACGAATAGTGCCAGTAGCGAAAAAACCCCCGTTCGTTTTAAAATAGAAAATAAAGAAAAAGAAGAAAAGAAATTACGAAAATACGTACAACGATGGGATGGATCTTTAACTACTGACAACCAGCTCACAACTACTTGCTCTCTCAAACAAAACTCAGATGTTTCACAGCCCTGCTATCTTCATACAATAAGGAATGAATTTGTACAAGAAGGCATTTGAACTGCATAAACACTACTGTTTGCAGCCAAATGTGACAGGTTTTCCTTTGATGAACGTCTTGCGGAATGTCTACCACATTTAGGGTACATTTCCTCGCAAATAGACAAAATGAATGAAAATACTCCAAATTATAAAGATTTTTCGTTGATTTTATCAAAGATTGGTCTTACTTTAGAAAACTTGTCCTTTTCATCCAGTTAGTCATTATCAGATACATGGATGTTTTGTTTGATTGACAAGTATTTATTACGACTGATGCAGCTTCTTATGATTGATAATCCTTTGTCTTTGTCTTTCGACCAGTGTGTTATTCTGAAAGAACCATTATTCCTATACATTGCTTAGCAATGGAACAGTTGTTTCAAATGGTTAGCGATTTTTATCATCTGCATATTTATTTGTGTATTCGGTAACTTTTGAAAGCTTTTCTGTGTCAAAGCAAAGTGAAACATTTCGTAAGGCGATAGATCCTCTGCTCTATTTATTATGCCTGCTGTCTTGGTTAGCTGATCTGTTATTGGCGAAGATGTGTAAATTGGTTAAACTTTCATCTAATTCGGAACATCTCCTTTTTTAATTACACTTACACCAATTCGTTTCCTTTTTAAGCAGATTCACTCTGTTGTGACCCTACAACTGAATTCAATTTGTCTTGCTTCTTCAACAAGAAGATCTTCATCAGTATCGTCTTCATCTGTGATCTGAACAATATCTGGCGGAAGGTATGAGCAAGTTATGCTGTCTGCAACCACAAGTTCTTCACCTTCATTTAATATGGAAATAAGTTCTGCAACAGATAGGGGTTTAGTATTATAACCAGACATAACTAAACAAGCAGAAATCGCTGTATGTACTGTCTGCATTAATTTATAGCAGAGCTGTGGGAAATTACCATTCAATTCGTAATACGAAAAAGAAAATAAACTGGAAAACGTAAATAGAACTGACTTATCAGTAGCGGACATTTGGTCACAGTTATTGTTTCTTATAATCAATGAAAATCAAACTGAAGCTGAACTATAAAGACGTATAGGCCCTCAAATATCTTAGTCAAAACACAAAGCCAAGGAAACTGGTACACCTGCCTACTATCGTGTAGGGTCACCGTGGGCACGCAGTAGTGCCAGAACATGATGTGGCATGGACTCAACTAATGTATGAAGCAGTGAAGGAGGGAACTGACTTCATGACAGGGGTGTGATGATCTCTTCTGAACAGCAATTTGCAAGGCATCCCATATGTGTTCAATAATGACCATTTCTTGGGAGATTGATGGGCAGTGGAAGTATTTAAACTCTGAAAGGTGTTCCGTGAGGCACTCTGAAGCAATTTCGGAGGTGTGGGGTGCAGCATTGTCCTGTTGGAATTGCCCGTCCGTCGGAATTCACAACGGCATGATTGGTTACAGGTGATCAGACAGGATACTTACGTGCGTGTCCTCTGTCAGAGTCGTATTTAGACGTATCAGGGGTCCCATAGCACTCCTACTGCAATCACCTTAAATCACGAGAGAGCCTCTATCTGCTTTAACAGTCCCCTGCTGACATGCAGGGTCCATGGATTCATCAGGTTGTCTCCATACCCGTACACGTCCATTTGCTCAATACAATCTGAAACGGGTCTCGTCCGACCAGGCATGCTTAAAGTCATCAATAGTCAAACGTTGGTGTTAACGAGCCCAGGCGAGGCGTAATGCTTCGGGTAGTGCTGTTCAAATGGTTCAAATGGCTCTGAGCACTATGCGACTTTACTGCCATCGTAGCAGCAGTAACCGATCTAACAACTGCGCCAGATACTTGTCTTATATGGGCTTTGCCGATCGCAGCACCATATTCTGCCTGTTTACATATCTCTGTATTTGAATACTCGTTCCTATACCAGTTTCTTTAGCGTTTCAGTGTACAGTTTTCTGGCTTTCCAGATTTCCTGGAAATAGCAGCATATTTCGATAACAGGCCATGGTACCTCTCTCTTTGCCCACTTTTATATATCGAGAAAAGTAATGGTCCTATAACTGACCCTCGGGGGACAGCTGAAGTTGCTTTTACGTCTGAAGACCCGCCTTCATTGACAGTGGCATCCTGTATTCTGTTTGCTAGAAACTCGTCAGTCCGTGCACATAGTTGGTCTGATATGCAGTAGCTGAGGCGCGGCTCCCCCCGTCGGATGTCGGTCCTCCACCGGGCGTGGGTGTGTGTGTTGTCCTTAGCGTAAGTTAGATTAAGTAGTGTGTAAGTCTAGGGACCGATGACCTCAGCAGTTTGGTCCCATAGGAACTTACCACAAATTTCAAAATTTCCAGTAGCTCGTATTTTGTTCATTACTCGGCAGTGTGGAATCGTAGTGTTCACCTCCGGAAGTCATGGAACACGGCATCTACCTGGGCCCTGCATCTACTACCTCTTGAGTCTCGCGGACGAAAACAAAACGAGCTGGGTTTCTCACAATCGTTGTTTCTGGAACCGTTGTTCATTCCTACAGAGGAGAGACATACCATAATACGCGAGAATAAAACATGTTCCTAAATTCTACAACTGACTACAGGCCTGTTGTAGTATGCGTCTATTCGTTGGCCCTTTGTGAAGACGGGAATAACCTGCACTTTTTCTTTTTCTCTCTAATCACTAAGAACGCTTTGGTCCTCCTTTGATCCACGGTATACTGCTGGTAAAACGGAAACAAGTTCTTTCGCATATTGTATGTAGAATCGTGTTGATATTCAGTCTGGTCCGGTGGATTTTCCTCTGTTGATCGATTTTAACTGCTCTTCAGTCCCTTGGTCACTATTTCGATATCTCTCACTTTGTAGTAGGTGCGACAATTTGGAAGGGATACTAAAGTGCGATCTTCCACTGGAAACAGTGTTGGAAAAAGCTTAATATTACGGCCTTTTCTGTGTCGGCCTCCATTTACTTGTCATTGCTGGCGCAGAATGTCTGAACGGATGACTTCCATCCGAATATTCCTTTAACACATGACCAAAATTTCTTAGAATTTTATATCAAAACGGTAGGTAAAATTTTATTTTCGAATTCGTTCAACGCTTTACGTGTCACTCTCGTTGTGCTACATTCAAATCTCGACTTAAGCTCTCTTCGATCTCGTAGCTACCTAGCAACACTGCTGTGGAACCTCAGAGGGCCTTTCCGTCCTTCACCACTTAAAAAGGTGTTCAAATGTGTGGGAAATCTTATGACACTAACTGGTAAGGTCATCAGTCCCTGAGCTTACACACTACTTAACCTAAATCATCCTAAGGACAAACACAAACATCCATGCCCGAGGGAGGACTCGAACCTCCGCCGGGACCAGCCGCACAGTCCATGACTGCAGCACCTAGACCGCTCTGCTAATCCCGACTCGGCACATACCTGTCTTAAGTGTACAGTGCGATTGAATTTTATATATTGAGCCTCAATATTGTTTTTGCTGGGTATGAAATTTCCATGTTGTCGCTCTATTTGTTGCCGCTCTTGCTAAGCACAAAGACCTTAATATCATTCTCTGTGTTCCTACTTGCAGCCGTGTTCAGTAATGCAGTAACGGCCTTATGATCACTGATTCCCTGAACTACGCTGAGTCGAAATGTTCAAGTCACCAGCAGATCTAAGATGTTACTTTCATTAGCCAGTTCTCTGCTAAACTTCTCGAGGCAATTTTAAATCAGTTTCATGCGATTCCTGGGGCAGGAATTATTAGTATTAATTAAAGTATATCTCTTCTTGCATTTGATTAGACATGTATCATGTCCATTATGTAAGTGCACAATCGCTCTAAGTTGTGATGCCACCATAATGTTGCAATACGATCTATGCAAATCACCACGTACCACACGTGATGTATCACATTACACAAGCAGTACCCTGCACAGCCAATTACGTCTCAATGAGCTATGACTACTCCTGTCCTACAGTGAATTTTGCTACAATCTAACGTGTGCTGAGAACTTAGATCTGGACACATATATTAGATTCACCCACAGGTATCAAAAATACATCAAAATAACTGTAAAAAGTAGGGCTTTCTCAGAAATTCCTCGTGCGACTATAAATGTAACTGTCATTTAGTATAAATTTCGGTTGCGAGTCATAGACATTCACTACACACGAGTACATTTCTTATCGACTTGGATCATGCAATCGATACTTTATAAATAGGAAGCCAACAGATTACTGTAATTCTAGCATAAAATGAACATTAACCGTGAAGGAGCAAGAAGCTCAAAAATGGTTCAAATAACTCTGAGCACTATGGGATATAACATCTGAGGTCATCAGTCCCCTAGACTTAGAACTACTTAAACCTAATCAACCTAAGGACATCACACACGTCCATGACCGAGACAGGATTCGAACCTGCGACCGTAGCAGCAGTGCGGTTCCGGACTGAATCGCCTAGAACCGCTCGCCCACAACGGCCGCCCAGCAGGGAGCATTTAGCACTTAGTAATAAGCCTCCCCCCATGAACCATGGACCTTGCCGTTGGTGGGGAGGCTTGCGTGCCACAGCGATAAAGATGGCCGTACCGTAGGTGCAACCACAACGGAGGGGTATCTGTTGAGAGGCCAGACAAACGTAGGTTTGCCCCTGAAGAGGGGCAGCAGCCTTTTCAGTAGTTGCAGGGACAACAGTCTCAATGATTGACTGATCTGGTCTTGTAACAATAACCAAAACCGCCTTGCTGTGCTGGTACTGCGAACGGCTGAAATCAAGGGGAAACTATGGCCGCAATTTTTCCCTAGGGCATGCAGCTTTACTGTATGATTAAATGATGATGGCGACCTCTTGGGTAAAATATTCCGGAGGTAAAATAGTCCCCCATTCGGATCTCCGGGTGGGGACTACTCAAGAGGATGTCGTTATCAGGAGAAAGAAAACTGGCGTTCTACGGATCGGAGCGTGGAATGTCAGATCCCTTAATCGGGCAGCTAGGTTAGAAATTTTAAAAAGAGAAATGGATAGGTTAAAGTTAGATATAGCGGGAATTAGTGAAGTTCGGTGGCAGGAGGAACAAGACTTCGGGTCAGGTGACTACAGTGTTATAAACACAAAATCAAATAGGGGTAATGCAGGAGTAGGTTTAATAATGAATAGGAAAATAGCAATGCGGGTAAGCTACTACAAACAGCATAGTGAACGCATTATTGTGGCCAAGATAGATACCAAGCCCACACCTGCTACAGTAGTACAAGTTATAATGCCAACTAACTCTGCAGATGACGAAGAAATTGAAGAAATGTATGATGAAATAAAAGAAATTATTCAGATAGTGAAGGGTGACGAAACGTTAATAGTCATGGCTGACTGGAATTCGGTAGTAGGAAAAGGGAGAGAAGGAAACGTAGTAGGTGAATATGGATTGGGGCTAAGAAATGAAAGAGGAAGCGGCCTGGTAGAATGTTGCACAGAGCGCAACATAATCATAGCTAAAACTTTGTTCAAGAATCATAAAAGAAGGCTGCATTCATGGAAGAAGACTGGAGATACTGACAGGTTTCACATACATTATATAATGGTAAGACAGAGATTTGGGAACCAAGTTTTAAATTGTAAGACATTTCCAGGGGCAGATGTGAACTTTGACCACAATCTATTGGTTGTGACCTGTAGATTAAAACTGAAGAAGCTGCAAAAATGTGGGAATTTAAGGAGACGGGACCTGGATAAACTGAAAGAACCAGAGGTTGTACAGAGGTTCAGGGAAAGCATAAGGGAGCAGTGGATGTAGATGAAGATGAAATGGCAGATACGATACTGCGTGAAGAGTTTGCAGAGCACTGAAAGCCTTGGGTCGAAACAAAACCCCGGGAGTAGACAACATTCCATTGGAACTACTGACAGCATTGGGAAAGCCAGTCCTGACAAAACTCTACCATCTGGTGAGCAAGATGTATGAGACAGGCGAAATACCCTCAGACTTCAAGAAGCATATAATACTTCCAATCCCAAAGAAAGCAGATGTTGACAGATGTGAAAATTACCGAACTATCAGTTTAATAAGTCACAGATGCAAAATACAGACGAATGGAAAAACTAGGAGAAGCCGGTTTTGGGGAAGATCAGCTTGGCTTCCTTAGAAATGTTGGAACACGTGAGGTAATGCTGACCCTACGACTTATCTTATAAGCTAGATTAAGGAAGGGCAAACCTACGTTTCTAACATTTGTAGACATAGAGAAAGCTTTTGACAATGTTGACTGGAATACTCACTTTGAAATTCTGAAGCTGGCAGGGGTAAAATACAGGGAGCGAAAGGCTATTTACAATTTGTACAGAAACCAGATGGCAGTTATAAAATTTGAGGGACATGAAAGAGAAGCAGTGGTTGGGAAGAAAGTGAGACAGGGTTGTAGTCTCTCCCCGATGTTATTCAATCTGTATATTGAGCAAGCAGTACAGGAAACAAAAGAAAAATTCGGAGTAAGAATTAAAATCCACGGAGAAGAAATAAAAACTACGAGATTTGTCGATGACATTGTAATTCTGTCAGAGACAGAAAAGGACCTGGAAGAGCAGCTGAACGGAATGAATAGTGTCTTGAAAGGAGGGTATAAGATGAACATCAACAAAAGTAAAACGAGGATAATGGAATGTAGTCAAATTAAGTCGACTGATGCTGAGGGAATTAGATTAGGAAATGAGACACTTAATGTAGTAAAGGAGTTTCGCCATTTGGGGAGAAAAATAATTGATTATGGTCGAAGTAGAGAGGATATAAAATGTAGACTGGCAATGGCAAGGAAAGCGTTTCTGAAGAAGAGAAATTTCTTAACATCGAGTATCGATTTAAGTGTCCGGAAGTCATTTCTGAAAGTATTTGTATGGAGTGTAGCCATGTAAGGAAGTGAAACATGGACGATAGTTTGGACAAGAAGAGAATAGAAGCTTTCGAAATGTGGTGCTACAGAAGAATGCTGAAGATGAGATGGGTAAATCACATAACTAATGAGGAAGTACTGAATAGGATTGGGGAGAAGTTTGTGGCACAACTTGACCAGAACAAGGGGTCGGTTGGTAGGACATGTTCTGAGGCATCAAGGGATCACCAATTTGGTATTGAAGGGCAGCGTGAAGGGTAAAAATCGTAGAGGGAGACCAAGTGATGAATATACTAAGCAGATTGAGAAGGATGTAGGTTGCAGTAGGTACTGGGAGATGAAGAAGCTTGCACAGGATAGAGTAGCATGGAGAGCTGCATCAAACCAGTCTCAGTACTGAAGACCACAACAACAACTATAGACAGATTTAAAAGATAAGTTAATAGGTAAAGTCTGATTTATGAAAGTACGTTAATAGGACCATTGACGAAGCCCTATTAAAACATTTACTAGTAGACCAGACACGTTTGTAGCGCATTAATAGTTAACAAGTTTACGGAAGCAAGAACAGAGCGAACTAGTAGGGGCCATCAAAATCGTCATAACAAATCGCGAGAATTTGTAGGTGACGGTAACGACTTAGCCACGTGGGGTGCAAGACACGCGTCGCTTCTCGAAGTCGTGTTCTTTGTGCTTGGCTTGCTGATTTCCTCACTGTCAGGCACTCTCGTAACGAGGTGGATGAATACTAAACAAATATTTGTGTGAATGAAGTTACTAATTAAAACCGTCTTAACGGAATTACTTCATCTACAGATGTACGTGTGAAGTAATGGAATACAAGAAAGTAATATTACTTCCATCAAAGTTATTGAAAAGTAATATCCGAAAAAATATAAAAGTAGGCTTTCGTCGACTTGCGTGATTACAAACGGTTCAGCGATGGATACAGAAATACAGAGAAATGTAGTATTGTCAGTGCATAGCGAATGTTCGCCAAACTTTGTACAAGTTGATGTGTACGTCTATACTACTGGAACATTTGCAACTTAAACGGAAATCTGAATAAGGTGCGTTAAACAGAAGAGTAAGTAACGGGGTAGCGTTTGATAATACAGTAACTGTTACCAGTAACAGTATTCTCAAAAATAAGCTTATCAAGTAATTTGGCAAACAACAGTATTGCAGAACGGTGACATCTGTACCGATTACCATGTATTAGGTAATCTGGCACAACTAGTTTTAATCCATTTCACGTCGTCGTCGTTGTATCCGGTTCCCACTCCAGCGACTGCCGGCTCTGGGCTGTCACTATGGATTTTTGGCAGTGTTAGTTCCAGAGGGTGGCCGAGTGCCCTTCCTGTCGCCACCCTGTTACCCCCTCCCCCCCCCCCCCCCCTCCTTCCTCGCGGGACGGAAATAGTGGATCCCAGCTGTCTGCGTCTAGAACGTTTTTCAAATGTCTGTGAGTCGTGTAACTGAAGTTGGGCGGGGGGACCAGTCCGGTATTCACCTAGTGGGATGTGGAAAACCGCCAAAAAACCACATCCAGGCTGGACAGCATACCGGCCCGTGGTTGTTAATACGCATGGCGGATTCGATATGGTGCACGCGCGCCTATCCGAATCTAGGAAGCAGCGTCAGTCATCAGCAGCGAGTAGGTGGTCCATTGCTCATTTTGCCGACTGAGTCTGAATCCAGAGATTCGGTACTGTGTCCAAAAAAGTGATCACAATTGCGACCGCCCAAAATTATACCTGAAAATACCATACTATCCGAGTAAGACCCATCACATAAAACCTCAAGGTTTTCTCTTCCACGATACGTAATCAAACAATTACTTTGCACTATTAGTAAGTGATAAGCCTTTATGCAAAATTCCATAGTGCACGAATTACAGGATAATTGTTAATCACGGAAAATTTATAAACACCCCACGAGATGCGTGACGAAGAGACGCGTATATAAAAATTTTAAATAGCGAAGAACCTTGAAAGTTAGTTGATACTAAGAAACATTGCCTTTTGCAATAAATATGTAAGAGAAGTGCTTGCACACTCAGTTTTGCTGGACACCGTTGCGGACAGTCTTTGTGGATAGTCTCTCGAGATGAGCGATGACACGGTGATGTGTGGCCTTTGAAAAATTTTGCAAGTTTGCTAAGCTGTAATACTTACAGAAATTCTGGCTACGTTTGGACTTCGTTATGTTTTTGCTAATCGTTCGAGAAATCTTGATAATTTATAGAGAAATGTTCCAGCTGTCGTGAGGATAGGAAACTTTTCTATGGATGCTGGTCTTAAAAATATTTTCGACTGTCACGAGACTTCGAATTATTCCTGAGAGCCGTAGAACTTAGAATTGCGCACGATAATCGAGACTTTGATTTTTAGCAGGCACCTTTTTAATATTTTGGACTGTGTCTGGACAACGACTATTTTCAAGTGAACTGGGAATATGACAGTAATTAGAACTTTCTTATGTTAATCAGTCGTCGCTGGTACTACACGAGAGTCGCCTTGTGCTGTTGCGTTGAAGAACTAATAAATTCACTAATTACAATTTGCTGTTGTTAGTAAGTTATTATTAAGAAAAGCATCGCTATTCTGATTATTGACGACATAGGTTTAGAAGGACATGGGAGTAATAGTATCCCTCTTCACTGAACTCCATGGATACCAGTAGCTACTAAAACTATATATTTGTTCGAACCATATATTTATTTATAGTCACCAACTGATGCAGCACAACTACAGCGAAGTAAAAAATTGTGAATCGTAATGCCTAAGAATAGAATAAGTTTCTTTGCGAACACTACACTGATATGAAAACTGAAAGATATTTTTACAGCACAAGGACTGACAGTTTTCAGTTTATAGAGAAGGACAGTGTTTTCAGTGAAGTAAAAAAAATGATACAAATGGCTCTTAGCGCTATGGGACTTAACATCTGAAGTCATCAGTCCCCTAGACTTAGAACAACTTAAACCTAACTGAGTTAAGGACATCACACACATTCATGCCTGAGCCAGGATTCGAAACTGCGACCGTAGCAGCAGTGCGGTTCCGACTGAAGCGCCTAGAACCGCTCGACCACCTCGACCGGCGGTGAAATAAAAGTAAGAAATAATAGCATTATGCTTATTAGGTGTAAATGATGTTTTCTGTATTTTTTAATGATTGACGAAGTAAAAAGTGATTTATGACGTGCATCGAAGGCAAGAAGTACGCATTTAAAATCTTTAAAAAAAAAGGAAGTATGTCTGTAGTTTGTGTACGATACACGATGTTTCTTTCGGTAACCACAATGGCCATCGACATTCCAGAATGACTAGCTATACGATTAGTGATAAATCGGATGAGTGTTACTTCTGTCGCTCTATGAACAGCAGAAAGGAGGTAAAGGAGACAAAACTAACTTGACAATCGGCGCTCAATATATAATTTTTACATATTATCCATAATTAGCTGTAATACAAAAAAACCTCTGACATCGAATAATTTGCGTTGATTGCACCAGTAGTCTGGGTTTGATTGATGCACTCCAAATCTCTCTGTCGTTGAATTGCGCAGTCCCTGCAGCTCTAAACTGTTAAGGACAGCATTAGAGGTCAAACAATATTAGTAGCTCTGATGTTAATTAGCATTTACGTCACTAGCCAGTTTTAATTAATTTCTGATACATCAGTCCAGGGCACAGCGTGTCCTTCACTTTGCGTCGAACTGTGATGGGACTCAACATAACGTCAATTTACAGTAGTTTATTTTCTACACCGTCAGAAAATTAGTAACCGTGTTGCGACAGAAGTACATCTGATATAAACACTCAGACTAGTTGATTGTAATTACATCGCGGAATCCCTGGTTAAAAAAAAAAAGGTTATAATCTGTCTACTACAGGTGCATTCACAAGTAACGGTACAGCATCGCTCTCGATCAAATTGAAGATTGCGGCAAATGCTTTTCCAATCGGTTTTATCCAGGTGATATGAGAGTTATTAGTTCCAAATAAACATGTAAATACACTATCCAGTCACATTAATGCGACCGCCTGTCAAAAACCTGAATAAACACGTTTTGCAGGGTGAATGGCTGCGAGACGCGCAGGAAGACAATCATCGATGTTCTGGAAGGTGCCGACATGGCTGTGGAGTCACGCCGACTCCAGCACCGTGGACACCTGCACTAGGTTTCTCAGTTGAGGGTCCGCAGCTCGTGGTCTTGCGGCGGGGTCAGGGATTTTTCTCTGCCTCGAGATGACGGGGTGTTATGTGTGTGTGTGTGTGTGTGTGGGTGGGTGGGTGGGTGGGTGTGTGTATTTCATCTTCATTTCACCATCACTGACTCGCAAGTCACCGAAGTATACCGGCACTGTAGCTCAGCGTGTTCGGTCAGAGGATTAACAACGATCTTAAACGGATGTCTTACGACGTCTGCCCCGAGCAGATGCAACGAACAAAAGCGAACAAAATGAGGTAAGAAAAGTGGCGTCAACTAAAAAGGCATTACGGCGGCCGAACGCCACTGCATGGGGCCTCCCGATCAGCAGTGCCATACGATCATTTGATTTCATTTCTCGACTGAGGATCCTTGGCGCGAAAGACCGGGAGCGGTGGTCCCCGAGATTCTCGATTGGGGTCAAGTTTGGTGGCCAGCGGAGTACGTTAACATCCGGGTGCTCTTCGAATCACCCCCGTACGAGCTGTATGACACTTGTCTTGGTGTTAGATGTCATTTCGCTAACGAAATACAAACTTAGCGTATGATCCCCAAGGATAATGAACAAAATAAGAGCATATGGACTATCAGAACAATTGTGTGATTGGATTGAAGAGTTCCTAGATAACAGAACGCAGCATGTCATACTCAATGGAGAGAAGTCTTCCGAAGTAGGAGTGATTTCAGATGTGCTGCAAGGGAGTGTCATAGGACCGTTGCATTTCACAATGTACATAAAGGACCTTGTGGATGACATCGGAAGTTCACTGAGGCTTTTTGCAGATCATGCTGTGGTGTATCGAGAGGTTGCGACATTGGAAAATTGTACTGAAATGCAGGAGGATCTGCAGCGAATTGATGCATGGTGCAGGGAATGGAAATTGAATCTCAACGTAGACAAGCGTAATGTGCTGCGAATACACAGAACGATAGATCCCTTATCATTTAATTACAAAATAGCAGGTCAGCAACTGGAAGCAGTTAATTCCATAAATTATCTGGGAGTAGGCATAAGGAGTGATTTAAAATGGAATGGTCATATAAAGTTGATCGTTGGTAAAGTAGATGCCAGAGTGAGATTCATTGAAAGAATCCTTAGGAAATGCAATCCGAAAACAAAAGAAGTGGGTTACAGTACGCTTGTTCGCCCACTGCTTGAATACTGCTCAGCAGTGTGGGATCCGTACCAAATAGGGTTGATGGAAGAGATAGAGAAGATCCAACGGAGAGCAGTGCGCTTCGTTACAGGATCATATAGTAATCGCGAAAGCGTTACGGAGATGACAGATAAACTTCAGTGGAAGACTTTGCAGGAGAGATGCTCAGTAGTTCCGTACGGGCTTATGTTAAAGCTTCGAGAACATACACTCACCGAAGAGTCAAGCAGTATATTGCTCCCTCCTACGTAAATCTCGCGAAGAGACCATGAGGATAAAATCAGAGAGATTAGAGCCCACACAGAAGCATACCGACAATCCTTCTTTCCACGAATAATACGAGACTGGAATAGAAGGGAGAACCGATAGAGGTACTCAAGGTCCCCTCCGCCACACACCGTCAGGTGGCTTGCGGAGTATGGATGTAGACGTAGATGTAGATACACTCATACATGTGTTAGTTCACATGTTCCAGAATCGCAACACTCCCTTTTACGGCCTGGTCCTTCCCATCGTTTGTTACAGGATGTCTACTTCCAGACGTTTCATGCTGCACACTCTAGCCACCAATGGTATGAGAGAGCATAATACGTGATCCGTCTGAAAAGGCAATTTGTCGCCACTCAATCATCGTCCAGTTCATTAATAAGGTCCTGGCGTGCAGATTCCAGCCCTCGTCTCCGATGATGAGCAGTGAGAGTGGGAGTATGAACCAGGTGCCTGCTGCGGCGGCCCACACGCAGCAACGTTCGCTGAACCCTCGTGGAAGAGACGCTGTTGGTAGCTCCTTGATTCATCTGGGCGGTCAGCTGCTCAACATTTGCACGTCTTCTCGTCCGTACACATCTCGTCATCTATGGTCCGTCGTGCACCACAGTTGCCTAGATATCGATTTTGGACAGAACCATTTGGTCATGCACAGTACACTTTCATCACGAGGGTACGCAAACTGTTGACAATGCTTCCACCTATAACTGACCACGTCGTGTTGTGTCGACTCCACTGTAGCTTGAATGGATTTTTAAGTATGTTTTATATTCCCGACTTCAAATTTCACCACGCAAGTCTCCAGGGATGAGCAGTTATGGCCCGATGACGACACGCAATACAGTTTGTTAAAGCGGAGTTCGCCGTTATTAATTATGTTTTTAGATTTAATTTTATTAGTCGTACAGAGACTCAACGTTCCTTTGTTTAACAGCACGTCGTCAAAATAAGTATGAAATGTTAATATCTTTCCAATACTTAATGTCGACTATTGAGTTAAAGTTCGCACCTATTTTGCAATTTTAGAGAGGAGAACCTTTAAGCGCTTCTGCTTCTATAGTCTCAGTACCAAATGTTCACTAATTTCAATTTACTTCCTATCTCAGTTCAGTATTTAACACAAATTATATATCAATGTCATTTCAGAGATATTACGTCGTTTCGCAGTAACGGAATAACACGTCATTGTCATTTAACATCACTTTTATTAATAATCCTTTTTCTTATGACGTAAAAGTTAATGAATGATCACTATCTAGGAGGAAAGAGGGATTGATCATAATCATGAGATAATAGCTTTTAATGAGCTCGGTAATTAAATAAAAAGTCACGTTCAAGGATGATATGCGAACAATTTTCATTACGTCCGTTTTCACGTATCTGTCAAAACTAATTCTGTCGACCACAATTCAAATTAACACTGACGTTAACCCCTATTATCGGAACATCGAATCGTAACTATTATGTGAAAGTTTATTCTAGTCCCCGAATTAATTCCTTTCAGATACGCGCAAGACCGAACAGCAGATCGGAACACAAACGACTTGTTTTAACAACTGAACAACGCATTGACATTACATTACGACAATGTCCGCCCAATGAACATCTCTTTGACTTTATCTTCACTACTCTTCTTAATTAAATTATTCCTAATTACAATTTATTCAGCTATTTAAAGAAAACATCTAACTAAAAATAAAATAAATGTATCCCAACGTAAAAGATCCGTTATACACCCTTGGCCGGAAATCCAAGAATCACGTGGACTTTTGTCCGCGTTGCTAGTGTTGCCACCTGCTGTCTGCAAGTGGTTAATGCACGCCGACGTCGAACATAAGTAAAATGATAATTAAATCAAGACCCTAAGCTGTCGACAGCCGTTGGTATACAACAACGGGGACAGTTGAAAATGTGTGCCCTGCCGGGGACTCCAAGCCGTGATGTCCTGCTTACATTGTAGACGCTCTATCAATCTGAGCCAAAGAGGGCACAGATGATAGCGCGACTGCAGGGATTTATCCCTAGCACGCTCTTCTGTGCGGATGCATGCGCATTGCCCGAACTCTTACGGGACTCGGTAAGATTGTCTGCCACACGAGCAAGGAGTGTAATGGGCAGGGGCACTAAACTTGTAGTGAGTGGACATTAAGTTAGGAATATGAGTCTCGCGGGGAGCGTGCAACGGATAAATCCCTGCAGTTGCACTATCCTCTGTGCCCTCGGTGGCTGAGATGGATAGAGCGTCTGCCATGTAAGCAGGAGATCCCGGATTCAAGTCCCGGTCGGGGCACACATTTTCAACTGTCCCGGTTCATATATATCAATGCCTGTCGACAGCTTACTGTCTTGCCAGATGTGGCAGCTCTGTGTACTAAATTTCTCACTCTGCACACCCCCTGATCACCTAAAGGGGTATTTTCCCCACTATACGCACAATAAGTAAAATTTTATTTGTTATCTTCACTGAACTTTCAATTTCAGTGGATAGCAGTGTAAACTACTCTTTTAAATACTACACGGGTTAGACACATCATGTGACCACCACTTATGTTCAATATGAAGATGATATCTGTTCTTTCGGACAGTCGTACTGTAATTATGTGAGGATTTTCAATTCTCAAACGCCCACATGTGCAAGTCATGAGTGTTCACGATACCAGCACCAGCAAAGATACTCACATCCGTATACAGTAGCCGACGACCGGACACTGGATCACCGCTCAAGTAGCCACTTAAGAAGTTCTGGCATCTAAGGTAGTTTACAGGTTTCAGCTCCTGTACCTTCTGCAAGTGAAATGGGTGGAATTGCTGTCTCCGATGCAGGCGACATACAGTTGATTAAGAAACCTCTACAGTGGTATCTATATAGAAGGTACTTACGATCGGATCTTCATTTCCAGAATGTTCTCTGCATCCATTCCATCCAGTTGAGGCCAGTCTAACCATGGTCCACCAGGAATGCCATATTCCCTTAAACGCCTGTCCACAGCTGTGAAAGTTTGATGGTTTGGTACTTTCCTGCTTCGAAACATTTCCAGATACCGTCGTCTTGCTACTTGTGCATTACCTTCCGCTGCACCGTGAAGGAGGTATATGAAGGAGGTGCACATCTGCTCATCCACTCTTTGAGTATGCCATAGTACCGTACACAACGATTGCTAACAGCATGGATGTGATAGTACTTCTGGTGCTACTACAATCTAGCAGCGCACAGAGTACAACGGACCACACCTAAGTCAAGTAACAAAGGCTTTTCCTGCCACAATCAACTGAGCAGTGTAGTGTACGAAGCAACATCAGCCGATATGAGAACGAGCACGTTACGCCAAAACCCTGAACTGCCCCATGGTGTAATGCCTACCACAAATGAAATAATCCATCATAACTCGGAAATAAAGCATTGTTGAACATAATTTTATCTAATGATTTACTCATATTTTGATTCAACGTTACATCCTCGAAATGTGTACCGCTAGTTTTGAATCACCCTGTAGAAGAGCAACAATTTGTCTAATGGTTTAAATGACTTGTTATCACAATTAAAAACGTCTGCGAGAAAGAAAACGAAAACGCACGTATTCACAGCATAGCATAGATTTAACAGAAAACCTGTACTTTGTTATTTAAAATTTTGTCCGTCCAATTGATTATTAGAGCCTAAACCCTTAACTGACCCATGGTGTAATGCCTACCAAAAATGACATAATCCATCATAACTTGGTAATAAAGCATTTTCTAACAAAATTTTATTTAATATTTTACTCATATTTTGATTCATCATTACATCCTCGAAATGTGTACTGCTAGTTTTGAATCATCCTGTATGAGAGCAACCATTTGTCTAATGGTTTAAAAGACTAGTTATCACAGTTAAAACTATCTGCGAGAAAGAAAACAAAAACGCAGCATATCAGTCTCGACCTCGCAATAGATTTGAAGGAAACCTGTACTTTGTTATTTAAAAATTTGTCCGTGCGATTGATTATTAGAGCATCATGCAATAATGTGACGTAAATCGATTAAGAATGTTACGGAAGTTTTGCTATCAACCTCTACTGTTTACTTATATATTCATATTTATAAGCCATGTCCGACTGAATGTTTATTAGAGTATCTTGTAAAAATCTGTAGTAAATCTGTTAAGATATATTTGACATTATTGGTAACAACGTTAACCAATGTCTTGTTTTCGTACCTGTATAGTGGTATAGATTTCCAGACAACCTTTTCTCAATATCCTGAGTATCTACTCTGAAACAGATTCGCGAAATACACTCCTGGAAATTGAAATAAGAACACCGTGAATTCATTGTCCCAGGAAGGGGAAACTTTATTGACACATTCCTGGGGTCAGATACATCACATGATCACACTGACAGAACCACAGGCACATAGACTCAGGCAACAGAGCGTGCACAATGTCGGCACTAGTACAGTGTATATCCACCTTTCGCAGCAATGCAGGCTGCTATTCTCCCATGGAGACGATCGTAGAGATGCTGGATGTAGTCCTGTGAAACGGCTTGCTATGCCATTTCCACCTGGCGCCTCAGTTGGACCAGCGTTCGTGCTGGACGTGTAGACCGCGTGAGACGACGCTTCATCCAGTCCCAAACATGCTCAATGGGGGACAGATCCGGAGATCTTGCTGGCCAGGGTAGTTGTCTTACACCTTCTAGAGCACGTTGGGTGGCACGGTATACATGCGGACGTGCATTGTCCTGTTGGAGCAGCAAATTCCCTTGCCGGTCTAGGAATGGTAGAACGATGGATTCGATGACGGTTTGGATGTACTGTGCACTATTCAGTGTCCCCTCGACGATCACCAGAGGTGTACGGCCAGTGTAGGAGATCGCTCCCCACACCATGATGCCGGTTGTTGGCCCTGTGTGCCTCGGTCGTATGCAGTCCTGATTGTGGCGCTCACCTGCACGGCGCCAAACACGCATACGACCATCATTGGCACCAAGGCAGAAGCGACTCTCATCGCTGAAGACGACACGTCTCCATTCGTCCCTCCATTCACGCCTGTCGCGACACCACTGGAGGCGGGCTGCACGATGTTGGGGCGTGAGCGGAAGACGGCCTAACGGTGTGCGGGACCGTAGCCCAGCTTCATGGAGACGGTTGCGAATGGTCCTCGCCGATACCCCTGGAGCAACAGTGTCCCTAATTTGCTGGGAAGTGGCGGTGCGGTCCCCTACGGCACTGCGTAGGATCCTACGGTCTTGGCGTGCATCCGTGCGTCGCTGCGGTCCGGTCCCAGGTCGACGGGCACGTGCACCTTCCTCCGACTACTGGCGACAACATCGATGTACTGTGGAGACCTCACGACCCACGTGTTGAGCAATTCGGCGGTACGTCCACCCGGCCTCCCGCATGCCCACTATACGCCCTCGCTCAAAGTCCGTCAACTGCACATACGGTTCACGTCCATGCTGTCGCGGCATGCTACCAGTGTTAAAAACTGCGATGGAGCTCCGTATGCCACGGCAAACTGGCTGACACTGACGGCGGCGGTGCACAAATGCTGCGCAGCTAGCGCCATTCGACGGCCAACACCGCGGTTCCTGGTGTGTCCGCTGTGCCGTGCGTGTGATCATTGCTTGTACAGCCCTCTCGCAGTGTCCGGATCGAGTATGGTGGGTCTGACACACCGGTGTCAATGTGTTCTTTTTTCCATTTCCAGGAGTGTAATTCAAAGTGCGAAATTGTGGCTGAGCCCCTGGAACATTTAACGCAAGAAGTGATTTTCGGTGTCCTGTCACTTCTCTCTGTTTACGTCCACACAAATTCTTCATGCAACTACAAACAGAACATCGACTTTTATTTCTGCTTCCCTCCGGAGTTGAAATTAAATACCGGAAAACTTGAGAGTAAAAGTTCTTTAAGGGATTTCGAAACAAATTAAAAGTTTTGATTAATTGCATACCATTTGATTGTAAATTATTGACGCTGCTAACTTCGGAGGCGGAAAAAAATATAGAGTTACTTCGGCGCATTCTTTCCTGCCGTTTTCCGTATGCACGGGCAGACGGGACGAAATATTGGTTCCTGAGATCGCCTGTTGTGAAACTGGCAGCAGAATAAGAGTGGCATTTTTGCGAAATGGGAGTTGAGGGGATAGCTGGGACGCCGGCGGATGAGGAGAACAAACTTTGGCCACTACGAGATGCACTCTCAGAGCAGATAGAGTGGACCGACAGTGGGGCAACGAGAAGGGAAGATGGGATGATGGGACAAAGGAGGAGGAAATGGAAGAGGTTAAGAAGCAGACGCACCCTTATCTCCCAGAGATGAGTTCGTATCTGCCAGAGATGAGTTCCGAGTTTGAGCACCGTCTGCTATAGACACTTTTAGTACTACGAGGCATGCCAGAAGCAACTCATTTAAACTCTGAGATTAGCTAGCCAATCGTAAGTTATTGATCCACGCGGAGAATCGGTTAGTAACGTTCCACATCGGTTGTGAATAAAAATAATAAGAATAAAATAGCCAGGGGCTGCAGTTACGGTTTTGCACACACACACACACACACACACACACACACACACACACACACACATGAAAAAAATTCCCACTAATGTGAAACGCAGCAATTGCCTCCCACTGCGAAACATAAGTTAGAAACTGGGCCCAGAGGTATCTATTAAATTGGGAAAGCGTGCCGCCATGAGACGGCACCCTCGGACTCAGCGGGAACTCTGACAGCAAGGTATCGAAACATGTGGACAAAAGCTCACAAGATCATGTGACCTGTAAAGTGGGTTAATGATGTCACACGGACACCTAATTCCACCACAATCCTGCCCAACACCACCGTGAACATGTCACATGATGGGATACTCGGCACTCGTCTTACTCACTTTTCGCCTCTGAATGCGGGACAGAACTGCGACTCCCAGCGTTGAAATTACGTGGGTTTCTTATGGACAGTCGAGGAAAACACTGCTGACACACCGCCGCTCAATATCGACATGTAAAGGTCTCATAGAGCGGCACAAATAACGTCTATGGAACCCTCCCTTTCGTTGGGGCGGGGGGGGGGGGGGGGGAGGAGGAGAGAGGGGTGTTGACTCTCGCATATTTCGAGGTCGAAAACGAGGTCTCACTGCGTTATGCAACAGTGCGACATTCTTGATAACGTCCGACATTGTTGAACCCTCCAGACTATTCAGCACTATTCTAAAGAGTGGTGGGGCTGCAACCCCATTCAGCCATCCGGGATTAGCCGAGAGGTCTAGGGCGCTGCAGTTATGGACTGTGTTACTGGTCCCGGCGGAGGTTCGAGTCCTCCCTCGGGCATGGGTGTGTGTGTTTGTCCTTAGGATAATTTAGATTAAGTAGTGTGTAAGCTTAGTGACTGATGTAGTTAGCAGTTAAGTCCCATAAGATTTCAAACACATTCTTTTGCAACCCCATTCGACGTGATATAACTCCTTTCTTGCGTACTGCGAAGTCATTTTTTTGTTTTAGTATACCGATTTCACGCACCCGTGGTCTTGAAGTAGCGTCTTTGATTCATAACCAAAACATCTTCGGTCTCGTGTTCGAATCCCACAGCCGCTTAAACTTTGATTAATAGTCAAGCATTGGCGGCCGAGGACTTTCAGCATAAGATGTCACCTTCATTCTGCCATGGCCTTGTCAAAGAGGGCGGAGGAGCAGACAGAGGTTCAGGGCACTCTCTTGTCGTAGGGGTGGGAAACTGCTCCTGGTGAAAGAATCAACAAAAGTCAGCGCCATGAGGATGCAGAAGGCGATGGAAACCACTGCATTAAAGATATGTAACATGTACCCACAGGACACGTAGCCTATCATTGAAGAAGTGTCATGATAATCTCTCCTTTAGCAAAAGATTCCGGAATATTTCCCGATTCGGATCTCCGGGAGGAGACTGCCAAGGGTGAGGTTACCATGCGAAAATGACTGAATATTCAACGAAATTATAACATTCTACGATCGGGGGCGTGGGATGTCAGAAGCTTGGACGTGGTAGGAAAACTACAAAATCTGGAAAGGGAAATGCAAAGGCTCAATCCAAATATCGTAGGGATCAGTGAAGTGGAGAGGAAAAAAGACAAGGATTTCTGGACAGACAGCAGAAAATGGTAATACGGGAGTAGGATTTATTATGAATAGGAAGGTTGGGCAGAGAGTGTGTTACTGTGAACAGTTCAGTGATAGGGGTCTTCTTACTAGAATCGACAGCAAACCAACACCGACAACGATGGTTCACGTATACATGCAGACATCGCAAGCTGAAGATGAAGTGATAAAAAAAAAAGTATGAGGATACTGAAAGGGCAATACAGTCTGCAAACGGAGAGGAAAATCTAATAGTCATGGTGGATTGGAATGCAGTTTTGAGGAAGGATTAGAAGAAAAGGTTACAGGAAAATATGGGCTTGGGACAAGGAATGAGAGAGGAGAAATATTAAGTGAGTTCTGTAATAAACCTCTGCAAGTAATAGCGAATACTCTGTTTAGGAATCACAAGAGGAGGAGGTGTACTTGGAAATGGCCGGATGATACTGAAAGATTTCAGTTAGATTACATCATCGTCAGACAGATATTCCGAAATCAGATGCTGCATTTTGAGGCGTACCCAAGAGAAGATACAGACTCAGATCAGAATATAGTACTGATGAAGAGTAGGCTGAAGTTTAAGACATTAGTCAGGAAGAAGCAGTACGCAAAGAAGTCGGATACAGAAGTGTTAAGGAATGACGAGATACGCTTGAAGCTCTCTAAGGTTATAGATACAGCAATAGGGAATAGCTCAGTAAGCAGTACAGTTGAAGAGATGCGAACATCCCTAAAAAGGGCGCCAACCGAAGTTGGGAAGGGAAACATATGAACAAAGATGGTAACTGCGAAGAAACCATGGGTAACAGAAGAAGTATTTCAACCGTTCGATGAAAGGAAGAAGTACAAAAATGTTTAGGGAGACTTAGGAATACAGATATAAAAGTCTCTGAGGAATGAAACAAATAGGAAGTGAATGGAAGCTGAGACTAATTGACTGCATGAAAAACGTGAACAAACATAAAAATAAGTTATTGTCGGTAGGACTGACTCAACATACAGGAAAATCAAAACAACCTTCGGTGACATTAAAAGCAAGAAGAAATAGGAGTCGATTTAGGAGAGATAGGGGATCCAGTATTAGAATCAAAATTTAAAAGAGCCTTGGGGGACTCAAGATCAAATAAGGAAGAAGGGACAGATAACACTAAACTAGAATTTCTAAAATCTTTGTGGGAAGTGGAAACAAATCGACTATTCATGTTTAGATGGTGTGAATCTGGAGACATGCCATCTGACTTTCGGAGAAACATCATCCACACAATTCCGAAGATGGCAAGAGCCGACAAGTGCGAGAATTATCGCACTATCAAGTTAACAGCTCATACATCCAAGTTGCTGAGAAGAATAATATAAAGATGAGTGGGGGAAAGAATTGTGGATGTGTTAGATGACGATCAGTTTAACTTTAGGGAAGATAAAGACACCAGAGAGGCAGCTGTGCCGTTGCATTCGACAGTGAAAGCAAGATTACAGAAAAATCAAGACACTTTCACAGGATTTATCAATTTGGAAAAAGCGATCGACTGTGTAAAATGGTGCAAGATGTTCTAAACCCTGAGAAAAATTGATGTAAGCTACACGGAAAGACCGGTAATATACAATATGTACAACAGCCAAGAGGGAACAGTAAGAGTGGACGACCAAGAACAAAGTGCTCGTATTAAAAAGGATGTAAGACAAGGATGTAGCCTTTCGGCCCTAATGTTCATGGTTCTAGAGCGACTTGTAGAGGGTAAAAGCTGTAGAGGAAGACAGAGATTGGAATACGTCCTGCAAATGATAGAGTACGTAGGTTTAACTGCTATTCTGAGGTGAAGAGATTAGCACAGGAAAGGAATCAGTTGTGGTGGCCCGCATCAAACCAGTCAGAAGACTGATGACCCCAAAAAAAGTACCGGTTGTAGCCACTAGGGGCATTCAAAAGCACTCGACATAGTTTGGACGTGATCCCAAACAGCAGACGCTGTTTATCCTTTCTTATAGCCCTCCTGCACGGTTCTCTCTGGAACATGATCCAGGAGAGGGGTTGGGTGGAGAGGGGAGTGCAATATTGACATGTTCAAGAACAAAACGTGTAAGCTTCCGTCTAAGACAATCAACAGCCCCCGCCACCATCCACATTGCGTGGGTGGCATCGAGGGTGTAGCCGAACTGGGGGTTATTAGTGGGACTCTGCCGTTTTATTCATGTACATGTCAATATTTTACCAAACAGGAAGGCTAAAAAAAAAGCATGAACAGCTGTTTCTGCGTTGGATTCAGTTTACACTTTGTCGAGTGCTTTGGATGATCGCTAGTCATTCCGCCCGGTTTATCAGAGCAAGAAACTGTGTTCGTTGTATAGACGAAAGGCGTCGTCTCTATCGTCCTATGGGGTTGCAGCTCCACCATGTTCGAAGAGTAAGTCTGAATCGTCCGGAATGTCGTACAGTTGTTCATCGAACTGCGAATTGTCGTTTTCGACCACAAAATGTGTGGGAATCAACGCTCCACGGAAAGGAGTGGTTTCATAGACGTCCTTTGTGCCACATCCTGAGAGTTTTCTGTGTCGATTCTGAGCAGTGGTATATCTGAAATGTTTCTCTCGGCTATCCATGCAAAACCTGCGCCATTCGAACCCAGGTGTTGCGGTTCTGACCTCCATAGCAGTGGCGGCAACAGAAGGTGATAACAGAAGGTGCGAAATGTGGTTAAAAGGAGTGATGACATTCCCATCGTGTGACACGTCCACGGTGGTGTTGGGCAGGATTGTGGTGGAAGCAGGTGTCAGTGTGACATCATTAACCCACTTTACAGCCCACATGAACTTCTGTGTCTTCTTTCACATGTTTCCACACCTTGCTGTCTGAAGGGTGCTGCCTCAGGACGCCACGCTTTTAAACCATTGCAGAGGATGACATGAGGTACCTTTGGGCCCATTTTCAAAATTTTGCTTTGCAAATAGGGAAAGGCCATTGTAATCCATAATGGAGAATAACTCGGGTTTGAGGTGAGATACAGAAAAATGTTTTAGATAAAAGCTGTGGAAGGTAAAGAGTGTCACGCCTTGCTACCACTGGTCGTGACCTTGAAATTTTCAATGTGTTTTGGAGGTTAAAGTGACTTTTTAAATGGGAAACTAATACTTGATTCAAGATTTGAAAAGAGAGGCAAGTTTTACGTATTAAATGATACATTATTCACGTCATGGGTAGTTCAATGAAGGTCAAATATGCAAACATGTTTTTAGTTCTAGTAGGGATTAGTTCAGTATAGAGGAGGGAAACGTCAAAATAATATGTTAGATACGAACTGTATGGGGCATCCCGAGGAATGAAGGGACTCATTTAGTGACATGTAAATCGACGATCTAAAAAATGGTTCAAATGGCTCTGAGCACTATGGGACCTAACATCTATGGTCATCAGTCCTCTAGAACTACTTAAAACCTAAGTAACCTAATGACAGCACACAACACGCAGTCATCACGAAGCAGAGAAAATCCCTGGCCCCACCGGGAATCGAACCCGGGTACCCGGGTGCGGTAAGCGAGAACGCTACCGCGCGACTACGAGCTGCGGACTCTACGATCTACATTTTATTTATGTTTGCTCTATCTTGCAAATGCAACAATAACATTTATACGCCGTCGTGTATTTATTTTTTCCACTAAACACGTTAATGAAAACTTAAAGTTCAAATATATGTTTGCTTTTTCCAAATCTGGCGTCACAAATAGGGGTTTCTCTGAAACAAAAGTCAACTTTCGAATGGCTTTCGATAATTATCTTAAAATCGTGGTTATCGGTAATGATACGTGACCCTTGTGCTCCTGCCAGTCTGCATCTAACATTGTATTTTGCTGTGTCCCCTCTCTGTTGGAAATGGAAATGAAGTCCTATGCTTCTTGACAGGGCTTACGGGAACGATGCGGGAGACCCGAAACGCCGTACTAGCCAAGGTCGTAATGAAGGTGGTTTACCGTTGCCTTCCTCCGACCGTAATGGGCATGAGTGATGATGATGATGGTGATGAAGACGACACAACAACACCCACTCATCTCGAGGCAGGTGACAATTCCTGACCCCGCCGGGAATTGAGCCCGTGACCCTGTGGTCGGGAAGCTAGAACGCTACCGCGAGACCACGAGTGACGGACTATTCCGAGTTAATCTCTGCTAAAACTAAAAACATATTTGTTTCTTTGACTTCAACTGAAGTTGGCCATGACTCTGAATAATGCTTAAATTTATACGTAACACTTGCCGCTCTTTTCAAATCTTAAATCAAATATTAGCGTTAAATTTTTCTAATAAAAAAAATCACTTTCACCTACAAAACACTTTCAAAATCACGTTCATTTCTTGTCCATACCGTAAGTTAGTTTAAGTTGGATTAAATAATGTGTAGGCTTAGGGACCGATGGCCTCAGCAGTTTGGTCCCACAAGATCTTACCACAAATTTCCTAATTGATCTCCATCTCGAGGAAGTCCGTTTCTTTAGCTTTACAAACAAATGATTTTTAAAGCGAAATTTTATGTGCTCATTCTATAGAGCAATTCTAAATTAGTGAGACGTAATACTCGTTAAAACGCAATGACTAATCAGTATTCCAGAAGTGCTGCATGGCGGTAGATGTCACCAAGGACCAGCAACCACGCGAGTCATTGCTGGACCTCAGGTTCTTGTTAATATACAGCCATAAAATGAATATCGGACTAGACTAATTTGGGACCGCTCTATCAAATACGCACATAAAATGCCGCTCTGAGAATCACTTGTAACGGGGAGAAAGCCGTAGGATTCCGCCAACGCTGGGTATCAGTTGAAGGACGTGATGAGTAATATTCGTTTGGGCTGACTCTAGCTACACAGTGCAGAAACGAAATTGCAGGTATCTGCCAAATACTAGATAAAACGAGCATAATGATCCCTACAAGGGACATCCGGTACCTAGATACGAGGACGTGCTGAAAAATAAAGCCTCCGAATTTTTTACCTGAAAACTCTTAAACTTCTCTATGTAAGATAACCGCTATTAACAGACTACACATTTATTCTTCATCTCCACAAATGTTCAGTCCACTGCCGCTGCACAGCTCCGAACTGTAGCGTGTAACATGGTGGTGAGTAACGTAAATATGTCGGTGCGTGACAAACAGCGTGCTTTAATCGAATTTCGAATTCTAAGATTTCCTCCACCCATGGAGCATCCTCTCCTTCGACCTGACAATGCTAGACCACACTCGAGGGCTGCGACATTTGCAACAATCCAACTCCTTGTGTTCATTGCCTTCGATCATCCTCAGTATAGCCCCGAATTGGCCACATCCGAAGTTCATGCATTCCCAAAACTTAAAGAACACCTTCGAGGACATTACTTTCATAGCGACGAAGCGATGCAAGCAAAGGTGACAATTTTGCGACTTAAATATGTAGACATCAAAAATAAAGATGTAGGAGGTTAATAACGTTTGTTTTATTTAAAAATCTTTAACTGTTATCACATAGAAAGTCTCACATATATAGTATTTCGTTTGGTTTCTTGCCCTAGTTAGCTTTGTATCTGTATCGCAATGAAAATAGTGCACAACAGTGCAAGCGTCTATCATTTATACAGCACTGCCTGGTTATGTCTCGGGTTTGCTCTTCCGGCAGAGTTATTTGCATGTTAACAGTGATAAACATGAGAAGGAATAGATTTAGTAATGAAGAGTAGGAATGTCTGGGTTCACTGACTGCAGTGGAAGAAGAGCTCACTGACGCTCTATTGAGCTGTTCCTGCAGGGATGGAAGCCGTTTGACAGTAGTTATCCGTACATAAGCCCCAACGGGAAATCTGGTCCTTCCGTGTTCTAATGATTGATTATGACAGTTTTTTTCATTGATATGGAGGTATTTTTTACAGAAAAAAAGTAGACTGGTGTTCATAATTACGTTATTACTTCCTAACGAGCCACAAGAGACAGTGGGTCGCTTATGTCAAAATACTGAAAAGGAAGCCCTGGACAACCTCTGAAAGTGTGTCGGTGAAATTCTGTCTCGTTATGTATATATTGCACATATTGTTCAGTACGCAAATTATTTGCGACTCTTACGAAGTCATTTTTGGACTCTTTTGATTTTTACTCACACCCTTACATGTACTCATTTACGAACCTCGTTTGCAAGAGAAGATACAGACAGTTGCTCAATCGTCACTAATAAAAACAGATTGTAAAGTCAAGTTGCAAATAAAAGTTTATTATCCCTTGAGCATTGTTTCGGTATTTGTAAAAATTTCTTATTCGGATGTATTGGCCTTATTACATCATATGATGCGATAGGCGTCACAACATAAAATATTTACGAAAGTTACACGTACCTTCTGTCAGAGACTAAGGACAATTAAGGCCCGTCGTAGCAGTTGGTCATAGTCTCTGACGGAAGGTACAAGCAACTTACGCAAATATTTTATTTTGTAACGCCAGTTGCATCATGTGATATAACAAGGCCAATACTTCTAAAGAAGATAGTTTTACAAATATCGAAACCATGGTCAAGGGATAATAAACCTTTATTTGCAACTGGTTGGTTGATTTTTCAATCTATTCTAAATTAACGCGGATGCTGTTTCTCAACCAGTTTAAGATTTGTTACTAAAAAATTTTTTTTTTTTTTTTCGAACAAAACCAGATTGAAAATCTGGTAGCTGTAACTCTCACTTTCCTTCTAGTGGAAATCAATGACTTAAATCAATTTAGCGAGACAATACCTGATGAATCTGCTACATTTGCAATTAATCCTGAAGTTCACATAAGGTCAGACGCAACATCTGCCACTGATACACCCTGTGCGTCTGGTGCTACACAGCAAAATGATCCAATCATAGATACGAGTTTCGAATAGTTTCAGATTCCGTAGCGATCGATACGCTCGTGCCGGAAGAGATACCTAAAGGTAACTTTATGTCTTCAAAAGGCTCCAAATCCCTTTTGAAAGGGACAAGAAACCAGATAATACTACTGGCTATGACAGAACAGTGTACGAACGATTTTGAAGCTCTGCAAAAATTAAATGATAAACAACTTACAAAAGCCAAAGCGATCGAAAAACTTCATCACCTACGGTTATTATTAAGTGTGATTAAAACTGAAATGCTCGCTAAAAGAAATAAGTGGTTGTCATCTCTGCTTTCGGTCAAGAAAAACTGTAATAGGATCGATACATCCGAAGTAAACGCCACAAAACGTAAGCAGAATACTGATTATCACTAAAGGCAACACCAAATTTAAGCCAAACGACTTGGTCTCTTCGAAAACAAATCACGTTCATACAGATAAATCTACAGCTCTTCAGAGCGGCAACAACTAACCTAATGCTGTTTCCTATTTAATATCAGTTTGACGTTACTTTCAACCCAGAATCGTATTATTATCAGCAAAACATGGTTGGCATCACTGAAGCTGTAAATTACTTAGCACAGGTATCACAAAGAAAAGGGGAGCAATACTTACAACCAACAAAGATATTGATTCCGTCATTGTTAAATATGTTGCATAAAACGGTTGCAAAATTATACAAACGTATGCATTTTCAAATAAAAATTTAAAAACTTTTAAAGACATATTATGGTATTTTAAGCAGCGGATTAGTATTTATCCGTTACAACTTGTCCGACGAAAATTCAGTATTTGTAGAAATAATATAATAATATTAGTGGGTTTTGCACATCTGGTAGGTACTTTAGACACACAAATAACTATGAAAGATGACCTGCCATGACCGCGTATAATAAAGAAGCTCGTTTAGCAATTGCTGTGGACTGCGATGCTAGATCAGTAACGTGGAGTGACACTGTAAGAATTTCCATAGGAACAGAGATGGAAGAATGACTGCTTTCCACTAATCTGTATCTAATAAACGAGGGGAAACACGGACTAACGTTTGAAAAGAGTAAAGGAAGAGCAGTACTGATTTAACTAGGACCACTTTTAGCCATGCCAAACTGTACCTATGAGCACTTGTCATCTACCGCTCATACTAAATCATTGGAAGTGAGGTGAAGAAGACAAATCGTTCAAATGACTCTGAGTACTATGGGACTTAATTTCTGTGGTCATCAGTCCCCTAGAACTTAGAACTACTTAAATATAACTAACCTAAGGACATCACACACATCAATGCCCGAGGCATGATTCGAAGCTGCGACCGTAGCGGTCGCGTGGTTCCAGACTGTAGCGCCTGAAGAAGACAGATGCTCCAATCACTAGATTTTTATTTGCAGTAAAGTGTGTGCCCAACGTCATACGCTGGAAACTAAATAAAAAATATTATTAGAGACAAAAAACTAAGAGGCTTATGGGGTTACTTGTTGGAAGGACTGACGCAGAAGTATATTGAAGAGCCAAAGAAATTGCTGAATCTACCTACTGTTGTGTATGGCCCCCGCGAGCACGCAGAAGTGCCGCAGCATAACGCAGCATGGACTCGAATAATGTCTGAAGTAGTTCTGGAGGGAACTGTCACCATGAATCCTGTAGGGCTGTCCATTAATCCGCAAGAGTGCGAGGGGTGGTGATCTCTTCTGAACAGCACGTCGCAAGGTATCCCAAATGTGCTCAATGATGTTCATGTCTGGAGAGTTTGGTGGCCAGCGGAAGCGTTTAAACTCAGAAGAGTATTTCTGGAGCAGTTCTGGACGTGTGACATGTCGCATTGTCCTGCTGGAATTCTCCAACTCCGTCGGAATGCGTAATGGACATGAATGGATGTAGATGACCACACAGGATGCTTAAGTACATACCTCCCTGTCAGAAGCGTATCTAGAATTATCAAGGATCACATATCACTCCAACTCCGTACGCCCCACATCATTACAGAGCCTCCACCAGCTTGAACAGTCCCCTGCTGACATGCAGAGTCTATGGATTCATGAGGTTGTCTCCATACCCGTATACGTCCATCCGCTCGAAACAATGTGAAACGAGACTCGTCCGACCAGGCAACAAATTTTCAGCGATCAACAGTCCAATGCCGGTGTTGACGGGTGCAGACGAGGCGTAAAGCTTTGTGTCGTGCAATCATCAAGGGTACAAGAGCGGGCCTTCGGTTCCGATGGCCCATATCGATGATATTTCGTTGAATGGTTCACACACTAACCCTATTGATGGCCTACCATTAAAATCGGCAGAAATTTGCGGAAGGGTTGCACTTCTATCACGTTGAACGATTCTCTTCATTTGTCGTTGGTCCCGTTCTTCCAGGTTCTTTTTCCGGCCGCAGCGGTGTCTCCGCAATTTCCTTTCTTCAAGGAGTGCTAGTTCTGCAAGGTTCGCAGAAGAACTGTGAAGTTTGGGAGGTAGGAGCCGAGATACTGGCAGAATTGAAGCTCTGGGAACGGGTAGTGCGTCGTGCTTGGGTAGCTCAGATAATAGAGCACTTGTCCGCGAAAAGCAAAGGCCCCGGGTTCGAGTCGCGGTGCGGTACACAGCTTTAATTTGTCAGGAAGTTTCATATCAGCCCAAACTCCGCTGCAGACTTCAGATCTCACTCTGGAATACTGAAAATCTTTTCCTAGAATTTCATGATGTTTCCCATACCTCATGCAGATCAAAACTGAGAAAAAATCGGTCCCATGATGGGCTTATGAATTAACAGCAATGAGAAAAAAAATAGCAACGCGTTAAGGTCATCCTGTTTTCTATCATCACTGTTTTGACAGGTCTGATGCGGCCCACCATGGATTTCACTCCTTCGCCTACCTCCTCATCTCAAAGTAACACTTGAAACCTACGCCCTCAGTTATTTCCTGGATGTATTAAAGTGTTTGTTTTCCTCTACAGTTTTTACCTTGTACAGCTCCGTCTAGTGCCATGGAAGTACATATGTGATGTCTTATCAGATGTGATACCATCCTGTACCTTCCTTCTGTCAAAGTTTTCCATATATTCCGTTCCTCGCCGATTCAGTGGAGCACCTCATCACCAATTACCTTATCAGTTCACCTAATTGTCAACATTCATCAGTAGCGGCACATGTGACTACTGCAGAAATACCGCACAGAGAAAGGTTATCAAGAGGCACCAATCTGATGCTAGGAAGAACCCGTGCCTGCCGTGTTCCAAGGCGTCACAGCCACACCTCTGGCCTGAAATAGCGTCGACAGAGGTCAGGAGGACAGTTACGTTCCACGCCGGACCACGCCCACTTCCAGGGAATTTCTGTCGGAGTGACGTAGATGTGCAATCAACCCGCCGTGACCCAGATCGTGTCAAACGTCGAGGAGTGAAGAGACTTCCGTCTCCTGAAGACTGTGCCTAGGTGCCAGTGCTATAAGAACTGTGTCAAACGAGGGAGTACGAACTTGTGTTTTCTAGTAATTGTAGTGGAGTCACAGTACGGCCCTTCTGTACTTGTATCAAGACGCCGCTCAGTAAACGTGGCTCATTTAGTACATTCTGAACTGCAAGTCCATGTGTGCAGTTTCATGGTTACAGCCGAGTCTGGCGAGAAAAGATAAGTTTTGTTGTAATTAATGAAGTATAACTTATTAAAAATTTTCTAATTAACTGAATTATTTTTAGCCACCTCTGTGTCCACGGACTTGAACACAACGTGTGGAGTTCTCTTATCGAGGAAATCCCTTTTTGAGTGCGCTACTATGCTTTTTATGTTGTCCTTGCCCCGCCTAGATAGCAGGATTCCACAACTTCGATTACTTCGTGATCACCAATTCTGATATTAAGTTTCTCGCTGTTCCCATTTCTGCTTCTTCTCATTATCTTTGTATTTCTCCGATTTACTCTCAATCCATACACTGTCATCGTTAGACTGTTCATTCCATTTAGCCAGATCCTGTAATTACTCTGATGATAGGAATTTTTATTTCACTCATGAAACTTTATTTTATGTCCGTCATAACGTCTTCCAATGGCTCTAAGCACTATGGGACTTAACATCTGAGGTCATCTGTCCCCTAGACTTGAAAATACTTAAACGTCTTTAAATGGCTCTAAACACTATCGGACGTAACATCTGAGATCATCAGTCCCCTAAGCGTAGAATTAGTTAAACCTAATTAACCTAAGGACATCACTCACATCCATGACCGAGGCGGGATTCGAACCTGCGGTTCCGGACTGAAGCTTCTAGAACCGCTCTGTAACAGCGGCCGGCATAACATATTCGATGTATAGATTGAACAGTGGGGGTGAAAGACTACATTCCTGTCTCACATTCTTTTTAATCTGATCATCGCGTTATTGGTCTTCCACTCGCAGTGTTTTATTGTGGCTCCTGTACATATTATCTATTACCCGTCTTTCCGTATAGCTTACAGTCTTACATCCATTCTTCTCAGGGTTCCCAACAGCTTGCACCATTTTACAATATCGATCGCCTTTTACAAGTTGACAAATCGTGTGAAAGTGTATTGATTTTTCTGTTATCTTGCGTTCATTGTCAAATGCAACGGCACAGCTGCCTCTCTGGTGTCTTCATCTTCCCTAAACTCAAACTAATCGTCATCTAACACATCCTCAATTTTCTTTACCATTCATCTGTATATTATTCTTGTCAGCAACTCGGATGCATGAACGGTTAAGCTAATTCTGCGATAATTCTCAAATTTTTCAGCTCTTGCAATCTTCGGAATTGTGTCGATGAAGTTTCTACCCACCGAAGTGAATGGTCCTTTTGTTGCCACTTCAACCAATGATTTTAGAAATTCTACATCTACATGACTACTCTGCAATTCACATTTAAGTGCTTGGCAGAGGGTTCATCGAACCACAATCATACTATCTCTCTACTATTCCACTCCCGAACAGCGAGCGGGAAAAACGAACACCTAAACCTTTCTGTTCGAGCTCTGATTTCTCTTATTTTATTTTGATGATCATTCCTACCTATGTAGGTTGGGCTCAACAAAATATTTTCGCATTCGGAAGAGAAAGTTGGTGACTGAAATTTCGTAAAAAGGTCTCGCCGCGACGAAAAACGTCTATGCTGTAATGACTTACATCCCAACTCGTGTATCATATCTGCCACACTCTCTCCCCTATAACGCGATAATACAAAACGAGCTGCCCTTTTTTGCACCCTTTCGATGTCCTCCGTCAATCCCACCTGGTAAGGATCCCACACCGCGCAGCAATATTCTAACAGAGGACGAACGAGTGTAGTGTAAGCTGTCTCTTTAGTGGACTTGTTACATCTGCTAAGTGTCCTGCCAATGAAACGCAACCTTTGGCTCGCCTTCCCGACAATATTATCTATGTGGTCCTTCCAACTGAAGTTGTTCGTAATTTTAACACCCAGGTACTTAGTTGAATTGACAGCCTTGAGAATTGTACTATTTATCGAGTAATCGAATTCCAACGGAGTTCTTTTGGAACTCATGTGGATCATCTCACACTTTTCGTTATTTAGCGTCAACTGCCACCTGACACACCATACAGCAATCTTTTCTAAATCGCTTTGCAGCTGATACTGGTCTTCGGATGACCTTACTAGACGGTAAATTACAGCATCATCTGCGAACAGTCTAAGAGAACTGCTCAGATTGTCACCCAGGTCATTTATATAGATCAGGAACAGTAGAGGTCCCAGGACGCTTCCCTGGGGAACACCTGGAATGTTATCTATTCCTTCTCCCTTATGTGATCTTAAGTGGTCCAAAGCTGTTTTAAATTTTGATTCTGATACTTGATCTCCTATCTCTTCTATATCGACTTCTGTTTCTTGTTATATCACGTCATGAAACATATTTCCCCGCCATAGAGGATTTAAATGTGCTCTTTCCACCTATCCGCTTCTCCTTTCCATTTAACAGTGGGATTCCCATTGCACTCTTAATGTTACCACGCCCTTAATTTCACCATAGGTTGTTTTGACTTTTCTATATATTGACTCAGCCCTTACGCAATAATCTCCTTTTCAATTACTTCACATTTTTCATCCAGCCATTTCGCCTTAGCTGCCCTGCCCTTCCAATTTATTTCATTCTTAAGTGACTTGTACTTCTGTTTTCTTGAATTTCCCTAAATTTTTTGCTCTTCCGTCTTTCATCGAACAGCCGTAGTATTTCTTCTGTCACCAATTGTTTCTTAACAATTACTCTCCTAGTACGTAAGTTTTTTCTTTTCAACTTCTGTGTTTGATCTTTTTATAGATGTCCATGCCTCTTCAACTGAACTGCTTACCGATCTTTTCCTTATCGCAGTAACCTCAGAGAAATTCAAGCGTATCCCTTCATTCTTTGTTTTCCGTATCCTACTTCTTTGGGCATCGATTTTTCCTGACTAATCTCTTAAAGTTCAACGTACTGTGCATCACTATTTAATTGTGGTCTGAGTCTGTATCTGCCCTGCTTACACCTTACAAATGAGTATATGATTTTGGAATCTCTGTCTGACCATGATGAAATCTAGATGATATCTTCTCGTATCATCCGGCCTTTTCCAAGTGTTCCTCCTCCTCTTGTCATTCTTGAACAGTGTATTCGCCATTATTAACTGAAATTTATTACATAAGTCAATTGTTCTTTCTCTTCTCTCATTGGCGCGCGATTAGCCGAGCGGTCTGAGGCGCTGCAGTCATGGACAGTGCGGCTGGTCCCTCGGGCATGGGTGTGTGTGTTTGTCCTTAGGATAATTTAGGTTAAGTAGTGTGTAAGCTTAGGGCCTGATGACCATAGCAGTTATGTCCCATAGGATTTCACACACATTTGAACATTTTGTTCTCTCGTTAGTTGTTCCAATCCGATATTCTCCTGTAACCTTTGTAAGTAGGCTGTTTAAGTATTTTTATTGGTAACGCCAACACCACGTAGCGCTCTGTATGAAAATCACTGGCTGTGCCGTGTGCAGTCTGTGGCTGGTTGGGATTGTTGTAATACTCGCCATTGTAGTGTTGGGCAGCGGCAGCTGGATGCTAACAGCGCGTAGCTTTGCGCAGTTGGAGGTGAGCCGCCAGCAGTGGTGGACGTGGGGAGAGAGATGGCGGAGTTTTGAAATTTGTAAGAATTGGTGTCATGAACTGATATATATATTATGACTAGTGAGGTAAATACATTGTTTGTTCTCTATTAAAATCTTTCATTTGCTAACTATGCCTATCAGTAGTTAGTGCCTTCAGTAATTTGAATCTTTTATTTAGCTGGCAGTAGTGGCGCTCGCTGTATTGCAGTAGCTTGAGTAACGAAGATTTTTGTGAGGTAAGTGATTTGTGAAACGTATAGGTTAATGTTAGTCAGCGCCATTATTTCGTAGGGATTTTTGAAAGTCAGATTGCGTTGCGCTAAAAATATTGTGTGTCAGTTTAAGCAGAGTCATGTACAATTTTTCTAAGGGGACGTTTCACCTTTTCTTCTAGTCCTTCCTATACAACCCCATTTCAGTCCTCCATGACTCTTAGATTTTCTTCTAACTTTACGTACTGAATTACCCGCTCAATATCCTCATACACTTTTTGATTCTCTTCATTTTCAACTTGCGACTTCAGCATGTATACCTTAACTACCGTTGTCGGTGTTGGTTTGGTGTGAATTGTGATGAAAACAACGCTATTACCGAAGTGTTGACTGTAATTCACGCTCTGCCCTACCTTGCTGATTGTAACGTATCCTATTCCAGTTACACTATTTACTGCTGTTGTTACTGCTGTTGTTATTACTCATTTGATCACAAATCCATGTCTTCCATCCATTTGACTTCACTGACCTAACTGCGTCTAGATTGAGCCTTTGAATTTTCTTTTTCTGATTTTCTAGCTTCCTTATCACGTACAGATTTCTAGAACCCACGCCCTGAATCGTAGAACATTATCCTTTCATTGGTGATTCACTCTTTTTTCATGGTGACCACCCTCCTGGCAGTGCGCTCCCGGAGATCCCAATGGGGGATTAGGTCTTTTTGCAAATGAAAACAGTATTGGAAGCACTCCCTGTATCCATACAGAAATGAAGAAATGGTGAACAAAGTTCTCAAAAGTATCATTGACTGTTTTTCTGCTAGTGGTCTCACCCTGAATTTCTCCAGAGGTACATCATCTCAGTTCTGCGCCTCTAGGAGACTGCACCAGTGATAAGTGTAACACATGATGATGAAATAATACATGGGGTGAAAACTTCAGTATTTTAGGTGTCCATATTCATGAGACTTTAAATTGAAAAAAAGAAAACACATTTTGCAACTCCTAATACAACTTATTTCAGCCACATTTTCACTTAGTGCCATAGCAAATTTTGGGGGGCGAAAAATCCGTAAGTCGGCATATTTTGCTTATTTTCATTCAGTAATGTCACATGGAATAAAGTTCTAGGGTACCGTAACTCATCTTTAAGAAAGAAGGTCTTCATTGCCCAAAAATGTGCTGTAAGAATAATTTATGGTGCTCACCTGTGATCATCTTGTAGACATCTGTTTAAGGAGTTTGGCATTCTGATTACTGCTTCATACCACATTTATTCCTTGATGAAGTTTGTTGTAAATAATCCACTACAGTTCAAAAGGAACAATGAGGTGCATAATTACAATACTAGAAGAGAAAATGACATTCGTTGCTCAACACTGAAGTTGTATTTAACACAGAAAGGGGTATACAAAAATATTTGACCACTTACCCAGTGATATAAAATGTATACCAGACAGCAAGGTAAATTATGAAGATAATTTGAAAAAGTTTCTGCCTTGACGACTCCTTCTATTCGGTAGAAGAATTTCTATGTCTGTAATGTGTAAAGGGTAGTGGGTAGGAATTGCTAACTCAATCTGTATATCTTATTTTCATTTCGGGGGGGGGGGGGGGGGGAGAGGGGGAGGGAGGATAATTATATGGTGATATTTTGAGTACAAATAGATGTACAAATTAAATTGCAATATGAATGTTAAAATACTCATTCCACATCATGACGATTTAATGTGCAAAATGATCCATGGAACATGACTTTACGGAAACCGAAGTGGAAATCGTATGTTGCACGATGCAGAACGTCTTGGAAACACTACGGAGCGCCAGCCCTTCTGCGCAACTGTCATGAAACCTTCAAAGCTCATCGACAAATATTTACAATTTGAATCGTGTTGTGAGTTGTGAACGAGTGCTGAAAGGGCATGATGTTGCGCTTCACTGGAGAACCGCATGACTTTGCTACAAAAAAATCTGTGTGCAACCGTATGCGTTCTTGAAACATCTGCGATTCGTCTGATGAGACCAGCAATCTTGTGTTTATGTGTCCCAATGATCTAGACAATACGGGAAACATACGACCCAAAAAGATGTGACTTTTGACTTTATTAGATTATCAGTATCAATATCACGGGAATCATGCTCAACTGCTTCAGTGACAAGTAAGGTCTTATGTACCGTAGTTTCCGCTTTTGAAGGTGGAATAGCTTTAAGCGCTTAACGATTGATATGCAGAAGAAGAAGATTCTAGTTTGTATTTTTCGTGCCATGTTGTGGGTTAACTACAAGGTGTATGATCACCGACTACTCTTAGTATGTTCCGTTTGACAACAAACTGGTTATCTATCCAAAGGGAACTCTTGTCCAGAAATCTGTCGTTGGAGTTCTCTGTAGCAATGGTTCATCTGTGCCTTCGTGTTGCGTTTAGTCGTACAATTGAGATCAGTCTGTCATCTGCGTTTTCTACGATTAATTTTCAATGTGCATTCCACTTTAAATCGACCCCATGTGTACTATTAGGCGTGGTTGACACAATTTCTATTCATTATTCGATAACCGCGTAATAAACAATAAGCGGTACTTCTGCCTAGTTACGCATAATGAGTGTGTTTATTTTGAGAGTTAACAGGTAATTCCCGAAATACGTATGGATCCTCTACAGATATTCCAGTATTTCACTAAACGTTTCTATTGCAGCAGTCTTACCATAGAATCATCCGCAAACAGCCTCGTGGAATTCTTAAGTTATCTACTATGTCATTTATACAGGACCTTCACAATTCCTATGAGAGCGTTGTAATGGTTGTGGAAGCGACTTGGTAGACACAGTGTTAATAAGGAATCCATGCCCGGAAACGGTTCATTTCATTTGGATATGAAATTAGTTCGAAGCTCATATCACTTCCTAATATCACGCTGTAGTACATAATGACAGAGTTAGACAACGTACGTATCAAGAAGCTATTCCGGACAGCCTCAGCAAATTACGTACCGTCTCAGTAGAGCAATGGCTGGAAGGAGTTGATGCATGTACAGCTGTACAGGGTGTTCATTTTAACTGACGACATTGAAATATCTCGAAAACTACACATCAGATCAAAATAAGTTTGAATTCCAATTTGTTTTTCTCGGAGGGGGATATCCAACGATACCACATTCGATCAGTCTCCCCAAATGGCTCTGAGCACTATGGGACTCAACATCTGAGGTCATCAGTCCTCCATAATTTAGAACTACTTAAACCTAACTAACCTAAGGACATCACATACATCCATGCCCGAGGCTGGATTCGAACCTGCAACCGTAGCGGTGTCGCGGTTCCGGACTGAATCGCCTAGAACCGCTCGGCCACCGTGGCCGGCACAGTCTCCCCAGTCGGTGCGTGTGTGCCGGGTGCACCTTCGAAGTCTTCAATGTAAACCCCATTTTTATTGTAGATTACAATTCTACGTGCGTTTAGTCTCAAGCATTTTCTTCCTTTGCCACCAGATGGCGCTGTAATAGTAGGAATAGAAGTGGGTACACAAACGTAATTTACGAAATGCTACTCAATGGACCTTGAATATCCAGTGACACGCCTCCCCTCCCCCCCCCCCCCCCCCCGCCCTCCCCCATGCTGCTAGAGTAGGGCAGGCAAGCATTTCTTAACCTCTAATCAGAAACCCCATTCGAAGCGTTGTATTGCCTGCACAACTGTCTTTTGGAGACGGACGTGCAAGTGGACGATGAATGTTGGAACCAAAGGAGAAAAGATTGAAATGGTCCCGATTTACAGAGAATGTAGGAGAAATGTTGAAGCTGCTATTGCCTTGTATGACGAGCTTCTTCCAGGGAAAGCTCGCTCTCGTTCATTCTTTTACAAGGCTGAGACCACCTTTATGTTTGGTGGCAGTGTACAGACCGGCAAAAGAAAACGAAGCAAACGTGTAACAGGGGACGCTAATAAGATAGCTGTACTGGAGGTAGTGTATCTCAACCCACGGATAAGCGCCCAGAAATTGTAACTCGATTCCGTTATGCCCGTAGATAGTAATGTGATAATACTGCATGGTCTTAAGTGTCAGCCGTACCATGTGTCACTGCATCAATAAGTTCATGGCGCCGATTCCTATAACATATTAGCGTTTTGTGAATGGACACGTCAACAAATGCAAACGACCCCCACGTTCTTTGCCGAGGAACTATTTTCCGATGAGTCTATATTCTCAAACCTTGGCAACGTTAACCGACATAACATCCAATGCTGGAGTGGAAACAGTCCTAAGTGGTTGCACAAGTTGACCTTCAATATCCTTGGTCGATTAACGTATGGTGTGGTATCATCGGTAAAAAAAATCATTGGTCCGTATTTTATCCATGGCTCGTTCAACGGAAACAAATATCGAACTTTTCTGGAACAGGAACTACAGATACTTCTGCTGGATGTAGACCTGGACATTCGACAACGTACGCGGTTTTTCATGACAGGTTCGAAGCGCATTACGCAACTTCACCACGGGAGGTATTCGACCGTGTTTACACTGGTCGGTAGATTGCCAGAGGTGGCCCTATTAATTATACCGCTTGGTCTCCGTATTTGACGTCTCTCGATTTCTTTTTGTAGGGATATTTAAAAGATAAGGTGTACTAGCAAGTGCAACAGGCAGTGAAGACACGGTCGATCGCATCTGAAACGCCTGTGCTGACATTCCCGCAGATATGCTTCTGTCCTGTGTACGGTCAATCGAAAAGCGTATCACTAAGTATACTGAAGTTGGAGGTACTACGTTTGAACACTTACCCTAATTGGAAAAGTAGACTAGCTTTCGGATCGAGGTATTTCTGGTTTCCACCTAAAAGTTATGAAATACTGGCCTGTCCTACCCTCGCCACATGCAGGTGCGGTCCCATGTGCCATTGGACATACAAAGGTCATTGAGTAGAATATCTTAAATTACGATAGTGTACCCATTTCTACTCCTCCGATTGCAGCGTCATCTGTTGAGATAGGAAGAAACTTCTTCAGACAAAACGTATGTAGATTTTGCTGTAGAATTGCAATCTGCAATGAAAAACATGGGTGTCCACTGAAGATAAAGGTGCCCCAGCAATCCACACACCAGGTGGGGTGGGGGTCGATTGTGGTATCATTGCATGTCCTCCTCCGAAACAAACAAATTGGAATTATAAAGTTCTTTGATCCGACGTGTAGTTTTCGAGGTATTTCTATGTCTGCAATTAAAATGAACACCCTGTATGTAGAAGGGTTAATTGTGGTGCTACACTGACGAGCAACAGGGTTTGTGGACCGTATTTATGAAAGAATCCGTCGCCGATACGCCATCTGCAACAAATAGCAGAGACGCTACACGAAACAGCTCCTGTATAGAACACATGTCAGAGGTTATAGTCTCCTCGAGGTACGTTCCGCAAAAGTGTTTTACATATTAATGGTACATGTCTCGAGATGACTTCCGTGTTAAAACTGTAATTGCTAAATGCTCTCTACAACCCTCAAAAGCTTGTAATAGGAACTGTGAACCCAGTTGTGAACGGTAGTGATCTCATTACCCTGGGGTATGTCCGAAGCTCTTTTACGTGAGAGGATTTCTCTCCTTTACAAATAAAACACTGTGTTCTAACTGGAAGAAATTCTTAATCTTATTCACAAATCGATCGCTTCTTCATGGGCTCGTGTGTTGTCCATTATGAAACTGAAAATTGTTACCTCGCGTTATTAGCAACTGAAAGGATGAACGCACAACCATGAGTAAAACTCTGTCTCTGATCTAATAAATACTTAGTATGGCGCAGTTCATCAGGTACATGACATCTTAATTACGTTCTGGATGATGTTCAGTACTGTCGGCGTGTATCATTCAGACACACAAATCAATGGCTTTCCTGTTCTCAAACTTGTGGTCATTTGGAAAGCCCAAATAACCTCTCTGGCGTTACCATAATCATAAAGAATTTAATGTATGACTTAACAGATTTAAATTTTATCGAATTTTCATTGTCTTCATGACCTCATTTTTCTAAGGGGAAACGGGGTTAATTATTTCCCTTTTTTGTAAATGTGTTTTAATAATTAACATAGTATCTTTATGTCAATAACACGTGACATAAATTTCCCGCAGAGGTTCTCCCACGGCGCTCAGAAGTTAACACCTATGACAGACTGAAATTTCTCATACTGAAAAAATGGATAGAGCGATCTGGTTTAAAACTGAGAAATTTTTTGTAGGCATAAATGGTGTGATTAATATTCGTGACTAATGAGCGGTACCGTCAGCTGAAACAGTCGTCTTTTGAACTTCAAAAAATGTTTGATTGTGAACCGTGTCATGGCACGTCGTCATTATGGTGGAGGATATGCAGCACATTATACATAGATTTGTCATAAGAAACACCTGCAACCGAAATAAACCCACCCAGGCGGTAGCAGCTTCTTCTGACGAGGAATGACTGCTAGTCAGACACACTACGGTGCATGCAGTATCAGTGAGTGTGCTGTTTGTGTGTACAACGGGGAAGACGCGAGATCTATCTGTTTGATCGAGGGCAGATTGTAACTGCCTGGAGGCTCGACACGAGCATTTAGAAAAGTATACGACTCGTGGGACGTTCTAGGAGTGCTGTGGTGGGTGTGCTGTGTTGAATGTCTTCAACACGTGGCGAAACCAATGTGAAACCACGTCCTGACGTCTTGGGGTTGGGTGGCCCGCTCTACCTACAGAAGTCGGACGTCGTAGGCTGAGCAGACTGGTAAAAAATGACAGGTGGCGACTATCGTGGACCTAACATCAGGCTTTAATGCTTGGCAGAGTACAAGTGTGTCTGATCACACAGTGCACCGAATACTACAAACGATGGGCGTCTGCAACCCAACGACCCATGCTTGTTCCAATGTTAACACAACGACATCGGCAACTGTGACTGAAATTGGCACGTGACCATGGCCAGGAGCGTGATAGAGCGATTCAAGGAACACAGTGGCGTACTCCAACAGATGTGCTGGCCCTCACCTCACCAGATCTGAACCCGTTCGAACACATTTGGGATGTGACTGAACGTGACGTCAGAGCTTATCGGCCACCTCCCCGGAATTTATTGGAGTTAGATATGGTGACAACTCCCTACAGCGATCTATTAAGGCCTCATTGCTACCATACCACTACGCGTTAGAGCTGTTATCCTTGCTAAAGGTGGACATATTAGGCCGGTGGTCATAAAGTTCTGGCTGATCACTTATTCATATGAGTATGTTGGTTGCTTTTTAAATCAGTATGTTGATTGTTTTTTTTCTGTGGATAGCATATTCTCCTTGCAAACACATCACAAACTTCGCGACGTTACGTTTTCTGCACGGTCTTAACTACACCGCTAGGTACACTAGTCAGTATAGACTACCCGTTTTGCGTCAGCTTCAACACCTGACCTGCTGCAGGGGAAGATAAGGATTAATTGCTTGCTCTTGTCACATGTACTTGGAGGTAAAAAGCAGCCCAAAAGGTATACTACAGGGTGTTTCAAAAATGACCGGTATATTTGAAACGGCAATAAAAGCTAAACGAGCAGCGATAGAAATACACCGTTTGTTGCAATATGCATGGGACAACAGTACATTTTCAGGCGGACAAACTTTCGAAATTACAGTAGTTACAATTTTCAACAACAGATGGCGCTGCAAGTGATGTGAAAGATATAGAAGACAACGGAAGACAACGCAGTCTGTGGGTGCGCCATTCTGTACGTCGTCTTTCTGCTGTAAGCGTGTGCTGTTCACAACGTGCAAGTGTGCTGTGGACAACATGGTTTATTCCTTAGAACAGAGGATTTTTCTGGTGTTGCAATTCCACCGCCTAGAACACAGTGTTGTTGCAACAAGACGATGTTATCAACGGAGGTTTAATGTAACCAAAGGACCGAAAAGCGATACTATAAAGGATCTGTTTGAAAAATTTCAACGGACTGGGAACGTGTCGGATGAACATGCTGGAAAGGTAGGGCGACCGCGTACGGCAGCCACAAAGGGCAACGCGCAGCTAGTGCAGCAGGTGATCCAACAGCGGCCTCGGGTTTCCGTTCGCCGTGTTGCAGCTGCGGTCCAAATGACGCCAACGTCCACGTATCGTCTCATGCGCCAGAGTTTACACCTCTATCCATACAAAATTCATACGCTGCAACCCCTCAGCGCCGCTACAATTGCTGCACGAGAGACATTCGCTACCGATATAGTGCACAGGATTGATGACGGCGATATGCATGTGGGCAGCATTTGGTTTACTGACGAAGCTTATTTTTACCTGGACGGCTTCGTCAATTAACAGAACTGGCGCATATGGGGAACCGAAAAGCCCTGTGTTGCAGTCCCATCGTCCCTACATCCTCAAAAAGTACTGGTCTGGGCCGCCATTTCTTCCAAAGGAATCATTGGCCTATTTTTCAGATCCGAAACGATTACTGCATCACGCTATCTGGACATTCTTCGTGAATTTGTGGCGGTACAAACTGCCTTAGACGACACTGCCAACACCTCGTGGTTTATACAAGATGGTGCCTGGCCACATCGCACGGCCGACGTTTTTAATTTCCTGAATGAATATTTCGATGGTCGTGTGATTGCTTTGGGCTATCCGAAACATACAGGAGGCCGCGTGGATTGGCCTCCCTATTCGCCAGACATGAACCCCTGTGACTTCTTTCTGTGGGGACACTTGAAAGATCAGGTGTACCGCCAGAATCCAGAAACAATTGAACAGCTGAAGCAGTACATCTCATCTGCATGTGAAGCCATTCCGCCAGATACGTTGTCAAAGGTTTCGGGTAATTTCATTCAGAGACTACGCCATATTATTGCTACGCATGGCGTATATTTGGAAAATATCGTACTATAGAGTTTCCCAGACCGCAGCGCCATCTGTTGTTGACAATTGTAACTACTGTAATTTCGAAAGTTTGTCTGCCTGAAAATGTACTGTTGTCCCAAGCATATTGCAACAAACGGTGTATTTCTATCGCTGCTCGTCTAGTTTGTATTGCCGTTTCAAATATACCGGTCATTTTTGAAACACCCTGTACTTCCAATAGGCGCCTTGTCACAGCATGTGTGTGTGTGTTGTCCTTAGCGTAAGTTCAAAAATGGCTCTGAGCACTATGGGACTCAACATCTGTGGTCATAAGTCCCCTAGAACTTAGAACTACTTAAACCTAACTAACCTAAGGACATCACAGACATCCATGCCCGAGGCAGGATTCGAACCTGCGACTGTAGCAGTCGCGCGGTTCCTGACTGAGCGCCTAGAACCGCTAGACTACCACGGCCGGCTTAGCGTAAGTTAAAGTTAGATTAAGTAGTGTGTAAGCCTAGGGACCGATGACCTCAGTAGTTTGGTCACATAGATCTTACCACAAATTTCCAAATTTCCATCCTTTCCAATAGGCTGTAAATAAAGTAAATACTGATGTAATGTTGTTAAGTACACCGTTACCAGTATCAAATGGAAATACCTGCACTGTACTCGTTATACCCTGTATGCATACACCGATGAGCCAAAACATTATGACCAGCTGTTTAATAGCATATAGGTCCACTGATCAAACACAGTACAACAGCGATTCTGCTTGGCACGGTTTCTACAAGTCCTTAACAGGATCCTAGAAGTATATGGCACCAGATGTCTAGTCTACGTACAGGTCAAGCAATTCCTGCATATTACAGGATACGCATATTACGGATACGCAGTAGCGGCGTGTATGTTTTGCAGTGGGTATAGATCAGACACGTTTGCTAGCCAAGACTTCAATGTGAGTTCCATGTAATGCCCGTCAAACCATTGTAGTACGATTCTGACCTTGCAACAAAGTGAGGTATCCATCTGCAAGACGACAGCGAGGTATGGGGAGACTTCAAGCACGAAGCGATACAGGTGGTCCACTGTATTGTTCACGTAGATCAATGATCTCATGATGCCTTCGATTACCGCCATATATCCCTTGGAGATCCTACTCAATGTACCCCAAAACATAATTCTGCCATTATCGCCCTGCATCTGTGGCGCATCTGTGCAGCAACTCACCTGGAGGAGGCCGTTTAAGGACCCAACCATCGACCTGGTGTAACAAGAAATGCGACACTCCTCGACACGTTCTTTCTGATCCACGGAGAAAACTCAGTGACGCTGTGACCGCTGCAGTCATAACTGACGATGTCTGTTGGGACAATCAGTAACACGTGGGCGCCGTGTGGTGTGTAGCTCCTCGCTAAACGATGGCCTAAACACTCCTGCCTGCTCTAGCGGTGTACTCTATCGTCACATCTGCCACAGATCGCTGCCTATACTGGATTACACAGGGGGAGATGCTCTGACATTTACGTTTTGTAATGAGACATAGTCGTCCAATACCATATGGCTTACTCGTTGTTTCACCATCCTTCAACCTCTTTCCATAGTTTCTAACGACAGTACTACATCTACAGGAGACCAACTTCGCCGTTTCAGTGATTTTCGTTTCCAACCGCTGGGTGCCCTTTGTCAGAACCGCTTATATCAGTGAGTCTCCGAATTTGCAACCCGTATCTTCCTTACAATGACTACTCATTCGTCTCTCTTCCGCTCACATTTTGTCTTTACTCAGTCACGTGCCTGCAAGACCACAACCTCTCGGTGGGCAGTGGTCATAATGTCACCAGCCAGCTGCTGTGGCCGAGCGGTTCTAGGCGCTTTAGTCCGAAACCGCGCTGCTGCTACGGTCGTAGGCTCGAATCCTGCCTCGGGCACGGATGTATATGATGTCCTTAGGTCAGTTAGGTTTAAGAAGTTCTAAGTCCAGGGGACTGATGACCTCAGATGTTAAGTCTCTTAGTGCTCAGAGCTATTTGAACCATTTGGATGTCATCAGTGTACATCGTGCATTGTAAGAACTAACAAGCCTCCGTCGATTGCAACGTATGTCAAAATGCCCATTTGAATAAGATGTTTTTTTTTATTTGTGTACGGTTTTACTTTCGACAAACCTATGTAAAACGTGCTATAAATTCTCCACTACAAAGACGACATGGCAAGAGTAATAAACTCATAATAGATCACGATTTATAACCAAATTGTTTTTGGAGATCAGAAGATGACAGTTTTATTTGTCGAAACCGCTCGTTAGTAATAAACACTGATTAATGCGATCTTGGTTATAAAACGTTTTTTCACCTACATGAGAAATATGTAGCTAAATGTCGTGCTTCAGACACAGCTTCTATCTGAAAGAGAGCTGCAAAGTTTGGAATGAAAGGAGAGGAGCTCGTGAAAATTTGAAGCTTTGATTAGGCAAGGAAGGCTTAATTCGTAGCCCACTGCTACAAAAAGCAACATAGAAATAAATGCAATGAATTCCCACTGCTACAAAAAGCAACATAGAAATAAATGCAATGAATTCCCTGAACTCAAAAAGAGAGAATTCATTCTCATCTCAGTTTTGGTGACGAACTGTGTTTACTAAAATCATCAGAACTCACTACACCATATTTACTAATGCAGAAGATATATTGCAGCTCTAAACCGCCGAACGAATTAGCGTCGAAACCACAGCGGAAAATGTCGCTGCTCGTTAGCAATTTATTCGGCGACTCCTCTGCGTGTGTAGGTTACCGCGGAGAGCATTTGTATGTAGGTGCCCACGGTAATGGGAATGCCGTAGTGTTTTTCCGCCGTTGCCGGTCCCTATTTACGCCTGTGGCGTAAGCGAGGTCGTTACCGGTCTAATTTATCTGCAGCCCGAGTCGTTATGTGGTCGCCATAAATGCCCTAATGGCGCAGGTTGCGCCGATTCATCGTGGAGAAAGTTCAGAATCAATGGCGCATTGAAACTCCGTCGCCCATCAGTGAATTTTGTGAACTGTAGCGATGTTCGAAGAAAGTGGTAGGAAACGAAAATACTATCAAGTTTATCGAACGGTCATGTGGAAAGCGTGTTATCTTTGTATATAGCGTCTTCATATATTACGCGGAAACAGTAACGCAGACGTCGAAGAAGAAGAAGAGTTCTTAAGGGTGTAATTCGGTTCCACGGCTGGAACTTGGAGAATACAAAAATAATTAGATTCTTGAAAATATCTACGAAACTAAGCTAATAGATTATTTTACCAGGAAGTAGTTCCCAAAAGGAACGATTTTTCCTGTTGTATGTTGGAAAATAATCCACCATATATTTAAAAAGTTTGAACGAGACTCATTGATATCCTACTACTCTATGAATAATGCTGGTTATACTAAGATTACACCATGATCATAAATGGTGTATACGAGATAAGAGGAAAAATTAACGATGAATCAGTGTAGGATAACTCAGCCAACCGGTTTCAAATAATTGTTTCATGCATTTAGATAGGTTTCGACACCTCTAAGGACGTCTTCCTCACAACTAAAATTTAAATGCCGTAAAGTTACATTGCGAGAAGGCAATAGTCAAAGCTTAGAGCAGACACGCTAAAGCCAAAAACAAAAAATTAGAAACGGCTGATACGTCATTCTTCGCTGAAACTTATGGACAGTTGCTGAAAGACAGCCACGTTCAAAACTGTTAATGATGAACCCTGTAATGTTCGAACACAGAATTATTGGTGTGTTGCTCGATACAGTTACATCGATTAAATACCTGGGCGCATGTCGCTAAGTGACAATAAATGAAACGAGCACGTACAGTCGGTTGCAGTCATGGCGGATAGTCGGCTTCGAAGACTAGGAAAGTATAGCTACCTGTAAAGGAGACAGCGTACAAAACACTGGTGCGGCCCGTTGTTGAGTACCGCTACAGTGTTTGGGATCCCTGCCCGGTCAAATCAACAAAGACGCCAAAGCAATGCAGAGCGTGCTGCTATATTTGCCACAGATAGGTTCCATCAACATGCGACTACGACTGAATTGCTTCATGAACTCAAACGGGAATCCGTGGAGTGAAGAACCCGTTCTTGCAGCGGAACGCTATTGAGAGAATTTAGAGATCGGCACTTGTGACAGACTACAGAGCTATTCTATTGCAGCTAGCGTATGCCTCACGTGAGTACCACAAAAGGAAATCAGGATTCGTAGAAAGGCGTATATGTAGACTCGTATTTCCTCGCTCCATTTGCTAGTTGAACGGGAAATTGAATGACAAGTAGAATAGGTACCGTCCTCTATCACCTACGGTGGCTTGAGCACTGTGTGTGTACATGTAGATGACGGTATATACAACATGGGTGAGACAATATTTGAATCCGTACAAGATTAAAAGAGTAATTTATAAGGCAAACATAGACTCCATTTTTGACAAAAACAGTGCATAGCGCAGGAATAAAGACATAATATAGACAGAAATTCTGGAGAATAAGAAACACTATAGGGCCTTACATTTTAGATGGACAAACTCCGTTCAGCTATTCTCCACTAACATGATACAAAACAAGTACTAGCGTTAACTATGAAAGTGCACTAGTCATATATGAGAGTTATACAACAGTACTTACAAGTATACAGTGCTTATGCCTCTTTTTCCCGCTTACTTCTCCTCTTTTACAATAATTTTAGGTATTTATGATTGTATTTTAACGTCTGTTTCCTGCTGGCCACAGGACCATGTTGGTATAAGATAGTTTCCGGCCGATTTGCAGAAACTTGGCGCATTGTTCTTACATTGTAAGTGACGGCAGAGATGGATAGGCGTGGGAGTTAGCATGTCATCAGTTTAATATCGCAGACGTCCAAAGTTTCTCAAAGCATCGTTTGAGAAATAGCCTCAAAGATATCTGTAATGATTGAGGTAAGCTATTAATATACATCGTAAAAGATATTTCCAATTGTCCCACGCTACACCTATTATCTTTCGTTAAGCACAAATGGTTCAAATGGCTCTGAGCACTATGCGACTTAAATTCTGAGGTCATCAGTCGCCTAGAACTTAGATCTAATTAAACGTAACTAACCTAAGGACATCACACACATCCATGCCCGAGGCAGGATTCCAACCTGCGACTGCAGCGGTCGCCCGATTCCAGACTGTAGAGCTAGAACAGCACGGCCACTCCGGCCGGCCGTTAATCACTTATAAAAACGTTCTACACTTTAATCAAATAGTACAAAGAAAAGATAGCAATGGTGTGATGCAGCGAAATACTTGCCAATATTTGGCAGCATGGCCACGACCTTCAGCAAGCTTCGTGTCAGTCTCTATAAAACAGACGCAAATAACGTATTTCATTGTTTCCTAAATCCCTGGTAAGCTGTAGAGTGCATATAAAATTTAATTATTTATAACAGTTTACAGCATCAGGTACCACCAGCACATTATGCTGTGTATTGTGCGTAATGCTTTACTTTTTTCTCGGCCCGGTACTGAATTCCTCGCCGGTACCAACCATTTTATTTCAGAGTAGCACTCGCAACATACAGTACGAGATCACAGGTATCCGGACACCACTAAGAACTTACATTTTTCATATCACGTGCATTGTGCTACCGCCTACTGCCTGGTACTCTATATTAGCGACCTCAGTAGTCATTACACATAGCGAGAGAGCAGAATGGGGCGCTTCGCGAACTCAGAGTTTTCGTACGTGAACAGGTGATTGGGTGTCACTTGTACGAGAGATTTCCACACTCACAAACATCCCTAAGTCCACTGTTTCCGATCTGATAGTGAATTGGAAACGTGAAGGGACACGTACAGCACAAAAGCATGCCGGCCGACATCGTCTGTTGACTGACGGATACCGCCGACAGTTGAAGAGGGTCGTAATGCGTAACAGGCAGACATATACCAAGACACAGGAATACCTACCTGTATCAGGATCCACTGCCAGTACCATGACAGTTAGGATTCTATGGTCGAATGGCTGGTCTTTAGCCACATATCACGCCGGCAAATGCCAAACGACGCCTCGATTGGTGTAAGGAGCGTATACATTTTGCGACTGAACAGTGGAAAAATGTCATGTGGAGTGACGAATCACGGTATACAATGTGCCCATCCGATGTCAGGGCGTTGGTAGGGTGAATGACCGGTAAACGTCATCTGTCAACGTGTGTCGTGCCAACAGTAAAATTCGGAGGCGGTGGTGTTATACTATGGCCATGTTTTTCATGTAGGGGGCTTGCACCCCTTGTTGTTTTGCGTGGCACTATCACAGCACAGGCCTACATTGATTTTTCAAGCACCTTCTTGCTTCCCACTGCTGAATAGCAATTCAGGAATGGCGATTGCATCTTTCAACAGAATCGAGAACCTGTTCATAATGCACGGCCTGTGGCGTAGTGGCTACACGAGAATAACATTCATGTGATGGACTGGCCTGCACAGACTCCTCAGCTGAATCCTATAGAACAACGACCGACATCGATACCTCTCCTCAGTGCAGCACTCCGTGAAGAACGGGGTGCCATTCCCCAAGAAACCTTCCAGGACCTAACTGAAACATTTCAATCCCTCGTCCGGCCATCATGATTTAGATTTTCCGTGATTTTGCTAAATCGCTCCAGGCAAATGCCGGGGTGGTTCCTCTGAAAGAGCACGGCCGACTTCTTTCCCCGTCCTTCCCTAATCCGATGAGACTGATGACCTCGCTGTTTGGTCTCTTCCCCCAAACCAACCAACCAACCTAATTGAACGTACGCCTTCGAGAGTGGAAGCTGTCATCAAGGCGAAAGGTTGGCCAACACCATACTGAATTCCAACATTACCGATGGAGGGCGCCACGAATTTGTAAGTCATTTTCAGCCAGGTGGTCGGATACTTTTGTAGCGGCAGACGGCTGCAAACATGTAGACATAGAGAATAATGATCTAGAATATCGTTTGTTTCAGTTAGATAGTTCTGAGTGTTTTCGCATAAAATATTCGGGTGCATTTGTTTTCAACGTTCCCTGGTAGTTTTGCGAACTGTCAGTGGAGACAACGGCAGCAGAGCCTGGAACCTTCGCCTGTGTGGCGCCGCCCGCAGCACACTTGTAATGGAAACGCGACTGGCCGCGAAAACAGATGTGCGCCACACTGTTTGGGTGCCACTCTGCTGTGTTCTTTTACTTTTTGTGGACGCAGCCTACGTACACTATAGTCAGCAGTGTTTTTACATGAACGTGGTCGCTGTTGTGGCGTGTCCGCGTATTCATTTTTTTATAACATACAGAACTGCTCGTGTAACGTCTGTTTCCGCGAGAAATTCATGTGTTCCATTTTTTACCGCGACCTCTCCCGGGACGGCATTTTCTACAAGTTTGCCGACTAAATGAAGTGTATAAAATTCTGGAACTGAAACTTGGGAAATAATTACTACGATACACTTCAACAAAAGTGCATCGAAAAGTTCAATACCAGTAAAGCTGTTATCCGACAAGTGTTTTTCTTTTATAAATAATTTTCTTTAGCTACGATTCAGGATATTTTAGACATCATGCTAAATGATAGGTGCAGAACCAAACATTTCTTTCCATGTCAAGCCTTAAGGCCTAACTGCGTAAATATGTCTTCATAATATCCTACAGTAACAATCGACTCAAAGGAGTGTATTTTCACTATAAAAAGGCGGTTGTAGAAAGACATTTCTTCAACTAACGTAAACTGGATTTTGAATGTGGAAATCAGGCAGTATACGTTATTTATTTATGCGTAACAATTGTGGTCAGCACTACTTCTTCGAAAACCGTCTAAATTTCGATAGGTGGACACCCTGCCGTTTTCAAGGCAGTGCGGAAGTGCTGTTGTGGCTATAAAAGCTTTGGTGTGCCGAACGTTTACGGAAAGATACTCGGTATAATGGCCAGACCATCAGCACCGTGGAAGACCAATACACTGGACATAGCGTGACACACCTACAGTTAATGCTACTTCAGCCATAGGTTATTCCTTTTTTTCTTCGATTGTGTCTGACGACAGTTAACTGACGTTGTTTGGTGGCACTAATGTTAACTGTGTGTGTGCGTGTGTGAGACTATGTATGCAATGAAGTTGCCTGGCAGATAAAAACTGTATGCCGGAACGAGACTCGAACTCGGTGCCTTTGCCTTTCTCGGGCAAGTGCTCTACCACTTGAGCTACCCATGCACAACTCACGCCCCGTCCTCACAGCTTCTGCCAGTACCTCGACTCCTACCTTCCAAACTGTGAGGGCGATGTATTACTTCTCACAGCCTCCGTGGCATGGAACGGACCAATTTTCTTGTAGTTTCCTATGTGATACCTCCCCATTCTCGAAGGACAGCCTCTTTCAAAGAGGCTTTACTACGGATGGCTTGTTTTCTCATCGTGTTTCCAGCTCACTCCACAAGTGTTGGATGGGATTCAGGTCAGGACTCTGAGTTGGTGTTTTAAGAGTGTGTGGAGTGTTGTAGAGCAACCACTTCCGGAAAATTTGCGCCGTATGTTTGGGATCATTGTCCTGATGGAAGTAATAATATCTAGGAAGACCCAAGGGGTCAACACTCTGTTGTAAGTTCTGTTTTAATCGTTCATATACACAAATCTGCCCATGGTACCTTACACAAACACTAATTTTTCCGAGACTGGAGGCTGACATACAGCCACATACCATCACTCCATCACTTCCGTGCTTCACCATAAGTTGAATGTTGTTTCGGTCGAGGTCTGTATTCGGTTTTCTCCAGACCAAGATCCTACCATCATTGTGCACGACATTAAATTTGCTTTCATCACTAAACAATGCAGTATCCTAGAAGTCTGTTGTCTTGTATACATGCGATTTCGCGAATTCCATCAGCCACATCCTGTTCTTTTTGCTGATATAGGGTTTCGTCTCAGGACCCTGACTCTGTAGCCCGAACGATTGAGAATGGTACGAACGGCTCTTGGAGTGATGTCCTTTCGGAAGTGGTCATGTACATATGCGGATAGTGCCGACGCTGTCGTTTTTGGGTTTTTCTTGATGATTGTTAGTAGCATTCTGGTCTCTCTTGCTGTAAGCTTCTGTGGACGACCGTGTCGTTCACTGTTTATTACTACAAAATGCTCAAATGTATATGAAATGGTATGGGACTTCACTGCTAAGGTCATCAGTCCTTAAGCTTACACACTACTTAACCTAAATTATCCTAGGGACAAACACACACACCCATGCCCGAGGGATGACTCGAACCTCCGCCGAGACCAGCCGCACAGTCCATGACTGCAGCGCGTCAGACCGCTCGGCTAATCCCGCGCGGCTTTATTACTACATGTCTGTCCTTATGTCGCTTAATGATAGATTGCACGGTCGCTCGGCTTCGTCGTATGATGTTCGCGATTTCGGTATACGACTTGTGTTGAAGATATTGGGCGACAACGATGTTTCGTTCCTCAATGGTCGTTTCCTTCCCCTTGCAGCCCATTCTGCTGTTACATGGTACCCACGTCCGACGTGCTTTTGCTTCACACGACTGCACAAGTGTGGCATGCATTCCGGGGCTGGTTTTAAGTAGCCCGTTGTATGAATACATTTTGCTCTGTCGTAGACCGTGCGGAGTGTATCATATTTTATTTTCCCAGAATAGGTTCATGGCATAGGCGAAGCTTCATTACCAAGAACATGGGTATCTGACGCTACATCATCGTACGTATTCGTATCGGCGCTGTGGGTGATTTACTATCCCAACACACCACCTACTGTATGAATACTGATTTCCATAACAGTAGAAAGACAAGCTGGTTGGCAGAGCGGACGTCACTAGCTCTTTTACATCATATGCATGAAGTATCCCTTACTAGTGAAGCTCAAATAACTGATTATGAGGTTACACAGCATGGTGTATCAAAACGTTTACGACCTAGAATTTGTTAACGCGATTAACAGATGTATATTAAAAGAGACAAAGCTTCTTTCCCATAGCGTATCAGAAACAGATTTTATAACAGTTAGACCAGCGGAGAAGGCAGAGAAACACACTATTTTTTTGGTAGAATACCATATGAAGTATCAGAAAAAATTAGGTAGATGTGTGACACCTAAAACCACAAGGAAAGAGCGATAGTGAATAAACATAACGAAGCTGGTGTTTAATGCATTACATGCAATGATTACCCAAAGAAATATACAGGGCAAACCGGTAGCTGATTTCGAATAAGATTTCAGGACCATCTTAACTTAAATCATCCCCCATCCGCATTAACAGCGCACTACCGCGAAGAGGAGCACAGCATTACAAGGCCTTCAAAAAATTTAAAAATACTTCATATAAAATTTTTTTAGAGGAAGCAGAAGTTTTATAGATATAAAACGAAAATCCACAGTTCACATTGAATAACCAAGGAGAATTAAAGCCCCATAGTATTGTGGCTAATTTTCACTGATTGTACGGTTAGGTATTCGTACGTATATAATTCCGTATGATTCTCTCTTATAAATGTAGTGATCCAGCACTCTTAGGCATTATCGTATGACGTCACGCTGTCCACATGGATAGTGTCCGTTCCACCAGACAGCAAATCTCACTTTGTTGTTCGTGTGGGCCGCTTTTACTTGTCCCAACACCGTGTCGCCCTTCCGTCCCACCCTGACACTGTCACCTGATACTTTCCACATAGTAATTTGCGTAGCGCCGCGCCTAATCATGATAGCAGTGATAATTTTATCGCCAACTTAGCTCTTTCCCTTTTTTAAAAATATTTATAGCGTCCTCTAACTATAAAATATTTTTCTTTTCTGTTTTTGTATGCAGGCAAATGTTAAAACACGGCCTTGTAACTGCAAGTATCACCTACCAGCAGTTGAACAAGTCTTCGTTATCTTTCATTTGTTATAATTTTAACAATATTCACTGAAAAGTAAATTTTGACGAGATATGATGGGTATGCCTATGAACGTTTAACCTTCTGAGTATGTTTTAGACGTTCCTTTATGAGCTTTAATATTCACTTACTTTCAACATCTACAAAGTGGTAATACTGTAATTGCTCTTTACCAAGCAAGTTGCACCTGATGATGTGACCTTAGGACGCGAAACCAGTTGTGTTTCAACAAACAACAATATTCCCCAACAGTTAACGTAATTATTCGAAGCATCACACAACATAAATGCATGTTCCGATGCAACATGAAAGAAATTTTCACCTGCAACATAAAATTTCCCGAATTTCACCATCTTTCACGCCAATAGTTTACCCTCTATTTACACAGTAAACTCATATTGTTATTCGAGTTTCTAAAAAGTTAACTAAATGTTGCTTTTTAGAAATTGTGTCCAAAATTACTAACGTTATTTATTGGAAGTCCAGCCACCACTTATACGGCATGACACAATAGTTTCTGCTGTATCGGAAGTGAAAAGTGAAAGTTATATTGAAGGAGCAACGTTTTAGCAACTGAGCCATCTTAGTACTTGCCAAGGATGGTCCCAAGTTCAGTCAGCCAGTAACCCCTGATAAGTTCCTAAACTTTAGACAGATCCACCAGCTAATCCCTCAGAGCTGCCACCCTAGGAGCAAGCACACGACAGAGAATGATTTAGCCACTGCCTAAGTAAACCACTCACTGTGGCCCACAGACTTTGTGGCAAGTAACGTTCTGGAACCACACATTGCTATGATCGAAACGCTCACAAAAACCTCTCGGCTGGTAAAATGTTGCGAACAGGAGGAAGTAAGGTAATATCTCAAAAGTGAATTGAATAAATGTATATGAGAAGTTGGATAACATTCATCTGGATACATGAAAACTGCTGTAGAGAGACGCATTTTTGTTTTCCTTTCTTGACACGAGAACAATCAAGCTACTATCTCTTAAGGAGGAGAGCTTTCTTCGGTTGTGTGTCTTCAGGATGATGATATTGACACGAAATACAGTGTGAAACGTAAAGATTTTTGAATCACTTTATAGAATATTCATGTAATAAAATCTATGACACATCTGTGAAGCTATTTAGTGAGATCAGAGGTCGACTCTGTTACAAACGTGCAGAAGGAGTTGTCTTTGATGAGATCAAGTAGAAATGATTGTAGGAAGAATGGAAGAAACGATTTAATTCACCTACAGCGAAATGATGAGCCCTAGTACAACAAAAGCTCTCTACATTCAGCAAGGTGCCGATTTCTCAAACGCAGTCTAAGAATTTTGTGCTTGTATTTCACAGATTGCTTTAAGTATTACGAGGAAAATTTTGAATATAGATCAGTTGGATGCTAATTAATTGATTAAATATATCCCGGAGCCGATCAATAACATGTAGACAGTGTATACATAACATTTACAATCACTCTGTCGTAAGCAGGATCAGAACTACAATGTTTAAGCTGATGAAGACTGCTCACATTTGTTGATGTACGTTCCTCGCGGTGTACTTAACAAGAGCGGGATGTGGGAATTCCAAGTGTGCATCACCGTCGCAACATCGGAGCTAATTACACTACCAGGTCATATGCGCATCGCCGCCTACCGTGCAAGTGTGGAACTGAACTTCCCGAAATGTTACCGCAGGCCTTCTACGTTGTCTGTCGTCTGCACTGAGAGCAGATAGATCTTAAAAGAGTATGAAAGAGCGTTGTACCTAGAGGATAGTGTAGCTAGGAATACTTGATGTCTCATGGTCGGTGTTTAGGTCTACTGGTTTTAGAATCGTTAGGCGGAATGGGAACTACAGACCGCCATTAGCGGTTTCCGCCATGTTATACAGTTGTTGTTGTTGCTAGATATGAGGTACCGTTTTGTGCAGCATTTCTAAATATTCGAATTCTGCAATTTAAGTGTTTTATAAAACGATAAAGCTGTTTGGAATATACTGTTAATGCCTTAATTCCAGAAATTTTGTAGCAAGTAAATTTCCACATAGTTTTGAAACTAGTGCTACATGGGACGATTAAGCCATAATACCTCGGTGAAATACAATTTATACCTTAAAACAGAAGTTCTAGTACTTTGCAACATGTGATATTTGCTAATAAATTGAGTTTCGTTAATGTCTTAATAATTTTACATGAATTGAGGACGCAAATATTTTAATTTAGAGTAATTTCAGTTTCAGTTTGTATTTAGCGTGTTGATATTATTTCTGCTTAATTGGAGTTCACTTACTTATCATATGAGTGTAGTAAAGAAATATTTTGACAGACAGACAACTAAAAAAGGTAATGACAAGATTTCCTTGATTGCCGTCATTCCTGTAACAAATATTCGGAGTAATTTTTGTTATTTCCAAAAAAATGCAGCACATAAAATGTGAATGTCGTCATTTAAAAACGGAATAAAACAATATATTAAATTTCTTTGCAAGACTGGCTAAATGTGAGGCGAAAGCCTGATAAGTGTTGAGAGATACAACATTCTCCATGGTATGGAGATTCACATGTTGTAAGACATTGCTATGTGTGATAGTGTCTGTCAGTTGGATAGTGCATGATTCTCGGAAATTCGCCTGAAGATGAATACTGCGTTCAGAAAGACGTAACAGTCGGCTACAATCCTGGAACTTCCCCACAGCAACAGAGACAGCTGTTTCCGCAAAGTGTATACGAGAAACACGGTTGTCATAGGGTGCTGCGACGGAAGAAGTTAGTTCTTTCAGTTTCGCCTTCACTGGCTATGATCAGATCGTGAGAGGAAGCACTAACTGCTGCTGTCTGTAATGACCTCAAAATGGCCGATGCCGGTCGATATCGGCGTTTTAAATTTTAAATTGAACGAGACTGTGCTCGATAGGAGATAATATTGAGTACAGTTTTCAGGCGTTTCAATTTTTACATTACAGCGGCGCCCTATAGGGTAAAATCGGGCTCATTTCCAAAAAGCAGCTACTAAAAACTATATTCTGTCAATAAAACGCGGGACTATTTTGTGCTGACAAAGACGACATTGCTTTATGAAAGGAGGGGATATACCAGATACAAAAATATTAATATATTCGTTACAAGCGAACATGCTTATCCGAAGAATCCAAACACAGTGTAATTCTACGAACTCGAAAACAATGTTTCATCACTGCCAGTTTGATGGAGCTGGAGTACAACAAAGCCACTAAAGGCATAGTTAGTGCTTCACAACACATACAAGGTTTAATAAAGTACACTTTTGTACTAATGCACAAGTTTCGTATGAATGTCTACTCAAAGAGCATATTTTGATGAGCGACTGCCTGTCAATGGGCAGCAAGACTTTTTATTGGTCTCCCCTCTACTTCCCCACAAACCATTTATCTGGGTATTTGTGTTCTAAAACTTAGAGTAATTCGTTATATGACATTATGCATACCTTCGATCATTAATATAAAAGAAGTGATATAATGAGGCATTTTTAATAGTATCTTATATCAAGTATGGAGCGCCTCGTGAGGGGAGAATGGACTACGAGCCTACAGAAGGTCAGTTCATCAATCCACTGGACGACAGCTACATCTCTGATGGCCGAAATACTGTACATCTGGACGGTTCGGTCAATAGTTTTATGAAAAACGGGTGTTTCCATCCCAAAAGAAATATAATTGATACCAGAAAGGAAGACGTTAGCTTGCATAGAAGAGGAAGTAGTGGTAAGGATGACTGACCTCCTGGTGCCTGCTACCTCCACGACCTTGCAGCGGCTGCGACTCCACCAGGCGGGCGTCAGTGTCCAGTAGGAAGAGGAGGCGCTGCGTGCCCAGCCTTCTTCTGGGAATAGCAGCACCTGCAACACACACAGCAGTCAGCCAGCTGTACCAGGAAACAGCAGCACCTGCAACACTCAGCCAACTGTACACAGGGAATAGCAGCACCTGCAACACACACAGCAGTCAGACAGCTGTACACAGGGAATATCAGCATCTGTAACACACACAACAGTCAGCCAGCTGTATAAGGAAACATCAGAACCTGCAACACTCAGCCAACTGTACACAGGGAATAGCAGCACCTACAACACACGCAGCAGCCAGCCAGCTGTACACAGGGAATAGCAGCACCTGCAACACACACAGCAGTCAGCCAGTTGTACACAGGGAATAGCAGCACCTGCAACACACACAGCAGTCAGCCAGCTGTATAAGGAAACAGCAGCACCTGCAACACTCAGCCAACTGTACACAGGGAATAGCAGCACCTACAACACACACAGCAGTCAGCCAGCTGTACACAGGGAATAGCAGCACCTGCAACACACAGCAGTCAGCCAGCTGTACACAGTGAATAGCAGAACCTGCAACACACGCAGCAATCAGCCAACTGTACTCAGCGAACAGCAACACCTGTAATACACACAGCAGTTAGCTGACTGTACTCGCTGCGTCTCTGTGGCAGTCAATTACGTCCATAGTACCGAAACAACACTGTACAAAATGCTGAGTGCATTAGCTTCAGCTTAGAGACGCACTCTGCTGCTGCAGGTGTTACATAGAATCGGGCATCTCCATCTATAATTCCGACACTCCATAACCTCGGTGTATGAGATTCACATCCGCGCGGGATTAGCCGAGCGTTCTAGGGCGTTGGACTGTGCGGCTGGTCCCGGTGGTGGTTCGAGTCCTCCCTTGGGCATGGGTGTGTTTGTTTGTCCGTAGGATAATTTAGGTTAAGTAGTGTGTAACCTTAGGGACTGATGACCTTAGCAGTTATGTCCCATAAGATTCCACACACATTTGAACTTTTTTTTTTTTTTTTTGAGATTACCAGACATGAATCACTGTATCGCCAATTTTTTCTCAATTTATTCACTTCGCACCTCAAATTCTTTGTTGTTGTCAGTATTATTTTATTGCACCTTACGTAGTCTGTGGCAGAGCAGACAGCCAACCTCAAATATATCCGAAACGAGTAAGTAGTCTGAGATACAGTTTCCTCTGAATTACAGTGGGCAGTGTGGAAATTTTCCTACATATGTTTTCAATGTTTACTTCTCCACAATTACGACACCGACTATTCTTTGTTTAAATAAAGTGTATACTTCTTTCTATGGCAACTGAATGTGTCTTCGAAAAGGAATTCAGGACAAAACGTTGAAGGGAACTTGCAGGTTAACGATTCCTTAACGCTTCTTCCATAACTCAAACCACGGAATTCAGTGTATTAGAAGCCATTTATATAACAAGCGCGTTCGCTAAATGCATTATTCAGAGCTTTGAAATTGTTATTAGAACACAATATCACTGAAATTATTTGATTAACCGTTTTGTTAGATATTGCTCATCTGGGCACAGACCAAACCCAACATGCAATGTGAATCCTTTCTGGAGCGCTACGGTCGCGGGCATGGATGTGTGTGATGTCCTTAGGTTAGTTAGGTTTAAGTAGTTCTAAGTTCTAGGGGACTGATGACCTCGGAAGTTAAGTCCCATAGTGCTCAGAGCCAATCAATTCTGATCATTCAACGCAATGTGCTGTTGAAGGGAAATGGACACAATAAAAAACTTTTGTGAGTATCGTAATGTGTCACAATGTAAAAAAACGAAACTGGGGAAAGCAACGTTTTACTATTGTTACATCGGATTTCTTCTGGGGCTACTGTAACCGTGGCAGTACTTTTTTTTCATTAGGATGCGGTAAGATACGCAGAAAACTTTTACGTCAATTGCCTCTGGCTGCGGAAGGCTACATAATTACAACAGCAAAAAGCTTTTAAAGAAGCTGAACAATTCTACTTTAAAAATTACAGAAGAAACTGATTTTAAATTGGTTGCTGATCAGGTAACGTGACTGATGAGTTTTATGTGAACAACATCTGTATTGTGTTCAGTTTGGTTGCGATAGTGATTTGACGATGAAGGAAGCGGCAAGTAGAGTTGCCGCCTTTGTGAGATACCCGCAGCCTGTGATTGTGAGCAGGTCGTCGCTCGTTCACGCTGGCAGAGGTCAGCTTTGTCTAGTGCGGCCGGCCCTGCTGCTCAGAAAAACAGCGCCGCGCGAACGCAGTCAATGGCAGCTGGCTGAGGCATCGCACCGTTCCCTCCGCCCTCTTCTGGCACCGTTCCATTCTGCTCACAGCCGTCCTTCATCTTTTTCTCTTGTCTTGGGCCTCCAAAATTCTTTACCTTCCACCAACAGTCGCTGAATGCCACAACCCCGAAAAAGCCACAATTTTACAGCTTTATCTAGAAGATAACAGCATCAAAATCATGCTGTCCCGTCGAGGGGAGAAAAAATTCCGCAAACGTCTGCCCTTCTGTGTAAATTGTATGCGAACACAAAACGTTTCCTGTGATTGTTATTAAGACCGTCATAACAAGTGTTCAATATGTTCACCCTTGAATTCTGATACGTGGAATAAAGCGGTAACAGGTCCTAGAAAACACAATTAACCTCTTAGCAACAAATAATCCCGGGCAGATACGGAGTTTCATGACTCATACGGGGATTTGTCACCACAAGGCATTTGTAGCGACAATGACAAGTGCAATATCAAAATCCACCAAAAGTAAACACAAAATACATCTATTTAAAAAAAATCAAATAAAAATCTGCTTCACATCGTCCTAAGAGACAGTCTCCAGTCCTTCCCAACGGACTCCTGAAAGGATACATCAAGTGATACGTGTAATTTATTATAGTTGCTATATAGAAGAAAGGAAAATGTATTCCAGTGAGTTTTCATAGCCAGAGAAGGCAACCTTGGGGTATATCAGTGATTGCAATGAAATGAACAAAATGCTACCTCTCATTCTCATACGTTGTTCATCGCTTGTCTTTAAGAGACACTCTTTCTCGCTTGTTGCTTCGAGACAGAGACTTCTTCTCCCTTGCCTTGGCCATATGTCACCATTTGTAATCTCCGTTAATAATCAGTATGTTAACTTAAAACTGTCTGTTTATTTCAAAGAATGATAATGACCGTTTTCACAGTGGAAGGCTCAGGTGTTGAGTTTTTGTAACGCTTCCTGGAATAACGAGTTGCCGACGAACAATTAGCAACCATTTTTTTACATCTTATGCAGATCGCTACTAACTGAAGCAAACATTTTCAGAGCCTGAAGTTATTAGTTCTCTACGATGTCTTATCCCGATCAAACTGACACGTCTGTAATAATTACTGTACACGTCGTTGGGAATTAGAAATTGCGAGCCTATTATTCCGGCAGTGGACAATGATTCTACAAATTTGAATCTTAAAATCACAATAACAAACAATATGTAGTCCTTTCTCCATAAAATTCCTCCTGCAGGCCTGAAAGGAAAAGTTATACTACGTAAGTGTACACAAGATATGGCTTAACTTTAAGGAAGTGGTATATATCGTAGTTGCGTGATCTATACCAAATAAATTAATGAAATGTGGTAAAAATCCCCCCAATGTTACAACGAACGGATCAAAACAAAGTTGCGGATTACAGAAACAACGAAAAAGCATGCCAAATTCAAGAGAACACAAAATCTCTAAAAGTGGCGATATTTTACTGAAGCCCGAAACTTAGTGCGCTCTTAGTTGTCAGATGCTTCTAATATTTTTCACAATGAACTCTGCCTCGAAATATCACATAAAAACCGAGACGACTGCGTTCGTATGTGAAGTACTCCAACGGCAAGACACAATCAATACCTTCTCTACGCTATATCGATGGCAATATTATGATCAGGGGGCCACTAGAGCCGGCCGCTGGTGGCCGAGCGGTTCTAGGCGCTTCAGTCTGGAACTGCGCAACCGCTACGGTCGTAAGTCCGAATCCTGCCTCGAGCATGGATGTGTGTGATGTCCTTAGATTAGTTATGTTTAAGTAGTTCTAAGTTCTAGACGACCGATGACCCGAGATGTTTAGTCGCATAGTGCTCAGAGCCATTTTTGTGTTATTAGAGTGGAGTTACTGAACTTAGTTTTCGGAAATTGCTTCACCAAACAATACGAAGTAAATAAATCGAGAATTCGGATCAATACCGGCTGCCGACATGAGTAATGAAATGGATTCGCGTGTTGTCTCAACTGCTTGTGACACATTAAAATTTGTGCCGGACGAAGACTCGAACCCGCATTTCCCACTTGTCTTGAGCGGTCGCCTGGACAACTCAGGCTAACCGAGCATGCCTCCAGTGCCGGTCCAAGTCACACAGTTCCAATCCAAATGCTCGATATTTCGTGAAACTAATTATGGGAAGACAAATGTTGTTTTTAACCATCACTCTAGCCCCTCCAGCTGTAATATTCACTAATGGCACAGTAACTGCGTTTATAGAGTAAATGCAGTTATTACAATATAATGACGTTCAGATGTGCATTCTAATAAAAGCATTTACTACTTAAACACTGGCGCTGTCACCAATAATCACTCCTAGTGGGGCTAAATTGACGTACCAGTGTTCTTCAGAAAGCATTTTAAAAAATACAGTCACTGCATAAACACACACACTGCCGCCGTTAATGATATAACCACGCCTGGCGGGTTTAGTATTACTACAGAAAACAACATTTGTCTTTCTGTATTTAGTTTCGTGAATGTGTGAGCATCTGGACCGTGCGTGACATGTGGAGGTTTTGGCCACCTGCGGGAGTGCTCGGATGACCTAAGTTGTTTAGGCGATCGCTCATGACAAGTGTGAAACCTGGTTTCCAGTCCTTACCCAGCACCAACTTTTCTTAGTCATAAGTAGCTGACGCTAATAAGTATTCATAATACGTGAATCCATCTAAGTACTCACGTCGTCAGCTGTTCGTGATCTGAATTCTGTAATATATACTACATCTTATTTGGTGAAGCATATTCGAAAAATTGAATTTAATATCTCCGTTTTAACGGTGCTGTCATCGGGAAGATTATCTTTGGTATAGCACAGTGAAAGTACTGATTGTGTGCTTCTGATACGACCACAATCTCTTTGGATTTTGTTTTAATCTCAGACTTGTCTGACTAAAGAAAAATGGAGTCATAACCTCGCAGTTTAGTCCCCTAAATCACCAAACCAAACAACTACCCAACCAATCTTTTGATTTTCAATCGTATTTCGTGGCAGAGTTTTGTTGTGCAAGCTATTAAAAGCATCTCGCATTGAAGGTCGCACTAAGTTTCGAGCCTCACTAAAATACGTATCGCCACTCCTGGAGATATTGTGTTCTTTTAACCTTAGCAACCTTTTTCCGTCGCTTCACTAATAGTGTTATTATCCATTTTGTGTACCATGGGGAATCAGTACCATTTTTATTAATTTATTCGGTGTAAATCTCTCATTTACCGCAGATGCTAAGTCTGTGAAATAAAGCCACATATGGTCAACACTTACATAGTTGCGAAGTAGAGGAGACTACCTCCCAGGAAGCAATCAATGAAATTTTTATCTGCTGTATGAATCCTACGACCAGATTTTTTAAATATTTTAAGTGGGACTTAGATGTCCCGTTGGTCATTAGGTAGGAGTATTGCATAGGTTTGAGTAGAAACAGAGCATAAGAGTGAAAATTTAATTTGAGCTACAACTTTTACAAAAAAAAAAAAGAATTTTTGTGACCAGTTTATACAATTACAAGGGTTATATTGAAAATGATGTTTGATGTTGGTTTTACCAATGTTGATATCAGGAACATATATTTTCTATGAAATATTTCGAAGCAGGGACATGCACATACAGGAACTTTGCAGTGTATACACATCATGTTGGTTCGTACTTCCTTCTGCTTTGTGCTGCAGAACCTGCAGCGTTTCCTTGTGTCTTTCACTGGGAAATGTTTTCCTGCTTCATGGCGAAATTCATCTGGTACACTCTTGACGCCCGGCTTGTTTCTTCTTAGAAAATTTGGTCTTTCTCTTCCTTTGATTTCATGGTCTGCTGTTAGATGTCTGATAAGCGAAAGGCGAAAGGAGAACTGGTTATGTCCTCCTCCATGTTGACAGTTCCACGTTATGAAACTGACATCATTTGCCAGGTCAATTACGAAAAAGAAAAGACGATGCCGCCACTTTAGAGATCGCCTTCTAATTGCATATCTCTCACTCATCTGAACAAAGCGATCCACACCTCCCATAAATGGAACTGCTTTAGGACAGAAGACCTCTTATGAAGTACATTCACAAAGGTTAGATCTTTTGGGCTATGATAAGTACTGCCGCGCCTTGCCATGGATCGCACGCCTCCCCCCACCGGTGGTTCGAGTCGCCACTTGGGCATGGGTGTGAGTGTGTTCTACCTAGCGTAAGTTAGTTTACGTTAGATTAAGTAGTGTGTAAGCCTAGGCACCGATGACTTCAGCAGTTTGGTCCCATAGGATCTTACCACAAATTTATCTGTTTCTTAATAAGTGCCGGCCGCTGTGGTCGAGCGATTTAGGCGCTTCAGCCCGGAACCACGCTGCTGCTACCGTTGCAGTTTCGAATCCTGCCTCGGATATGTGTGATGTCCATAGGTTAGTTAGGTTTAAGTAGTTCTAAGTCTTAAGGAACTGACGACCTCAGAAGTTAAGTCCCATAGTGCTTAGAGCCATTTGAACAATGCTAGAAAATCTGGATGATTTGCTCAAGTGAAAGAGCTTCATAAATTGAGAAAATCAATAAAAATGGTTCAAAATACTCTGAGCACTATGGGAATTAACTTCTGAGGTCATCAGTCCCGTAGAACGTAGAACTACTTAAACCTAACTAACCTAAGGACATCACACACATCCGTGCCCGAGGCGGCATTCGAACCTGCGACCGTAGCGGTCACGCGATTCCAGACTGTAGCGCCCAGAACCGCACGGACACTCCGGCCGGCGAGCAAATCAATAATGCATTGGTCCACTTCTGGCCGTTATGCAAGCATTTATTTGGCGTGGCACTGGCAGAGAGAGTTGTTGGGTGCCCTCGTCAGGGATGTCATGGTACATTCTGTCCAACTGGCGCGTTAGATCTTGAGAGTACAGAGTTGCCCCAAACGCCCTCAATTGGGGAGAGATCAGGTGACTTTGTTGACCAAGGTAGGGTTTGGCAAGCACGAAGATAGTAGTAGAAAGTCGCTGTATGCGGGCGGGCTGATGTGTAAGCCCAAGATGGTTTGCAATGAAGGGCGACAAAAGGGCCACAGAAATCGTCGACGTAAGCTGTGCTGGAAGCGGGACGGATGGCAACCAGATCGATTCTGCTGTCAAAAGAAATGGCATCTCAGATCAATTGGAGAGAATTTGGTGGATTTGGATGTTGCAATGGTCAGTGTCTCTAAAACAATCTTGTGGCCACTAATCCCTGTATTCACCATGATGCTCCCTGTTTGTTCAGGACTGTTTGGTACTAAGAGGTCAACTATGTTTTCAAGGACCTGTGGTGCAATATGGCAAGGTTGAATTCAGTTTGCAGCCTAATCTGTCTGAAATGCATGTCTGAAGCACACTGTATAGTCATTTTGCCTCCAGCAGGTTTGATCATATCAATAATGGCGACACTGTCTACGTTTATGCAGTAACTGCGTTTACTACAATGCAATTACTGCGTAAAAACAGACACTGTCGCCATTTCTGATATAATCCCGCCTGATGGAGCTAAAATGACATCACAAAACATCATTTTTCTTCCTATCCTTAGTCTCATGATTGTGTGAGGATTTGTATTGTGAATATGTGACAGATGAAGGTTTGGACCGGCACTGGTTGCCGGATTGCCCAAGTGGTTGAGGCGACCACTAATGACAAACGGGAAATCCGTTTCGAGTCCCGGTGAGGCAGAAATTTTCATTTCTCACAAAAGCTGACGGTAATACATGTTCTCAATATGTGAATCCATTTCACGATTTGCACAGCTGCAAATCGTCAAAGAGAGTGTCTGTTCCTTCAGACATACTTGCATGTCTGAAGAACATTGTATCGTAACAATAACAGTCAATAACAACACGGGTAACTTGAAAATAGATATCCTCAGTATGGCGAAGCAGCTTAAATCACATAATAAAGGCAAGTCTACCGGTCCTGATAGCGTACCCACTAGGGCGTACCCATTAGGTTCTTTCAGAGTATGCTGATACAATACGCATTCTTATCAATCATATGCCACAGCTGGAAAGAATGGAAGTCACGCCAATATTTATGAAAGGAAGAAGGAGTAACCCGATGAATTACAGACCCTTATCACTGAAGTCGATTTGCAGTATGATTTTTGAACTTATACTGTGTTCGAACATTATGAATTACCTTGAAGCAAACGGTCGGTTGACAATCAGCACAGATTAATTTACTACCGCAAAGCAATATGTGATATAGATAGAAAACCTAAAACTGATTTCGTATTTCTAGAATTCTAGAAGTATTTTGGACACCGTTACTCACAAATGACTTCGTAACGTATTGCGTGTCTCTGGAGTATCGCTTCAGTTGTGCGTCTGCATTCGTAATTTCCGATCAGATGGATCATAGTACGTGGTGTTTAACGGTAAACCATCCAGAAAAGCAGAAGTGATAGCCACGTTCCCCAAGGAAGTGCCATAGGCTCTCTGCTGGTCCTAACCAACCTAAACGATTTAGGAGACAATATGAGCAGACCTCTAAGATTGTTAGGAGATGAAGATGTCGTTAACCGTCTAGTATACTCTTCCAAAAGTCAAAATCGACTGAAAGATGAATTTGTATGGTGCGAAAAGCGGACGTTATCTCTGAATAAGAAAACGTGTGAGGTCATCCACATGAGTAGGAAAAGGAATTCGTCAATTTTCTATTGTACGATAAATCACCCTACATTTGAGGTTGTCGATTCAACTAAATACCTAGGATTACAATTACAAGCAAATTAAATCAAAATGATCGCATAAATAATGTTGGGGGGAATGCAAACCAAACACTGCGTTTTACTGGCAGAACGCTTAGAAGATGCAGCAGGTCTATCAACAAGACTGCCTATATAACGCTTGTCAGTACTCTGCTGGGTTATTGCTGCGCGATATGGGATCCTTAGAAGATAGGATTGACGGAAGACATCGAAATAGCCCACAGAAGAGTAGCTAGTTTTGTAGTATCGCGAAATAGGTGGAATAGTGTCACGGATATATAAGCGACATGGGGTGGCAATCATTGAAATAAATACGCTTTGCGTTGCGGCCACATATTTTAACAAAATTTCAACCACCAATTTTCTTGTTTCTGTGTGAATATATTTTATTGCCACCAACGTTCAAAATGGAGTAATGATCATTGTCACAAAATAAAGGATATCATAGCTTGTACACAAAGATGTAAGTGTTCATTTTTCCCACGCACTGTTAGAAAATGGGATGGTAGAATAGTAGTGTGAAGGTGGTACGAAGGACCCTCTGATAGCCATTTAAGCGTGGGTTGCAGATTAATCACGTAGCTGCAAACGTAGATGGTATGTGCTATTTCGTGTCTCTGGGAGTCATAGATATTTCATTGTAAACTTATGGTTTTTATATTCCAGGGGCATTAAGTTTGTAAGCGTGCAGTTGATTTATCGTTTACCGAAAAACCGAAACAAATGTATTGCTACGAATACATTTAGTAAATTGCGTTGGGCGGGCAGCACAATTGGTATAATTGAGGCAGGCGCTAGTGTAACCTATTCTCCTAACGGTGGGCAGTGATTGGCTGCACGGTTATCTTGATGCCATCTGATCAAGTAGCATACGAATTATGTCTTGGAAGATCTCTCAGAGGCTTCTTTCAGATACCACAGGAAAAGGTGTACAGTTCTATTAGGAAAGAAACAATATTCGGTGTCGATTCGACGAATATAAGCGATAAAATTACTTGCGAACGTCGGGAAATTCGCCATATTGTACGCTATAATACTGCGAAAACCGCACCTCGATATATGCGTGGCATGCAGTAAGCAAGTTTTGCAGAGTGAAAATCTCATTCTGGAAACATCCCCCAGGCTGTGGCTAAGCCATGTCTCCGCAATATCCTTTCTTTCAGGAGTGCTAGTTCTGCAAGGTTCGCAGGAGAGCTTCTGTAAAGTTTGGAAGGTAGGAGACAAGGTACTGGCAGAAGTAAAGCTGTGAGTACCGGGCGTGAGTCGTGCTTCAGTAGCTCAGATGGTAGAGCACTTGCCCGCGAAAGGCAAAGGTCCCGAGTTCGAGTCTCGGTCGGACACACAGTTTTAATCTGCCAGGAAGTTTCAAGTTTCCTTATTTTATAAAAAAAACATTACGCACGATTTATTGCGTTGAAAATATTTTAATGATACTTCTTTATAGTTGTCTTGGTTTTTCAAGTATTTTTGGTAACGTGATACAAGTTTCTTTCAAACTATTGTGGTACCAGTTCGGCTCCTGTACTCGTTTCGAGGAGTCAGCGAGCTGTCATCAAAATAAGACGTCCTGTCTTTTTGCCTCACGATTTTCTCGTGCTTCGTGACAACGCTCGGGCTCTTACAGCTCAAATGACTGCGAGGATTCGTCTGGGAAGTGTTCCCGCATAGTCCGTATTCATTAGATCTTGACCGAAGTGATTTTCACTTGTTCCCCAACGCATACTTCGTCTTGGAGGTAACACCGATCATGAAGTCACATAAACAGTGAACAGCTGGTTAAAAGCACAGGACTCGACCGGGTACGAAACTTGCTTCTAAAAATTTGTACCACGTTACCAAAAATGCTCGGAAAAACATGACGACTATGCAGAAAAGTAACAGAAGCATTCTACACTGGAGAGACAGATACACTGGTACACACGCGAGCACGCAAAAGTGCACCAACACGATGTCTCATGGACTCGACTAATGTCTGAAGTAATGCCGGAGGGAACTGACACCATGAATTCTGCTCGGCTGTTCATAAATCCATAAGACTACGAGGAGTTGGAGATCTATTCTTAACAGCACATTGCAAGGGGACCCAGATATGCTCAATAATGTTCATGGTGGGGAGTGGTCAAACTCAGAACACTGTTCCTGGAGCCACTCTGTATTAATTCTGGAAATGTGGAGTGTCGCAATGTCCTGCTGGAACTGCCCGTCCGTTAGAATGCACAATGGACATGAATGGATGTGAGCGATCAGACAGGGTGCTTACGTGCGTGTTAGCTGTCAGTATCTAGACGTATCAGGGATCCGATATCTCTCCAACTTCACACGCTCGTCACCATCACAGAGACTCCACTAGCTTGAACTGTCCCTTGGTTACATGCAGAGTCCATGGGTTCATGAGGTTGTCTCCATACCAGTACAATTTCACCCGCTCGATACAATTGAGGTGAGACTCGTCCGACCAGGCAACATGTTTCCATTCATCAACGGTCGAAGCGCGGTGCTGACGGGGCCAGGCGAGGCGTAAAGCTTTGTGTCGTGCAGTCATCAAGGGTACACGAGTGGGCTTCCGTTCCAAAAGCCCATGTCGATGATGTTTCCTTAAATGGTTCGTACGCTGGCACTTGTCGATGGCCCATCATTGAAATCACCCAGCAATTCTCGGGAGGGTTGCACTTCTGTCACACTGAACGATTTGGTCGTTGGTCCCGTTCTTGCAGGATCTTTTCCCGCCACTGGGGTTTTGCACATTTGATGATTTACCTGATTCGTGATATTTATGGTACACTCGGGAAATGGTTGTACGGGAAAATCCCTACTTCAGCCCTCTGCTTTGTCCCAAGCGTTGCCGACCGCAGCGTCGTATTCTGCCTGTTTACGTATCTCTGTATTAGAATACGCATGCCTATACCAGTTTCTTTGGCGCTTTTGTGTGCAATGTTAATGAAATTATTTCAAATCGATGAATTTTGTGTAATATTTCTTACAAAACAGAACATTACTTATCGGACGTCCATCAAACTTATTCGTTTTTTATGTTTTTAGAGTCGTGGTCGTGCGGTAGCGTTCTCGCTTCCCGCGCCCGGGTTCCCGGGTTCGATTCCCGACGGGGTCAGGGATTTTCTCTGCCTAGAGATGACTGGATGTTGTGTGATGTCCTTAGGTTAGTTAGGTTTAAGTAGTTCTAAGTTCTAGGGGACTGATGACCTTCGATGTTAAGTCCCATAGTGCTCAGAACCATTTGAACAATATTTTTGTTTTTAGAGTGTCCTGTCCTAGCTGCCTCACCCTATGCATAACAGGCATGTCTTTTAGATACCTTACCTTGTACATGAATATTGTGTAAAACATTGTCCAAGTTCAAACCTCCCAGCCATTTCACCTCTACTTACAACCCCTCTCATCTCCATCTCTTACCAATTGATTCACGCTTCCACTGCTTTGCATTCACTGTTCAATATCCTTATGAAGGTTTCCTCTCTTCTCTTTTTTCACCTACCTATTGAATCTTCAAAACTACTCCTTCATTTCATTTAAATGTTAAAAGATCGTCGTAATAGGTGTATGCCAAACCGCACATGAAGCAAACACTTTGTCATAGAGTAAAAACCAAAACCATCATGATCGCAGCCGATTTGAATGGACGGTAGGAAAATTTTAACAACTGTGTGTATTTTATCAACTGGATTTTTGTAGAGTGCGTTTTATGCTTTGACTACATGTAATCTAAGATGGAAATTTTAAAGAAGTTCCAAAGCAGCACAGTATCGCACCGTAACACTGTTGAAACCGGTAATCTTGGTACAATAAAAGTGTCCACATTGCGACTCCGGCGCACAAAGTGTGCTCATTTCCAAACGAAGAGTAGTCATGCTGTATTGTGTCGCATCAACTTCAGGATATGTTCAGTCCTCCAAATAAAAAATTAAAAAAAAGAATGAGGAAGAAACCAACAGTGCAAAAAGAAGAAATACCTCCAAAATACGGAAGCAGATAACCGTTCCTGATGGAAATAGAACGTAAATCACCATAAATAAAGTCAGAGCTCCATATTTCGTGTAACAAAGACGTTTTAGGGCTTGAAAATAAAACCAAACCGTAAATATGTTTCATTATATACGAGTGATGGTATTTTATATCAATAAAAACGAAATAGGTATGGAAAAAGAAATACGAATAAACAAATTTAAACCTTTCATAATTATTCACTTAATTATTACAATCGTTGTATAAGGACTACGATTCCAAACACTGCTAAAATGAAACAATTACGGCCCTATATCAAAAAGATGGGCACAACTTCAACTAACATTGTATTCGACTAAGTGCTGTATGTTAATTCCGTAAATTACATTTGATTATACATACGTTTAAGTTTACAGATGTTCAATATTCCCTCCTCCGGCTGCATGGATAACATTAAGGCGGTAACTGAATTCATCCCACACTCGACGGCGCATGTATTGCGTCACCGAGTTCACCGCATCTGTGATAGGTTTTCTGATGAGATTCAAATCTGTGAGAAGGGGTGATACGTAATTACATCTTTAACGAACGCCACAAGAAACAAAGCGCAGGGTATGAGGTCACAAAGGTCTCGGTGGCCGGAAGTGAGTCACTAAGGCTTCATTCGGCATGCGATCTAACCGTCGTAGAAGTACAGATTCATTGAGAAACCATCGAACATTGAGATGCCAATGATGTGGAGCTCCATTTTACTGGAAAATGTAATCTCCTGAATCTTAATTCATTTGACGAACAAGCTTCGTTCAAATTTTACCTGAATGCTCTCTACATGCTCCTACGATTGCACGCCGTCGGCCTGGGCTTTTTACCTTTTCAAAGAGACCCAGTTTCGTCGTTTACTCCAACTATCAATGCTCTTCCTCTATAGAGTTTCAACGTTAAACCTACGTCGGAATTCACGCTGCACTGCAGTCATTTTTACTCAACTCACGAATGCGGACTAGCCAACTGCCTTACAACTGACGCGGTATATGCTTCAGGCAGTGTGGCGGTAGAGTGCTCTAGACGTACTATTCGAAACTTTACACTCTCTTTCGAACATACTTCACATAATTCAAGTACAATGTAAAGTGTGGGAAAAACAGCAAAATAAAATTTTGTCCGTGTTTTTTAACCACCCGGTATAATGTGGCAGCAGGGTGACGATTGCTCTAAAGATTCTTATTAGTATGAAGGTAACCCTCGTAGTACTTTCGATGTTGCAAATACGAGGGCTGTCCAGAAAGTAAGTTACGATCGGTAGCGAATTGGAAACGACTATGAAAATCCGATAAAGCTTTGCAAAGATGTGTTGGGCAGTGTCTCTAGTATAACTCTAGGTAGAATTATGTCGCTCTTTTCATTCCTGAACTCTTAGTGAGCGCGTAAAGATTTTATAGAAAATAGTGTCTCCCTCCAAGTACGAGGGCCTGGTGAGAATTTTCCCCTGATGCTATGCAACCAACATTACGTAACTGTCGTGCGGTTTGTCCTTCAAGACAATTCTCAGCCTCATTCTGCAACGGCAATGAAGATTTTCCTGAATCGTTTCGATTCGAAATGTTTGGTTACCCACAATACAGCCCGTAATTGTCTCCCACTGAGTTTCATCTCTGCTCAAACGAACCGCTGGCTATGAAGACAACATTTTGCCACAGACAACGAGCTTTAGGCCAGCGTAGAGAAATGGCGGAAAGCACTGGCGGCTGCCTTCTATGATGAGGGTATTGGAAGGTTGGTACAACGCTACGACGAATGTCTGAGTCAGAACGGCGACTACGTAGAGAAGTAGCTGAAAGGTGTAGCTAACTGTTACAAATGAAACATTTCTGATTTTCACTGTGATTTTCATTTCCCGATCAATCGTAACTTACTTTCTGGACAGCCCTCGTATCATGAGCAAATGTATTGTAATTGTGCTTCCGAGCGATCGTGCGAGGTATTAACTTATTTCGCAGGCGTCGTACTTCACCAAGAGAATGTTCTTGCAAACACTTCGAAACACTGGACAGAACAATCTCTGAGCTACTGAGACACTGAGGCTAATAATCACTGTGTCCTGTCTGGTATTGGATAGGTGGTACCCGTTGGTAGCGAATGGCGTGCAGTTGCCGGTCAACCCCGCAATGAGGTCGTAACATGGTGGCCTAGTCACGGCCCTGTCAAGCTGACAGGGCGCTAACATTGCTACTGGCAACGGCATAAGAGGAACGGAGCAGCGCTTTGGCTTACGCAATGCAATCCATCGGATAGCCGAAAGCGTTTGGTGTATGGGATGGTGTGTGGAATGAAAAGGTGACGAAGTACTGGGTGCTGTGTCAGCGACAAAAAAGGTCGATCCTACAAGTTACGAACGGGACATTCTAACGCAAGCAGAGCCGCCTACAGGTTGGTGTTTTCTCTGGGACATCAGTCTTCTGACTGGTGTGATGCCGTCTGTCTCTCCTGTGTAAACCTGTTCATCTCATGCTCGTATTTACTCTCAGGTATCAATAATTTTGTGGAGACATTCCAACCTCTGTCTTACCCTGAGGTTATGCCCTCTACGGCTCCCTCAGGTAACACGGAAACTGTCCATGACGTCTCAGTGCCTTAACTATCATCCCGTCCTTTAATCCAGTTTTTTCCAGAAATAGCTTTCCTCGCCGATTTATCGGCACCATCCATATGTAACACCACAGCGCAAATGATTCGAAACTCTTCTTTTTAGATTTTTCCACTTGTTCATTACAGTACTATGCTGTGATTCATACGCACAATTTCAGAAACTTCTTCCTCACATTATTGCCTGTTTGATATAGTTAGAACTCTCCTAGCGGTGAACGCTACCATTCCTTGTGTTAGTTTGTTTCCTGTACTCCCGTTGCGATGTCCTTCACGCTATATGTTGGGTTCAATGCAGCAGGAATTCTTCAGTTTGTCTTTTGTAAGGGACAGTAAAATAAAAACGAGACAGATGGATAAAAATAAGAAAACTGTTCATTATTTCAGAAGTAACCAACATAACTCGTAATACATTTATCCCGCTTTGAGACAGGACGGTCGACGCCTCCGCGGTGAAATTTATGCATTTGCCTACTGTAACGAGACATCCTCCTCTAGCATTGCTTTTTCTCAACAGTAGTTGTCGATAACAGTATTACTTTTCGAACTTTGGACAGGTCTGTGTTACTTTTCTGAAAACTTTCATATAATTTTATACACAGTATGTTACATTACAAACTACAATTTATGAAAAGGAATTAATTTATAAAATATTTTAATCTCGATGTTATAATAGGTAAGTACTAGTACTGAATGCACGGTAAATAATAATTTTTTTGGAACATGAGAAATTACGGAATATTTGCACATTTTAAATTTCTATTATCAATTACGCAATCCTGTACTGTTTACTGTGTTTATTTCTGGATACATTTATTAAATAATAATCGAAATTAATAATGTAGCGCAAGCTAGTAGGAATTCATTTCTTAAGAAAATTGTAAACCCTTTCGAATGTTGTTTTTTCCACAGCTTGCCTCTGATGCGATCAGACGATTTTTTTTGGAAAATATTTCAAAACAATGTAACTTGGCTTTGTTAATGTGAAAAATCAAACGACTGTATGATACACTCAAATATAAGAAGATATATTTACGTTAACAAAAATTCTTCCAACAACAATCTTCAAATTCATTTAGTTCAAGCCAACAGTGGGGACCTGATGTGAGATTTTCAGCTCCAGGAATCAGAACCCTAGACAAGGATCACTGGATCCATTCAACATGACGAGCTAAGTAAACTTGAAAGTTTATTGTAATCTTCGCTCCTCTCAAAATCTTCATAAAGACTTTGTTTATTAATTACTTGTACTGGGCATTGTTAATGTGGACAATAACAGGAAGAAGGAATGGGGGGGGGGGGGGGGGAGATTACACTACGGAACTGTGATTGTGCTCATGCAAGCATCTTTTCGTCCGAAGCAAATCGTTGACAACTTAGTCATGATATGGGAAAGTCATGCTATCAAAAGTGGTACCAGAGACAGGGATACGTGTAACATAGTTCTAAACGTTTTGTCCGAAAATTACTTCCTTCAGATAATCAGATAACCAATTCGTAAAAGTAACGTCTTAGACCTCCTAGCAAGAAACAGCTTCAGTGATCACAATGCTGTGATGGCGGCTGTAAGTACAGTTTTTCCGATGAATGTTGAGAAAGGTAGGAAAATATTTTAGCTTGGCAAGATTGACAGGTTACAAATTTCGAATATTCAGAGCTGAGAACGAAGATGTGGAGCACAAATGGAAAAACTTTCGAAGGTACCGTTCAATATGCCACACGCATCTTCCTGCTACGTTAACAAAGAGAATCTTCATCACAGACTCAAGAGAAGTCAAAACGTAGTTGACGTACTGAAGCTGCACATCATCCCAAAAAAGGGCCTTTTTTTTCGTGGTTATATGAACGTTGCATGCGTTGTACTCAAGTAGAGGGAGACTACCATGCCACGTTTCCTCTATTTTTCATTAATTCAGTCTCTTAAATTTTTAAATTGACGCAGTATAAAAGCAAGGATGGAAGAAGCTTGCGTAACGGCTGAAAAATACTTCTATGGGAACGGCGCAAATATGAAAAAGACAAGTACGTTTGTAGAAAACTGAAAGCTCCAATCTTTTCTTATGCCGGAAGGCTCCTATTTTTTAAATACACATTCTTAAATTTGTCAGGTTACAAACATATGTGTATTTTGCTAAACGCACAATATACGTCACAGTTATTTCCCAAGACGGTAGGGTGAAAATCTTAATACAAACCACTGATCATGCCTTGGCTAACGGTTTCGTAACCACTTGTCTGTGCAGACGACTAGCTGCCTATGAACTGCTGCAGGGACTTAGAGATGTAGTCCGCCGAGTGATTTACAACACTCTAATGAGTAACGTTCCAATCCAAGATATTTGAAGTGTACCGGCCAATTGAGGATTTCCCGTCGTTACAAATGATATTATTAGTTCTGTTTGCTAGTAAAACTCATTTGTGATCACATACCTAGATATTATTTAAGCTCTAAGTGGTGTTACTGGCCCGCATCTCGTGGTCGTGCGGTAGCGTTCTGGCTTCCCACGCCCGGGTCCCCGGGTTCCATTCCCGGCGGGGTCAGGGATTTTCTCTGCCTTGTGATGGCTGAGTGTTGTCCTTAGGTTAGTTAGGTTTAAGTAAGTTCAAAGTTCTAGGAGACTGATGACCAATGTAGTTCAGTCCCATAGTGCTCAGAGCCATTTGAACCACTTTGGCCTTACTGGCAGAACGTGTGGGAATGTCGAAAATTTGACGAAATTCGAGGAACGCGTTACGAAGTTTCTTTGTTTAGATCATAAGAGCAGATAACTTGTTGGAATTAAATGGATTCAATGATTCCACTAAAGTAGTTTATTTTTGTATTTCTTAACAAAAGTAATTTTCGTAATGGTCAAAGAAACTAGCTTTTAACTATGTAATTTCTAGTGTCGTAATTTTTCACTGATTTCATTTTTAACTTGACATGTTTCAAGTTCGAAATTTTAAGCTACGCCAACTTCTTTTAACAGTGGTTACCTGAATCAGCAGTTTCCTTGCTGCCTGGGCACCACTGAGTGCACGAATACACTCAGAGGGACAGTTTTGTCCATTAAGGAAATCACCATAAGATCCGAGCTGTTTCCCTCCCCTTTTCCTAATGAGAGTCCATGAACGGGAAAACAAAACCTGCCAATCGTATGGACAGTTAACAAAATGGTGTTCATCCCAGTAACTTAAAAAGTCTTTTGTTCCAATGCCATGTGGACTCTCCGCTAGAGTTATAACGCTGGGACTGATTCGTGTCCCATAACTCAATACTTGTGCAGTTCGCTGTCAGAATTATTTCAGTCACGTCATTCTCGATATTGTAGATATAACTCCAGTAAATATTGTTTCCAGTCTCGTTATCACAACAAAACTTGTACGTCTGTTATGCAATTCTAAACTGCGAAAGAGACACACATTTAATCGCGCGTATTACAGCAAAGTGAACGGCTGCGCAGTGAAACAAGCAGAGCCCGAGTTGGCGAACGGACGCCGTCGCATTGTGTGCCTGCGGCGCAGCGCGTGTGGTTTGGCGACGCACCGCAATCACGGTTCACTGGCGCTCCGTTCCCTGCGGCCGCGTTGACGTCACGCGCTGCCTACAGTGCGCTCTTCAACTGTCCTGCGGCCCGCTGCGGTCTCCCGACTACTGGTCCACCTCTACAAGTGCTCTTTTGTGCGGAATGAAATTGCGCGCTTGTTAGCACGTCCTTACTGAATGCATTAAGTAAATTAAATGTTCTTTTCTGTCACTAGGTACATGGCTTCCGGCTGATGTCCAATTTTCAGCTTGAATATCATCAGGACAACACGTTAAGTGGAAGCTGCCAGGTTACTGTTTTCGTACGACGTAATGATAATGAAGGGAGGGAGCTAGGCTCAGAAGACAGTTGACAGCAGGGAACTACATAAACATAGTTATTCATTTATTTCCAGCTCGGCAGCCATCTTGTTCATTGACAATTTCACTTCACGAGATGGACGCGAGTTGTCAAGAACAACATAGCTTCCAATTTATGTAATATTTTTGTAGATACATCATCAGCATCATCATCATTTTCTTTGGGTCTTCGTGACAATCTAAAGCGGTGTCGGCATAGTTACTGTTGATGTGGCGATGTTAGTGGCAGAGAGTAGCCAGATGTCCTTCCTGTCATAACCCCGTACCCACTGGGACGGAATAAGTGTACCCCAGCAGTCTGCGTCTAGTGGAAGCAATGAAACAGTGCGAACCTTTTTTATTTTAAATGTCTGCGAGTCGTATAACTGAGGCGGGATGCGGGGACCAGCCCAGTTTTTACCTAGCGGGATGTGGAAAACTGCCTAAAAACCACATTCGGGCAGGCGGGCACACTGAACCTCGTCATTAATTCGCCGAGCGGATTGGATCCGGGGCCGGTGCGCCTGCCCGAGACCATGAAGCAGCGCTTCAGCGCTCTCGGCTAACCTGGCGGGTAATTTTTGTAGATACATGGTTTACAATAATAGGGTTGATTAAAACATATCTATTTTTTGATTTAGATGATTATTCTGTTCACAGTGATACCGGATCGTACCAAGGCTGTTGAATGATTAGCTCATTAGCGGAAAATTAGGAAGCTGGGTTGTGGCCCTATGAGAAGGACGTTAATGGTATCAGGTGTCTGAGATGAACAGCTAGTGAACTTGTAAAAAGCCATTGTGATATAAATATTAGGGAGAGAGGAATTCTGATAGCGGAACTACGATGACGGCAATAGAGCCTTGATTAAATCGTGACAGAAGGGGAAGGAGGGGGTGGAAGGTTATAAGAAAATAGCCAGCACGAAGTACTTTCTACAGCGGATTCAGTGATGTCACGACAGCCCATAGCACGCCCATCAGGGCGGAGTATGTACCTTGTCGGTTCAGGAAACGTCTCTGTCAATTGGAGACCACTGAAGACCACATATTTTTATTAGTATACATGTGTAGTCTTTTGTATTTTAATATGAACAAAGCAAAGAAGTCTTCCAGTGGCAACGGAAACGGGGACAGATCTATTCACAGAAATCTGGATAAATAAGAGGTAGGTGATTACGTTTCCCTTGGTAGGGAATATAGTGTGTTTAGAGGTGTATTCTAAGAAATACAGTTTGGGAGAGACGTACCAGCAACCTACGCGAAGTTACGAGATGGCATTTCAATGGTGCAGTTTGTGGGGTGAATAGTTCCGGAGGTGGTGCAGGGCAGGGTACATAATGAATTGGTAGAGAATCTACAAGAAATAGAGTAAGCAGGTGTGGAATTCAGTAAAAACTGCATAGACTTCAAGATTAAGGGATTGGCAGAATTTGGAACGAGGAGAAATGTGACAGAATGGTGCACCAACAGACACTTCAAATTGTCTCCTCTTGATTTGAGATCCAACGCATAAAAATACCTGTTTCGGAACACTCACTGTCTCGAATTTTACTTTTGGCAGCAACACGTATGACAAATACGGTTTCTTTCCATTTTAACCAACTAATGCGATATTATGGCTATCGTTTCCTCTGGTTTACGGGCTGCGTTGTCTACACAAGAAGGTTATTATGGTGCACCACGAATCATCTGTCCTTTCGGCCTGTTACTATACGGACTTTAGAGGAATTGTCCAGTTCAGTTACCATTGATTTCTATTGATAGAAGCAGGGCGCAATGTTTGCACTAACTGATTTTTGAAGAAAAATTACAGAACAGCAAAAGACTCAGAATTTTGTGTTTCAAAGGAGGTGGAGGGGAAATAAAAAATAAAAATGCGCAATTAACAGTGAACTCACAACATGTAGAGTTTTTGAGGCTGTCTCACTCATAGTTTGAAGCCTAACTGTATATTGTGTCATATTTGACGCACAGTAGGCAACGAGAAGAAATGGAGTATTATGCGAAGAGTGGCCCATTATTGTTTCGAACAGCACTTGGTACTTGTGCAAGTTACTAAGTTGACATTGTAATCATCAACATAAAATGAGACCGAGCTTTAAAGATAGAAGCTTTTCACATTGTTTCGTCCTGGATCATGTAAGATTTATCAAATTATAACATTTTTGCCATAGACCGCAAGAGTTATTAATTATCATCCAATTACGACTATGGTGTCGTTGTCAATTGGCCGTTCTTTAGCAGATACATGAAACTTAGGGCAGATAGTGCCTAAAATTGATAAGATAGTAGTTTCAAAGTAGAAATAGTAATTACGGATGCTATGACTATTTTATTATAATTTGCTCATAGTCGCTCTGATATAATTTCTGTTATTAGTCTTAAACTAATTCTTATTCCAATTTTACCCACGACTTCTTCTCATAAGTCATAGGTTTCCTTGTCATTTGCTGCCTTCTGAATAGCGTGGCGGCCTGTCCTCATGTATAACAACTACCACTTGGCAACAGCCTAAATTGGCCAGTAATGGATAATAACAGTAATCGCAGTCGATGACGGAAATATTGTCACTTCAGTGTCTTTCCACGCTTTTTCATAAATATGGCAGCGTTCTTCTGAGTACAGGGCAGAATAGTAGCAGTCGAGTATTTCCTGATCGTGTTTAAAAACGGACAACTTTTTCCACGCGTGAAATGATATTAACAAGAAACATGATCACGTATTAGTGCACTGAACGTAATATTTTGGGCATAAATCTACTTATTTTAGTCTGAAACTTCATTCTGTGCGGAATGAATTACGTACACTTCGAACTACTGTTTTAGACCAACTGTTTCGAAGAATATACGCCCAAATCGACTTCCTTAATATCTAAGATGTCTTACCACATAAAGTCTTTGTGGCTACAAACGAGACAGTATACAGCATAATTCTCTTCTTGTTATGAACATTAAGCTAGGATTCCAGTTCATCTTTCCCGAAAGCATATCTTTATTTTCTAATATAAAGATTTATATTAATGTCTTAGCGAAAGCGACACTCCCATGCTTCTGTTACCCCCATTGCCGACAGTCTAAGGGATGTTCACCCCTTAAAGAATCTTTTCTTTGTTCTCTCTCCATACAGTATTACAATATAGAAATTTTAAGAATGTGGAGTAAGAATTCCCACTATTCTATAATTTTCTTATGAGTTACACGGCACTTCATTTTATTCAGTGATTTACTATTATTTTAATGGACATTGGCTTAATGGGAATAAACGATGCCCTGCCTATCGATTTCAAATGAAAAATGTATTAATAATTAGCGCGCCGGCAGAAGTGAATTACTATTAGATTATTACATCGACTGTTTCCAAATAAATGATTCGTTAATAGATTATGAACGTTTTCCAATGAACTCGTGGATCGTGTGTTACTGAATTCACTGCCACACGGGCAGCGTGAGATTGTTTCTCGTTCTCTGTATTTCCGCAGGGCATTAATAATGATAAATGTTATTTAAAGGGAAAAGTGAACGACGTTATTGTAGTTTTCATTGTGCTATGTTTTATCTGATTACGGAGTATTTTTTCTCAATTAGTGTTGTGTTTCAGTTCTCATATTTCACTTGTAGTAGTTTATTCACCTCTCAAACATAACGTTTGTACCCGATAATTTTTAGTTCCTCTCCGAGGGAGGGAAAAGAAAATTTAGGATATGTTAGGCGACGATCAGTAAACGCCCTAGAGACAGGACTGACGTTGCGCTTGAAAATGTAAGACTTAAGAAAAATTAAACCACATCACAGGGTTTTTCTGACTTACAAAATAGTGCAAGACGTTCGATATTCTGAGAAAAATGAGAGCAAACGATAGGGGAAAAAAGATTACAGAGAAAATATACAGCGACCAAGAGGGGACAGTAAGAACGAAAAAAAGAAGTGCTCGGATTGAAGTAGGGATGTAGCATTACGCACCTACTGTACGTCGAAGAAGCAATAGTATCCTCAGTGGACAGGAAGAATTATAGGAACTCCTGAATGCAGTGAGAATTCTAATGAGAACAAATTATGTTCATTGAGTAAATCGAAGAAAGAAGAAAGTAAGGAAACACATCAACTTCATATCATCTTTCCACGTCACTAAGTAGATGAAATTAAGAAATTCTGCTGTCGTGGAAGCATATTAAGGCACGACGGACGAATCAAAACTGGACATAAAAGGTAGACTATCACAAGAAATAGGGCATTCCTAAGCGACAGACGTCTACTGGTATCGAACATACTCGTTAATTTGAGGAAGAAATTACTGAGAATGCACGTTTAGAGCATAGCATTGCGTGGAAGTGACTCATGGACTGTGGGAAAAACCGAAACAGAAGAGAATAGAAGATGTGGTGCTACAGAAGGATGCTGAAAATTAGAGGAACTTATTTCTACGCAGAACGTTGAGAAGAGGAACTTGCCTAAAACTTTGACCAGAGGAAGATACAGGATAAAATTACATTTGTTAAGATGCCGAAGAAATACGTCCGTGGTATTCGAGAGAGCTGTAGTCTGTAATAACTGAGCCCTGACGGCTCGCTCGCAGTCTATCTTCGACCGATAGCACAATCTTTCTTTGATTGACCGCCGTACGACGAAGGCAGGTGGCGTTCGCGGTCGAGGTGTGGTGATCTGCGAGAAGCGAGATGAGTTCGGTGGAGTGGAACCGGGGGAGTGTGGCGAGGGAGTTTGTAAAGGCCTGTGCTGCGGCATCCAGCTCGGTGACTGCGGCTAGTGTTGATCTGAGCGTGGCAGTGCATTGCTGTCGTCATCATCGTTAAAATGGAGCCATGGATTCGTCGCACGTCACTTTACGTGCAAATTTTATTTTCTTATGCCTTTCCTCTTTGTATTTCGTGCTGAACTTAAAAGGAATGAATATTATTACTTCGGAAGCTAATGTATTACAGATCCTAGGACAGTCAGTCCATGTTTGTCACCGCCTTGTCCCGATCTTTCACTTCTTTGTGGTATGAAAGAAAGATAGCCTCTCACTTACGATTAGAACCTTGCTATCGAGGGGAAATTGTAATATTGTTATATATGATGCGCTTTTTTTTTTAAAGACTGCATGTGAGAGGCTTTAATTTAATCCTTAGAGGTCTTTGCTTCCATAAGGTACTGATGTGTGTTTTAGTATGTTTTGACGTTGTCTCGGAGCCCGATAAGTCTAAGGTTTGTCCTACGTCACCGTAAGGTAGTGCCGGTTGACGTCCAGGACTTATTACTTGGCAGCTTGCAAGTGGGAGAGACAAAAACTGTAAGGTAGTAGAGGTTTTTACTTCTCCCGCTTTCTAAATTTCAGTGAATGCTTATCAATGGAGGATGCCCCTCATGGCCCAGAGGTTTTTTTTAGTATTCCATTTATTTAAGTTGACTTAATATTTTTATTGTAACAGAATAGACTTTTTATGTATTCATACTCACTGTGTCGTCTAGGGCGATGCCTTATGCGTGTTAGTCGGCACTTGCTACTCAGGTGACTGAATTGGAGGTACCCTTCTGTTTCTGCCGATAATTTACTTTGTCAGTCTTAAACGTTGGTATTAAACAAGAGGACTTGCTTAACATTATTACACCCTGGCTGTAGTTCAGTAACTTCTTTTTCCGCTCTGTGCGGATCATGTGAAGATGTGGTAACCGTATCTTAATTAATAAGATTTTCTGTGTCTCAAGTGAGTCTGTCATATTTGTTACTTAAGTTTGGCTGAGCCCTTCCAACCGCGGCAGCAAGCTCGGGTCCGTTCGGAGCGTTCGGTCGGGTCCACTGGCTTCCTAGTTTCCGCAAACGCAACATGCGCATCGAAAATGCCAGCCGGTGTGTGTAACGGTGGCAAGGGGTTCTCAGTCTGTACGTAGAGGCTGCCTCTCTCAGTACGTGGATCCCATAGATAAGTTTACCGTCAAAAATTATTATGTAGTCGTGCGGCTCCTTTGCTTTGAGATTTGATCTAATGGTTGTATTTGCTATCTTGTCGGATTCTGATGGGTCTCCTGTCATAGTGTATAAGCGAAAGAACTTCTTAAAAATAATAATGAATTTTCTTTGGTATGTTTGTCCCAGTTATTTATTCTTACGGTCTCTTTGAATTTTCTTTAATTAATTACTTGCTTGTTTTTGGAAGAGACGCTTATTTCTTCCACTTATATTGAATTGTGGAAGTAAATGTTTTTCATGTTAGTGCCCTCATGAAGATAATAATGTGAGTGTTATACATTTTACTGGTTTTAATCTCTCTGGAGACATGCTGTGCCTTAATTAGAAGATTATTCTTGTTATGTCTTGTTAGTTCTATGGAACAATACGGTGCGGCTTTAAATTTTTTCATTGTTGTCACATCTGGATCATTAACAACTTTAGTAGGCCCTTTCATTTCCTTACTAATCAGTTGCTACTGTTAATTGCTGGTATGTGTCAATTTACGTAATAAACACATGTTCGTATTTGTATCAACCGCTGCATGTTGTTGAAGAGAAAACCTCTGTGGTCCTGTCCATAAGTTTGGGTGCTTTCCCGGAAATCCTAACGGCGACAAGGTCAGTGTCAAATATATACACCAATTCAGAATGTTCAGTGCAAATGCTGCTATGACATGAAGAGATGGAGACAGATTTATTGTTGGTTACATCGAACTAGTCATTACAAAAAAAGATCACACTTAGTGCTTTACAAGCAAAATTTTATTCAATTCCTATACACCTAAGGGGCAATTTTCGTCTCACTGTTAGTTTTCGAATACAGCAGACATGAAGAACCATTGGGAGCTTATAAATATATTCCCGTTATTAATGTTTATTGTCCTCAATAGGAGGTAAAAGAACAACTAGTCAGAGTAAATTAATAATTATCATTTACACAGTAGAAATTAAAAACTGTGAAGTATCAGATAAAAAAGTTTATTGTTTGGTTCTCTTTTTACGTTTGGGCCATAACCACTACATTATTCTTGATATAAGTTTTTTCTGCCTGTGTCTTACACATAAAAATCAACAGCCCGCAAGAAATTGACATCTTCGGCTTGGAGGAAGATATTCCGTGGTTAGGTAGGAGGCTGGCGTCACCAGCGATAATATTTGTCTGTCACGTGTCATGTTAAGATCTATCTGGGCTGTATGCACGGTATTCAAGGACGTTATACCTTCCAAACACTGTCTCACTAATCTTAGTTGCCACATATGAACCCGAACAAGCTGGTCATCTGTGCAAGACACGGAACTCGTACCGAGCGAGGTGGCGCAGTGGTTAGCACACTGGACTCGCATTAGGGAGGACGACGGTTCAATCCCGTCTCCAGCCGTCCTGATTTAGGTTTTCCGTGATTTCCCTAAATCGTTTCAGGCAAATGCCAGGATGGTTCCTTTGAAAGGGCACGGCCGATTTCCTTCCTCATCCTTCCCTAACCCGAGCTTGCGCTCCGTCTTTAATGACATCGTTGTCGACGAGACGTTAAAAAACGCTAACTAACTAACTAACACTGAACTCCTATCTGTAATGAGTTGGGATCTGACGTACTTCAGCGGTATTCCCTCAGTAATATTTCTGCCATTAAGTGATACATTGCCGGCCGTTGTGGCCGAGCGGTTCTACCTGCTTCAGTCTCGAACCGCGCGACTGCTACCGTAGCAGGTTCGAATCCTGCCTTGGGCATGGATGTGTGTGATGTCCTTAGGTTAGGTTAGGTTCAAGTAGTTCTAAGTTCTAGGGGACTGATGACCTCAGATGTTAAGTCCCATAGTGCTCAGAGCCATTTGAACAGATACGTTGTGCATTCTACCATTAAGAGCTGGCCTTGAAACACAAGACTCACTGTACTTTATCACACTAAAACCGAAAGATTGCGTATGTTGTTGCCTAAAACGAAGCAGAGGGCCGCCGACAGTCAAGCCTGGCTCTTACGTAGAGGATCCATCGTTCACTTAAGTAGAAATGTTATTAAATATATTTTATTAATGACTTTGTCGTATACTTGCTGCTAAAGGTGTATTGTATGGGATACACCATATGACAAATAATAGAGGGAATCATTATTACAATAAAATATTACGATCAGCATATTTGTTACTGATACCAGTGACAATGGGAAGCTTGCTCTGATGTTGCAACTTACCGCTATGGTATCTGTGTCAGCTTATGATTAGCATTTCAAAACTCGAACTTGACTGCAGCACAAGACATGCACCAATCGTAATAGTTTTTAACTTTTCTGATTTCAACGGAAGCGTCAGCTAGTGGCTCCTCTTCCCTTTCGTTAATTTAGTTTTCATGGAAGCAATATCTCATAACATATAACTACAGAATTAATTAAAAATCGTTCTAATATGCTAATTTTTATTCGAGTTGCTGCTTGACCGTTAACCCTGAGGTCCGCTTGCTACCGTTCATCTATTTCTGTAAGTAGCCACCTATCATATTCGCATTAGCGTAAGTGCTATATCTTTTATTATCGACGATCTGACTTATACACTCACTAGCGAAGGCGGCAATTACTAAATATATACTGGATGAGGATATACGTAGCAGTCTCGTTTTCCTCCTCTTTCGATCTCCTCCTTTCCCCTCTCTTTGTCCATCTTCTCCTCCTCTCCCTTTCCACTCGTCACCGCCGTCCCCCGGTGTCTGTCCATCCTCTGTCTACCCACCTCCTTTCCCCTCTCTAGGTTTATTTCCTCCCCCCCCCCCCCCCTCTCGCTCTCCCTGTCCGATGACCTTGAGCCTAGTTTTTCGTTATTGCAAACAAAAGTTTCACTGCAGATTGAAGTCGTTAAAAATTAGTCGGTAAATTGGTATGACGGGGTATGAGAGAGACCTCTGCAGTATTTCGCATAGTTTTAATCAGCGAACAGACAGTATTTCAAAGTTTCGGACAACTCAGATTCCGTTGTAGTACTCTAAACAGAAGCCGAAAAGGCATAAATGCAAGTTCCTATTTTCTGTTAAAACCAACTGAGAGGAAGAAGGCAGAATAGCACATTGTTCTATATACAATTTTTGTTTAACATTATGTATGAGGAGACAGAATATATATGGGAGAAACAATTTGTTCAACGGCTTAAATGTTTTGATACCGCAGTTAAAAGTGACAGCGAGAAAGAAAACTAAACCTTATATTTTCACACCACAACACAGCACAGCATCGTGTTTCTCACAGTCGGATTTAAGAGAAAATTGGAACATTATTAAAAAAAATTATAACACCTGTGTGTATAAATGTTAATTGGAGTGTCGTGTAAAAATCCAAAATAAGCCCGTTAAGAACTTTTTCATTCATCCCGCGAACCTCTCCTAGTATCAGTTTACATCAGTGGCTGGTGTTGTACATTCTATCCCTTCCATTAATAATTTGAAGTTTCTGAACTCGTTGATTCGTTGCAGGGCGCTTACATCCTTTCTCTATTAATACATCTAATCTTCAACTCTATCTTTCGAAGCTTTCCAGGCGATTCACTTTCGTTTTCACACTGCCCATATTTTGCAAATGTACAGGCTTGTATTCCAGTTACAGCTTTCCACACAATTTCCTTAAAATCTTGCGCCATAGAGTGCGTGACTTTTTCTTTTTAACCAACAGCTCCATGCTGCTAAAAGTTAAACCTAGCGGTCATTGTGAGGCAGAATTTTTCAATTTAGAAATTGCAGAATGGTGAATAATACCACATGCCTTTCTCTAGTCTGAATGTTTGTGAATTTTTGGAAGTTAGCAGCTGTTTCTTTTTTTACATAGAAATCCTTGATACTATGTAAAATCTGCATCCTCCTTCTTTACACAGTCTGCTTCAGAAGTAACAAAATTTTCCCTGCTCTACAATAATATTCAAATTAATTTTCAGCTATTCGTCCTAATGATCTAACGCCCAGAACGTCAAATCCAGTTTCGGCGAACTGCATCAAGTTCGCTGGTCATCCGTGAAAGAGAACTCCCACAGTAAGATAACCTTGTGCAGCATTTGCCACATTGATTCTTCAGTATGCAAATTCGGTATTAGTGATGACACCAGACAATCTCTCTTCACAACTTTTCTTGATTTGGTCTACTGCACCAGAAATCCTGTCTCGGAAGGTTTCTTGTCATGGTCTATTGTACCACTCGATCAATGCTGATCATTCCAGACTGTTACGTGTAAAGTAAATGAATTACCTTCTTACTTCTATAGTAAGGCATGGCTGTATCTGTGAACCATGCATTATGCTGTGAAATATTTATTACATCGATTCCAAATCAATTGGGGACAATTTTGCATAATGTGTAATGGAAGACGATTCAGATAAGTGAGAGCTGTCATATACATGGAGTTTGAGACTGTGCATCAAACGACTAGGGGTGGTAAATCACACCATGGGAAACGTAGTTAAAGACGAAATGTTCGCTAACGCTTCCTGGCAGTACTATATATCCTTCTGTATTGGTTATCTTCCTGGCAGGTGCCAGAGCATAGACGCTCTGTGACGTGCATATTCACTGTGTGTTGTCTATGTCCCAGTCATCTGCTCTCTATGATATGGCGGAAAAGCAACAAGCTGAAGTCCCCCCGACACCATGGTTACATGAGCCAGACGGTGCAGGCTGATGTCCGCCAGGGACTGTCAGACAGCGTCAGCAAGTCCCGAGACCTTGCACTACACTATACTGCTGCGGGCCTGGACGCCAACAGAGAGAAGAATCTACTATTGAAAACTAGAGTGTAATAATTCTTTGTTCCTCAGGGAATCTATTATTAGCGCCCAGCTCGCCGACAGGCCTTCAGCCACTTCACGCTTAGTGCTCCCGACACAGCATTGGTCTCAGCCCAGCCCCCTACACTCATGATGTGATCCATCATCCCTAGTTGTTTCATGTAAAGTCTATGAAACGCTCTGTATACAGGGCCATCGACGAAGATATGGAAATATTTTCACATGTGGTTCTACAAATAAAACTAAAGAAAAAAGTTCATATAAAAAGAGCTGCGCAGACGTTTAGTTATGGAGCTACGACTAGTAAAAAGTTTTGCCTGAAATTTAGCATCTTCTATAATATGAAGCCATCGCAAAACTGTACGAGGTTAAAGTAAAGCACGACTTCCATTTATTTTGTTGTTATTGACTGGGTGAATATAATGAATCATGTCCCAGACAGTAGTATTCCAGAACATCTAGAGAAGCAAAGCAGTAATTTCGTTTTTAATTTATTGACTTCTTGGCACAATTTTTTTAAATTTCAGTCAACTGCACCAAGTTTTCAAAAGACAATTTAACTTTTGAAAAATGATACTCTAACGTAAACTGAAACTGTGATAAAGTGTCAGTATGTCATGAATAATCTATAAACTACAACAGTTACTATGTGGTTTCACTTAAATACACTGTTGTTATTATGTTGTTTCACTGAGCAATACTCAAAACTAACTCGTTTCAAGATTAGGAAAGGATTGAAACAAGTCAATAACGTTTGCCAGCAACGACATGAAAGTTTCTACACACTTAATGGAAAGTAAACAAATTTACTTGTATAATAATCTTTGCTTCTCTCGATGTTCTGGGCAACTACTGCAGATACACGTCTGGGACACGTTTTATTAGATTCACCGTACCAGTAACAACAAAATAAATGGAAATCGTTCTTTACTTTAACATCGTACAGTTTTGCGGTGGCTTCATATTAATGGAGTTGCTAAATTTCACTGCATATCTTTTATTAGCAGTAACTCAGTAAATAAGTGTCAAACTGAGAGCTGGACAGAGAGCTTTCAGTTCACCTGTTATTGTACTTTTACGTTATCAATTGTTTTCTTTGTTAAAGTGGATACATGGCGTATGGTTTTTATTACATAGGTGTCTGCTATCAAAATCGATAGCTTCTCGACCTGGAAAAGGAAATTTGTTTATCGCCAGAAAAAATGCACTTCATCAGAAAAGCACCTGGAAGTCTAGCTGAAGAAAATTTTTTGTAGCCTGTGTTTGTTAACCTAATAACAAACCATACCTATGATGCTGTAGAGATTAATATGTTGAAAACTCGTCCCTACTCTTTCGACAGTCTTCAGTATTATCTGGCACTTCGACCAACGGGATTAAAAAATACGATATGGAATCTGAAGTTTACAGTTCCGTATTTTAATTCGCAATGATATGTCTCTTTAAGAAAACGTAAGTGAGGGCTCCATTGTGATAGCTGTATTTGACATCAGTAGGCAATCCAGTATTCAGACTGACGCGTTTGGTGTCGACGTCAGTCTCACTTGAAAGAAAATAAAAATTCCTATGGTTGGACCATAAACACTCTCTAACATTCACTATAACATGAACAAATTAAATAAACCTATATCAAAGGAATAGCAAGCAAAAGTAGGCCAGCAGCCTAGTGTCCCTGTGCTTTCTAAAACACAGTAAATATTTGACCAATTTCTTCATGAATAGTATATATCGGATATAAACAAAGACATAGATGAATAAATATATTAATAAGCATGCTGCTACCGTTTTTTCGTGTAACTGTGGAGTACTTATGGCCTGGCGTGATCGGTAGTAATCGACCACTTGGCTTCCAATAACTCATGTGCTGTTCAAGTGACATGGCTGTATGAAACAAATTATGTTTACACTAATAGCTTTTTAAAGACACGTCGATCGACGCAATCGGATGAAACGTTTAGATTTTGGAAATTTGTTGCTGGGTGTTACTTTTATAATTTACAGTCAGATACTAAACTTTAAATTAATAAAAGTATGAAAAATCTGGTTACACCATGAGAATCGGCGTGAAATAATGGTAATGTACGTGTTTCTTTTTGAGGTATCATTATTCATCTGGCTGCTATTAATTTCTATACGAACTGTGAAATGTCTGCCATTAATGTTTCTTAAAGTCAACCATCTTTGGCAGTCCCGGTGTGTCTCCTTCATCGACACAGCGTCACCATGGAATTCCCAGCCACGCGGCTGGACCGCGTGCTGGGGCTACCCTCAAGCTCAGCTAACATTCGGCACTACGTGGTTGCGGGCAGGCCGCGGCCCCCCAAAGGAGCCCCCACGCGGCAACGCCAACTCCGAGCTTACAATATTTCGAGGGCGCCACAACTCGCCCTTTACCTCACAACATGCAAGACGAATAATTTGGCTTACAATTTCTCAAACCCTGATAAATCTGCGGTTACTCCCTGATTCATTTCAGCATCAGGATCGTTTTCCGATGTTTAATTGCTTTCCGCATATTTTAATTCGTCTATCTGCTTTAAAATAACTCTATCAAGATGAAAGCTCACTGGAAAAATGATAAGAAACTTCTTCAGAAATCAGCACAAACATCATTTAATACTGACCAATTCAACCCCTGGGCTTCTCTATTCCGTGAGTGCACAAGGTTGTGCAAGTACGTCACATTCAGGCTAAGGTATTAGTTGCGGATTTGACCCTTGAGTTCCAATAAATTGCGGGAAAGCTACGTCATTTCATTCACATCTCCTACATGTCCCACAGATTTTCTAGGGTGATCAAGTCAAGTGATTTTGGCAGGCCAGTCGAGATGTAATAGAATGGAGCAGTGTTGAAAAATGGAGTAGCTTTCTTTTTGCCCGATGAACTTCACTATCGTCTTTACGTGCCTTTCTGAGCACCAACTCCACTTTCTCATAGTCTCACAGTTACCCATGCTTACGCACAATATCCGCTTGAAACATAAATGCCACACTGATCGCTCCCGCCCTCTGATTACGTTGACATGAAAATACGATAATGTTCATCAAATGTAGAAGCGAAATTTCTTACCGTCATTAGAGGCGGCCACGAAGCATAACTCGTTGGCATACATATTCTCTGTCACGTAAGCATTAGCTTGAAGTACAGGTAAGTTAAAGATATCGTTGTCAGTGAGAAAAAGAATGCGTTTACCAACAGTATTAAGTCTGTACTCGCTCTCCATTATCTATGTTGCTGTGTGTCCTATTAGCTCCGTCACTTGCTGAGAAAAGGACAACACAGGAAGGGACTGCCTGGTAAAATAGACAGACTCTTCGCTTGATCAGTCTGAACTATCGACTGAACACAGCGCTACAGACGTGACAGCTTTACGCCTTCCTCAGCAGCGCGGAGAGCCAGATAAGGGCCTTAGCAACGTCGTGAACACTTGACTACCTCCGGCTTGCAGTGCTGCTGTAAAGCCGAGCCCTCCGTTGCCTGTTAACGGCGGGCTTAACCTGCGTATTCCGTCTACAAGACAGGCACCATTAATCCACGGAGGGATGCAGCAGTAAACAGCTCCGCCATGAAGTGTTACTGAGGGAGGGTGCGCCTAGACCCAAACCCGTTGTATTCTCTCTCGTTTGCATTCCTTTATGTGTCTGAGTCACTCTAGCCAGAGTGCTTGCGATCGAGATAAAGCATGAATCTCGCAGGTAACAAGCGACCCTGTAATTAGGCCTTAAAATTTAACTGTACTTGGCGTTGGTAATACTTCGTCAAGGTATGGTAGATCAGTTTTCCTTACTTATGTGGCCAGATACAGAATCACCAGCACTTGTAGGCGAAAAATAGCTTGAAAATATTTCCCTGGTGAATATTTTCTAGGTTGTTTTACATATAAACCAGTGCTCCTCTCTTTACAGAACCGAACTCCCATGTGTAAAACAGCTTCAAACATCTCATTACAGTTACATTAACGTGATAAATATCTGACGTTAAGGATGTGAATTCTTCATGACTCAAGATACAAACCCATAATTATGTTGATTTTATTCGTTCCGAATTATTCACTCGTAGACTAATGAAAACTCGAGACCAAAATACGTCTAATTTTAAATGACATCACGTCTCCTTAACTGGTTGTTGTACTCAGTGGTGTGTGTGGGTACTGTATGGAAAACGTGTTGCGAAGAAAGTCAGTAGTAAATAAGGGATGAAATAAGTTAAATCGTCGTGCCTGATGCTGAAATATTAATGTATAAACAGCGGAAACGTAGTAAGTGACAAACAACAGTGGATTGCATTAGAGAGAAAAAGCTTGAAGTTATGCGTAAGGTTATCAAGTCGGTAAGTGCTCACATTCTCAAATAATATCTGATTATAATTTGGGTAATTTGCGTGACATGCTGCATTTGAAATTTTTAAATTGTGTACATAATTAATGAACCGCGTGAAATCAATGTTTTGTTGTTCCTACATGCAGCTAGATATGCAGCTAAGTGCCTCTCTCAGCTGATTAGTGATGTAGATGAAGTGTTTCTAGTGTCAACATTATTTAACTCATTTTCAATTGTTGATCTGCTGTTGAATTGCGTTTCCAGCCTTGCAGATTAATTTCTTCCGTTGAGCTAGAAGTTGAGAAACTTTCCTACGACTCGCAAGTAACAGAATATTATAACCCTTCTTTGGGCGTTAAGTCCTCTTTTTGGAGGAGTTTCAGAACTTCACCTTCGAAACTAATGATACTTTGTGTTTAATCAATAACTGTCGCGTAACTTCCACGAAACATGTGACACGTCTTTGACTGGTTTCAGCCATACAGTTTTTGTGTACTTTGTTTTCAGTTTTCACATTAGATTCGAGTATACTTCTAGGCCCTGAATTTTTCTGACGCTGGACCTGCATCACCACTCATCTACATTTATTCTTCATAAACCATCGTTTGGTGTAAAAATACACAGTTACCACTCCTTGCGTGAGCACGAGTACCTGTACGCTTCTAACTTCCTATTTATATCAATAGTCACAAGAGAGAATAGTACTTGCTTATGCTGTCAGCGATCACTCTTAGCATTTACAAGCAAAACTTGTACAGATCGCAACGTGTTTAACATTGTTGATGCTCATGGCAACCATAGCCATCATCAGATCAATATAAATCCTGAACCATGTGTACAATGCATCGTGTCAACATCAGTACTGTACATTACTGTTTTATACAGTGCAGGTTTTCAAATGGTTCAAATGGCTCTGAGCACAATGGGACTTAACATCTCAGGTCATCAGTCCGCTAGAACTTAGAACTACTTCAACCTAACTAACCTAAGGACATCAGACACATCTATGGCCGTGGCAGGATTCGAACCTGCGACCGTAGCGGTCGCGCGGTTCCAGACTGAAGCGCCTAGAACCGTTCGGCCACCCACGGCTGACGGTGCAGGTTTTGATATGGTTCAATGTATGTATGCTTCAAGTCTTATTCTGAACTGATGACATATATGGTAGAAAAGTGACACAAGCAGTCATGAAACACTCTAAGAAAAATAAAAATAAAAAGTTAAAAAGGACGCACACCGAAGGGATAAGCGGAATGGGACGGAAATCGGTAGATGTGATGAACATGAGAGGCAAAAAGATTGTTCGGCCCGAATGCTAGTATTCACAACTCTAGCGGTCCGCGGAGATTGGTCTTCCCCGTCAAATAGAAGCAATAGAGGGATAGAGTATAGTCGAGATTCATTGCAGTTTAATTCATCGTATCATTTCTTTTGAAAATCATTATTCGAACACGTAGAAACAGTTGAAATTTAAGATCTCCACATCGATATAAATATTGCGGCGACGTGCCTTTCACGTCTGTTTCAATGGCTGAGTGGATAAGGTGACAGTTTACGAACGTAAAAAGAATGTAACTGGAGTAAATTGCCATTTATTATTTATACCTGTGCAGGTAACATTTTAAAACTTAATTCCCTACAAACTGTGCAGTTGTAGGCTTTTATAGGTTCCACATCCTCTAAAGAGTTTCCATATTGTAATAGTCTAATCCTTAAGTAAACAGACAAATGGCCGCACTAAAAATACTGAAAATGGATGTATTTATTTGTAATTACTTCGACCCTCACATGGTGTCTCCATATTTTTCAGCTATGAGAGACGTATCAGATGATTAGTGGACATCAGAAGTCCGCTTCAAAATGGCTGATGTCAATGATCGCTAGCGAATAATTTCTCTCAGAAAACGGTGTTAGTGCATATGAGGGAGAACGTCGTTATAGAGTTGATGCTTGCAGAACAAGGATATAGATTAGGCGATTTGGAGATAATGGTAACGAGGCATACAATACCAGGAAGACCGCGAATCTCTACACAAGATGAAGAATAAGGCAGGGCGGCCCTGAGTGCTCCTTTGTCAATCATCCGAGAACTAAGGAGAGCTTCATATTACCCGGTGTCGTCGAACCTTGCTCTAAGAAGATTAAAGAACCGTAGAATCAGGTCCCGTTGTGCTTTCATCAAAGAACCGCTGTTGACGAACAAGCCGCGGATAGATTAGCAATTGCAAGTTCCTGCGAAGATGTCGACTGGAGGAAAGTAATTATTTTCGACGACCGCACAGTTGAGTCCGCACACAGTGGTCCTGCTCTTGTTTACCGCAGAGATGGGCAAGGATATGTCACGCGTCAATACTCCCAGCATGACCTGTGTAACTAACGTTACTCCTAATGACAAGCTTCAGCAGTGTTACTACTAACGTGTGTTAGCAACTTTACGTACACTTCTGAGTTCCAGAGTTCCAATACCAGCCCTGCTATGATTAGGAAGGAGCGTATTTTCAGCAGTTTGTTGGTTTGGATGAAAGAATGAAATCGATGGGAGATCAATAATTTATTTCTGGAATTGTTTCTTTGTCATTATAGTTTCATTTCAATGGTAGATTCTAATCGAAGATGCCACCATGACGTAGTGCTCCTTATACGTAACCTGGTAGTATCAGGAACCTGATGATACTTACTGTTCCTTCGAGTACAATGTTTGCTAAGATGAGAGACAACTGAAAAACTGAGAAGCGTTAAGGGCAGACGTTTGCTCAGTCGTAAGAAGATTATCTCAGACACCACTCTCGTGAGAAACGATAAAATATTGCTGTTCATTCTCCTATCCCGACGGTTTCTTTGGTAATATATGGCTTTCAGTCGCTGGAAACCTACGGTAACTGCGCAATATGCAACTTTCGTGGCCGAGACATTAGTTGTTTTGCTTCAAGTTAAAATCTGGACGCTCAATTTTGTTGAACGGGATTCAGGTTGTTAAATATACTACAGAACAAAACAGATAAGCAGAGAAATCGATATTGACGTCTACTCTGAACTAGCATGTACTCTGGAATATATGCTGGTTGTTACAAACTCATTGCAATTACCTGATTCAATATATTGCTTAAAAGGAAATTCTGCATAAAATGATCCGCAATCATTACGCGTCAAGAATGTGGTTGTAAATAATTTCTTTGCCCTTTTCAATGCCGTGGGAAATCAACATTTGTTACATACTAGGTAATACCACATACATGTTTACATTAAAGTAACACGGGCTTTAGTTTACAGCTTAGTAATTAGGTCTAATGACAAATGATCTATTTTCACTGAAGGAAATACGAAAGATTTGAAAAAATTAAGAAGCATCCACTAAAAACAGAACCACAAATAACGCAGTAACGAAAAATTAATTTGCTCCAAAAGAGAAGGTACCTGTTTTTTTCAGCGACCAAAGAGGAGGAACTTACCATACTATGTAACTGTCAACTGGACGAGCGATTTTAATGACTCTGTATGCGTTTGATAGGTGATGAATCCAGGATGGTGCCATATCAGCATGAGCAAGTCCTGGATGTACTGGAATAGTGCGAACAAAACATCACTTTTTAATTTGACCCTGGTGTAAGAACTGCTTGCTACCATGTAATGCACGAGACACATTCGCTTGGCGGGTTGCCTAGTTGCCACGCTGTAAGTGCGCAGTGACACAACCCGCAAATAGACAATGCTTTATCTTATATTTTTTTCCCTGTATCCCTGAAACCAGAAGAGTGAACAAGCACCCCGATCTAACCATGTTCCGCTTCAGGATAATAAACACGTATGTACAGATAACCGACTGTTTAGTGATCGCTAGCGTAGCCGAGTTTAATTCATGCGCAATGTGAAAACTTCCGTATTTGTGTCTATAAGTGTCACTGCAGTAGTCCCAGCTGCGTATAGACACAATATTAGCAAGGGTTATCAAAATCTCTCTGAAGATTAGCGGAAACACATCAGTCAGTTTTGAATTACGGTTATGGAAGCCATCATATACAGCTACTATATATAACCACGAAGCCCCTCCATCCTGAGCCCAAATACGCCAGTGGCAAAGGATGACAAAGCGACCGGTCGGAGGACCAGGACCTACAAGATTCCTTTTGACATTTCTTAGTTAAAGTGTCGACTGTTGTGGAATATGTACTGCAAGGTGGTCCAAAGCACAAGAGCGAATCAAGCAACATACTTTACACATATTTTGCTCAATTGGTTATCCTGAACGAAGTAAAATAAGAGATTAAATTTCGAAGATTAGAAAGCGTAAGAGAAGCAATTCATCAAGGAGATTGGCATCCAGCTCCTAATGTGTTTCAAAATAGCTTTTGAAGTCACAAAGTTGCTGCACCGTAATGATAATTTCTGTAGTTTTCTTCCATCTTCTTTTCGAAATACCAAGGGCCACAATAAAGTACACTGGCACCCATGAACATGGAAGAGCAAAACGAGAAGCAGTGTTAAAATTCTTGGTACCATGTGGACTAAGCATCTAACACACCTCTTTAGTGTAAGGAAGTGAATCTTACAACGGACATTCCGTAGATTACAAAGACTTCTTTTCCAATATTAAGTATTAGATTAAATCATCACTAGAACGATCCATGTTGCACATGAGGTAAGGGATAAGAATGATCGGACTAAGCACTAGCCAGTAATGAATGTCAAACATGCAGTGAGCGCGGTGCTCGCAAAGAGGGTTAGAGTGAGGGACACTGCTTAAGTTCCTAATACACTATATGCTGAACGTACAGCATTAAATCATTGTAGTGAATTAATCACCAAAACAAGCTGCTTTGAATGATTTTAGGCGCAAAATCTTTTGCTCACCTAAAATGTCCGATAACAGATTACGTTTGTTCGTCCACAGGAGGAATAGAGGTAAAAACATTTCCTATGCAACAGGACAATGTCTAGCCATGGTTAGCAGTGTAGAAAGTGTCTTGCACAGTGACACGATACAGCAGAGGGCAATCCCATTCTTTCAATTGATTTTTTTTTGGGGGGGGGCGGGGTGGGGGTGGAAGGGGGGGGATCAGACGGCTCCTCACTGTACCATACGCTCCAAAGTGAACAATCAAGCTTGAGTTCCAATCACAGTATAGGCCAAGGTCCGCAACTTTTACCACCATGTTACGGTCTCGGTACTTCTCTACAACTTCTGTTCTCAGTGACTCCCTATATTACCTGATGTGTTACCACCATCTCGCTTTTCCGTGTTTTCCACACATTTCTTTCTCAACAATTCAATGGAGAATGTTATTTCTTACCAGCACGTTTGGTTTGGAGCATATCTGTGTGAAACCTCATCTCAAACGATTTGATTTCCTTTTTTACGTTCTTTAAGCATAGTGGGCAGAAAATACCGGAAAATTGGGCTTTCTTATTACTGAACATGAAACGGCATTACTTGAATTTCGTGGTACGGCGAAAAATAAAATCAAAATTTCTGTGTGTGCAATTCGGCTCAGCTTCGTAGATTTTTTTGGAAAACTTATAATTAATACCATATTAAGTGTTTCGTATAAAAAATGGCTCATCGCTGTGGGACCGAACATCTGAGGTCATCAGTCCCCTAGACTTAGAACTACTTAACTAACCTAAGGACATCACACACATCTATTTCCAGAGGCAGGATTCGAACGTGTGATCGTAGCAGCAGCGCGGCTCCGGAATGAAGTGCCTCGGCCACAGCGGCTGGCCTGTTTCGTCTTAATATGTATTTTAATAATCAATATTTTTAAACAAATGGTTACACAGAGCCGTATGACAATTACAGACTAGATAAATCATAGGTTTATTGCATGTAGCAAGGGTCTGTGGGCTCATAGAGTCGAACAAGTTTATCAAGAGGTAGTCTAACGGTTTGCGTAGTGTCATCATCGACGAGGCCAGCATGATCAGTAGTGGCACCTTAAATCACTTGAAGCAGTTCACAGGAGCACAGGAAATTAACTTCGATGGGCTCGATGTAAGACTGTGCCATGATACGTCTACTGGGCCAGCTACGTAATAACTTTTCGACGTTTTCTCATTCCTTTCTCGATGCTGCCATAGCTTTCGTATTTGTTAGGCATTGAATTTCTCAAGTTTTTGGGTCGGTGCGAGCTTTCCTCCCGCTAACGCTTCCGGTATATCCTAGCATATTTACGACTAACTGGAGAAGACATAATTCATTACTTCGTGAATTTCAGTTTGTTAAAAATTTTATTTGCTTCGCTGCCGTAGCTCCCGCATTCGCTCGTCACTGGTCTTTTAGGCTATTTAGATTCTGTTCGATTCTAGTTTTCCTCTAGTTGCGTTTTCGATAATTAGGAACAAACTTGCGAATCATATGAGGCGACATATTCCATTATTTTGTAGTTTGCAGTTTAATACCGAATTTCACTTGTATTTCGATGAATATTTTTCGTGTCTCATTTTGGATCCTATTAGGGCTCCACAAGCTCTTCATAACACCATAATCAATGTCATAGCTAAACGCTTTTCCATTCTAAGTCAGTTTATAGCTATACAAGAAGCTAGTTCGTAACAACACGCATGAGCATGGTGACGTCACAGACAAATAAACAGGTCGTGACAAACACCTATGGACACAATCTATCCTTTGTGATCTCAACCCTTACTTACGCGTTATCAGTTTCGCAGATATTAGCGTTTCTAAGTCCGATGACTTTTTGTCACACAAGGAAGTTAGACCGATGAGGGCGCAGAACTTTTCACGTCAAAAAAAGAGCAAAAGGAAGTTTTAAGACGGCTGTTTTCTTAAAATTAAGTTGGAGAACAACGTGCAGAGTCTATTCACTTGGAAGAAAAATAACTAGAGCTCCACGAGGTAGGTTAGCTTCGTCGCGCTCTTGGCGAATCGTGAGCGGCAAGTGGGCGCTTTCTCGCTAACGTGATTAATGCCGGCCGAGGACTAGCAGCGGCGGCTTTAGCAGCCAGAGGAGAGACGACCTCGTTGACTCTGTTAATGGCTGCTGCCGGCGCCGCTCCCTCGATCAACAAGTAGAGCCGCGCTGTTAACACGCAATCACCGCCGCTAGGCGAGCTGCAGCGGCAGCGGGGCAGCACCTGTTACAACTACTTCCACTCGCCTTCACCCGTAAGCCGTCATCGGTAGATGCTGCTCCGAGATGCTTCGATTATGTAGAATTGTTCGTAGAAGCACTCCGCGTGTTGTTCTCACGTCCGTAAAAAAATCGTAGTTTGTTTCATTTTCATCTTTCATGTCTTTCGACATGACTTCGGGCCAGTATTGCCTCATTCGTTCCTATATTTCTCTGGTACCCGAACTCACCTTCCCCTAGGTCCCCCTCTACCGGTTCTTTTTTTCCCTTTCTTCTGATAATAGTTCGTGTCAGTATCTGGCAACGATGACTTATTAGACTTATGGCTGTAATATTCATAAGAAGGTTGTAAGAGATGGGGCAAATGCGGAATGAACAAACAATGGCTTACTCAAACACACTAAATCAACCGGTGGTAAAACATGTTTCATACTACAGCACGTTGATTAATCTGTGTATCAGTTACGTTTACATTCTCACGTCACAAGCGATAGCATAAAAATCCAACAAATATTTGGAATGTTTACTTACTTGCAACATGTCCTATGGGGTCTATGTGCTGACGTTTACTCGGCCATAGTACCACTTTGATCATCACTATGGAGGCAGTTGTTGTGTATAGGCTGTCGCCTGTGTTTGCCACACAAATAGGATGGTTTGAAAATAGATAAAGCGTCCGAAACCAGTCACTATCAAGAAATAAAAGTACTTCTCAATGCCGCTTATGATGGAGCTACAACCGAACAGGCATTTTATTCGCATTATTTCATGAATAGGTACGGAAAACTATGAAAAGCAACTTTCATTCTTAAAGTAACTGCAAAAATGGAACGAAACTTATGCCTTACACAATACAGATAACGAGGTTATTGAAGACGAAGCCCTTATTCTGAGAAGAATTGGTCATTTCGTAACTGAAGAAGTAATTCTGCCATTCAGCTGCAATGATTCAAGAAAACGAGAAAATTTTTAAATACGGTGATACCTCGTGTCAAACGTGAGTCCAGTTTCTCACTCACAATGCCACAATGATTGCTTATCTACGGGGGATTGCTGAAAAGTAATGCCTCCGAATTTTTATGTGAAAATTATTAAAGTTTTTTTTAATTAAATAATCGTTTTTAGCATTCTACATCATCATTCTTAATTTCTACATATTTATCTCGCTCCCTGGGAACGAACACATTTCTCCCAGCGAGAGACCAATTAGTTGGTACAGTCGTTGTAAAGTGTTTGATTTGGTTGACGTGGCCACAACGTCATATCGGCTTGCACTGCTTCAAAGTGTTCTCGAACTTAGGTTTCGGAGACAGTTGAAAATCAGAATGGGCCAAGCCGTGACTATATGGTGGATGTTGGATGACAGTGAATCTAAAGCGTCACTTTGTTACAGATGTCGCAGCGCTCATCAGTCGACTGGCATTCTTATGCCGAAGGAGAGGGTATTACACGTGTGAACGAACTCTTCGAGTTGTAAACTCCATTACAGCACGCTATTTACCTCTTACCTACGTAGTTAAGTCACTCACCGCTTTTGTGTTAGCAGAAGAGCCAACACCGTGCTACGAGTGGATGCCGAAATGCACGCATTTTAGTTCACGCAGGCTGGCGTGAGGGAAGAACTATACTACGTGAGGTCTGGAACATGACAAGGAATGAGAATTCAGAAAGCGGACGTAATTAGTTTGATACTTTAATCCATTAATGATGAACGTCGTTCTCGACGGTACATGATTCACAATATTATCTGTTCAGAATATATTCTTGAAGATAGTCATTATAGTAACTGAATATGGCGCCTTGCTAGGTCGTAGCAAATGACGTAGCTGAAGGCTATGCTAAACTGTTGCCTTTGCAAATGAGAGTGTATTTAGACAGTGAACCGTCGCTAGGAAAAGTCCGTTGTACAACTGGGGCGAGTGCTAGGGAGTCTTGCTAGACTAGACCTACCGTGTGGCGGCGCTCGGTCTGCAATCACTGATAGTGGCGACACGTGGACCGCGGCCAATATAAAGGCAACCACCTAGCATGTGGTGCCTGGCGGTGGCACCACAACCGCCATGTTGCACGTTATAATTGGGTGCTTTCTAGCGGCAGAGAACTGCAAAACTGCAGACACGAAGAATAAAAATGTATAATGTTAGGGACATTTATTTTATTTAAAAAGTCTTAAGAGTTCTCTCTTAAAAAATTCGGAGACATGACTTTTCAGCACTCCCTCGCATACGATCACCGTGTTGAAAAGTTGGTGACTAAGACCAGGGGAAGCTTAATGTAAATATTCGTGACGTACACGATGGCACACATCCTATAAAGTTAAAAGTGAAGTGCATACACAAATTATTACTGACAATATAAGTAGGATCTACTATCAACGGTATGCAACCAACACACGTAGTAGCCACATAACTTTTTTGCTGACAAATTATAAAGCGTTTGTTTATTGACTAAGCAGAACATCAATAACTCCAGCAAAATACAATACCTAGATGGAAAAGTTTAAGCAAAAACTGACGCCACCGCTCGAAATTTCTATTATAAATAGAAATATGGAACAAGACGTATAACAAGTTTTCTGGTGAAGATCAGAAAAGGACATTATTTGCTGTTGTAACCGATCATCAGGAAGGTACTAAAAGAAATCTGCTAAATTTCGGTTACACGATAAATCTCATAAATCTAAAGGTTGTGAACATAACCAAATACTAACCATTTATAACTACGAATAACATCAATTACAACGATCACATAGTTAACCTTGTGGGGAAAGCAAACCAAATACAGCGTTTTATTGGCAGAACCCTTAGAAGATGCAAAAGGACTTGTAAGGAGACTGCCTACACTATGGTTGTCCTACTTCTTTTGTAGTAGTGCTGCACGGCATTCGATTCACGTCAGAGAAAACTAGTGGAGGACATCCAAAAGTTCGGAGAAGGGCAGCTCGTTTACTATTAACGCATAATACAAGGGGGAGCGCCACGCTTATGATAATTAATTTGGGATGGCGTTTTCCGTTGCAGCGAGCTTTTTTAATTAACAACTTTCTCCTCCGAAAGAAAAAATGTCTTGTTACCGCTCATCTACATAAGAAGAAACGATCATCGTAATAAAATAAGAGCAAGCAGAGCTTGTACACGAAGAGTGAAGTGTTCATTTCTTTCCCACGCACTGTCAGAGAGTATGCTCTCATATTAAAGTGATTTGATAAAATCATGGAAAATCTAAGTCAGTTTGCCCGGAAGAGGATATTTATTCAACCCTTCTCGCCATGTCTTAATCACTGTCCAACCTTTCTCGAAGCGAAGGGACGACACAAATCTAACAAGGGGAAGGCCTCAGACACGGCCAACCGATTCGGCCCAAATTTGGCAGATCGCTTGTGTACAACCTAAAACGAAGGACTCTAAAATATTTGGGCTCAATACCCTTCCATTTTGTGAAAATCAGCCGTAAAGTTTACGAAGAGCAATCGAATCAAAATTGGCGGACTGATAGATAATTGTAAATAGTGCATGTTTCATCACCAGGTATGATGTCCACAAACGCATACTTTTCCATGAATCGAGGAAATATATTTCTACAACTGCTGGTTATGTACCCACCTTGTAAACATTTTTACCTCAGAGTTAACGGCCAAGGTATCTGGGTAGGAAGCGGAGAACCCGGGTTCGAATATCGTGGAAACCTAGCGGATGTTTTTCTTCTCGTTTGTAGTTTGTAGTTACATCTTACTTGATAGGGATAGGAGGGTTAATAAGGTACGTAAAGCAATAAGGAATGATAAAAAGGTAGTCAAATAAATTTCTCAAACTTCTTGAGATAGTAAACAACTAAAATGTTACTCCTGGACATATTGCATTGGCTCTTCCAGTCACTGTTACACTTCCTCGTATTTCTTCGAACAACTTGATGGATTATACAGTATACTCGCGGCACCAAAAACATCCGATGAATGCAATCTTTCGACAGCTACACTGTTCCTTCCGAAGAGTCGGCGGAAAACAAACTTGGTTTACACTTAAATATATGTCTTTTTCGGGAATTAATTTTGATGCGTATCACGCATACGACTTCGGTGCCTCAAAAGTCGGTGCTGAAAGTTGGTTATAAGTGAGACATGGAACGAAGTGAATAGTTACTGCATCCGTGCGGTTGTGCAATTCCCGCTGAGTTTTCAGAGGCACACTGCAATTCTGAAGCCTCTAAATAAAGTTTTCAGCCCGGCGGTAGAAATAAACATCACACGGCTGGCACACAGAGTGCAATTTGGCGGTATTACTGTCACCATGCACTTCAGTTAGTTTGTCCACTCCAGCAATCCAAACTGAGACAAAACTTATTATCAGCAACGTGTGGTTGTAAAACATTCTCAAGAAATGTTTTGTAAATGACAGTTGTCAATTTCCCCGATTTGGAGCAAGTAATGTGAACATTTTTCAACGAGTCGGTTAAGGGACTGACCTCTTCTAACCCGAGGACCAAATGTAATATTCGTTTCTTGTAAACACCGGAAAACCTTCGGCAACACTTTTGGTTCGTTTTTCTCCCTTTATGCGATAACGTGCGTCGAATGTTCACCCGATACTCGCATCTTGTTTCATTAGTGTTCATCACTTAATTACGATTAAAACTGCTCATAAGGAAAGATGTTTGCGAGCTGAAAAGAGCGGCCACTTCCTGTATATCTTCTATATTTTCAACCTCCTTGTGGGAGACGTATTTAGTGACATGCCGTTGAAGAGATTTATATTACGATTTAAAACTCCTTGCCCAAGATGCAGCAACCGTAAAATTCTTGTTGGTCGTATACTGAAGCGCTGCACGATCCGGTCACTCCTGGAGTCTTCTTGTGGTTACATTTACGTTACGAGGAGATTCGACAAATCGGTCGTTTGTCCACTTATTTATTGCCTGGTATTTGTCGTATCTAGTCCATTCTTTATCGATATCATTTTCCCACAATTTTAGGGCCTTCTTTCTTTTCGGGGCTGTTGTTGCTCCATTCTTTTGCAGTGTTTGCAGGTTCCAATTTGGATGATTCCTGGCTATCGCTACCGCCTTTACTTTTACTTCAAGGGTTACAGCACCGTAGTTCAATCGTTTAGTAACCAGTCCGTAATACTCATCGGGAACAGATAAAGCACAAATTGCCTGCGACGTGGACATTTCCAAACTGTTTTGATCATTTTGCGATTCACTAGTCGTGATATCATCTAGTGAATTACCTTCTGCTTCGCCTTCATAGTATATTACTTCAGTATCAACAAAAGTCATTTCGTCTGTCTGCTTCAAAAATCGCTCGACGATAACCGCTCCTGTGAAATTCGCCGATAAACAAAACTGCTTGCTTCCGGTAGCGCATTGATAATAATTCTGTCTTGCAGCACTTCTACAAAGCCGGCCGGAGTGCCCGTCCGGTTCTAGGTGCTACCGTCTGGAACCGAGCGACCGCTACGGTCGCAGATTCGAATCCTGCCTCGGGCATGGATGTGTGTGATGTCCATAGGTTAGTTAGGTTTAATTAGTTCTAAGTTCTAGGCGACTGATGACCTCAGAAGTTAAGTCCCATAGTGATCAGAGCCATTTGAGCCATTTTCCTAACTATAGCGCGTAACACGGTGGTGCGTAACATATCCCTTTCGGCGCTTTAGGAACAGCGCGCTCTACTCGACTTTCGAATTCGAAGGGGTGGTCCACAAATGAAGCACCTTGTTATTCAGCATGACAACGCCAGTCCCCACACGAGCGCTGCGGCAACTGCAACAATCCGACACCTTTAGTCCAGTGTCATCGACCATCCTTCATACAGGCTCGACTTGGCATAATCTTTCTTTCATCTATCTATCTAGTGCTCAGAGCCATTTGAACCACTCCTACAAACCAAAACACAGCGTCGGTAACTTCTCACTTGTCGTCGTCTGTGACGAACCACTCCTACAAACCAAAACACAGCGTCGGTAACTTCTCACTTGTCGTCGTCTGTGACAGGCTCCCAACTATATATTTCAGAGCTGGTCGAAGCGTGTACATTATCCATTATTCTGATTATGCAACTGAAAGATATGAATCAGTAAAGAATAACTAGTTACGGTGGCATAAACACAAAAGCTAACTACTACGAACTCCATACAGTACAAGTCATATGTTATTTACGGAACATCACTGTATTCTTTCACAAAACATATTTTATTCTCCGGATTAACTGTGAAATATTATTATATGTACCATTGAGATTCGCGGCAGCCTAATGACGCAAAACTATCCGATTGACTTCTTCGTGCATTCTGTCCCGTGCCTCGCTGTAGACAAGTATCACACGGTTGGCTGTCTGTGGTCCCTTGTGAGGAATTCGCAGCATTCTTACTCGGAATTTTTTTCATGTGTCAAGGCTCACGGTTGGCTGTCTGTGGTCCCTTGTGAGGAATTCGCAGCATTCATACTCGGAATTTTTTTCATGTGTCAAGGCTTAAAATTACAGCTCTTTACTTTTTCACATCGTTTGGGAAATTACTTTGCCTACCTTACTGCTATTATTATTCCGTGTTGATTTGCGTATCTTATTAACCTTCCTATCCCTAAGAATTTTGATACGAAGAACTACAGTTTAAGAAAATGAAAACCGTACTGTTTCCTCGAGATTCTGACCCGAGATTTCCGCTTTTCAGGCAGTCACTTTGCCCGTTGCGATATCGGCGCTCTCAGCTAAAAGCTTTTACCAAGGGGATACATAAGCGGCAGTTGTAAAGGTTTCCTTCCTCGATTTCTGGAAAAGCACGCGTTTGCGGACCCCGTACCTGATGATGAAAGACGCCCTATTTACAATTATCTTCGGTTTAGGTTGAACACAAGCGACCTGCCAAATCTGAGCCGAATCGGTTGGCCGTATCTGAAGCCTTCCCCTTGTAAAAACATTTATTTAGGCAGCGTGTTTACTTTTGTGTCTAATGAGACTATTCTACAAATGTGATAAATGACAGTCAGCTCTGCGCAAAATGCAAGAACATCCCTCATGTTGCAAAGAGGCAGCGTATTTATACGTCGTTAAATGCACAAACTGTGACGTACTTCTGGGCTGCTGTGTTAAAAAAATGTACAGAGCCAGCAGAAGTTAAACGAATATGCAGCCCAAAGGTGTACACGGATTTAGCCAGTGCTGTTTGATGTTCATAGTCCTTCAGCTTCTCTCGCAAAGCACACAGGGCGCACAGTGCTCTGTGGGGTCGCTTCCCCGCAGGGATAATTGCGTGTACCTACGAGTGTCACATCTGGTCCTTAAAACACTTCTTTGTGTTTGCGCTCTCGTCATTACGACAGGCAAAGCGTTTCAAGTACAGCAGCAGCTGCTGCAACTCACAGCTCACAGCTTACCGCCGCAAACACTCTGCGCCACTTCAAACGACAATTACACTGGCAAAGAGGCGGCGTGCACCCATTCTTGGCCGCGGGCGCCATCACACATTTAACAGGCGCATGCTCCCCGCTGAGCGCACAGAGCCGTTGTGTGAATGGAATGGGGCGGGGTGGTGCATGCATTTTTGAACGGGTATCATGCGCCGGCGGCGGCGCGTTCACCTCCTCATCTGCAACGTGATCGACCTTTAATAATGCATGCACCAACAGCTCCACAAGGCCAAAACTCGCAGGCTACTGCTCCTCAGCTATTAATCACTTCCCTTTCGGCGCGCGCGGCCGCCGCAGGGGACACAAGAACACACACACTGAAAGGGTTGTTCGCAGAATGAACAACGGCGAAAAAGAACGTAAGAGGTTTTATGCTACCGCCAATTCGAAACTTGCAGTTCTTTTCTCTATTAAAACGTTTTTATCAGGTTGCTTTCTTGCCTCCCCGTCCGTTTAGTACAAATTATGCACTTCATTTTAAACTAACTTTCTAACGAACTACAGTTGAAATTTTAAACATATCTTTATCTACGTACATATATACTACGCAAGCGAACTGGATGACAATGCAGCATTAACTCGCTTTCATGCCAGCCTGTTAGGTAGATGTGGGGAGGGGGACGAAAAAGGTTGGTAACACCTGACTGCTCGACTGCTCTACATGACTGGAATATGTTCTGGGCAGTATGCAAGTGGAGACAGGGGGAGAAGGAGATGTGTGCAATGCATGTGACATATAAATACATATTAAAGCTAAAAATCTCAAGCATGCGGTATAGGCATGCGTATTGAAATACAGTGATATGTAGAGAGGTACAAGACGGCGCTGCGGTAGGCAACGCCTATATAAGATAAAAAGTGTGTGCCGCAGTTGTTAGATCGGTTAATGCTGATACAATGGCAGATTATCAAGAATAAAGTAAGTTTCAACATGGTGTTACAGTCGGCGTACGAGCGATGCAACACAGCATCTCAAAGGTAGCGATAAAGTGGGAAATTTCCAGTACGACTGTGTCACAAGTGTAGCTTGAATACCAGTAATCCAGTAAAACATCAAATTTCCGACATCGCGGCGGCCGATAGAATCTCCTGCAACAACGGGACCAACGACGGCTGAAGAGAATCGCTCAGTGTGACAGAAGTGCAGCCCTTCCGCAAATGCCAGCTGTTTTCAATGCTGGGCCATCAACAAGTGTCAGCGTACGAACTATTCAACGAAACGTCACCGATATGGCCTTTCAGAGCCGAAGGCCCACACGTGTACCCTTGTTGACTGCACGACACAAAACTTTACACCTCACCAGGGCCCCTCAACACCGATACTGAAGTGTTGATGACTGGAAACATGTTACGCAGTCAGTCGAATCTCGTTTCAAATCGTATCGCGTGGATGGGCGTGTACGGTTATGAAGACAACCTCATGAATCCATGGACCCTGCATGTCAGTAGGGGAATGCTCTAGCTGGTGGAGACCCTGTAATGGTGTGAGGTGTGTGCTGTTGGAGAGACATGGAACCCCTGATTCGTCTAGATACGACTCTGACAGGTGACACTTACGTAAGCATCCAGTTTCATCACCTGCATCCATTCGTGTCCATTGTGGATTCCGATGGATGGCAAGTCCAACAGGACAATGCGACACCTCATAATTCCAGAATTGCTACAGATTCGCTCCAGGAACATTTTTCTGGTTTAAAAACTTCCACTGGCCACCAAACTCCCGCCGGTTGAAGTGGCCGACCGGTTATAGGCGCTTCAGTCTGAAACCGCGCGTCCGCTACGGTCGCAGGTTCGAATCCTGTCTCGGGCATAGATGTGTGTGATGTCCTCAGGTTAGTTTAAGTAATTCTACGTTCTAGGGGACTCATAACCTAAGATGTTAAGTCCCATAGTGCTCAGAGCCATTTGAACCATTTGGAACCAAACTCCCCGACATGAACATTATTGAGCATTTCTGGGATGCCTTGCAACGTGCTGTTTAGAAGAGATATTCATCTCCTCGTAGTCTTACGGATTTATGGACAGCCCTGCGGGATTCTTCTAGTCTATTCCTTGAGGCACTACTTCAGACATTAGTCGAGTCATGCCACGTCGTATTGTGGTTTCTTTTCCTCCCACAGTTTCATTTCACGTTTCACTCAATGACGAACTTAATCCATAGCAACTGCTCTCTTAGTTCTACGACAATATATGACTCAAATAGGGCTGTTTCTTAAGAAGAACTGCGCTTCCTACGGAATTCGTTTTTGCTACTCCTCGCACCCCCCACTCTCTCTCTTTCTCCCTCTCTCTTTTTGTCCCTCTCTCTCTCTTTTTCTCCCTCTCTCTCTTTGTTTCTCTCTTGTGCTTCTCCTCCTGTGCCAACGATATTCTTCCACTTAATTATTTATTTGAAATAAACGTAAAAAAGAGACATTAATCTGCTATGTAGTGTTTTTGAACAGCAAACTGAAAAAAGGAAACGATGTGATTAATGTGATTACCTAACAAGCATGCCGTTGAACTTTAGGAGGGGGTGTGGCATCTTACTCCACAGTACGTTTTATTCCAAAGCTCGTTGCTCTGTGGAGACCTGCTTTTCATCTCTCTTTCCAGACTTCGTTTCACATCTCACGCGAGCAGAAAATGGTGCAAGCAGCGAGGTGTGTAAGTCAAAGTGTGCGATTAATGCTGCGCTCCTCTGTACTGCACGGAACATCTTCAGCCACGTGTGAAAATTACGGCGAATGAGGGAGCCTTCACAGTTTCCACAATGCCGCTGTGTGATCCCTGAAGCGTTCTGCTGTAATGTTAGACGTTTTAAAGCGAACATGTGCTTAACTAAGAGCTCAGCGCGCGACTCTTTCGATATGTGAATTAGTGACACAACGTAATATTGCTTGCTCAGCGGCCTGTATTGTGTGGAGCAGGTATATGTTTCACCAGTCTTGCTCTTCAGCGTTGAAATGAAGGTACGTAAAAAAAATTTATAATGAGATATTAAGAAAAACACTATGTCCGCAGGAAAGAGACAAAATAAGAACCTAAAAATGTATATCTGTGCAACTACAAAAGAAAGGTGGATATTAACGAAATCAAGAAAATCTTGCATGGTCACAAACACAAAAAAAAAAAAATCATTTTTAAACAAAGTGAGAAGGTGAACTACCTTCCATAGTTAATCAAAGAAGAAGGGGCACTGAGAAACATAAAGTGTTCCACAAAACTAATTGTTACATCGATGAAAACGTATTCAGCGCTCATTAAACGATGAAAGGCCGCATTCTGCCTTTCCATTCTGTCATAAATTGTCATTCTAAATGTTGACTGTAAAACTTTCTTCTACACTATCAAGCAGAAGAATTAAGTCACCCCGAAGTAACAGTCCACAAATTTCAGGCAGTTGGGCACAGTCTTTTGAAATACATATGACAATAAAAAGAAAGGAATGAAGGCTGATTACGGTTTTACGTTTTGTCGACATCTAGATCATTAGAGACAGATGACAGCATCGGACTGGAGAACCGTAGCGAAGAAAGTCGCTCGTGTTCTTCCAAAGGCATGATCACGAGGTTCATTTCAATCGCTCTAAGGAAAACAGAGAAAATCTAAATTTTCACGGCCATACGATGTTTTCGGTCCAGCTCGTATTTGGCTATGAAGGTACACTATACTGAACTTCAACTATTCAGAAAAGAGGCTATATTTCTGAAGCCTTCGTACAGTGGAACCTGTAGTTTCATTTCTATTAAATTATTTTTAACTAAAGAGTACGCTGACTGAGCTTTTAAACCTGACTATTTTTTAAAATGACTTTATGTGTCCAAGATTTGTATGGTGTTTTGTTTACCTTATCTAATCACAACGAATTTAAATTCGGGGACATAACGATGTTGTTAAGGCAATGTACATGTATAAAGGGGTTCACATTTCAATGTGGCCTTAGAGGTACAGGTTTTCTGCACGTTCCCTACCTGTCACGACGAATACCAGAGTGGTTTTCGAAAGCGCACATTAAATGTCCTTCTTTATCGTTTTCTTTCGGAACTTGTTATTCAGCTCCAATTATATCTTTGTAGAAATGATATTAAAAACCAATCTTCCTTGTGATAAACTATTGAGACTCATGTTTGCATGTAGAATTCAGTTTAAGGGGAGTACGTGTCGTGAAATTGGTGTAAAAGTGACATTTTCTGATTAGTATCTCGTAATAATATTTGATCTCTCCTGAATAATTTGATGAGTCATTTGTCTATTAATTATAATTGTAAGTGTACTTTTTATCATTTCAAAGTTACTAGGGCAAATGCAAAAAAGTTGGGTATTTCTGCATTGACTTGCTATCTCTGGAACTATTCAATCTACAAGACTGTGGTTTTCAGCTATTTTTTCCTTGAGTTCACGGTAAGAAAAAATGGTTCAAATGGCTCTGAGCACTATGGGACTTAACATTTATGGTCATCAGTCCCCTATAACTTAGAACTACTTAAACCTAACTAACTTAAGGACGTGAATGTTGATATACTTTCCGGGATGTGAGGTCGTGGTCCAAGAACTTTTTCTGCTCCTTACGTTTCGTCCAGGACTGCGCTGGACTTCCTCAGAGGCGCTGCTCCGCTGAGTCTTACCGACTGACTGGTCGGGTGTCTGAGAGCGACTTATATATTGTGAGAAAAGGGGGACGTGGTTCAGGTGACACGTGATGAGTAGTGATAATCCATAGCAAAGATAAGGTTGACTATCGATTACCACCTTGTCAAGATGAAAATTGTTAGCAATTTTGTAGAGCCACTGTCCATATATCGCTGAGTTTCATAGCCTCCTCTTTCCTATTAAAATTATCGTGATGTTTATAAATTTCAATAGCTTCTCTGTATAATGTTAACAACTACAAGTAATACGATGATGACTGATACTGTTATAAACAAGTCGAAGAAAGTGTTATCTCAAGACGAGATTTCCGTCCTTGCAAAAGGAGGAAATTACGCTATAACACCTGTGAAAGTACCAATTGAAGATATTATCGCGAATATAGAAGAAAGTATACGGAATGTCCCTAAGGCAACCGTGAATGCAATTCGAATTGAAACCACTAGAGTTTTAAGCCACAACAGACCTCTAGGAAGTAATTTAACAAAAGGTGAGAGGAAGGCTCTTATGGATTTGAATGCAGATGAAGAAATAGTGGTTCTTCCTGCAGATAAAGGGAACGCTACTGTTGTTATGAATACAGAAGATTACCGAAGAAAAATTTTGAACCTTTTAACGTCAGGACAGTATAAAAAACTTGCAAGAGATCCTACAGCCAGTGTACTCAGGAAAACTAATAATTTGACTAAGTCATCTACCTCTATCCAAAAAGAAGATAAAAGAACTTTGTTGAAAAGTGAAGCTATGTGTCCCCGATTGTATAGTGTACCTAAAATTCACAAAATAGATTTTCCTTTAAGACCCATAGTCAGTATCATCAATTCTCCCACTTATGAAATAGCAAGATATTTAACAACTTATTTACAACCATTTATTGGAAAAACTTACTCATATATAAAAGACTCGCGTAATTTTATTGAAAAACTAGAGGGACTAACTCTGGTCTCTGAAGATATTCTTGTAAATTTTGACATTGTGTCCTTATTGACAATGATTCCTGTTAACGAAGTTATGATTTTCATAGCGGATATTTTTCCAGAAGATATGACTGTTCTTTGTAGACATTGTCTCACATCAAGTCAGTTCCAGTGGGATAATGAATTTTATGAACAACTTGATGGAGTAGTAATGGGTAATCCATTAGGCCCTGCGATTGCCAATCTTTACATGGAGAGATTTGAACAATCAGCTCTAGACAAAGCTAGTAACAAACCATCTCGTTGGTATCGATATGTAGATGACACATTTGTGGTTTGGTCCCATGGCAGAAAGGCATTGGACGATTTCTTTGATTATTTAAATAAAATTCACCCAAAAATACAATTTATCATGGAAATAGAAAAGGATAACATAATATCTTTCTTGGATGTCTTAGTTATGAGTGGGGCCGATAGAAGCTTGGAATATAAAGTTTTTCGGAAGGCAACACATACGGACAGATATTTACATAAAAATTCTAATCATCATCCACAACAAAAAAGGGGCGTCATAAAAAGTCTTGTCGATCGAGCGCAACGGATATGTACACATGAACATTTGGATGATGAAGTGAAACATCTGAAGCAGGCTTTTGAAAAAAACGGCTATTCAAAAGAGAGATAAATAGAATTTTGCGTCCAAGGAACAGAAGACCAAAAGATAAGAATGAACCACAACGACCGAAAAATACAGTAGTTCTCCCTTTTATTAAAAAAGTAACAGATCGGATCGGTAAGATTTTACGAAAACATGACATAACACCGGTCTTTAAACCAACAAAGAAACTAAGTCAAGTACTACGATCTGTGAAGGATAAACCCCTCCTCTGTCGACATGTGGTGTGTATAAAATTCCATGTACCTGTGGGAAAGTTTATATTGGTACTACCAAACGAAGCGTAAATACGCGACTGAAAGAGCATAAAAGTCTTTGTCGACTTGGAAAAATAGGAAAATCAGCTGTAGCGGAACATGCTCTTCAACCAGGAAATCACCAAGTGAAGTTTTCGGATACCGAAGTTTTATCTACAACGTTAAATTACTATCCACGCCTATACAGAGAAGTTATTGAAATTTATAAACATCACGATAATTTTAATAGGAAAGAGGAGGCTATGAAACTCAGCGATATATGGACAGTGGCTCTACAAAATTGCTAACAATTTTCATCTTGACAAGGTGGTAATCGATAGTCAACCTTATCTTTGCTGTGAATTATCACTGTTCGTCACGTGTCACCTGAACCACGCCCCCCTTTCTCACATTATATAAGTCGCTCTCAGACACCCGACCAGTCAGTCGGCAAGACTCAGCGGAGCAGCGCCTCTGAGGAAGTCCAGCGCAGTCCTGGACGAAACGTAAGGAGCAGAAAAAGTTCTTGGACCACGACCTCACATCCCGGAAAGTATATCAACAGCCATGTCACCCGGTCGTGAAAGCCTTTATTCTGTATCTTAAGGACATCACAGAACACCCAGTCGTCACGAGGCAGAGAAAATCCCTGACCCCGCTGGGAATCGAACCTGGGAACCCTGGTGCGGGAAGCGAGAACGCTACCGCACGACCACGAGCTGCGGACTCACGGTAAGAGGTTGGATGTACTGTGCTAACAGAAATGGCAGTATTGCAGATGCATCTTGTGGATTTACTTGGCGGGTGTCGTGTTTTATAGGTGTTGAACTGTAAACATAGTGGTTTGGTGTTCTATTACAGCCGCGCGGGATTAACCGAGCGGTCTGGGGCGCTACAGTCATGGACTGTGCGGATGATCCCAGCGGATGTTCGAGTCTTCCCTCGGGCATGGGTGTGTTTGTCCTTAGGATAATTTAGGTTAAGTAGTGTGTAAGCTTAGGGACTGCTGATCTTAGCAGTTAAGTCCCATAAGATTTCAAACACATTTGAAAATTTTTGTCCTATAACACGTTCTTATACCTTATTTCAACATGACGATAAGAAGGAGTTCTTTTAAGAAGCGACGTTTCCATGACAATTAGCATATGACTGGATCTGAATCCAGCGCTGATCCTGAAATAGATGTATCACAGACACACGGAAAGAACACGCCTACTAGTGCTCCGAGGAGGAACTTGGAAACCATGAAGATTTATCTACTGACAAGGGAGATCATGCAAGCATTTTAGTTTTTGTTTTATTAGATTTGAGTGTGTTAGGACAAGTTTTACAACATGCTGTATCATGTAAGTTCGTGGTGGTCAAATTAACATCTTTGGGGACACATCTGCAAGGACTGGACTAGCTAACAAACTTGTTGTTCAGTGCAAATATTGCAGGCTCTCTACGTCATTTTGAATTTCTCAAAAGTGCAAGAATGACTTGTTTGAAAAAAAGTTCCCTGTTCCTTCTCTAAGTAAAAGCCGTTAAAAAAGCAGACATGTTTTGGTGGTTCAGCAGGTGCAGTATACTATGAGGTAACTAGTGTAAAATAAGAATTATTAGATTCTTGAATGGAATGAGGTGCATAGGTAAAGGATTGACTTCTGCTCAAGTATTATGTGCGACGCTGAACTTGTCAAACCTACCAACCAGATCAAGTAAGTACACAGAAGTAACTGGTGTCAGATCTGTTGCTGTTGTTTCTATGAAAGCCGCTGCTAAAGAAGCAGAAGAATTAAATACGAGGGCTATCCACAAAGTACATTACGTTTTCGTTTGTGTCCGTCTGGGGCGGGGCTAGCGCAGCCATCTTGGTGTCATGGCATTCCGCCGCTCAGTCGGCATCCTGCCGTGCTAATGAGAGGTTAGTGCTGCACTCCGTTGAGTGTCTGTGACAGTTTGAAATGTCAGCGTTAATTGAAAATGCCGCGAAGTGTGAAGTGCGTGCTGTAATAAGGTTTCTGACTGCTAAAAACTGTACATCGATAGAAATCTGTCGGCAGCTTTGTGAATTGTATGGGGACAACATAATCACTGAAGGTGGAGTGCGTCAATGAGTCATAAAATTTAGAAGTAGACGAACTAACGTTCACGACGAAGAGCGAAGTGGAAGATCCAGCATAGTGACTGCCGAACTTGTCGAAAAAGTCGATGCCGCGGTCCGTGTAAACCGTAATTTCACAATAACGGAACTCTCTATGAGTTTTCCACAAATTTCACGAAGTTTGTTGTACGAAATCATTACCGAAAAGCTTGGTTACCACAAGTTTTGTGCAAGATGGATACCAAAAATCTTGACAGAGATTCACAAAAATCAGCGAATGGCTGCAGCGTTAACGTTCTTGGACACTTACGAGAAAGATGGTGACTCATTACTCGATCGCATCGTAACTGGTGACGAAACATGGGTTAAGCATGTGAACTGCGAGACAAAATTGCAGTCAATGCAGTGAGGGCACACAAATCTCCCCCCCCCCCCCCCCAAACCCAAGAAATGCATGCAGACAATGTCGGCAAGGAAGGTATGGCGACTGTCTTTTGGGAAAGAAAAGGTGTGATTTTTTGTGGATTTCCTGGAAAGAGGCACTACAAAACTCTCAAAGGTATTGCCACATTCTGCACAACCTCAGAAGAGCAATACAAAACAAGCGCAGGGGAAAGTTGGCCTCAAAGATCTTGTTGATTCACGACAACGCCCGGGCCCACACGGCAAAATGCCACTCTGAAGTTCCCGAATCTTTTAAGTGGGAGTTGTTTCCTCATCCGCCTTACAGTCCCGATCTGGCACCGAGCGGCTTCCACTTATTCCCAGCAATGAAGAAGTGGTTGGCTATGCAGCGTTTTGATGACGACGCACATCTGCAAGAAGAGGTAACCATGTGATTGAAGGCGCAGGCGGCCGAATTTTACGACGAAGGAATTTCCAAGCACGTCCATCGCTACGATAAGTGCCTTAATTTAAATGGCAACTATGTAAAAAATTAGTATTTAAGTGTGGCTTTCTTCTGTATATAATTAAAAAAATCCAATTCTTTATTTATTTTTAATTCCAAAACGTAATGAACTTTGTGGATAGCCCTCGTAAGACGACAATCCGTGGCAGTTGATGGTACATGGTGGAGAGAGGCTATACATCTCAAAATGCAGTTGCAACTGTCGCTAGTGTAGACATGGCTTCGTATTTTAGTTAATATCAAATAAAATGTATAAAAGATTTCCCACATATGACATTTTTTAAATATTTGACCCGTTAAGTCAGGAACAATTACAGATACATGTCTTATTTTACACTATGTTACCTCATAGTATACTGCAGCTGCTGAACCACCATAACATGTGTGCTTGTAACGGCTTTTACTTAGAGAAGGAAAGGGAGACGTTAAAATAAAATAAACACAATTTTTGAAAAATCAAAACTAACAAATTATTTGTCTATATATTTTATTCCTGGTTCTGAATCAGAAAAGAACTGAAACTATACTTCCTAAAAACTTAAGATCTCTCTCAATGGTTCTGAGATAATTGGTCATCAATATTCCAAATTTAGCACTGTAGGTATAGGACGTACATACTCCCCTAAAAAGTTTCAAAAAATATTTATTTAAGAAGTAAGAAACATGTCAATAATCGGAAAAGGTGCTCAGTTTTCTCTCTGATGCTATCGAGTTGCCTGGAGAATTATTGCCACAAACAAACAGAAAAGTACTGCTGTCAAAATATCGCATAAAACGACAACATTAACTCGCGCGTTAACTCGAAAACTGAGATATTATATGTTCGGCTGAGAGACCAAAAGCAATATCACTGAATATTTTACTATTTCTACAGTGACTCGTTTTTTGCTTTTGATAATACTGCTTATCTTTGCGTTGATAATTCATGCTATACATCCTTGGAATGGTATTTGCTTTGGAATCGGCTCTTATCGTCATGTATTGTAAGCGTACTTGTAAGTAGCAACTTTAAGCAAGTAACATGACTCAAAATGAGTCATACACAGAATCTGTTGTAGGACTACCATGTTCGAAGTGCAAATAATGCTACCTAGTAGCAAATTAGTTTAATTTTGTGTAGATGTAATAAAAGACAGATAATTGGAGACTAAGAAAACGAAACTGGAGTAAGACAAATAACATTTGATTTTTAAAAATTTGACTTTTATAAGATTCCCATTCCCATTATAATATACAAAACTCGGTTTTGCTCAGTAAGTAAGCGCCATATGGTATGGAAAAAGAAGAATAAATATTGAAATGGAATGCCTCTGAATTTTTTACGTGAGAACTCTTCAAGTTTTGAAATAAAACAAACTTTATTGACACACTGCTCCTTTAATCCTCAAGTGCAATACTTATTTCTCAACATACACTGGTGAAGAACACATTGCTCCCAACGAGAGACCAGTTACCTTGATACCGTCATTGTAGAGGTTTCGACACTGTTGAAAGAGCCACAACCCCACCGCTGCTTGGACCACTTCGTCACAATCAAAGTGAAGTCTTGAGGTATCTGCGTAAGTTTTGTTAACAGAAACTAGGATGGGTCCATGCTGGGCCTGTATAGAGGATTTAGATGATCCATCACTGAAGTGGATGACGGAATGCGGGTCGTCATAAACTTGCAGAAAAAAGGAACACCAACAGCTGTATTTTCTATAAAATACATGAATTGGACGACTGGTCTACACCACATTAGTGTAATTCTCATGCCCCTGTGCATAAGAACATATTGCAGGTAATGCACACAAATGTTGATGGTACTGTAACCAGACAATAAGGCACCTTAAGGTAGTTATCTGAAAATGTTAAACTGATATCTGTAGCTATGTACATAACACAAGTACGAATAAAAGCTGTTGTTTCAATACTGATAGATATTATTAAAATACACAGAATACACTGAAAAAACAAGAGAGGTGAAGTACCACATCAAGCGTATGAACAAATGTAAGATCCACAGTAATTCCTATAATGTACTGTATATATGTGTCCAAATGTTTCATTTATAATATTGGGGCCTGAAAAGGAAATACTGAAATTACAAGCAAAACACGTGCCATAAGAATATTATTTATTATTTGTTATTATAAAGGTGAATTACATGAGAACAGACCACATCAGTACAAGCTGTGCTGTACCACTAAATTTTTGGAGTTTAATTATGTAATGGAAAGAAAGTCTCTGATAAAGAAAAATGCGATGCATATAATCATTCAGGAACATGACTGATGCCCTCTATGGTTCAAAGTTGGATATACAACGGTGACAAACAATTATCATAGTAGTATACTGTAGGGCGGTATGTTAAAGAACTGTTTACCGTTATTTCGGTAACAACTGTGTTGGGACGATGTAATCTAAAGAAGATTGACAAATAGTAAAAAATACTATATAGTGTCATAGAGGGCATAACAACAAAACAGTTGCCGTTATCTCGTTGCATACAGTTCGTTAACAAACCGCCATACTTTCATGGTAATAATCTTATTCCCGTTCCATGGTTTACATTTATCTTTCTCAGACACTTTCTGACCATTCAGTAACTGGACTCCAAACTTTTAATGGTACACCGCCACATATATGGACTTGGCCTTTTACCATAAAATTCAACATAATAGTAACAACTAATACTCATATGGCATATGTTTTTGAACGATACTGTAATTGTAATATTTCCTTTTCCAAACCCAATATTATTCAAAAAGTCATTTGGACTCTTCGATATAGTCTATAGTAGGATTTATTATGTATCTTACACTTATTCATGCGTTTCATTGTAATGCCACTTCTTCGGACGAGAAATGAAAATCAAAAATTATCTCCAAAATTCCCAAATATTTCCCCAAAACAAGTTCTAAATTCCATGAAAAAGGAACAAGAAAACAAATTTCCAGTTAACACGGTTATTTGGATATTAACCAGTAATTGAATCAGGAATTTAATACATAGTAATTGATTAACATTCGTAAGAAAGATAGGATTCCAGTAAAATCAAACTCAAAATTGAAAATCATAGTAAATCGCAAAATCATTATAGTTACAATTTGCAAAGAAGAACCAACGTTCCCAAAGAATACTCTGTGTGAGTACTCTTTGAAATTCGTGAGTAATGGCTAAGGATAATTCAATCCAATGTCACTACGTTAAGAGAGTTAGCCGAAGCTGGTCATACTTTTCAATCCTCGTATAAGTAGGCGCAATTTGATTGTTTTTTTTCAGAATTGATTATTGCGATCTACTATGACGCAGTAAAACGATACTTAGACTTCATATATTATGTTATTTAGAATTCAAATAGAGGACTTGCATATATTAGACAGAGTGACTTTTAATTAGATAACCTGAAGATAACCTGAAGTGAACACAGATAGACAATTTCATTGGAAATAACTAATGGACTATGGAAGTTGGCGATAGTTACGAAGCATATGATTTATAATTCCCCCAACACCTGGGAAAGTGACTAATATTGTGTAATAAACCAGCATATCGTGTCAATTCACGCATTTATTATTCACGTTTTACAATTTGATTTATAGAGATAACGTGCTGCGATATTATTTTACCGAAGCGCTCGGCGCTTATATAGAAACTCCTTGACTATAGGAATTAATAACACTGTTACGACTGATTATAGATTTGAGATTACAACCAGTCTATAGGGAATTTGGTGTCGCTGGAACTAATCTGAACTTATCATTAATATTTATATAGTAATTAATAAACCATCGTTTATAAACGATTTAATTACGGCATTTGGTGAAGTAAATATCTCGCACATGCTGGGAGTTCAGTTCATCAATGTTCTGTTTCTAACGTCGATACCGATACATAAGAAATAACAGTCTCATTGCTCTACCACTGAGTGTTAGCCAAGACCGAAGATCCGAAGGACGTTACATGATATGGTATTTCCCTTCTCTCAGGTTTTCAGTGTATTCTACGAGTAGGTATTTTTCTAATAATGCCTATAAACATTGGCTTTTATCTTTAGTGGTAATACGTACGAAATACACGTATCATTTCATACACTTGCATAATCATTTTACGGTACCTTATCTTATGATTACAGTATCATCAAAATTTGTGTATTACTTGCAATATGTTATATGTTCTGTGATTTCTGATGTACAGGGCCTGAAAATAACTCTAATGTAGTGTAGACACTGGTCGTGTAGTGGATATATTTTATAAAAAGTACGGGTGTTGGTGCTCCTTATTTCTACAAGTACATTGACGATGATCGATGACAGTCAGATCATTGCACATGCCGCAACGCTCGTGTGTGCTCAGACATTGTCACGCTGAAAGGGAAGGTGCTCCATGTGTGAACGAACTCTTCGAATCCGAAACTCAGTAACATCGCATTGATACTCACGTCCGACATTGTTGCGATACACACCGCCATGTTACACGCTACATTTCGTAGCCCTCTAGTGGCAGAGGGCTGTAAATGAGCAAAGACGAAGAATAAAGATGTAGAATGTTAATAACGTTCGTTGCACTTATAAAGCATTAAGATTTTTCACATAAAAATATGGATACATTGCTTTTCAGCATGCTCTTTTAAATCAGCTCACGCTGTAAAATGAAACACACCAGTTAAGGTGTAGTGCGCGTATATTGAGACTGCGTCTACCCTTCCGTCTGTCTGCAACGGGTAGGGCACTTCATACGCGTTAGCAACGACACTGCCTCGGAGACGAGGACGAGAGAGCGGGAATGAAGAACAATAGCGGTAGCAAGTGGCCGGTGATGCACGGTCACAGAGGGGGCGCCGCATCCTGCTGCTCTCTGAAAGCGACCGCGAGCGCAGTACCACGACGCACATTACGTGCCGGTCACCATACACTAGTACGCCATGAACGTCGCTACCTCTTTAAATTTTGCACTAAAATCATAGAAACAATCATTTCATCTTGAGTCAGCTTGAAAACAACGTATTAAAAAGATAGTGAGACGTTTGCTTATGAAATACAAAGGGCGTTCAAAACTTTTGCACAGTCGCCTCAATTTTTTTTGTTTTTTTTTGTTTTTTTTTGCGGGAGGAGAATGAAATTTTTTGTGAACATACTTGGAACAGTTAGCTACACATGTAGTCTCAATCAGCTGTGAAGCATCTGGCCAAACGTTCTTTCCATGATGTAAATGCACTTTGGTAAAATTCTGGGATTGACTTTTACACCATCGCCTGACACAGGAAATAAAGTATTTCTCACTATCAAATGTCTTAACGCGCAGGTGGGCCTCCAGACGACCAAAGAGGTAAAAAGCAGACGGAGCCAAGTCCTGACTGTAGGGAGGATGAGGAGCAATTTTCCTAATTTTCTCCTGCGTCATAAGGGCTGTATGGGGTTTCGCATTGGCATGGTATAGACTGATGAGCTGACCCTAAACATGTGGCCTGTTGGTCCTGATGGCACGTCGCAGCTTGTCCAATGACAAACAGTAACAGTCCCGGTCAATTGTGGAGCCACGTCCCAAAACGTCAATGAAAATGATACCACACTGATCCCAGACGAAGGAGGCTATCACCTTTCGTCCGGCTGTTCGAGAAAGTCTTGGTTTCTTCTTCAGAGGGGAACCAGGAAGACGACACTCCATGGGCAGGGTTTTGCACTCAAGTTCGGAAAGAAAACAACTATGTTTCATCCTGGGTAATGACGCCGCCAAAAATCTGTTTCCACTCTTTAGTGAAGGTCTTCGTGAGACCCTCGCACACATTCTTCCTCATCGTTTTCATTTCTGTTGTCAATAAACCAAGCACCCAACGTGCAGAGATTTTTATGTACCCTAGTGATACCACAATACTCAATGACATACGAGTCATTTCAGCAAGCTGTCGTGTCGTCACACGTCTGTCATTTTGGAATGGTCTCATTCACATCACTCATTGCCGTCGATGGTCTACCACAACGTGGATTGTCCAGCAGAGGGAAATCACCTTATTTAAACCTCTGCAACCACCGCTGAATGCTGCTGCCTTACACTGTGTCCTCCCCACAAACAGGGAGCAACTTCTTGTAAATCGATGTGGCACAGTCATCGCCGGTCTTGAAGAGGAACTCCATCACCGACCGTTGTCGAAACCTGACAACTACTTAACGGTACATTATGGCTCATCTATAAGTAAAAGAAAATACTTTTATACACCAACCTATAGCCAAATGTTCCAAGTATGTTAACAAAAAGTTTCATACTCCTACTGCAAAAAATAAAACAATTAGATACGACTGTGCAAAACTTTTTGAACGCCCTTTGCATGTCAGTTACTGACAGTCTGCTGTGTACCAAAGGTAAACACATAGAATAAAGAACTAGTTACCAGCAGGAGACATCCCGCAAATACCATATAACACCGCTTCGAGCCTTTATAGTAGTCTCAGTCCTCAATTCGGAGAAGTAGGGAAACCACAAGTCCGTTCATGCGTACCATATGATCTCATATAGTTACAAGATCACGCTGTTCGAAATGGTACCGAAGAATTTTTTAAAAGTTATTTAGATCCGGTGATTTAGGGAGCCAGTCCAGATGCAGAAGAGAATTGCGTGGGTGTCCAATCACGAACATCTGTTTGCCTCTCCGCAAGCACTGTTGCTGTCATCGTCGGTGTGGTATCGTTCACCATCGATACCACGCTAAGAAAGTCCACATTCCAAAGTCGGCAGCAGTCTTGTGGCTGCACCGCCAGTCAGCGGCTGGTTACGAGACACAGTGACATAGTGGCCAGCACCACCACGGAGCTGACTTAATGGACGACCTCTTCGCACCTGCCACTCTGTCTTGTCTAGTCTAGCTCGCGGCCAAATGGCTATATTAAAACTCACCTTCTACGACTACTGTCAATATATGGACTCGCCTCCCAAGTCTTGTACTATTTATTGATCTGGACTTTTTTCTGCAAACTAAGTTAGTTAAAAGATTACCAAATACTATGTGTGCATTTTCTCTCTTGTCACAGAACTCACCAGCTGCTTGGTATCCAACACGGAGGGACCAAACATTGGGACTATCCCAGGTGTTCTCATCATGAGGACGTAGAAGAAACACCAACACTTTGTCACCGATAATGCTGAAATAAACTTCACATTCTGCATACTGAGGTTTGCCTCGTTGGGCATTCAGTGCATTCGACTACTAGCATCATTTGACACGAGGCAAATCGCGCTCGTCGGACAATACGCTACGCCTTTAGTCGGCTATTGTACAGTTTCGGTGATGCGCAGCTCTGCGTGCATTTTTGCATTTTTCGAAGCAATCGCCTCCAAATGTCCGTTGAATGCAGCTCCCTTCCATGTAATCGCTTCAGTGACCATAAATTCCTGTTCACATGACACAACATCCGTACCTGAACCTTGTAGGTTAGGTATCATTACGACCATCGTTTTTACACTATGTAATATGCCTACGAGAAACTAGCAACTACTCGTTGATACACAAAGTCGGGCAACTTCATTAACGATGATATAATGGGTACGTGCAAACACGATAGCTGCTCTCTGCCCTGTCTCCAAGTCGATTCACGTTAGTGCGCTCATTCCATGTAACCTAATGGTACATACAGACCACTGTCATGACTCACGTAAGCAGTGGTGGGTTACATAATCCCTTGGTGCCAGTTAGAGAGCATCTATATTATTCCAAAGCGACCAGTCGGCTTTATTAATGGAGGCACGAAAGGCTGCATCCGATTAGATTACCGAAACCGAAAGGAACTAACACTACCGACGCAAGTAGAAACCTTAATGTTGTAGAAGTGACACTTTCAGCTGTGTGTACATAGACCTGTTTTATTTGCAGAACGTTTTATTGTTGCATTATACCATTTTCAGTTCCCTAAATAATATCATGTGGATACTAGATAATTACCATTATAGATCACATAGGATACAAAAAGTCTGTGTCCATTGTGTGGTACCTCCTGTTTGCTTATGGTGGGCGGCAGCACATCAACTTGATGACTTTGTCCAGACCTTGTGACCTTACCTGTGTACACTTCGACAACGTCAAACGGCTACACTGGTATCGACTACAACGCGTCTAGCTGAAATTGGCCTGTAAGTGCATGAGTGAATGCTCTGTGACACTGCAGTCAGATATCATTAAGTAATGTTTAATCATTTTATTTGGTAATTTTTGGTGTGTTCGAGGGGCTCCCCAGGCTGGCTATCTGTGGAGAAAGGTTTCGTTTCGTACCCAGCTAAAATATTTCAAGAAAATAAAAGTGAACGAAACAGATAAACATATAAAAGAACGCATAGATGGGAAGGGACGTGTGAAGTGGTAGTCTGGCGGTTCTCGCTTGACGGCATAAAGGCTCTGGGGGAAACACTGTAGGCCTCGCAGGTGCTACTTTTCGCAGAAGTGTCCATACTTTGTATCTGCGAGCTGTGCAGATTGCGAAAGCTTGTAACGCTTCCCAAGCAGTCTTCCAGCCGGATTTAAGGTATCATCCAATATCTTAACGATACATTCCGATGCAGTTAACCTTCTAGTGTGCCACTGTTTGCCATGAAGTTCATAGAACTGATGTTCAAACGACAGTGACTGCTTCGTAGTCATCTTCATTGGTACATGTAGAACATTGATCACAATAAACCGATTCTGCCCGGTACACTCTTGCTCTGCAATTATAAATCCGACTGTCCTACAAGAAATCACGTCGAAGAGACCGCTGAATAAGAAATATGGTTGGTTATTTGCATATCAAATATGTTTAAAAACATATTTACCTAATCATTTTGACAGATGTACATTTGTAACTTGAAACAGTATAGGAACGGAAGTCCAGTTTTAGCGCCAGGATCTGCAAATACAGGAGTAACGGGAAGAAATTTCACCTGGCGCTAAGCAATCGAAAGAAGAGTAAAAGCCAACAACGGTCTCAAACCGGCTAAAGAGCTCTGATTTGGCATTAATTAGAGCATAAGAGGCAAGAATTATGATGTATGTGTCATTCAAGCGCGAGTAACAAAAACGGATCAAAAATGGTAAGCTCGTGAGATGGTAGTTTATCCTAAAAATTGATACATTTCAGTGCTATAGATGCAAAGTGAGGAAAAAAAATTCATACGAAAAACCATTGCTTAGTACCAGTGATGCATACAATCTGGAGGACATTAAGAAAGACATGAAATGTTGCATAAATTGGACAAACCACATTTAACAATGAACAAAACAAAGAAAAAAGTGCTGAAAAGTGTTAGAAAGATAACAGTTATTCGTTAAACACGAAAAACTAGGTGAGTGGGAATAGTGGAATTCTTTTGCTGTGTAGGAATAAAGAACACGTAAAGTGGCCGAAGGGAGAGACACGCCAGGTCAAGATAGCCGTTCACAAATTGAACTTTTCCTAATGAATGCCTAAACGATTTAATTCATTTGTATGTAGTTGTGAGGTTAAGTATGGTGCCCAGAATTTCACCAATAAAATATGCAGAGCGAGGGTAAAGCCAGAAAAGAAAACATTTTATAGGTCTGACTTGTGCCGTATCTAAGAAAATTTTTTCCTGAATGAATATAGCAAACAGACCGTGACGAAAATATCTGCGAAATCCTTAACAGAAGAAGGAATTCTTCAAGTTCTCCCTAAGTAATTAACTTCACATTGCGAATATAAGCAGACAGGTTCAGAATGGGGTATGTAAAATTGATTACCGACGATCTTCAGTACAGCAGATACATCGACCACAAACGGTTAAGTAAAGATAGGAACAATTATTAACAGCGGGTAGAAGTCACTTTCCTGTGGACAGCATTTTCGAAGCTTTCTCTTTTGTGAGTGAACATGTTCTTTACTTGTTTTCTTATTGTACTCTATACTTCTTTCCTCTGTAATTCCACATTACTGAAACTATCAGGATTTTCCCCGACAGTGTTTTAGTTTTTGCACTTATGTGAAGATTTCGAGAGAACGATCTTCCAGCACCGTTTCGGAACGTATTGGACATAAAAATAGCTGCTTTTTATGGTGCTCCGCCCGCATAGCGATAGGCAGAACAGCCAGCAGCTGTTTCGACCAAGCAACAAAAGACTGTCAAGTTTGAAGCTATCAGCAGAAGAGCATTTAGAATGTGGACCAAACCACAGCGCCCCCATCAGAACCGGAGCTATGGGGCACTGCTAGTCCCGTCGACTTACTCCTGAAACGTATCCGTCGTCACTCCACCATCCGAGCTACCACACCTGTGCATTTCGTCGTCTGCAGTGTGGGAAGCACCGCGACATTTATTATCTGACCATATCCTTGACACTCTATCGGCTGGCAGCAAGACCGGAAACGCTCGGGCTGACCTGTATTTTACAGCTCGCTTCGATGATATCTTGCTGCTATTGGACGTTTTTCGATTTTACCTGAAGTGATTTTTCACGTGGTATTTTTGTAGGAGGAAAATATGTGGGGTAAACTGTGAAGTACAACACCTTTCTTGTAGTCATTGCCCCTTGATGAGGATGTGCATATCCGTGTGGCTTTGGGCCTAACTAAATGAACACATTACGAAATGGGGTGCTGTTATTTGCATATTCTCAGTTTACTGTGTCAAACCTAATTGGTGTGGGTCAAAGACTGACTTACAATACTGAAGTGTCAGTCGAACGAGGGCATTGTATGTTACATCGTATATGACTGGATTTCAATTCTTGATGGTTTCCCCAGTTAGTCTGGTACCTGTCTCTAGTGCAAAGAATCTGGCCGTTCTTCTCTAAATCTCCCTAGATGCAGATTCCTACTAATTTCATGGATGTGACTAATTTCGGTGCTAGTTCCTCACCCTTGCAATAAAAGAAAGCTGCTTCACTGTCGCACATTTCTCTGGAAATATGTTTCAACTCTGATACGACTATGTGACATTTACCTGTGTGAGCTAGGTACATTTTGATGGTAGTACGAAGTATACGATTTCTCGCCAGAAGCGAGTGGGTGTGGACGGCTCGGCGTGCCCACTAAGCCTGCAGGAGACTTTTCACCGTCTTTTAAAAGCCAGCATCGTGCACTTTCTGCGTGGCAGCTAGTTTTCGTAGAAATAGTCCCGTTTCCCGGCACTAATCCGCTTGCCACATACACGGTGCAGCCAGTCGCCACAACTTTCCCTCTGTGGTTGTTCGAGGATGAAATTTGTCTCTCACATCAAAGAGGAGCCGCCTAGCGGCGTTCCCTGACATGAGAAAGCTCGTCGCTTCGCTCCAAGCTGTCCACTACGAAGTAGTAACCCCATCACCCGGCACGGTGCGGACGGTGCTGACCAATGGAGAGACACCGTTCTAAGCCAGTTCCATTCTCATGAGTCGATTCTTTTTGCAAGGTTTCAATGGTAAATTTCTCAAGCTTCCCCCTGTTTTAAGTTTAACTCGTCCGATTGGCAACAACATTAAATCTCCCTAGAGGAAGACCTTGAGAACTGTGTAGAGATCAGAAGAGAGACTAGAGAGGATTTGCTTCCCAGATCTCGTAGGATACGACTCGCGCCCTCTTGCTGTATTTGAAGTATGTGCGCTACACTCATGCAGTACCATACTCAATCTTTTGAACCGCTCGTGCTTAACTCATTTGCCTATGCATCTTAAATGCTCAGTGATGTAAAGTACACATTTATCTCATTTTTTTTCTTGACATTGTGAGCTGTTTGGATGTGAAAGTCTTACTCATTTATGCTTCCTCCAGTCTTGCAATTAAATGTGAACCCCAAGGAATTTAGTGTCATTTCATTTTACGAGGCCTATTCTTTTATTGAGCGAACGGCCTTGCATTGGCAACAACGGATCCCGTCAGGTCACCGAAGTTAGGCGCTGTCAGGCTGGGCTAGCACGTGGGTGGGTGACCATGCTGTCCGCCGAGCGCTGTTGGCAAGCGAGGTGCCCTCATCCTTGTGAGGCGAACAGAGGAGCTACTTGAGTGAGATGCAGCAGCCTAGGTCTCGTAAACTGACATATGGCCGGGAGAGCGATGTGCTGACCACATGCCTCTCCATATCGGGATCCAGTGACGCATGTGGGGTGAGGATGATACGGGCCGGTCTGTACCGTTCGGCCTTCATGGTCTGTTAGTTTAGTTTTTATTCTTTTACTAAGGTCCGAACGGTTGCGAAAAGAAAACCATCGTGAAAATCAAAATTGTTTGATTTGCAGGAGTTAGCTACATTTTTCCTTCTACTTTGGGGATAGCCATCGCTCCCACTTAGACATTTGTCATAGCGCTGTACCAACTTTCCAATGCCATCGTAACAGAAGGAGGTTGCCTGTGCTTTCTACCGGTTCTCTAACCTGATCTGTAGCTCGCTGTCGGTGCCAAAATGTCTTCATAGCTAGCGGTTCATGTGAGCAGAGAATGAAACCAGAGGGTGGCAAATCCGTGCAGGATGGTGGGTAATCAAACACATCGAAAACGCTATAGGTGCGTCTTGATTACCTCTAGAGTGAGCGGCCGAGAATTGTCATGCAAAAGGACACCCATGTCGGTTACGTTATAAGGGCTGCATGGGATCAGGCGAAATCTCTCAGCAAATACTCATACTTGGCGGCATCTTTACGTAATCGCGGTGCGCTCAGAACTGAAAACAGCAACGTGACTTGCTAGAAGGCCATTCTACAGATACTGCCCAACACTGGTGTAAAACTTCACAGGATTTTCTGTGTGCGTTTCATTTCACGACCAATTGGAGTTAATAAACGAATAGCCCTCAGAGTCTGCTAAATTTTTAGACCATTCCTCTGTATCATTCGTAGTCAGCTGTTCACTTGATTAAATAAAAGTTTGTTGTTCTCGATGTGACTTTCATTTTTGGCCGGCCGGTGTGGCCGAGCGGTTCTTAGAATCGTGCCTCGGGCATGGATGTGTGATTTCCTTGGGTTAGTTAGGTTTAAGTAGTTCTACGCTCTAGGGGACTGATGACCTCAGATGTTAAGTCCCATAGTGCTCAGAGCCATTTTTCATTTTTGCAGCCCTAACGTCCTGAAATTTCCTTATGGATAGGCCACCTTTAAATAATAAATATAACCGGACGCATTTCGAGAGGGCTTGCTTCATTGTGACGGACTTAATTCGTTTTTTAAATGATATATAAGATGCTGACGTTGTAACGAGTGCCACACACTAACATTTAGCAGGTGCACGGAATACTGAGCCTTATTTCGACCTCCTCCAGGTCTGTAAACTGTGTCACTATTCGCGTTACTTGTGTCACGCGTCCCATATAGTAGCATTTTGCATACTTCGCATTTAATATCTAAAGGCACAAAAACCAGCTAATTACAAGCCGATATAGTCTTCTTAGCAACACGAGGCATGTAATTTTCAGTTTATTTTGGGAATCATTTAATCATTAAGCGTTGATCCCCTGAAGCACTTCCATCTTGTAGGCTTGTTTCCTCATTCTATACCTGTAATCCCACAGAAGTGCTAGAGACTGAGAACTGATATGTCTGATATTCTTTAGTCTGCATTGCTCATGGAGATTGAGTGGTGGAAAGAGATTTTTGAGAACTGCACGTTCACCGTATCAGAATCCGTGTTATCTCTAGGCAGTGCATTACTTTAGGAGTGTAGCACACAAGAGAGAATGAATGCCGAGTCCATGGTTCCTGAAACAGCCATTACGCTTCCTCCAACACTCATTACGCTTCACAGTGGTCTGTGACCGGTCCAAATAAAATTGGAGCTGAAACTTCCTGGCAGATTAAAACTATGTGCCCGACCGAGACTCGAACTCGGGACCTTTGCCTTTCGCGGGCAAGTGCTCTACCAACTGAGCTACCGAAGCACGACTCACGTCCGGTACTCACAGCTTTACTTCTGCCAGTATCCTTCTCCTACCTTCCAAACTTTACAGAAGCTCTTCTGCGAACCTTGCAGAACAAGCACTCCTGAAAGAAAGGATACTGCGGAGACATGGCTTAGCCACAGCCTGGGGGATGTTTCCAGAATGAGATTTTCACTCTGCAGCGGAGTGTGCGCTGATATGAAACTTCCTGGAGTGCTAGTTCTGCAAGGTTCGCAGAAGAGCTTCTGTAAAGTTTGGAAGGTAGGAGACGGATACTGCCAGAAGTAAAGCTGTGAGTACCGGACGTGAGTCGTGCTTCGGTAGCTCAGTTGGTAGAGCACTTGCCCGCGAAAGGCAAAGGTCCCGAGTTCGAGTCTCGGTCGGGCACACAGTTTTAATCTGCCAGGAAGTTTCATATCAGCGCACACTCCGCTGCAGAGTGAAAATCTCATTCTGAAAATTGGAACTGCTCATAGCGTCAAAAACAATCCAGGGCCATGACAAGCACCATATGTGTCAGTTGCAATGGAATGAAAATAATACAGCTACTGAAGACAGAAAGAATTGTAACGAAGTGACGGATATTGCGGTAAATATTTCGTTCCGTTCAGTACATACTAACTTTCATTTCTGACGAAATGTTTCACGAACAGAAGTACAAGCCATTTTATGGATGACAAAACAAAAGTAAAGCCCGAGAGGAGTCCGTTGCATCTCACGGAATGTAGCAGGTGCTGCTCTTTTCGCTAACTTCAAGGAACGGCGCTCGCTTCGCTAATGGCGCCCGTAAATGGTGGACGCAGGTACCGTTTCCAACCACGCCGAAGGCGGGGGAGTGTAACCGCAGCAGTCGTACCACCGCTGACGTGCTGAGCTCGCCGTAGCCGCAGACTCGCACAAGAACGGACGTAACGAGTTCTGCAAAACAGCAGATAGTGAGCTTCCAACCAGTCGTTTTAGCCTCCATCGCTCGTCCTACGCCAAGGAGGGAATACAGTTGCGTCGACGCAACTGCGTAAGTAGCGAGAAAGGGGAATTTCAACGTGTGTCTCAACCTCCACACCTTGCTGCTGTGCAAACTATGGAGCAAGGCTTACCTATCTCCATACAAACGGGTTCCACAAACGCTATCCAGAGCCTATATAGCTTGCAATTCGTGTAAAAATAACGCTGAGATGATTCCAAGCAACATGCCGCTGATGAATGAGCACAGCAACTGCAGGGTTACTACGAATGTGGATGGAGTACTGAAACCTGGTAGTCAAGGGAAGGCAGGATTCGGTTTGGACTGTGGACGGGGCCGTAATCAGTTACTGTTGGTAGCCTTTTACAGTTACTCACAATTCCAGACTCAACAATAAATAAAAATACCACACGTTATTAATGAAGGAATAAACAACTGTGTAAATAAGAGTGTTTTCAGTGAGTTGCAATTTATGAAATCACCATTAAATACAGATACAGCAGATAATGTTTTAAAAGCAAGCAACTGTGATCTGGGCAGAAGGCCTTACACGCCAGGAATAGCAGTAAATAAGTTATTGCGTAAATACAAATACCAAATTAGAATTTCAAGGCAAGTGACCACAAACACGGCTGAAGGCCTTACACTCCAGGAACGGCAATAATATAAAAAAAATTAGAAACCTGCTGTAAATCAGCAAATAAAATAGCAAAGGTTAATTAAAAAACAAGCAGCTGATCACCAAACAGGCGAAATAAGATGATGGCAAAGTTTTTAACACAACCCTTAACATCCACTGAACACTACACTGCTAGATTTATTCCAGAAGGCGACCAGAACTATTAACTAGACATATATAACCTTTAATGTAGACATTAAAACGTATTGTAACAAATAATACAATAATAAAACAAAAGGGCAAGTACATAAGTTCCTTAAAGGGTACTGCGGCAGATTATCCGCTCAGAAGGCATGGGCTGAAGGAGCGTTACACAGAACTACTGGCCACCAGACCTCCTTTTGGAACATACGTCTTACAAGAAGCAAGGGGTCACAGACGGTGCTCCAGGAATCGAGCGCTGAGAAGGTCCAACAACAAACACTTTCGCGAGGGATGAGATAGACAGCCAACAGTTGAATTCACTTCACAAGATGGTAACTCAGACTAGTGGCAGTCTAACGAATGACTAATGATAATTTTGCTGAAGGTACCTGACGTCCGATAAACCAAATGCAACGATGGAACAACACGCCAAAGCCGGAACCGGCGTTCTGTACTACGTCCGCAGAATGAGCGCTCTGAATGACAAAGGAATCACTACCACCAGAGTAGAAGAATCACCAACCGACCTACAATCAAGAGAGCTGTCAAAACTACATGCCTTACCTGACAGCAGCGGTAAGGCGAGGAGACGTACATTGCAGTTACATACACTAACCCCCAGGGCAGGTAACTGGTGCTTTAGCGGCCACCAGCCGAGAAAAGTTACTGCTGGTTGAACTTAACAAATTGGAACAAGTTGAACACAGTAAGTGGTAATAAGAAGTCGATGAAAGCTAATCAGTTCCGCCTTCTCCAAGCACTCCACCCGCTGCTCTTCGCCTCGGCGACACCACGAGCAGCAGCACGAAGCCAAGTCAATGGAGAAACTCGAGATATCAGAATGGTAGCGAATACCCTGTTCAAGAATCACAAGAGGAGGAGATATACTTGGAAAAGGCCGGGAGACAAGGTAAGATTTCAATTAGATTACATCATGGTCAGACACAGATTCCGAAATTAGATACTGGATTGTAAGACTTACCCAGGAGCAGATATAGACTCAGATCACAAAATAGTAGTGATGAAGAGTAGGCTGATGTTCAAGACATTAGTCAGGAAGAATCAATGCGCTAAGAAGTGGGATACGGAAGTTCTAAGGAATGACGAGATACGTTTGAAGTTTTCTAACGCTATAGATACAGCAATAAGGAATAGCGCTGTAGGCAGTACAGTTGAAGAGGAATGGACATCTCTTAAAAGGGCCATCACAGAAGTTGGGAAGGAAAACATAGGTACAAGGAAGGTAGCTGCGAAGAAACCATGGGTAACAGAAGAAATACTTCAGTTGATTGATGAAAGGAGGAAGTACAAACATGACCCGGGAAAATCAGGAATACAGAAATACAAGGAGCTGAGGAATGAAATAAATAGGAAGTGCAAGGAAGCTAAGACGAAATTGCTGCAGGAAAAATGTGAAGACATCGAAAAAGATATGATTGTCGGAAGGACAGACTCAGCATACAGGAAAGTCAAAACAACCTTTGGTGACATTAAAAGCAACGGTGGTAACATTAAGACTGCAACGGGAATTCCACTGTTAAATGCAGAGGAGAGAGCAGATAGGTGGAAAGTATACATTGAAAGCCTCTATGAGGGTGAAGATTTGTCTGATGCGATAGAAGAAGAAACAGGAGTCGATTTAGAAGAGATAGGGGATCCAGTATTAGAATCTGAATTTAAAAGAGCTTTGGAGGACTTACGGTCAAATAAGGTAGAAGGGATTGATAACATTCCATCAGAATTTCTACAATCATTAGGGGAAGTGGCAACAAAACGACTATTCACGTTGGTGTGTAGAATATATGAGTCTGGCGACATACGATCTGACTTTCTGAAAAGCATCATCCACACAATTCCGAAGACGGCAAGAGCTGACAAGTGCGAGAATTATCGCAAAATCAGCTTAACAGCTCATGCATCGAAGCTGCTTACAAGAATAATATACAGAAGAATGGAAAAGAAAATTGAGAATGCGCTAGGTGACGATCAGTTTGGCTTTAGGAAAAGTAAAGGCACGAGAGAGGCAATTCTGCCGTTACGGCTAATAATGGAAGCAAGGCTAAAGAAAAATCAAGACACGTTCATAGGATTTGTCGACCTGGAAAAAGCGTTCGACAGTATAAAATGGTGCAAGCTGTTCAAGATTCTGAAAAAAGTTGGGGTAAGCTATAGGGAGAGACGGGTCATACACAATATGTACAACAACCAAGAGGGAATGATAATAGTGGACGATCAAGAACGAAGTGCTCGTATTAAGAAGGGAGTAAGACAAAGCTATAGCCTTTCGCCCCTACTCTTCAATCTGTACATCGAGGAAGCAATGATGGAAATAAAAGAAAGGTTCAGGAGTGGAATTAAGATACAAGGTGAAAGGACATCAATGATACGATTCGCTGATGACATTGCTATCCTGAGTGAAAGTGAAGAAGCATTAAATGATCTGCTGAACGGAATCAACAATCATGAGTACCCAGTATGGTTTGAGAGTAAATCGGAGAATGACAAATGTAATGAGAAGTAGTAGAAATGAGAACAGCGAGAAACTTAACTTCAGGATTGATGGTCACGAAATCAATAAACTTAAGGAATTCTTCTACCTAGGCAGTAAAATAACCAATGACGGACGGATCAAGGAGGACGTCAAAAGCAGACTCGCTATTGCAAAAATGGCATTTCTGGCCAAGAGAAGTCTACTAATATCAAATACCGGCCTTAATTTAAGGAATAAATTTCTGAGGATGTACGTCTGGAGTACAGCATTGTATGGTAGTGAAACATGGACTGTGGGAAAACCGGAACAGATGAGAATCGAAACATTTGACATGGGGTGCTATTCTCTACTAGGCTTGCTGCATCAGGGCTACGATGAGGTCGCGCACCCTCGTGACCAGAGCCCTTCCACGATCCCGGCGTGTTCTGGCTCTGCGCGGACCCGGCTCCTCCCGAGTCCCCAGCCGAACTGGCCCACTCAGACGATCCGGAGAAACAACGACGTCGCCCCAAAGATAGGGAAACAGTTACTACATACCGATAACCACCGATGCTGGCACTAGCAGACAGGCAACGCTTGCGAAACCGAGTGGCGCCAATCAACTTGAGAAGAAGACAAACAACCCCAACCATGCCAGCTGAACGATACGGTCTTGCCTCCAACAGAGAGCGGAAACCTACATACAGCACCAACGCGAACAGCAACACGGCTCAAGTACGTCTGAGTAACAGTTCACAATACGGTTCAGATCCATCAGCTATATCCTCCTAATCAGCACATTTGGTTGTACATTTAAAATAATGCAACGCACAGCCTTTTCCAATACACATATAGTTTTGACTGAGTATTCGTTGACGTGTGTTTATTGGTGCAATATTTTACAGGCATCATATAATTGCACGTATGTGACATGAAATTAATTTATGACCGTCAAAGGTTCAAATGGCTCTGAGCACTATGGGACTTAACATCTGAAGTCATCAGTCTCCTAGAACTTAGAACTACTTAAACCTAACTAACCTAAGGACATCACACACATATATGCCCGAGGCAGGATTCGAACCTGCGACCGTAGCGGTAGCGCGGTTCCAGACTGTAGCGCCTGGAACCGTCAAAGGCTTACCTGTTTGTTTCTCACGTAACATACCTGAATAAATGTGTAGGTATGGAGACAGTCCGAAACACTGACAATATCATCCGTCTGAGCTGCCCAATTGAGTGGAATGGGGATTTCGCATTGACGTAACTGCGACCTACGATGAAAGAGCCACGTGCATCTCCGCAACATTATAATCAAAATATCGTTTATTCGATGGGTGGCAACCATTTAGTCCCATTAAAAAGATAGCAAAGAACTTTGGAAACCTTTACCACAATAGTTGTCCTATACATAAACTTTAGTAGCGTCACAAGTGATAATTGTTGCCTTTTCATCCAGCATCCAGCTATGCAACATTTGACATACTTGTTTTCATAGTACAGATAAGTAGGAACCCCGACATGACCCCTGAACGACTCTCTCTACAAAACCTGAAAATGACTCCGACTCCTGCCAGCCGGAGTGGCCGAGCGGTTCTAGGCACTGCAGTCTGGAACCGTGAGACCGCTACGGTCGCAGGTTCGAATCCTGCCTCGGGCATGGATGTATGTGATGTCTAGGGGACTGATGACCTCAGAAGTTAAGTCCTGTAGTGCTCAGAGCCATTTGACTCCGACTCCGTCCGATCAGGTCTCGAAAGCCCCAACAGTGCTGACCGACTGCAGTGTCCTCCTCAGGCGACAGGCGTCACTGGGTGCGGATGTGGCCATATGGTCAGCACACCGCTGTCCCACCCGTTTGTCAGTTTTCGTGGCTGGTGCCGCTACGTCTGTCAGCTAGCCCCTCAATGTGCCTCACAATGGCTGAGTGCAACCCGCTTGCCAAAAGCACTCGGCAGAGCCAAACAGTTATCCATCCAAGTGGCACCCATGTCTAACAACACTTAACTTGGGTCATATGACGGGAACTGGTGTTACCACTGCGGCAAGGCCGTTGGAAAAACCTGAAAATATGTGAGATCATTTTGAAATACCTCGGATAGGGTGAGTTGGCCTTGGATTTCAGTGGCCTACCATTTGCGATTTCCGATGTAACTGTTCCAGGCGTGCCGTTTCCAACGGCCAGCACCCTGGTCGTTCCTGAGGGGCACTTGCGAAATTTCACCTCTAATACTTTCCTTGTTAAATAGAATACGTTTAATCTGTATATATGCGCCGTTGAAAAGTCTAGCTATCCTTTAACGATTTTTCTCGAATGCCTTATTACTGATAAGGGAATGTTTGAAAAGTTCGAATTTGTTTTGGATGTAAGACTGTACTGTTTACTCCTAGCAGTGGAACGAAAAGTTGGAGACCAAACTCATTACAGATCAGCGGTTCTCTTAACCAATTACCAGCTTAGTGGGGCATTTGGGGAATTAGAACACATGTAAGTGGCTTATCAATTCTACCATACGACTCCCAATCAAGGGAAACCTCCCGGAAACCTTGGTCGGAACCGCCTTGTTTGTACCACATTAATTAATGTCTAGGAAAGTATCCTTCGATGAGAACGTTGTCCCAGTCAAGAATTAAAATGTTGTGTACGTGTAAAGCATGTATGAGTGTGTGTGTGTTTTATTGAACGGTACAGAATGAAACCTAACGTACACTATTTTATATTCTTTTATTATACTCTTGCGAGAGAGGGTATCAGAGAGAACGGGTTAAACGAGTTCTTTGCAGAACAACGGGTTCGTTTTTCACTTAACTGTATACTGTTGTGAAATTTGCAGACAGGCTACAGTCATTCCGAATTCGTGTTCGGTTCTAGTTTTTGCAAATGTGATACATATACCAGCAGTTTTCATTTAGGATTGACAGTGTAGCTTCAGAAACATACAGCGACGTGCTTCGCAGGTACTGTACACAAGCGAATGGTTCCAACTGGGACAGTGTGGGACCAGGAGGGGAGCAGCTCAGTTGCCCTGTAATGAGGATACAGCACTTGACTGCCCGAGTCAAGAGCGACCCCCTTTCAAACGGCAAACGTTAACGCAGACCGACCCACGTCCATGCAACTTTTCCATCTGTATATACGTTTCAATGAAAACATTGTGCCCCTTAGAAACAGTTCATAAAACTTTAATACGACTCTTTCGTGGATGTTATACCCGAGCGGCAGGTTTCCAGTCTTCATAATAATTGTTCAACAACCAATTTATCCTGTAGGTATGCCTCTTTACAATGTAAACAAATAACCTGTTTGTTTGTATTCTCTGCAAATCTGGATTCTTTATCGACATTCTGGTGCAAGGCTTGCAGTCAGCTCATTTGCTCCAGATTTCTACCATTTTTCCTCCGACACATCACATTAGCATCAGCATTACATGTCTATCACCTGAATAACATCGCCAAGAACACCGGTAACAACCATGAAGTAACTACCTGCAGAGAAACATTGAACCTCTTCTCATTGTAGCCTGCAGAATATAATTTCAGTAACAAAAATTGTCAGCGTTCGAGCAAGTAAACAGAACGTCTCAAACGTCACTTTTCTGTTGCTTTGATATTTTTGATGTACCTGTTATTGTAATTTTATTTATCTCAGTTCAATTTCAAGTCAGAAATATATAAAAAATTTGATTGACGCCATCTGCTTCACTCGAATTTACCCAATAATTACATCAAAAATCATTTTATAAACAAGTATTAGACATACTGAAAAATGAAGGTATTAATAAGTGGTTCCTTTTGCTACGCGATTCTGACAAAATCAGTTTGTCTTGGTGATTGTTAAATAGCTTTCTTCGATTTAGTTCACAAATTGCTACACCCTCTAAACTAGTCACACTAATTAAAGCTCCTAAAGCATGGTCTCTCCCGAATGTATTTCTGACCGGAAAACGGATTCTGGTAGCTAAAGTACAAGGTTTTTGTTAACCATACTTTTTACGTTCTTCTGGTGATATTTCCATAGAAAATTTCATCCCCTAACATATACTTCTTTGTATCTAACCGAGAAGTGAAATACCAGTAATCATGGATTTACCTTATGTGATTATAACGAAATATTTCTTAAAAATTTTTATCCACTATTTCACGCAAATGGGAACTGAATCGCCAAAAATAATGAAACACCAATTATTTGTCTCTAATCGAAAAGCCAGATTCAAATTTTAATGGAATTTCGTTCAAAATGCTTTCATAATGAACTAGTTTCATAATATATTTCAACCCTTACATTATCCCCTTAGGGATTGATTTTTTTATTTCCAACATATAAGTCAAATACCAATTTTCATAGATGTAGCTTTAAAAATAATGTATTAGTTCTTTAACAATGATTTTTTTCAAAAAGACTTTCACCCGCTATTTCAATCTCGTAGGAGATAAATTTCTAAAAATGCTGAAACAGTATTTCCTTATATTTCACTGAGAAACTTAATACAAGTTTTAGTAGGTCAAGCTTCAAAATTGTCTTCATAGCGACATTTTTTCAGAAAACCATTCATCCTCTCTTTCGCCCCTGAGGGGTGGCATTTCAAAAAACACCTTCTTATACGATGCCTACAGTATAAGAGCAACATCTTCTGCAAATTCCAAGTTTTGTCCTTAATGGTTTGGGCTGGGCAATGATGTATCAGTGAGACAGTCAACAGTTGGAACATTGCCTTTTATGCACGGAAAGATATGGTACCCTATCAACTTCAGGACGGACAAGCAGAAAATGCGAAATAAGATTTAAACAGCATAGAGTTATGGGACCAGCAATTCTACATTTTCAGAACAATTCCCAATAAAAGACCACCATTCTAATACAGAAGAAAAAGATATTAAAATAAACAGATTCAGTGAAACAAAAATCGTGCTAACATCACATGAAACTTCGATAATTCAAAAGGTGGTATCATAAGAGGAAGACTTCATAAACGACCAACAAATATTAGTAACCAAACGTTGTTGTAACTAATAAGATACAGTGAATAAATAACAGCCATTCTGGCCAATACAAAAATAGTGTGACGTAAATCAGCCAACATACAAACTTATGATGAGTAACAACAGTAAAGTACTTTTAACGAGGTAATTTGTGCACAAAGAAGTTAGGACGTGTCACCACCTCCATGCCCCCACCCCCCACTTTTTACCATCTCATGGAAACACAAACACACACACACGCACACTCTGAGTGACAGCATACGCTTTCACTTCCATAAAAATAAAACATAAGATGTACACGTCCTGCAACATCAAACCATAGTACAGGAGGCGTAAGTGGATTTGCCCAACATGAAAACGAAAATACAGTGTCAATGAAATGCAGTATACTAAAATCGAGCATCTATGTCCAGAGGAACATTAGGAATGAAGTTCGAAAGAGAAATTCTCAGCAGCTATCGTAGCTTAATACTACTTAATAGCAATAATTTAAAATATGAGAACTTTTTATGATCTTGGAAAGCAGATTTGAAAGAAGAACCACATTGTTACGGTGAGTACTGTAGACGCTTTGAAATAAAGTGAAGCGCGTATGGTACAAATAAGACTTTTATTACAGTAGCAAAAGACAGTGTATAGCATGTATTGTCGTAACTACATTGTTAATAAGGTGTAATATACGTTGTAGCCAACTGTTAAATACGCATATCGACGTCCCAGCAGCAACAAAATCTATTATTTATTAGAAAATTAGGACTAAATGTTAACAATATTTTATTCCTGTCCGGTTATGGAGAAAAATGAATTAAACACAAAGTATCTGAACGCAGTTACATATAGAGACTTCAGTCGTAAATTGTTTCTTCATTTTCACGTAGAAATATTTTTTTTGTTATATTTTCGTCGTCGATTCCCATGGTACAGTATAACATGTAGGAAAATAAAGCGCGTTTTTATTTAACGAATCTGGCGTAACTGTACCACGTGGTACTTTAATATAAGTACCGAAAGAAAAGTTCTCCCAGGTGTAGACACAGGAGAAAGTCACTGTACCCATGTCCGAAACGACTGTGCATCAGTAACAGTTTTTTTTTTATTACAATATGACGTGTCACATACCCAGAAAACTTTCATGGCAACTGACTGTGGCGGAATCCTACGCAGTCGTTCAATTCGCCTACTTTTCCTTCTTGCTCTACTTCTTTTTCGTTTTTCGGAAGCATTCACTGTGAAAGTCCTGCGAAACTGAAAACAGTACCTTTCTTTATGAAGGGCTCTCCATCCAGAGGGAAATGAATTACCAATTTTACTCATAAAGATTAATTAACGGGACCACAAAACGACAGCGCACGATGGCTGACAGGTGAATACAGGTTTCGAAATTTAAGGCGGCTCGTAATTTAAAAACTGAACGAGTCCACTCTCTTTGCTCCCTACTCTTCGTTCTGAGGGCCACAGTATTTCTGTAGCATTGTTCCACAGAGCTTTCCAAGTACCCCGAACATTTAATTAAAATTCTCTATTATAATGTGCACTGAATCATGTGCTTCTTTGCATCCCACCTAAAACGTTTACGTGGAAATTAGATTAATTCCGCTAAAGCATAATGTTTCTTTGAGGATAACGGTAATAGATATTTGTGTTGACCAGGTGAACTGAAGTTATCACTACCTATTTCGAGTGCCAGCATTTCGGCCGCTTTTAGTATATTTCGAAACGTTTGGTAACGAAGACTGTCGTCACTAGTACGTGAACATTTCATGTTATTCAGCCACTCTTCCTTTTCTATTAGCTGATTTACAACCTTCATGGCCGAAGTGGAAAATTATCGCTTGTGTTCGACACAAAGGTGGCTACTTACACGGTCTACACAATGGCGTGAGCTGTAATGCCTGAAATGAGATCGAAACTCTTGCTGTTATTTAAGAGGACGACAAAGGCCAACTATATACAACTCCAAAAGTAGACAAGATTCCCTAAAGAGAAAATGTAAGTAACATCATTCCTCAACATTATCTTCGTCAGTGTCTGTGCACAAATCCGCCATGATGGAAGTTTCTGGCATCGTGCACTTAGATTCTTTGCACCGCCTCCACAATCGCGACATCCTATGCAGGGGCCACTTCATCGGAGCAATAGAGTGAAATTCGCATGGAGCTGGATCAGAGATATACGGTATGTGCTCCTACAGCTCAAAACGAAGATAGTGGATTGAATGGTTTTCCTCCGTTGTACCAGGTCTGAAACTGTATCAAAATCGTGCAAGTCGTCAGCAGACTTGAGTCATACTCGCGAGCACGATGGTACAAATTCGCGTACGGCCATCCAAATTTAGGTTTTTTGTGATTTCCCTAAGTCATTCCAAGCAAATGTCAAAATGGAAAGGACCTGTGAATTTCCTTGTGCAGTCTTGAAACGTTCTGAACTTGTTCTTCGTCTTTAATGACCTCGGTGTCATCGGGATGTTAAACCCTCAACTTTCTTACTTTCCACGCCATTTGAAAGCCGTTTTGATTTTGTTTCATAAATGCAGTTCACCTATAGTATCACTGGATGTATAACCAAAAAGAAAGGAAATGTCGAATTTCAAATCTAAAAGGTAAAGGAAATTTAAATAACTTTCTTAGAGATGCTGCTCATAAGTGTGAAACACATGTTTTCGAAAATTCATTGGGTTCATCGAATAAGAAAACTAGTAAGGAATTGATGAAGCTATGTACAGTGCCAAAGACGAGTTTTCCTGTGGATTTAAGTTACACCCAACTGTCATGTACCTAGCCACTCCTGAACGGCTGAAAAAATATCTACATGGGAAAACACAGACTACAAATGAGAGTTACAATCACCTTATATGGATGGGTTGTCCTAAAACAATATTCATGTCTTCAATTATCGTGAACATGGCAGCATGTGATGCCTGCCTAATGTTCAATAGCGGAAATGTAGGTAGAATTAAGTGTCTGGAGAGACTAGCCTTCCATCCAGGTGCATTCACACTGAGTTTACTTGGATGTATCGACGAAGTGCGATTAGACAAGCTCAGGCAACAGAAGAAAAAACGCCAAAGTTGGCTAGGAAAAGCAGGCAGCGAAAGAGATTACTCCAGGAAGAAGGCGAGGAAACTAAAGGTTATTGATATGGACAGCATTTGTCACTAGACCTAAATAAGTCAAAAACTAAAATAAAAACTTTAAAGGCCAGTTGCTGTAAACAGACGTTTTTGAGCTGTAATGTATCTTTTCTCAGGAATTATAAAAGTTAACACGCTGAAATTTTGGCATAGTTCTTAAGAATTACCTACGAATAATCCAATGCAGCGCTTTTACGTTATCTTTTCTCGGAGAAAAAGATCTACTTTAAAATTTGAGGAAAATGCAGCAGTCCTGGGTAACACAAACCTAAAAATTAGTTTCAAAGCAACAATGACTTAAACAAAATTTTGGTCGACACGAGTTATTAGCCTCTCATGCAGCTGTAAACCGTGAAATTACAGTTTTATTGTTTTATTAGTTTACGGGGAAAGGTACATTATAGAAACAATTTTAATAAAAATTCAAATCCTTATAAAATGTATGTCGTTGTGCATTTTAAAAACAAAATTGCAAAGAATATAAGGCATCATATTGCATGCAATAGTCTTAAGTTTTACAATTTCAGCTGTAATACTTTTGGAGGTATTTATACACTCCTGGAAATGGAAAAAAGAACACATTGACACTGGTGTGCCAGACACACCATACTTGCTCCGGACACTGCGAGAGGGCTTTACAAGCAATGATCACACGCATGGCACACCGGACACACCAGGAACCGCGGTGTTGGCCGTCGAATGGCGCTAGCTGCGCAGCATTTGTGCATCGCCGCCGTCAGTGTCAGCCACTTTGCCGTGGCATACGGAGCTCCATCGCAGACTTTAACACTGGTAGCATGCCGCGACAGCGTGGACGTGAACCGTATGTGCAGTTGACGGACTTTGAGCGAGGGCGTATAGTGGGCATGCGGGAGGCCGGGTGGACGTACCGCCGAATTGCTCAACACGTGGGGCGTGAGGTCTCCACAGTACATCGATGTTGTCGCCAGTGGTCGGCGGAAGGTGCACGTGCCCGTCGACCTGGGACCGGACGCAGCGACACACGGATGCACGCCAAGACCGTAGGATCCTACGCAGTGCCGTAGGGGACCGCACCGCCACTTCCCAGCAAATTAGAGACACTGTTGCTCCTGGGGTATCGGCGAGGACCATTCGCAACTGTCTCCATGAAGCTGGGCTACGATCCCGCACACCATTAGGCCGTCTTCCGCTCACGCCCCAACATCGTGCAGCCTGCCTCCAGTGGTGTCGCGACAGGCGTGAACGGAGGGACGAATGTAGACGTGTCGTCTTCAGTGCTGAGAGTCGCTTCTGCCTTGGTGCCAATGATGGTCGTATGCGTTTTTGGCTCCGTGCAGGTGAGCGCCACAATCAGGACTGCATACGACCAAGGCATACAGGGACAACACCCGGCATCATGGTGTGGGGAGCGATCTCCTACACTGGCCGTACACCTCTGGTGATCGTCGAGGGGACACTGAATAGTGCACGGTACATCCAAACCGTCATCGAACCCATCGTTCTACCATTCCTAGACCGGCAATGGAACTTACTGTTCCAACAGGACAATGCACGTCCGCATGTATCCCGTGCCACCCAACGTGCTCTAGAAGGTGTAAGTCAACTACCTTGGCCAGCAAGATCTCCGGATCTGTCCCCCATTGAGCATGTTTGGGACTGGATGAAGCGTCCTCTCATGCGGTCTGCACGTCCAGCACGAACGCTGGTCCAACTGAGGCGCCACGTGGAAATGGCATGGCAAGCCGTTCCACAGGACTACATCCAGCATCTCTATGATCGTCTCCGTGGGAGAATAGCAGCCTGCATTGCTGCGAAAGGTGGATATACACTGTACTAGTGTCGACATAGTGCATGCTCTGTTGCCTGTGTCTATGTGCCTGTGGTTCTGTCAGTGTGATCATGTGATGTATCTGACCCCAGGAATGTGTCAATAAAGTTTCCACTTCCTCGGACAATGAATTCACGGTGTTCTTATTTCAATTTCCAGGAGTGTATTGAAGTACAAGAATGCTTTTAGCCTTACGTCTGTCCTTAATTTCAAACATCGACGCACACGGCCCATTTTGTGTGTCTGCAATTTTATAACATTTACAGACTTCCATAGCCGTCAGGGACTCGTCATCTTCGCAATAGTCATCGTAATGACGAGTGACTGCACTGTAAACTTTTGTATCTGTATGTATTTAGCACTGACGCTTTGTTAGCAACTTATGCTGCAAGTACAGCAAAAGAAGTTACGTGTTACTTTAACTATTTTATATTACATGTAGAGTACATTAATATGTTAATTCTCCGTCCACAACCGCAAATTTCCTATTCCTGGGCGGCTGGAGTGGCCGCGTGGTTCTAGGCCCTAAAGTGTGGAACCCGCGACCGCTGCGGTCGAAGCTTCGAATCCTGCTTCGGGCATGGATGTCTGTGATGTCCTTAGGTTAGTTAGGTTTAAGTAGTTCTAAGTTCTAGTGGACTGATGACCCCATAAGTAAAGTCCCATAGTGCTCAGAGCCATTTGAACCATTTTTTTTCTTGTTCCTTTATCCCCTAAAGACTCAGAAAGCATGTAAACGAAGTTATAACAGAGCCCTCCGCTCGTACATTGCCCATAATCAAGTACCTTCGTACTGTAACTGCTTTGCACGAATAATCTCCGCAGATTTAGTCCCTTCATAGTACAGAAAACGAGTCACTAATGGCCGTTAATCCGTGCTGCAAACGCACAACGGGATACTCACAACAAAATTCCTTATTGTAACTATGGAGCTATTCACTGAACCAATGCTACTAATGTACAAACTGAGGTGGATTTCCACTGAACAGAAAAGTTGCCTTTTCTTATTGACTTCTCGTTGTATACGAAACGATTCAGCAGTGAATCAAGCGATGAGACGCTTATTGAGATGGCTATGCCGTTTACGTACAGAGAACTGAATAAGGAACTAAGCACCCGGTACAGAGGAAACTCTGAAGCAAAAACATTGCGCACCTGCATTATCTCCAAATGTGAAAAGTTCCTTGACGCCCCATCCCGAGGCGCGTCATCGTCGTGACAAGAATATATTTGCTAGTACATGCCCTCATGTATTCATCATAATGAGAGTATTCCCCTTTCTCAAGTCGTTTTCGGATCTATTTGCCAATCTTTGTAGCTGCTTCCCATCTACACTCCGGGAAATTGAAATAAGAACACCGTGAATTCACTGTCTCATGAAGGGGAAACTTTATTGACACATTCCTGGGTTAGATACATCACATGATCACACTGACAGAACCACAGGTACATAGACACAGGCAACAGAGCATGCACAATGTCGGCACTAGTACAGTGTATATCCACCTTTCGCAGCAATGCAGGCTGCTATTCTCCCATGGAGACGATCGTAGAGATGCTGGATGTAGTCCTATGGAACGGCTTGCCATGCCATTTCCACCTGGCGCCTCAGTTGGACCAGCGTTCGTGTTGGACGTGCAGACCGCGTGAGACGACGCTTCATCCAGTCCCAAACATGCTCAATGGGGGACAGATCCGGAGATCTTGCTGGCCAAGGTAGTTGACTTACACCTTCTAGAGCACGTTGGGTGGCACGGGATACATGCGGACGTGCATTGTCCTGTTGGAACAGCAAGTTCCCTTGCCGGTCTAGGAATGGTAGAACGATGGGTTCGATGACGGTTTGGATGTACCGTGCACTATTCAGTGTCCCCTCGACGATCACCAGAGGTGTACGGCCAGTGTAGGAGATCGCTCCCCTCACCATGATGCCGGGTGTTGGCCCTGTGTGCCTCGGTCGTATGCAGTCCTGATTGTGGCGCTCACCTCAACGGCGCCAAACACGCATACGACCATCATTGGCACCAAGGCAGAAGCGACTCTCATCACTGAAGACGACACGTCTACATTCGGCCCTCCGTTCACGCCTGTCGCGAAACCACTGGAGGCGGGCTGCACGATGTTGGGGCGTGAGCGGAAGACGGCCTAACGGTGTGCGGGACCGTAGCCCAGCTTCATGGAGACAGTTGCGAATGGTCCTCGCCGATACCCCAGGAGCAACAGTGTCCCTAATTTGCTGGGAAGTGGCGGTGCGGTCCCCTACGGCACTGCGTAGGATCCTACGGTCTTGGCGTGCATCCCTGTGTCGCTGCGGTCCGGTCCCAGGTCGACGGGCACGTGCACCTTCAACCGACCACTGGCGACAACATCGATGTACTGTGGAGACCTCACGCTCCACGTGTTGAGCAATTCGGCGGTACGTCCACCCGGCCTCCCGCATGCCCACTATACGCCCTCGCTCAAAGTCCGTCAACTGCACATACGGTTCACATCCACGCTGTCGCGGCATGCTACCAATGTTAAAGACTGCGGTGGAGCTCCGTATGCCACGGCAAAGTGGATGACACTGACGGCGGCGGTGCACAAATGCTGCGCAGCTAGCGCCATTCGACGGCCAACACCGCGGTTCCTGGTGTGTCCGGTGTGCCGTGCGTGTGATCATTGCTTGTACAGCCCTCTCGCAGTTGTCCGGAGCAAATATGGTGGGTCTGACACACCGGTGTCAATGTGTTCTTTTTTTCCATTTCCAGGAGTGTATGTTACAGCTTACGAGAAAAAGCCGTTCACCGGGAACAATCTCCTGCATCACGTTACTTATTTAACTACCGTTGCTGTTGTCGACTAGGAAGAAAATACGAATCATTATATAGTGCCACACACAAGGGATAAGAGAAATTTGTTGCATCACAGGTCGTCGTGTTAAACCACATATTTGTGTTTCTTCTAGGCAACTAATTTCACGAGCATTAATGGTATGTAACGCGAAAGAGCTTGTGATCACGATCTTTTTTAGCTCAGAGCTAGGACTGAAATATAATATTCCGCATACAGACTGGTTATGCCATTTTCCCATTAGAGACTCACCCGGGCGCGAAATTTCGTGCCGTGTCGTTCCATCTGGCCACAAATGAATTAGAGAATTAACGCTAGCTGTGAAGCTTGGCGACCTGTAATAACGAGCAAAAACATTATCACTGCGGATTTATTGAAATACATTCCAATCCTGCATATGTGGCACCATCTGGCAGTTACCGTATCGGCAGACGAAAATGTCGCAAAACGAATTAACATGTGATATATAAAACGCACACTGCACAAATTATGCGTCTTTCGGATTACGTGGTGTGCTTAAAATGATCTTGGACTTTTAGTCTGAAGGAGCAGGGTCTTAATTTTAATTTCCATTACAATTTGAGCTACAGCTGTGTTCCTAAACCAATTACGCAAAATGACGGGGACTTCTTCCGAAACATATTGTACCTAATTACTTGATAAGGACTTCTTCAACAGGTCTTTGGCTTTTTCTCTGCTGACCTGGACATTGGTGACACGCTAGATAAGAATATTTATTCCTTCGGTAAACCGACTCCATTCACTGTACCGAGTACACTGTAAAACAAAACATACGGACATCTGGAAAAATATGGCATATTCAAGTGCATTTCGAGATGGGAGACCGTGAGTCTACTGACAGGCATATTGCAGTATCAGTGCTCAATTGTCTCTCAGATATTTCGAAATTTTGGCACCATGTGTAACTGTCTCTCTTCCTTTCTCATGGACGACTACGGAGGACCGTGGTCCTTTCGTATTGTTAATGGTGTTATCTATCATCTGCGAAGTAGCCGTGTGAACGCAGGGGTATTCCCTGGAATCTCTGGAATCCATTGCCGTAGCTAGATATGTATGGAAATTGGATATAGTTCCTAATCTGAGCTACCCCTGAGAACTGAGTCGGTATGAAACTATGGGCTCTTCGTTTCCACTTCTCCCACTTTGAAGTTGCGGGTATTATAATGAGCCAAACAGAAGAAGAATGAAAAATATCTCGAAAACTTCTTGGCCAATTTACTTAAAAAAATGGTCAAATGGCTCTGAGCACTATGGGACTTAACATCTGAGGTCATCAGTCCCCTAGAACTTAGAACTACTTAAACCTAACCAACCTAAGGACATCACACACACATCCATGCCCGAGGCAGGATTCGAACCTGCGACCGTAGTGGTCGCGCGGTTCCAGACTGAAGCGCCTAGAGCTGCAAGGCCACACCGGCCGGCAATTTACTTCAACTTTTAACAAGATGCGCTAGTAAACTTAAGAACGGACATAGGCTGTATATACTGGTGTGCAAAACCTATGGACAAAAGTTACTCTCGCGTAATGTGTAACTTCCAAGTAACGTCTCTAATCGCCTTACACAGAAAAGACTGCTGCAGTATAGTACAGAAGTAACTGAAATACACCGAATAGCTGAAGAAACTGTTGTTGTTGTTGTTGTGGTACTCAGTCCTGAGACTGGTTTGATGCAGCTCTCCATGCTACTCTATCCTGTGCAAGCTTCTTCATCTCCCAGTACTTACTGCAACCTACTTCCTTCTGAATCTGGTTAATGTATTCATCTCTTGGTCTCCCTCTACGATTTTTAACCTCCACGCTGCCCTCCAATGCTAAATTTGTGATCCCTTGATGTCTCAAAACGTATCCTACCAAACGGTCCCTTCTTTTTGTCAAGTTGTGCCACAAACTCCTCTTCTCCCCAATTCTGTTCAATACCTCCTCATTAGTTATGTGATCTACCCATCTAATCTTCAGCATTCTTCTGTAGCACCACATTTCGAAAGGTTCTATTCTCTTCTTGTCCAAACTATTTATCATCCATGTTTCACTTCCATACATGGCTACACTCCATACAAATACTTTCAGAAACGAATTCCTGACACTTAAATCTATACTCGATGTTAACAAATTTCTCTTCTTCAGAAAGGTTTTCCTTGCCAATGCCAGTCTACATTTTATATCCTCTCTACTTCGACCATCATCAGTTATTTTTCTCACTAAATAGCAAAACTCCTTTACTACTTTAAGTATCACATTTCCCTAATCTAATTCCCTCAGAATCACCCGATTTAATTTGACTACATTCGTTATCCTCGTTTTGCTTTTGTTGATGTTCATCTTATATACTTCTTTTAAGACACTGTCCATTCCGTTCAACTGCTCTTCCAAGTCCTTTGCTGTCTGACAGAATTACAATGTCATCGGCGAACCTCAAAGTTTTTATTTCGTCTCCATGAATTTTAATACCTACTCCAAAATTTTCTTTTGTTTCCTTTACTGCTTGCTCAATATACAGATTGAATAACATCGGGGAGAGGCTACAACCCTGTCTCATTCCCTTCCCAACCACTGCTTCCCTTTCATGCCCCTCGACTCTTATAACTGCCATCTGGCCTCTGTACAAATTGTAAACTGATACATGTGCCTAATATCGTGTAGGGCTCCGGCGAGCAAACACAACTGCAATAAGACAACGCGGCATGGAGTCGACTAATGTCTGAAGTAGTGGTGAAGAGAATTGACACCTTGAATCCTGCAGGGCTGTCCATAATTCCGTAAGAGTGCGAGGGGGTGAAGATCTATTCTCAACAGCACGTGCAAGGTATCCCAGATATGCTCAGAAACGTTCATGTCTGGGGAGTTTGTGGCCAGCCGAAGTGTTTAAACTCATAAGAGTGTTCCTGGAGCCACTCTGGATGTATGGGGTGTCTCATTGTCCTGCTGGATTTGCACAAGTCCGTCGGAATACACAATGGGCATGATTGGATGCAGGTGATCAGACAGGATGTTTATGTACTTTACACCTGTCAGAGTCGTAACTAGACGTATCAGTTGTCGTATATCACTGTAATTGCGCACTTCCCACGCCATTACTGAGCCTCCACCAGCTTGAAGAGTCCCCTGCTGACATGCAGCGCCCGTTTATTCATGAAGGTATCTCCATACCCGTAGATGTCCATCTCCTCGATACAATTTGAAACGAGACCAGGCAACATGTTTCCAGTCATTTAACAATCCAACGTCGGTGTTGACGCGCCCAGGAGAGGCGTAAATCTTTGTGTCCTGTAGACATCTAGGGTACGCGAATGTGCCTTCTGCTCCGAAAATATCGATGATATTTCGTTGAATGGTTCGCACGCTGACAGTTATTGATGGCCTAGCATTGAAGTCTGCTGCAGAAGAATTGCACTTCCGTCACTTTGAACAATTCTCTTCAGTCGTCAGTGGTCCCGTTTTTACACGATCTTTTTCCGGTCGCATCGATGTCGGAGACTGATGTTTTACCGGATTTCTGATATTCACGGTACACTCGTGAAATGGCCGCAAGGGAACAACCCCTACTTCATCGTTACCTTGGAGATGTCCCATGGTTCCTGCGCCGTCTATAGTACCATGTTCAGACTCACTAATATCTGATAACCTGCCATCGTAGCACCTGTAACCGAGCTAAAACTTTGCCAGACACTTGTTGTCTTATATAGGCGTTGCCGACTGCAGAGCCGTATTGTAACTGTTTACATAACTCTGTATTTAAATACGCATGCCTATACCAGTTTCTTTGGTGCTTCAGTATAAATGCTCAATGAGACGAAGAGATATGACACTTTTATTCAAAGACAATGATCACACTGCTCTGTGCGTTTATGATGGTCTCCTCGCCATAGTTAAACGCGGGATATGATCGCTCTTGTGGTCTCAAGGATTATGGCATGGAAAGCCATAATTTCACTTGGAGATCCCTACCACCAAATCTTTGAATACGGTACACTCACTGGTTATCTTCAATGTGACGCTTGTAGTCCATCCCCATGTGTGTCTTTGCAATGGTGCATTGCGTCCTAACCTTACGGAACCGAACTGAACTGCGCAGGTAGAGAAGCTCCTGGAATGAAAGAATATTCGGAGAATGGTCTGATCTACGCGTTCCCCCGATTTAAATCTCACCGAACACCTGTGGGGTGTGTTCGGATGAAGTATTGGACAGAACACGTCCAAACACAACAACGACCATCGAGTAGTTTTCCGTCTCATTGGTGCCCAGGAATGGAACACCCCACCTCTAAAACCCCATACCAACCGTGCAGCCACCATGTTAGTACGTCACAGAGCATGCACTGTCCTCCGTTGTGATCATACAGCCATTAAGAACCATGGACCGTCTTTTGTAATGTCTAGGGGATCACACTAAATCGCAGTGACCAGAGTAATTAATGTCTTTGACTAAAAGTGTTATTTTTCTTTTGCTTCAATGCGTATTTTTTGCAGTTACAACCGACTGCAAGAAAGAAAACAGAGCCTCACAGTTTTACAGAATTTTCTTTCTCACAGTGGGTTTTAACGAACAGTGTCTACATTTATGTTTTAAAAATAATGTGCTACATCTTCTGACATGTTTATTTACTTCACTTTATATTTAATTTCTCTGATATCCTGTTCATGTCAGTCGTTCAATGTATTGCACACCTACGGAACAGTGGTTTCGCGTACGAGTTATTAGTTTCCATATGAAGGTAGTAACCAAAATGATAAGAAAATGCACCTAGTTCATTCATTGAGCTGGATGTAACCCATCTTCCGCATTACGTCTCCTTTTGGTATTTTGTTGTTATTGAGGTTTTTAGGGATATCCTAGAACACTTTTTCGACGTAATTCTTCCATGAAAATTTCTCTGATGAATTGTTGAAAGAAATATGTTAGCCTCCGTTAGTGCCGTACGACTAACTGTCGTGAAGCTCGCGGAGCTCCAATTTTAATAGTCGTAGAGCATCTTGATGGCTATCTTAGATAATCCTGACATGATGGAGACAGCGATTTCTTCGGTGGCACACTCTGTTCCATAGATTACGTTTGTACCCGCTATCTAGTGTCGCTTTGGTACCGCCATTTGAAGAGGTAAGTTGTGTGAAGTGTGTTCCTTTGCGATATTTATTTGTCAAGTACCCGCTTCTGTGAAGTATTAAGTGCATAACAAACGTGTCTGTTAAAAGTTGGTGCTGCGCGGTCTGATTTCAGCGGTGTTCTGCGACTGATGATAATTTCATAGATTCCACCTACGCGTTACTACCCAGACCGACGCTCCGTTGTCGACCGACCGCCCTGTCATCCGCCTAATGGCGTCTTTGGGAAGCGCTACGGAGGGATACGAGAAGGGCCTACTCTAGTGAGTGACAAACTGTACGCCGCCAACGGTGGCATGTTTTTGGGGACGACGAAATCTTAGATTCTGATACAATTCCGAAATTATAAATTAAACACCACAATGAAAATTTTGTGCAAGTGAAGAAGTGTGAGAATAAGATGGAAAACAAATGATTTATAAAATCAAGTGTCATCATTACCATCGTCTTCAAGGTTTAGGCTTCTGGCCTGTTTCATCTCAGAACTTTTCAGGCCACCTCTTTAACGGACGTCTAACGTTCCTCTTGCCAGTTGGGTTATATTCTGTAGCCGCTTTACTGATTCTATCATTAGACATACGTAGGACACTCTCTTTTCAATTTAGCTGGTATTTTTGAATTATATTTGCATTAGGTTCAACATTTAATTCTTGTCGGACGTCGGTACTTCTTTTATAGTCCAGCAATGAATATCCCACTAAAAACCGGAGGTACTTCATCTCTGATGATTCGATTCGTCGTAAGGGTCCAAAATTCACTACCATACAACAGCAAGGGTAACTCTATTACCTTGTTACCTTGCAGAGTTTCATTCATGTTTCTTTCCGTACGTTATGTTTTAATGTACCCTGCATAGTTCCATACTAATGTCTGGATCTGGCCAATTGTAACTCTACATCATCTGACTAGTTCAAATGGCTCTTAGCACTATGGAACTTAACATCTGAGGTCATCAGTCCCCTAGAACTTAGAACTACTTAAACCTAACTAACCTTAGGACAGCACACACATCCATGCCCGAGGCAGGATTCGAACCTGCGACCGTAGCGGTTGCGCGGTTCCCGACTGAAGCGCCTAGAACCGCTCGGCCACGCCGGCCGGCATCTCACTAGTGAAATTTAAAATCGCACCCTAAGTACGTAAACTCTCTTAGTTGTTTAGTTACTTTTCCACCAATTTTGGCTTCTATGGGATCAAATCCTTGAAATGCCATCACTTTTGTTTTATACGTCGATATTCTCATTCCGTATTTAGTGGCAGTTAGAATCAATTTGTGTACTGAAACCTGAATCTTCTCTTCAGATACTCCTGTTGTAATCTGATGATCAGCAAACAGCATCATCCTAAAATTCTCACATCGGTTGTCTTCCCAGGTGAAGGATACGGGAATTCTCGCCAGTTATGCTGCGCACTGGGGTGGACCAAAACTTGCACAATGGGAGGACAGATCGCGAAGCCATAGAGAAGGCAATCTGCCAAGGACAGATCACGAAAAATCTTTGACGGATGGTTAAAGGTGGCACCTCCAGCACTACCCTTATGCTGCACCACATTTGAGAGGCGGCCAGGCACACTCGAAGTGCTAAAAATCTAGATAAAATCTAATGTCTTAACAGAAATTATCTAAGGTATTGTGAAACACATGACGAATGAAGTGCTTGAGTTGGTCACCTTGGCTGCCCCTTTGAAAATAAAAATACTTGCTAGTGGCAGTGCGCTCACCAAATTTCTACCGTGCAAAGACGCATGGAATCCTTCCCCCACCACTCCCTCTACTTTAAATTTGCCATTAATACCATTTACACTGATCTACTTTTGCCACACTGTTCTAAATAAATTTTTTCTGCTGTGTCTGTGACTTCTTTTAAGGTTTCCCTCTTTCTCTTTTCTTTCTCAGTGAGGAAGCCGCAATATGAAGATATTAACATCATATGGAAAAGACCTACCAAATCTTATTTTGGAGATGAAATAAGGAAACTACACTGCACGAACTGTTTACCCAGTTTCGTCATATTTCAAAATGTTTATGTTTCAGCAACTTTATTTAGGATTTAACTCTTGCTTTTGGCGACAGTAAATGAAAATACTTTCTAAACTGCTTGCTTCGAGCCATAAATCGTGGTCACAGCATGTCGTAAGATACACCTTGTCGGTCGGTATCAGACCATAGTCATTTTTCCTTTCTGTACTAGTCTACGGGAATACTAAATAGGCACTGGCGGTTTACATACTTCCTTTCAACAAATAATTTATATGTAGATCACTCGCTGTCCCATGACGCTCCACTGTGTACAGCAAAAGCTCCGACGATACTGCCGATAACGCGTAACTCACTTGTCCTGGTTGGTACAGCTCTCGCACCGTTTCTCAGGGAACGAGTAAAAGTGAGCACATTGTACTTATGTACTCTGCGAGTGACGTAACTTAATTCTGGTTGATATAATTAACTTTGAAGGCGTAAATTAAAATCTATTACACCTTAAACGTTTCACTGATGGTTGCCCCACATCTAGCTCTTGTCTTTGAGGCGTATTCACGACAAGAAGTCGTTGAGTAAGTTTTGTATGTGGAAATAAAACGACATGGATGAATTACATTCTGAAAAAGATTGACCATGTCTGAAAATGCGAGGTGGCGGTGGTGGGTGAGGAGATGGCGGGCTGCGACGCCTGAAATTTTCGCTCCCGGCGGTAAAATCCCTGGAGATGGAACAGCTACGCGGGATTAGCCGAGCGGTCTTGGCGCTGCAGTCATGGAGTGTGCGGCTGGTCCCGGCGGAGGTTCGAGTCCTCCTTCGGGCATGGGTGTGTTTGTCCTTAGGATAATTTAGGTTAAGTAGTGTGTAAGCGTAGGGACTGATGATCTTAGCAGTTAAGTCCCATAAGATTTAACACACATTTGACCAGTTTTCTTTCTTTTGAATAGGAACTGGGCATGGGCCGCTCTCCCGGCTTCATCAGATTCACAGGTCTTTTGACCCGGTACCTCTCACTCACGCATTGCCGCTGTACTTACGTGACTGAGAGCAACCTGCTCCAGACCTCCCAACAGCAAAAACCTGTGGAAGAGCCGTGAACTGAAGCCGGGCCCTCCGCGTGGCAGTCACATGGACTGGCCACTGACCGTGAAGGCGGTCTCCTTGAAATACAGGGCGTGTCAAAAGTCCTTGGACACCTGCATAAGTTGGAAGATTAAAGGGAAAATTGAAATGTGTGGATGGGAACATAGGTTTGACATCGGGCCGCAACTGTTGGAGTGAATGTCATTCATGGCCGCCACCTTGAAATCCGCCATTTTGAGTTCAAGCCATTTTTTTTTAATGGGAAGGGTGCTGTGTGATACCTCACATAACACTCGCTTGAGCTTTGTAATTGAGTGGTGTAATTTGTTTTTGTCTATTTTGTACAGTTTAGAAGTTATTAATGTTCAAATTTGGGAAATTACCTTCTTACCGACAGCTACAAAACATGCACTACGTCTTGTCCGTCCCGTGCAATGCACAACTGTAGGCGCCGCGATCACTCTGACTGCACACGGAGGAGAGTGACTCCTGCAATTTGGTCACAGGCGTGTTGTATGCAGATATCCTAAGCAGATAGTGTATGCTGAGATCACCCGTGATTTGAGACACCTGGAGAAACGCATACAACACGCCTGTGACCAAATTGCAGGAGCCACTCTCCTCCGTGTGCAGTCAGAGTGGTTGCGGCGACTTCAGTTGTCCAGTGCACGGGACGGACAAGACGTAGAACACGTTTTGTAGCTGTCGGTATGAAGGTAATTTCCCAACTTTGAACATTAATAACTTCTAAGCTGTACAAGGTAGACAAAAACAAGTTACACCACTCAATTCCAGAGCTCAAGCGAGTGTTATTTGAGGTATCATACAGCTTCCTTCCCATAAAAAAAGACTTGAATCCAAAATGTCGGTTTTCAAGATGGCGGCCATGAATGACATTCACTGCAAAAGTTGCGGCCCCACATCAAACCTATGTTCGCATCATCAAATTTCAGTTTACCCTTCAATCTTCCAACTTATAATGGTTCAAAAAATTGCTCTGAGCACTATGGGACTTAACTTCTGTGGTCATCAGTCCCCTAGAACTTAGAACTACTTAAACCTAACTAACCTAAGGACATCACTCACATCCATGCCCGAAGCAGGATTCGAATCTGCGACCTTACCGGTCGCGCGGTTCCAGACTGTAGTGCCTTGAACCACTCGACCACCCCTGCCGGTCTTATGAAGGTGTTCAAGGGCTTTTTACTCTCGCTGTATTAATTACTGTACTGTATGTGCGGGTCCAGGGTGAATAACCTGTGAGTCGTACACCGTAATGAAGGTGTCACAACGACTGTAGTAGAACAGCGTCCAGGTGTGCGGCGGCGTGTGAATCGCAGCCGAAGTCCTATTAGGCCGGTGCCGGAATTGCAGCGGCTGTTATTTCTGTGCCGTGCTACTGTTCCCCCATTCAGCGGACACGCGACGCAATTCCTCCTTCAGCAAGGGAACATACGGCAGTAGCGACGCTGCGACGACTGTTCAAATGCGAGCACGTGTGGCCGGGGTCTCGCGTCCCAGTCAGACACGTGCGTTCCGAAATACCTCAGGGCGCTGTGCGTGTGTGTGCGTTGGAGACGTGTCCCCAGGCAGGCGGGCGGCCAGTGTATTTCCGGTGGGCGGCGGCGGCAGTGGGGTCCAGAGCTGCGTCAACACGCACTGAGCACAGCCGGCACTGGCCAGAGAGCGGCAGTTTCGTGAGCACGCCCGATCTGTAAGCTGCGGTCTGTTTGTTAACACAATACTCTCCTCCTACGGAGCTACAACAGACGACATCAGGACGTTAGCGGCTGCCTGGGAACATCAACTACGGCCTCACCAACACTGGGCGCACAGCTACACAGTTACGCTCCGTAAACTTTACTGTTGTCTACTTTATGGGAAAGGGCACTTCTCTTTTCCATCTTCTTCTATTAACTAACGGAGCGCGGGAAAAATGATACCTTGAATGTCTCTCTGTGCATTATGATGAATGTCATTTTTGAGCATCTTAGATGAGTGACTTATTTCGTGGATGTGATTCCCGAGAGTACGTACAGCCAGTACGAGGGGTGCCTTCGATACAAAAATCTGACTGTGTAGACCATTATAATTGGTATTAAAGCTTGGAAGAGCAATCGAACGCAATGGGTAGTGTCCTGAGAAGAGATTAGAAGATGAACATCAGCAAAATTAAGTGTAACTGAAAGAAGTAGAATCAGGTGATGGCGAAGAAATTGTATTACGAAATTTGTGCATGCGTTTTGCTATTTGGATAGCAAAATAAATGATGATGGCCGAAGTAGAGAGGATACAAAATGCAGGCTGCCCAATAACCAAAAAAATTTCTGAAGAAGAGGAATTTGTTAAGATCTACTCTAAATCAAAGCCTTGGGAACCCTTTCCTCAATGTATTTCTACGGAAGTAGAACATCGTCGATAAGCAGTTCAGGAAATACGAGAATAGAAGCATTTAATATGTTGTGCTACAGGAGAATGGGTATATCAAGTAACTGCTGGTGAGCTCCTGAATCGAACTAGGGAAAAAGAAATTTATCGCACAACTTAACTAAAGGATTGGAATGTTTCAAGGCACACATCCTGAGGCATGAACGAATCGTCATTTTGATAACGAAAGGAAATATAGGCGGTTAAAAATTATGGAGGAAGACCAATATGTGAATATCATCAGAAGGTTGAGATGCGTGTAGGTTACAATATTCATTCGGGGATGAAGAGGACTGCACAGCATTGGCAAGAGAGGAGACCTGCTTCAAACTAGTCCTCCGACTGAAGTCCATCACAATAACAATTATGAACAACTTTAGATGCCTGTAGATGATCACGAGATCGAATAAGCTATGAATAAAGAAGTTTCAGTGGCTATCGGCGGTTGAAATATGTCGTTTTTCCCAGATTATTCTCGCTGGTTTTCGAAATCAGTAATAAATCCTTCGTGCGGTATATGTCTACTACGCTCAAGCGCCTGTAAGTCCTAATTTCTAAGAGTCAAACAATCCTGTGACCATTTCTGCTCTAATTTTTGTATTTCTCTTTCTTCCCCCTCTCTTCTTTTCTTGTGTATTATTTGTGCCTGGCACCTCTTCTCCCTCCCATTCGTCAGCGTCCAAATTCCTTGTTTTTATTGTCTCCCACGCATCATTTTGCAAGTTGCATCCAGGGCGAGTCGTCCTCTTCCGGCTGGATGGTGTCGATCGTAGTATCCTATTTGGTAGCGTCTCCTCTTTCATCCTACTCAAATGGATGAACCACTTCAGCTGTTTTTGTTGGATGCCGTCACAGATACGCCTACCCGTTTTCAGCCTTTGCCGGGTTACGTCATTTCTAATCTTATCCACCCTAAAACAGGTCGTGCTTCATCGTAAGTAATCCATCTCAGCTGGCAAGCAACCAAAGAGAAAAGAAAAATAAATTGTACACCTTCTGTATCATTTACTAGCCTGGTTCGGTACGTATCACACACAGCAGAGCAGCTTTCTGTGATGAATCATGCGAATGTTTTGTAAACAATTTCGTTTCTAGCGTGACTTCATTTCCCCAGTAGCCTAGTAATTAACAGAAGACTATCTTCTGCTTTATATACGATTGAACCTATGCTATCACTTCATTTCACATTCCTGCAAAATGTTACACCCAGGTACCTGCATAAGTTCACCGATTCCAGCTGTTATTCAGTTGCTTTAGATGCTGTTTTCACGTTTTTTTATACACAGTTCTACATTTGTGAATATATAAAGCAAGCCGTCAATCTCTGCAGCACTTTGAAATCACATCGAAATCTGAATATCTGTACAGCTTTCTCCAGACGGTACTTCAAAAGGTTCATAAAACTGTATTAATATCCATGAATGTCAGGTTTTGTTATCTTAATACACATTCTACAAAAACGTGAATCACCTTATTTTGATCTACTTAATAATTTTGTTTCACTTCCTACAGTTCTCGTCTGTTAGTCGCTACATTGATTACTTGTAATACCATAACGAGGTTAACCGTCTGTCCTCGACGTGTGAGGTCGTTGTAGCCTTAGGTACGAAAACTGTGCTACTAGGAGACACACAAACTGTGTCCGGCTATGATTTTCTTGCGTTTCAAAATCTTAAGTTGTATAGGTTTCAGACACAGAGCACTGAATTAAGAATCACGTAAGCACAGAAAATGGGTTGGGGATGAAATTCGAGAAACGAATCGCCGAGTTGAGTAAATTAGGTGAAATGTTCGATGAACAAAACCTTAAAATAGATCCATATGTGTATGTTGAGTAAAAGAAGAGAATTCGAACGGAAACACAGCGAATAGTCAACAGAGAGGAGACGTTTCAATGCGGCAGATGAATCCATTACTGCTGTGCTCTAGCTGACTGCTAACACTGAGTAAGCTCTGACATCACATCGCCAACCTGTGTTTCTGGGTTAGAGGGCTGACGACACAGTATATAAAAACAAACAAACACAGTCTGAACAGGCAATGAAGGCCGAACGATACCGACCGGCCGCCGTGTCATCCTCAGACTTTAGGCGTCACTACATGCGGATACGGAGGGACATACGGTCAGCACATCGCTCTCCCGGCCGTTGCCAGTTTTCGCTACCAATGTCGTTACTTCTCGGTCAAGTAGCTCTTCAATTGGCCTCACAAGGGCTGATTGCATCCAAGCCGGATAGTGAAAGGCTAAGGTCCCGAGTTCGAGTCTCGGTCGGGCACACAGTTGTAATCTGTCAGGAAGTTTCATATCAGCGCACACTCCGCTGCAGAGTGAAAATCTCATTCTGGAAACATCCCCAAGGCTGTGGTTAAGTCATGTCTCCACAATATCCTTTCTTTCAGGAGTGCTAGTTCTGCAAGGTTCGCAGGAGAGCTCCTGTAAAGTTTGGAAGGTAGGAGACGAGATACTGGCAGAAGTGAAGCTGTGAGGACCGTGCGTGAGTCGTGCTTCGGTAGTTCAGATGGTAGAGCACTTGCCCGCAAAAGGCAAAGGTCCCGAGTTCGAGTCTCGGTCGGGCACACAGTTTTAATCTGCCATGAAGTTTCATATCAGCGCACACTCCGGTGCAGAGTGAAAATCTCATTCTGGAAGCCGGATAGTGCTTAACTTCGGTGATCGGACGGGAATCGGTATTACGACAGCGGCATGGCCGTTGGCGACCATACCCGATATGTTAAACCAAAACTGAGAGACGGTTGTGCATGAGAATGATTTATTGTAAACCAAAAATACCGACATGTTAATCCGTTTGTAGAGGAACAGGATGAATTGCGTGCTAAACGAATGTGGTATATCACCGAACGTAAGGAATTAATAACTGAGGAGGTGAGTAACGAAGTTCCAGATAGGAGTGAGCTCGCTACTTCAGTGGCTTCACGTGTTGACAATGTGTTTGGTTCTCTGAATATTGTTGCAAACAAATATTTAGGGCCCGAAAAGTGTAACTGCAGCGCTGAACATTAAGATATGCCTTGTTTCTGTTGTCCAGTGGGCATGGGACAGTGTTGGATCTGATATATAATAACGGGAACTCTTGGGTACCTAATAGTTAATAAAACTGACGTGAGAGGTCTCCATCAGCACTAGACGATATGTTGGTCCATGTGGTACCATAGGTAAACGATTTAGAAAACAACTGGTCAAAAGTGAGATATAAACATGGGTTTTAGACTGAGTCCAGTATAGGGATCAGTGTCAGGAAGTGACTTGTATTCGCTGTAATTATTGAATAAACCTGTAAATATGTGTTAATTAAGTCTCACTGAATGCCTGGGCAACTCCGATGAGTTCTTTTATGTGTCAGGTAGGTCATGTGTCTCTTTCGAATAGATCTTCCATACATTAAGATTTGTTATAATGTGGCAGCAGTCAATTGTTCAGATAGTTTTCCCATGTCTGTGACATTATACGACTATGGAGTTAAAATTCTTCAAGATATATGTGGGTTGATGGAATGTACTGTGTTTTTCCAATGTTGAAGATTATTCAGGGTGGAGGTAATGTTGTTCCAACATGCTTTATGCAATACCTTCTTTAAGTGAATTGCTTGTTTAAAAAAATAATATATATTGCTTAGTTGCTGTAACTTTGTCCTTATACTCGTGCTATGAATACTTTGATGGAGTGGTACTGTACATAGCTGGACGTTGTAGTGAGCTGATACAGGATGGTGACATTTTCCATATTGGTTATGAGCCTTGGGTTGCCACAAGTCAATACGGGGGTTTGATTTTCTGAGCAATGGCGTTTATTACCTGATGTGTAGGAATATTGGTGACAGTAATGTTTATCTTTTTCCGATGTCATTTAGTGAATGACAGTTTTGCTTGAAAGGGAGCAAGCCTTTTGGAGGAACTGTGTCGTTCAGACTTGACATGTAACGAACATTTACATTTGACTGATGCTCTGATGTGGATGCATTGCCACCGCTGGCTGGATGAGGTGATGGTTCTGCACATGAATGTGATGACATGCGTTTTCCTTTTCAGTTGCTTGTCTTTTGGTCGCTGTGTATTTGTAAGTGTCCATAAATGTTGGTATTATGAGGGCTGTGACCATTGATAAATACAAATAAGGCCGTTTTATGCGTCAGTCACTTGTTTATTTTGTCCCTACGTAATTCGATGGTTCACACCTTCCTCTTCAAATGGAGAACTATTTATTTGCAAAGATGGTGTTGGTGAGGAGTACGAATGTGCTTTCATAGTAGTAGGCCAAGGACATTGTAAGTTATGTTTTATCTTTTTGTAACGCAACAAAACTGTATATTTTGAAAAGGCTCTTTTAGGTTAAGAAACATGAATTTCTGACAGTCAACTGTGTGTACAGAGGCGGTAGGTTCGTAAAAATAATGCGTACTAATGCGTGTTTTATGTCCTCTCCAATGTACATTGAGTTTACATCGTCACTTGAAAGATGCTGTCCATGTTACAGATATGCTTGCTCACACTGGATACAAAGATAAAAGGTTAAATGGTTTCTCCATCAATATGTTTTCATTTAAAAGAATGAATGGTCGACACCAGAATACAGACATGTGCACAGTTAGTTATATATACACAAATATACATTCTTTGTATTTTTAATATGCTGCCACACTGGATATAAAAATAAAGGATTACATGGTTATGTACACAATCAGCTTTTCATTTTATTTTAAAAATGTGAAATACGCTACATGAGAATATGGACATGTGCCCAAATCAATTATTATACTGATTTATTGTATACAAAAAGATTATAACAGATCATCATAAGTATTATAGGGTGAACTATTTGAGAAATGAATTGAAGTGGTTACATTAATTGCTTTGTAATGAAAGTGTACATTATGAAAATGCTTTAAGTACTTTTGAAAAAAGTGGTTGAGCATTTTTCACTATTGTCGTTGAGTCGATGTTCCCCAACTTCGTTTCTGTGGACATAGATTTCTAGTTCTTCATACAGAGACATTCCGCTTACTGTCTTCAGTATTAATAATATTTTAAGGCTGCTTTCTATATTTTCAAGTGGATGTCCTGTATCTGTTATATGGGGGCTACTGCACCTTTGTGTGGTGCGCTGCATTGGAAAACATTGATGTGTTCTTTCAATCTGGTGTGGATGTTACGATCTGTTTGACTTACATATTGAACGGGGCATTTACTACTTATGATTTTGTATACCCCTGAGGTTCAAACTTTATCTTGAGTGGTTTTTAAGTTATGAGATAGTCTTTGGAAAATTTTATTGTTTGTTTGGGACGAAACTCTCATTTTGTGTCACTTGGAGATGCTGACAATTTCATGAGAGATACTATCAAGGAAGCGGATACATATTGTCACTGTATTTTCCTGGTTGTTGGTGGTTGTTTTGTTCATTTTATATCTTTATTTTTCAACTAGATTGTCTACTAGTGTGGTTTAATAGACATTAGCTGCAGTTATTCCTTATATTATTTTTATTTAATTCTAGGTGTTCTCATCACTCTGTGGTGTATTTGGAGCTCTAAGAGTCTTAGAGTGGTATGCTGGTAGTTTGTGCGGTTATGGGGGTGGCAAGTTGTTTCCATCTCATGTGCCAGGTTTCCTGTAAATTTGGAAGACGTCTTGTTTGCAGGTAGTTAAATGAAGGGAGTTAATGGTATGATTTGCATCCTGATCACAAGTGAATTTAATATTCTTGTGCATTTTGTTGATTATTTGGAGGATGTCTTTGACATAATCTTTGACTTCCCCATGTATGACTAGGAATGCATCATCTACATATCTTCTATAGAACTGAACTTCTTGAATGCATCCCATGTAGGCTTTCACGACCGGCGTCTTCATCAGTTAACACTTCCGGGCTAAAGTGCCGTGGTCGACCTGTAGAACTTCTTCTCCCTGACGTTCCGTTCTCAACTACGGAGAACATCTTCCGAGGTGAGTCGACGACTGGCTGCTAGGAGCTGGGGCCGCCGCTTGTATGGAGATCGTAGAGGGCACCACCGCACGTCACGTGGCGTCGATGTGTAGCTATCTCTGGCTATCGTCTGTTCTCTCGATTGCAGGTAATCGATTGTCACGTGATTGATGCAACGTCGACCGCCATATCTTGTCCAATTTTAATCCTTCTTCTTTACGATTAAAATTGTATTGATGTTTGTGGATTTCAATTGCCTCTCTATACATACATGTATAATAATTCGACGTCCTCGCTAGCACGATTGTCTCACCAAAATTTTATTTCGTGATCTTCATCCTTATAAACATGCTCCGCCACTGCCGATTTGTCGATATCTCCCAAACGACAGTTTCTTTTGTGCTCCGTCAAACGTGTATTGATCCTTCTTTTTGTAGTTCCTACGTAAACCCTGCCACAACTACACGGAATTTTATATACCCCTGGGGTGGCTAGGAGGTGACGAGCATCTTTTGTTGATCTTGGGCCTTCACTAATTTTCTTAGTAGGTCTGAACAAAGTCTCCACCTGAAACTTGGCTAGTACGTTCCCAATGCGATCCGCGATGTTATGGGTGAACGGAAGAAATACTTTTCCAGCTGATGGTTGTTGCTGTCTCCTATTTTTAGGCATTTTCTTATTTGGGTGAACTACTCGGTTAATCTCGTTTTTCGTATAACCATTTTTGCAAAAGCCATTCGTAAATGATTTAGTTCTTCTTGTAAGTAGCCTGGTTCACAAATATTGTCGGCCCTATCCACTAGTGTTTTTATGACCCCCTCTTTTGCCTAGGGAGGTGGTTCGAGTTCTTATGGAGGTAGCGATCAGTATGTGTACCTTTGCTGTATACCTTATGGCCTAAGGTCCAATCCACCCGTTTGATAACTGATACATCCAAAAAGTTAAGTAGTCCATTATTCTCTTTCTCCATGGTCAATTTGATCTTTGGCTTGATGCTACTTAAGAGCACCAGGAAATCATTCGAGTCCTCTTCCTCACGATTCCATATTACAAAGGTATCATCCACTTACCGATACCACTTCGAGGGGCTTTTTGTGGCCCACTGCAGTGCTTGATGTTCAAAATATTCCATGAATAAATTCGCAATTGCGGTGCTTAGGGGGCTTCCCATGACTACCCCATCAATCGGTTCATAAAATACGCCAATGTACTGAAAATAGGTCGAGGATAGACAGTGTTGGAACAAGGCCACGATATCAGTAGGGAACATATCGGCTATAAGAGAGAGCTTCATCAACTGGAACCATAGTGAACAAAGACACTATATCAAAACTGACAAGTATGTCATTAGGACCGACAGTAATTTCCCTCAATTTCTCAATGAAGTGTAGAGAGTTTTTAATATGAGTCTCAGTTTTGCCTTTGTAATGTTGTAACAAAGAGGCAAGGTGTCTGACTAGTTCTTGGGTAGGAGCTCCAATTGTGCTGACTATCGGTCTCAAAGGAACATCAGGCTTCTGTTTCTTTGGTAATCCATATAATCTCGGAGAATAAGCCTCCGTCTTACAAAGATACTTTTTAACTTCTGTAGGAATGGAAGACTGTTTTATCAGACGATTGGAGGCATTTAGCACATTCGCTGTGGGATGCTTTTTCAACTTTTTGTATGTGCTGGGTTCCAGGAGATCACTGATCTTCTGATAATGCTCAGTATTCATTAAAACAGTAACATTTCCCTTGTCAGCGGCAACTATAATAACATTCTTGTCGGCATTGATCTCCCGCAATGCCTTCCTTTCCCCTTGAGACAGATTTTTGCTGGGTGGCTTAGCTTTACGTAATATCCTGGAGGTTTCCATCCTAATTTCATCAGCAGAATATGATGGTAATTGACCAAATCCTGCCTCTATATTAGCAATAATGTCCTCCATAGGAACCTTGGATGGAGTGATTGCAAAATTCCCTCCTTTAGACAGAAAAGAAAGCTCTTCCTTAGACAATTCTTTTTCCGATAAATGAATTATGCATGTTTTTGAATGCATGTTGGTTTCTTTGCGAAAATTTTGTGCTCTAGACGAATAACAGATATATCGGCTATAGTTCCTGATGTGCTGACACCAATAATTATCCAATTTGTTTGTTTGTAGATTTTTTTTCATTCGAAGCGAAGTAGCTATATTTCAGTTCCAGTTCCAGAAAGTTAAAGAATGTTTTGATTTCTGCTGGGGAGAGCCTCTTGTACTTTATTAGGTTCTGTTTAATAACAGCTGAATCAGACTGAATAAAAACGTTACTATAAAGCTACATCTAGAAAGATCGTTTGGTATTTGTTAGTGCTGTGTATGCATATCTTTTGGGTCATTGGCAAATGAGAAGCTACGCTTACTGAAAGGTAACTTTCAATGTCAAAGTTATCTTCTACGATTTTGTTGAGTTTCCCATAGAATTTTACACGCAGAAACTTACTAGGGTTTAGATTGGTCTTATGAAGCCATCTTTCTTTGGGGTTTTCAAATGTGATCTTAAGCGTGGTTCAGTTGGATTCATATGTACGTTCAGTTGGATTCATACGTACACATTGGTGCTTTTCTTTTTCAGTAAGCAGGAAATTGATACTTTTAAGCAGAGCCTTATGTTCATTTCAGTTTGTTAGTAGTGTGTATGTCTAGCTGTATGATATTATTTTCCTCAAAGAACTTCATGGTTGGCTGGGTGAATTAGTTTTCGTGTAAAATTGCTGCTGAGTTTCGTTTGTCTGCCTTTGTGGCAACTGCTTTTTGTCTTTCAGTTTAGTAATTAGCGTGCAGAGTGCTCTATTATCGTTAATGTTAGTGATGTTTGTAACTATTTCTTTCTCTAGCAAATTTTTAACTTGTTCTGCTACAGCAATTTTAGTGTTACTATCTGACTTAATGGTATCTGCCAAAAGAGATCATACCGCAAACTACCTGGATATATCTGAAAACGACAGAACAAATTTGTCTTTCGAATTTGTTGGAATCCAACCACTACAATCATAAACATACAGTTTTCCTCCTGTCTCAACGTGCACAAGCTAGCAACATATAGCTCAATAATTCACAGAGGTCTAAAAATCCCACAGAGCGAAAAAAGTGGTCCAACTAATTCATATTTCTTTACGTACAACACGAATATGTAATAAAAATGGAGGTTCGTATTTAAAAAAAAAAACGCAGTTGATATCCGTTTGACCTATGGCAGCACCATCTAGCGGGCCAACCATAGCGCCATTTGACTTTCCCCTTCAAGCTAGACAAGTTTCGTTTTTTGTAGATTTTTCGTTTGACGCCTATTTTGTGAGATATTTGGCCCGGTCACGATCAATGGACCACCTTGCATAACCACACCATCCTTAATTCTTGTTTCGAATGTGCAGCACATTCACAATTTCTAAAAATACCAGAATATATCACATATATTAATACGCACTGCACCTAGTCATATATATATATATATATATATATATATATATATATATATATATATATATATATATATATATATATACGTTAGGCAAATGCCGGGATGGTTGCTTTCACTGGGCATGCCCGACTTTCTTCCCCAATCCGATGACGAGGTAAAACACTAATTTAGGATTGTGAATTAGTAATTATGTGAAGAGGTATATCGGAGACAGAACAAGGGAAAATAGATGCCAAAGTGAGCGCTGAGGCAAGTTTTGGAGTTCGTTAACTGGAATTTAGAGGTAAGTACCTGCGCCTAAGTAGTCTGATATGGTTGTTGCGGCTAGGGTGTCATGTTTTTTTTTTGTGTTCTCAAGTAGTGATAGGTCATCGAATGCGTTCTTGAAGTGTCGTTCTCCCTTCCCGGTAACGAAGAGTATGCGTATAACAGATGCGGAAATGTTGGGAAAATTTTTTACTGAAGAATACAGTAAAAATACAACTCCTTTGATGAGTCTTTATCGATGGGGTTAGAGGATATTGTTGTTTCGTAATATATACATTTCTTGATGTTTGAAGAAAAGGGACTTCCAGTCACGCACTGCACCTAGTCATTACTGACACTTGCTGAGAACACACTGCACATACTGTAGCAAACGCCATTGTGACAATCACCAACAACCCGTTATACTGCACGCTACACATATTACCTTTTCCCCTTCTTGCAGTTAGTGTCTTCCGCACATTACTCGTCGATTCTCCAGTTTAACTCCTCAGTTTTGAACTTATCATTGCGTGTAGTTTTCAGCATGGCCCTATGTGGGCAACAACAAAATGTAGTACCCCACAAATTGTACCTATCACTGACAGCATGAAGATCGCCTCACTCCGAACCAGACGCATTATACATATGGAGCCTTAACCTAAAGCTATAGGGACATGGAACGAGGGAGCTAACGTTGACGTGCAAACAAACGGGATATCCAACTTCATGAGGCACAGCACTGGGTAACGCGATTTTGCGCTATCCAGCGGCAACTGTCGGATTTATTTGGGCCGTAAACCATGCAGTTTGTTCACAATAATGCATGTGCATAGAATTCCTACGTCAGCTCTATTAAAACGCACACTTCCTCTCTTCACCAAATGCTAGTCATGTTATTCTGTCTGTGGTATACATTACTAAAAACTACGGTACCCGCGAACGCTAACAAGACAAAAATGAAAGACACATGCCTACTCAGTTAGGACACCAGCCTGTAGAAGTTCTCCAAATCGAACAAACTCGCTTCTGACCGAGAGTCCTCTTATCTCAACGTAACAGAAATTATTTCGTAGTAAAGAACTACAACTTTTTAGAAGAAACGGAGATGAAAGGAAACAAAAATGTATGCAGCAGGACGTGAATCCTTTACCGAACTTGCCTCGGTTTGTGAAGCAACAACCAGGTACGATACTCTATCTGCTACCGGCGACATATTTTCTGTTGCTGTCTTTTAGAGGCTTTAATCGCCGAAAGGTAGTTAAGGGGTGGTAGGACGTGAAACGGGCCGACTTGGAGCAGGAGAGGCACCACAGGACATTTTAATTTACACTGTCTATACTTTTACAAATAAATCCATAAAACTTTGTTAGCATGACCAGGAAGGCTTCAGGATTCACCCTCACAGCAGAGGAAGCTCAAAAACATAACAAAACAAATTTTTTTACATGTGAAATTTCATAATTTTTTCACTTGGTATTAGTTGCATTTGTTGCTGTAGGTATACTTTTCTTCATAAGTAAGAGAGATTCTTCGATGAATTTTGCACAGCATACAAACCATACTTACAGGTGTGTGAAAGTCTAGAATTTCCCAAATCTGTTAAAACCTATGGTAAAAATTGAGATAATTACTATAAAATTAGAGTTTGCTCTAAACACGAAGTTTAAAACGTAACAGAGCATTTTCCACAGATTAAATATATTCTAGAGATTCATACACCTGTATGTATGGTTTGTAAGCTGTATAAAATTCATCGAAGAATCTCTCTTACTTATGAATAAAAGTGTACCTACAGCAACAAATGCAGCCAACAGTATGAAATTCCACGTTTAAAAGCTATTATTTTTTCTTGTTTATGAACTTCCACTGCTATGAGTATGAATCCCGAGTCCTTCTTGGTCATGCTGACAAAGTTTCATGAATTTATTTTTAAAAGTATAGACAGTGCAAATTAAAATGTCCTGTGGTGCCTCTCCTTCTCGAAGTCGGCCCGTTTGGCGTCCTACCCCCTTTAATTGGGATTTAATTATAACAAAGCATCCCCCCCCCCCAAAAAAAATATTCATTGTTCAGTGGGTCGTTACCTTAAAACGGTTCAAAAATGGTTCAAATGGCTCTGAGCACTATGGGACTTAACTTCTGACGTCATTAGTCCCCTAGAACTTAGAGCTACTTAAACCTAACTAATCTAAGGACATTGGAATCTGCGACCGCAGCGGTAGCGCGGTTCCAGACTGAAGCTCCTAGAATCGCTCGGCTACCCCAGCCGGCCTTAAAACGGGTTACTCTCATTGCACGCGAGTTATAAAGCGAAAATAAATAAATACGAAAATTTTGTAACCAGCAATATGGCGTTTCCCCTTGTTTTATTGAAAGAAACAATATCTGTAACGATTCGTTCTCGGGACATTCGGTGCACTGGTGCTTAGAAACAGCATGTATTCGTAGAGTGTAACGGATAACACAAAACACACAGAATGTGGACTTCTAAGGAACATGACAACTACAGCATGGCCTCTTGCTTTCTGCCTGTGACGTGCGGAGCGTTCTTGCTTCATAATAGTTTCTCTCTGCGTGGCTCGTTGCCGAAAGATTGCAGAACTTATTTGGCGTTTTAAGTGATGAAATGGCTCCTGAGCGTGAAACAGCAGGAAGTCACTTGATGTCACGTCAGCGTTAGCCACCTAGTCCCGTGTGCCGACGGCTTTAGGGGCGACACCAGACAAAACCTACAGAGTGTTGCAGAGCCGGAAGTTTTTACTGCGGTGAAGGGAGCGCTCTGCACTGTGTGTCTCTGGTAATTGTGTAAGTTGGCAACGCGTAGCGACGGCTGTGCGCCCGCGAACACTCCAGTGAAGCGCAAACAAGGCGAGTGGCGGATAACACAGCGCCGGCGCGGCGGTTCCGGCCCACTGGCTCCGCAGGCCAGTCAGCTCTGAGTGCTGCTGCTGCCCTGATGGAGTCCGCCGGGCGGTGCAGCCCCCGCCCGGCCCCAGGGCCGGCTCTGGCTCTAGGTAAACATCCCCGGCGGGAGCGAGGTTTCCACTCGCTCTCCTCCGCCTCCGTCCCATCCCGTCTAATGCGCTGCAACAAAGTTGGCAGCGCGCATATATAATCAGCAAATCACGGGCGCCACGCCGGCGCATCGTCGCGGCGGAGTTCTCGAGTTTTAGCGTTATTGCTACGCCGAAGATGCGGCCTGCTCGATTCCCTAAATTTTTGCTCTGCATTACACACGAACGAGAGGAGAATAGGAATCTTATGTTTGAGCGCTAATAACGAAAATTAACAATGTTACTCATCGGCGCTCAACAGTATCTGGGTATGGGAATTGTTATTTGCGTCATTACTGGCTTGTTGACTCTAGCAAACATCAACAGCGTACCTTTAACGAGATTATGCCTCTCTCCATTGTTGAGTTACTGGCTTGTGGTTCAAATGGTTCAATGGCTCTGAGCACTACGGCACTTAACTTCTAAGGTCATCAGTCCCCTAGAACTTAGAACTACTTAAACCTGACTGACGTAAGAACATCACACACATCCATGCCCGAGGCAGGATTCGAACCTGCGACCGTAGTGATCACGAGGTTCCAGACTGTAGCGCCTAGAACCGCTCGGCCACCCCGGCCGGCTATTGGGTTGTGTCTAAAAGTCTTGGTTACCAGCAGAAGTTTACGCACAAAACTACGCCAAACTTATGATTTATTATCGTTATTACTCTTCTATTCCCGATTTATACGAATACGATACCTAGGTGTTTTATAATACTTACCATCTGCTTCTAACGTATGAACAACCAACAATTTTGAGAAAGAGAGAAATTGTATGAAACTAAAGAGAGCTTCAAATACACACCGAAACGCCAAGGAAGCTGGTACAGGAATGCGTCTTCAGATACAGAGATATGTAAACGGGTAGAATACGCCGCTGCGGTTGGCAACGCACATATAAGACAAAAGCATCTGGAGCAGTTGTCACATCGGTTACTGCTGCTACAACGGCAGGTTATCAAGGTTAATGGGAGTTTGAACGTCGTGTTATAGTCGGCCCACGAGCGATGTGACACAGCACCTCGGAGGCAGCGATTAAGTGGGGATTTTCCCGAACTATCCTTTCATGAGTGTACGGTGAAGACTCCGGTAAAACATCAAATCTACTACATCGTTGCGGCCGGAGAAAGATCTGCAGGAATGGAAGCAACGATGACTGAACAGAATCGTTCGACATGACAGAAATGCAACCCTTCCGCATATTGCTGCAGATTTCAATGCCGGATCATCAACAAGTGTCAGCGTGCGAACCATTCAACTAAACATTATCGATATGGGCTTTCGGAGCCGAAGGCCCACACGTGTACCCTTAATGACCGCACGAAATTGGACTGTTCATGACTGGAAGCCAGTTGCCTGGTCGGACGAGCCTCGTTTCAGATTGTATCGAGCGGATGGAGAGTACGGGTACGGAGACAACCTCATGAATCCACAGAGCCTGCATGTCTGCAGGGGATTGTTCAAGCTGGTGGAGGCTCTGTAAAGGTGTTGGGAGCGTCAAGTTGGAGTGACACGCGCCACCTGATACTTCTGGATACGGCTCTGACAGGTAAACGTTGTTAAGTATCCTGTCTGATCGCCGGCGTCCATTGATGTCCGTTGTGAATTCGAACTGATTTGTGCAATTCCAGCAGGACAACACGACACCCCACACGTTCACAATTGCTACAGAGTGGCTCTAGGAACACTATTCTGAGTTTCAACACCTCCGCTGGCCCACAAACTCCCGAGACATGAACATTATTGAGAATATCTGTGATGCCTTGCAGCGCGCCACTCAGAAGAGATTTCCATCCCCTCGTACACTTACGGATATATGGACAATCCTGCAGGAGTCATCGTCTCAGTTCCCTCCGACAGTACGTCAGGCATTAATCGAGTCCATGCTACTTCGTGTCTCGGTACTTCAGCGTGTTCGCGGAGGCCCTACACGATATTAGGCAGGCATACCAGTTTCTCTGTCTCTTCAGTGTAAATGTGGCTAGTCTCACAGACAAAAATTGAACGAAGCCAAAATTAGAGTAAGGTGAGACAAGCTTGATGCAATCAAAGAATTGAAAAGCATAGTTCTATCGACCTACTTTACAGATAATCGTAAGAAGTTTTGATCATATGTTAAATCAGTAAATGGATCGAAGCCAACTGTCCGTAGTGGCGTCGGAGCGCAGGGTGACACTCAGACGGCCGAAATGTTAAACATTTCTTCCAAAACGGCTCACTGGGGAAGATCGCACTGACTGCAGTGGTGCTAACGTCAGAATGACAGATAAAGAAACAAGTTGCACAAAACTGTGGGACATAAAAGCATCTGAAGTCGTCAGTAGAGAGGCCACTGGATCTCGTGGGATACCTGTACTATACCACTTAGAGTATGCAAGAGAACCTGCTTCTCTTGCAGTAGCAGTATGCCATTAGGTTTGTAAGACCTGTTGGGTGTCAGTTGAGCTGATTTGCATACACTTACGGTGATATAAGTCCAACGCATACTGACCTACTGAGAAGGGAAGCACCCCACAAGATACTGCAGTTTTTAAGAAAAAAGGGCTTATTAAATGATAATTAACGGGGGTGGCCGAATCATGCATGAAAATATGTGTACCACACCCCGCATGGGTATATTAATGAGAAGAGGGGTCATCTGTAACAAAAACAAGGTTTAGTACGGTAAAGCATCAACACGCAAATTACACATTGTGATAGGGATATTAATGTTTAATAAATGCACAATAGGTTACAAGTGTGAACCGTAATCTTGGGACAGATGAATGAGAGCAAAGTTATGGGAATAATTTGTGATTACCGCAATTGACTAAAAGACTGATTAGTGGATTAAAGACAGAACACAGGAAAACTAATAATATCATCACTAAGATCGCCAAACCGAATGATGGAAGCAAATAGGCAGCTGCAAAACGTTTGAATTGTGCAGTTAGCTCTTGATGAGAGTTAATTAACATCGCATCCATACTGAGTTTGTGATCGCAATGCTGGCCCGTTGTTATCACACGCATACAGTGTAAAGCTGGAAATAGGCAGAAGTAACGGTCGGAGATACTGGCACTATCCTTTCATCTGTACTCAGCACTAAAATGGAGAGATTCTTCGATATGACACCTGGTCTCGTCTGGCTAAAAGTGAGTTCTCTTTGGTCACCCATCGGCAAATAATTACTCCACGGTCTCCCAGCAGCTAGTGTCTTGTCCTAGTGTTCTGAAACCTGGTTGGTTCTGCTACAGTAGGAATCCCGCCAGACAGCCGTCGGAGACATTGCGAGTTTTGTGCAGTATTTACTTTGTAAAAATGATTTAATAAAGCTTATACTCCAGCGGATTTTGCTACAACACAACCAGTGGTGCTGTGGCATCGGGAGGTTAACAGAAAAACCTCTCCCACTCAATGGTATGATTCCGATGATTAAATGCTATACCTGGCTCGGATATGTATCTTTTCTAAAAGGATTCTTCCCCGTGATTTGATCGATACGGCTTTTCGGCAGATAACTAGGCGTCCCTTCGTACTTCGTGAGAATGGAGGAACCGAATTCTGGTGTCTTCTTAAAAATTAGTTTTCATGAGATTCATCTTAATTTTGGTAACAAGCAGCGACGAAAAAATGTTAGAAACACCAAGTATTGGAGAATGTTATTCCATGGTGTACCGAACCTCTTTCCTGTATTGAATGCTCCGTTCTTATAGGTCAGCGGTTAAATATTGTTTCTACGTTGTTTTTCCAGGACGAGTATGTTAAGTTTTCAGAGAATCACTGTGTTACTGGTGACAGAAGGACAATAAAACAGTTAAACGACCGACAAACACTGGAACACTTTTCCGCCACACTGCATTTTTCTCGTTAGACCTTCTTTTCAAGTTTAGAGTTATGAGTACGGCAGGGGAATTTTCTACTTAGATATGTGTAAACTTCTGCCACCTGTCTACTAATTTATATCCATCGTTAATTATCACTATAACAAACTACCAGATTACTGGTGGTCAGTCATTTCTCCAATAAAAATTGATTGAAAATATTTTTTAAGCCGTTATCAAGTGTTACAGAAATAAGTGGGAAGACAGACTAAGACCTGCAATAAATTTCAGCTAGTGGTAAATAGTACTCTGTTCATGAATCACAAGAGAAAAGGTCGGCGGGGGGAGGGGGCAGGGGAAAGGGGGGGGGAGGTGTAATCGGGATGGGGCAAGGAAGATACCAGCTGGTGTACAACACGGTGAGGCTGAGAGTCTGAAATACTGGATTGCAAGGCGTCCGGGGAAGGTTTAGTGATGATAAACCTTCAAAGAATTGTCAGGAAAAATCAGAGTTTAAAGATTTGGGGTTGGTGTATGACTGAGGTATAGTGCTGTGGTCTGAAGTTCTATGAGACTATAGAAATTGCAGTAATGAATACTATAGTGCGTAGTCCTGATGATGAGGAATGGGCATCTCTATAAAGGTCAAGCGCATAGGTTGAACAGATAAATATAGATATAAAGAAGATAACTGCAAAGCAGTCCTAACTAAAGAAGAGAGACAAAGAAGGAAGTCTAAAAATGTTCAGGAAAATAGACACATACGTTACTTGGAAACGGAATCACTAGAAAGTGCAGAGAAAATAAGCAAAATAAGCAAAAAGTTCTGGCGGACGAGAATTATAATTGGGATTGAAAATACGGCTTCATTTCTAAGATTGTAGGCACTGAAAAATGAAATAAACCTTACAACTGAAGCGGTATTTTGAATCTACAATCCTGTAATTCTTCTTCACTTTTTTAAAGAATGATAACGTTATCGGCGAATCTTATAACTGAAATATTTTCACCATAAATTTTGATACTACTTTTGAACCTTTCTCTTATTTCCGTCATTGCTTCTACGACGTGTAGATTGGACGGTAGGGACAAAAGAATGCACAAATGTCTTACACCATTTTTAATCCGAGCACTTCCTTCTAGATCTGCCCGTGTTATTCTTCCCTCTTGGATATTATACATATTGTATACCACCCGTCTTTGCCTGTAGCTTACTCCTGTTGTAATTGTTTTGGTCTGCAATCCGGAGGCTGATTTGATGCAGCTCTCTATGCGACTGTATTCTGTGTAAGCGTCTTCGTCTCGGAAAAACTACTGCCATTTCATATCTTTCTCAGAATTTGGAACATCTTCCACCATCTTACTTCGTCAAACGCTCTTTCTATGCCTATAGATCCTACAGACATGCCTTAATTTTTCTTGCTTTGCTTTCAGTGTCAGGTGCAATGTCAGAACAGCAACTGTGATGCCTTCATCTTTCCTGAAGCCAACATGATTGTCATCCAACAGATTCTCAACTTTCTTTTCCGTTCTTCTGTACATTGTTCTTTTCAGCAGCTTAAATTCAATAGCTGTTGAGTTTATTGTGAGGTAATCTGTTCTTGCCATTTTCGGAGGTGTTCATCTGAAAGTCTGAAGGTACGTCGTCAGTTTCATAGATTCTGGCACCAAATTCAGTAGTCTTTTGGTTGCCATTTTCCCTCTGATTATAGACAATTCGATGTAAAGATATCTACTGTCCCTAAATAAAACAGTCTTCGTTGCAAAATCTTTTTATTTTCAGGAAATGATGCGTTTCGCACTTTTTGACATCGTCAAATTGGTTCAGGTATGTTAAGTTACAATACATAGACTAAAATGGAAATGTGGAGTTAGTATAAAAAAAATAAAACGGCTAAGTTCCAGCCTGTGCAGCCATCTCCACAATTAACAATAACTGTAAAATTAGGTAAAAAATTAATGTTCGTTCATTAATGCCCACATATGGCATTAAGATAAAATTTTACGGTCAACCATCATCATATTGCCATGGAATGAATAAAATCATTGCGAAACCTGGAACCGGGAATACAACATCAAGTATAACTACAGTGTCTGACGGACAGGAAAACTACGACAAATGAAGAATAATTTAAGAAATCTTACGTAATACGGTGGCAACAGCGTTCTTGGCGTACACAGCATGGAGCGTTGCGTTCAGCTGACAAATAGCAGAAACGCCGTCCAGAACAGAAGACGTCAACCCTCCAAGCCGGCCACACAAACATAGAGCAGTGGAGGCAGGTTTGTAAGACCGTAGTAGTAGACATTAAAGGTAGATGGCGTTGGCTAACCAACGTGCTTACAAAAAGCGATTGCATAACTAAATTACTTGTGCGGAATACAAATTAGGTACAAACAGTGAATTATTAAATTTTTATTTAGTGCAATAATATTAATAAAATAAATGCAAAGACACAAAATAAGTAGGATAAAAATATATGTATATAGAGTAAAATTTTAAAACTTGTCAAGCAGCGAAACTCTAAGTGATGCTAAAATATTACTCAGATCCATAAAACCAGTTAAAAGAAGTTGTTGATGTTGTGGTCTTCAGTCCTGAGACTGGTTGGATGCAACTCTCCACGCTACTCTATCCTGTGCAAGCTTCTTCATCTCCCAGTACGTACTGCAGCCTACATCCCTCTGAATCTGCTTAGTGTATTCATCTCTTGGTCTCCCTCTACGATTTTCACCCTCCACGTTGCCCTCCAATACTAAATTGATGATCCCTTGGTGCCTCAGAACATGTCCTACCAACCGATCCCTTCTCCTAGTCAAGTTGTGCCACAAACTTCTCACCAATCCTATTCAACACCTCATTAGTTATGTGATCTATCCATCTAATCTTCAGCATTCTTCTGTAGCACCACATTTCGAAAGCTTCTATTCTCTTCTTGTCCAAACTATTTACCATCCATGTTTCACTTCCATACATGGCTACACTCCATAGATATACTTTCAGAAACGACTTCCTCACACTCAAATCTATACACGATGTTAACAAATTTCTCTTCTTCAGAAACGCTTTCCGTGCCATTGCCAGTCTACATTTTATATCCTCTCTACTTCGACCATCATCAGTTATTTTGCTCCCCAAATAGCTCGATTCTTACAACTGCCATCTGGTTCCTGTACAAATTGTAAATAGCCTTTCGCTCCCTGTATTTTACCCCTGCCACCTTCAGAATTTGAAAGAGAGTATTCCAGTCAATATTGTCGAAAGCTTTCTCTAAGTCTGCAAATGCTAGAAACGTAGGTTTGCCTTTTCTTAATCTAGCTTCTAAAATAAGTCGTAAGGTCAATATTGCCTCACGTGTTTCCGTATTTCTACGGAATCCTAACTGATCTTCCCCAAGGTCGGCTTCAACCAGTTTTTCCATTCGTCTGTAAAGAATTCACGTTAGTATTTTGCAGCTGTGACTTATTAAACTGATATTTCGGTAATTTTCATATCTGCCAACGCCTGCTTTCTTTGGGATTGGAATTATTATATTCTTCTTGAAGGCTGAGGGTATTTCGCCTGTCTCATACATTTTGCTCACCAGATGATAGAGTTTTGTCAGGACTGGCTCTCCCGAGGCTGTCAGTAGTTCTGATGGAATGTTGTCTAATCCCGGGGCCTTGTTTCGACTCAGGTCTTTCAGTGCTCTATGAAACTCTTCACGCAATATCGTATCTCCATTTTCATCTTCCTCTACATCGTTTTCTTTTTCCATAACATTGTCCTCAAGTACATCGACCTTGTATAGACCCTCTATGTACTTCGTCCACCTATCTGCTTTCCTTTCTTTGCTTAGAACTGGGTTCCCATCTGAGCTCTTGATATTCATACAAATGGTTCTCTTTTCTCCAAAGGTCTCTTTAATTTTCCTGTAGGCAGTGTCTATCTTACCCCTAGTGAGATAAGCCTCTACATCCTTACGTTTGTCCTCTAGCCATGCCTGCTTAGCCATTTTGCACTTCCTGTCGATCTCATTTTTGAGACGTTTGTATTCGGAACAAAAAAGGTAGCGTCACATTCACAATAAAAGCTATTGGTGGACTGCAACAGTAGATACCATAATACTATTTTCTAAGCAACTGAGTGAATAAAATACATTTTCCTGTATTAGAGTGTTTCAGCATTTCAATTTTCTCTAAATGATCTAGCGTTTTTCCTTTACTGGTGGTGTGGAGTACATGTAAACATAACCAGAACACTAATAGAATTATGGTGACACATTCTGTATTGTAGGTCAGTGTGTCCAATGACAAGTGTATTTCGTTGGTTTTTAAAACTACTAAAATATCGCTTTCTTCTAAGATATTCATTATCTTCTCGTTCTTTGCATGATGATGGATTTGGTGTTTATCGTAAAAATGTTTCATCTTTGTCTTTTTTGCTATGCAGCGCTCATACTTTTGGGTTATTTTCGTTAGATAGTGTGCAGTCTTTTTTCAGTCGAATAATAATATTACTTTTGGTTTGCCCGACGTGTAGGTATCATTTTACGGTCGTCAAAAGCAGTTTTGTAATTCCTCATTTATTAGATTCGTTTTATAATCTTCAAGGAATTTCAGTACTTTTTTCGGTGCGAATTCAGTACTGATTTTCGCATTTTTAAAAGTTCTGGTTATTTTGGGATTTACATTGTTAGTATAGAACGTGAAAGTGTGACATTAGTCTTCTGTCTTGCCCCCTCTCTCTTTATCACACGCTTTTTTTTTAATTTAATAGACCTTACCAAGTCTTTTTTCCAAAATCAAACAGTACGTCAGAACTGCCTCTCTGGTGGCTTTAGATTGTTATTTAGGTTATCTTGTTTCTAATTTTGATTTTTCTCATAACTTATTTTCTTTAAATACCTTATATTTTAAGTCAAACCGCCATTTAACACATCTTTAATGTCCTTTTCCATTAATGTGACTATTTCTCTAATCTGCAACTTGCATACATGAACTGATTGTTAGACAGTTCTCACATTTACACACCTTTGCTGTCTCTTTCTGAATTTGTAGACGGTATTCTTCTAAAAGTACTATAGTGTGTGTACAGTAGTTTGGTTATCACTTCTTCCAATGATTTTAGGAATTCCGTCGAAATGTTCCTTATTTGTTCGGAGTTTTTCCAAAGGTCTGCTAAGATTTAACAGAAAACCGCAGTAAAGTATTTCATTGTTATAATTTGGTTTTTTATATAAAAGGCAAACAATGATCAGTTTGAGGGAATTCTAACATTTTCAAGTGTTTGGGAAAAGGAAATTCAAATTATTCAGTAAAATTTTAAACTTTCCCTATTATTACTGCAAGAGGTGCTCTCTTACATGAGCGGTAAAATGCGTCAATGAAATGAAGTACGTTGAGAGGCAAATGATGAGCCACTTGACTCGGGGCACTTAAGCCAGATGCTCTTGGAGCTGAGGCGCCCTCGTGATGGCAAAGCACTGGAGAGAATTTATTCAGGACGGTAGTCGCCTTCATCACACAAATTTCTACTTACAAGTTTTGAGTACTTTTCCTATTAAGAGGATACCGAGACGAAATGACGTGTTTCATTTTCGGAAAAAGCAAGAACTAATGTTTTTACTTTCCCCAGACGCATCTGCAAAAGAAAGGGTAAAATCTTTCCGCGTGCATCTCTACACAATCTACGGTTGAGTTATCGGACAGTGTCACGGTTTTTTGCCTGCGCCATGTCGATGTTGTTGCGTGAGTTAGACGGCACGGTTCGCAACGTCGAGCGTCGAGGTATCTGGTATCCACAGCAATACAGTAGGTCATTGCTCCACACTGCAACTCTGTACACGGGGCACGTGTATACGACTGGAGACGGTAAATACCGGACGCACCATCGAAAGACGGGAGAATGGTCACCTCACTAAAAGTGAACAGAGCAAATCTTTTCAATTTGCCGTTGGCAGTAGCAAAATGATTACGGAACTACTCAATCCAACATCAGATATAACATCATTCTTACACTAAAGAGCCAAAGAAGTTACTACAATTTCCTAATATCGTGTAGGGAACCCGCGCACTGGAGAGAACTGACACCAGGTATCCTGTAGCGCTGTCTGTAGTTTCGTAAGAGTACGGGGGGATGGAGATCTCTTCTGGACAGCACGTTGCAAGGCATCCCAGATGCCGTCAATGATGCTCATGTCTGGGGAATTTGGTGGTCAGTGGAAGTGTCTAAACTCAGAAGTGCCTCTCTGTAACAATCCTGGACGTGTGGGGTGTCTCATTGTCCTGCTGGAGATGCCCTAGTCCGTCAGAAAGCACAATGAACATGAATGGATGCAGGTGATACGACAGGATGCTTACGTACGTATCACCTGTCTACATCTACATCTACATCTACATGACTACTCTGCAATTCACATTTAAGTGGTTGGCAGAGGGTTCATCGAACCACAATCGTACTATCTCTCTACCATTCCACTACCGAACAGCGCGCGGGAAAACCGAACACCTAAACCTTTCTGTTCGAGCTCTGATTTCTCTTATTTTATTTTGATGATAATTCCTGCCTACGTAGGTTGGGCTCAACAAAATATTTTCGCATTCGGAAGAGAAGGTTGGTGACTGAAATTTCATAAATAGATCTCGTAGCGACGAAAAACGTCTTTGCTGTAATGACTTCCATCCCAATTCGCGCATCATATCTGCCACACTCCCTCCCCTATTACGTGATAATACAAAACGAGCTGCCCTTTTTTGCACCCTTTCGATGTCCTCCGCCAATCCCGCCTGGTAAGGATCCCACACCGCGCAGCAGTATTCTAACAGTGGACTTGCATCTTCTAAGTGTCCTGCCAATGAAACTCAACCTTTGGCTCGCCTTCCCCACAATATTATCTATGTGGTCTTTCCAACTGAAGTTGTTCGTAATTTTAACACCCAGATACTTAGCTGGATTGACCGCCTTCAGAATTGAACTATTTATCGAGTAATCGAATTCCAACGGATTTCTTTTGGAACTCATGTGGATCACCTCACACTTTTCGTTATTTAGCGTCAACTGCCAACTGCCACACCATACAGAAGTATTTTCTAAATCACTTTGCAACTGATACTAGTCTTCGGATGACCTTACTAGACGGTAAATTACAGCATCATCTGCGAACAACCTAAGAGAACTGCTCATATTTTCACCCAGGTCATTTATATAGATCAGGAACAGCAGAGGTCCCAGGAAGTTTCCTGCTGAAAACCTCATAACACTTCAGATTTACTCGATGATTTGCCGTCTATTACTACGAACTGCGACCTTCCTGACAGGAAAAAACGTATCCAGTCGCACAACTGAGACGATACCCCATAGGCCCGCAGCTTGATTAGAAGTCGCTTGTGAGGAACGGTGTCAAAAGCTTTTCGGAAATCTGGAAATACGGAATCAACTTGAGAAACCCTGTCGATAACGGCCATTACTTCGTGCGAATAAAGACCTAGCTGCGTTGCACAAGAACGATGTTTTCTGAAACCTTGCTGATTACGTATCAATAGATCGTTCCCTTCGAGGTGATTCATAATGTTTGAATACAGTATATGCTCCAAAACCCTTCTGCAATCAGACGTCAGTGATATAGGTCTGTAGGTAGATGGATTACTCCTACTACCCTCCTTAAACACTGGTGCGACCTGCGCTATTTTCCAATCTGTAGGTACAGATCTACCGGTGAGCGAGCGGTTGTAAATGATTGCTGTCAGAGTCGTATCTAGACGTATCAGGGATTCCGTATGAATCGAACTGCACACGCTCCACATTACTATCCACAAGCTTGAACAGTCCCCTGCTCACATGCAGCTCCATTGATTCATGATGTTGTCCCCATACCCGTACACGTCCTTCTGCACGATGCAATCTGAGACTCTTCAAACCAGGCAATATGTTTCCAGTCATCAACAGTCCAAACTCGGTGTTGACTGGCTCAATGGGTGCCGTGCAGTCATCGAAGGTACATGAGTGGGTCTTCTGCTCCGAAAGCCCATATCGATAATGTTTAGTGGACTGATTCAGCACGCTGACACTTGTTGATGCCCCAGCTTTGAAATCTACAACAATTTGCGGAATGGTTGCACTTCTGTCATTTTGAACGAGTCTTCGTTTGTCCCGTTCTCGTAGGATCTTATTCCGACCATAGCTAAGTCGGAGATTTGATGTTTTACTTAATTCCTGATATTCACTGTACACTCGTGAAATTGTCGTATGGGAAAATCCCCACTTCATAGCTACCTCAGAAATGCTGTGTCCCATTGCTCGTGCGCCGACTATAACACCATGTTCAAACTCACTTAAATCTCGATAAGCTGCCGTTGTAGCAGCAGTAACCGATCTAACAACTGCGCCAAACACTTGTTGCCTTATACAGGCGTTGCCGACGGCAGCGCCGTATTCTGCCTATTCACATACCTCGTTATTTGAATACGCATGCATACACTATTTCCTTTGACGCTTCAGTGTATAATCTGAAGAGTGTGACACAGTATTATATTACCGTGATTGAAAAATTATGATACGTTGTGTATTCACCTTCACAATCAACAACTAGGTTTGAGATTGTAATCATCAAAAAAACATACTATTCGTTGACAACGTTAGATCGAGCCGCTTAAAAATGTTATTTTGAAGATCTTGGTTGTACTATCGATACCATTACCTACCTAGTGTAACTTGGTGATTGGGTACGGGAACAAGCAGTTTAAAATCTGTGATGTGTTTATGTGCAGAGAAAAGGAAAATGTTGCTCCGGAATGCTAGAAGAGACGTGTCAGATATTTATATGAGACTAATGGCAATACAAATAGTCCTTTAACAATAAAGTAATATTCGGTACTCTTTCGGTCTGTTATCAAAAAATGGCTCTGAGTACTATGGGACTTAACATCTGAGGTCATCATTCCCCTAAAACCTAGAACTACTTAAACCTAATCAACCTAAGGTCATCACACACATCCATGCCCGAGGAAGGATTCGAACCTGCGACCGTAGCGGTCTCGCGATTGCGGACTGAAGGCCCTAGATCCGCTCCGCCACAGCAGCCGGCCCTGTATGTTATCTGATGGCCTATCACGAAGGACCCTTTCAAGCATAAAATCAACATTAGATTATTGCTATCTTCTTGTAACCAAATGCGCTTTTGTACCTTCATAACTATCGTGAAACCATTCTGAAGTTTCAGTGTGCAAGCAGCCGTTATGGAAGAAGTTAATTCAGTAATTTTATTCGATACATAGAATGAAAGTAGATCTTCCTAATAGTTTTGCGATTATCTCAGGAAAATACCTAACAGGAAGTTCTTCCTAGAACTGTAAGTCCACCACTACTCTTTACTCTCAATCTCTACGACGTATACTGAGGAAGTGAGTTAGATTTAAAATACGTTAATCGCTAAGATTAAACTGAGGGTCTCCTCTGGAGGCAAACCCTTACTTCTAGCAGACAGACAGCCATCAATACAGCCTTTAATGTTACTCTTCGCAACGTAACTGAACAGCTACGTTTCGCAAACTACAAAGCTATGTACTATGAAAAGATACCTGGTCAGAACTTGGTAACGTATTCAGCTCGTCGCAAAGATCATCAGTTACCGCTAAACCGGTAAACCTTCAGTCATATTTCATGCAAACACTAGTGCAAAACTTAAAACTCAAGGGTGACCATACCAGTACCTTGCTAGGCCTTACCTCACAGCTGCTGTAACGGGAAGTCTAGAAATAACCCTCCGTCTCTAATGAGTTCGATGTCGACGAGACGTAGAACGCTTATGTTCTTTCCTTTGTTTTTAGAAGTAGCCGAGACGTGACACTCGGAGGGATCGTAACTGTAACATGTGGATAATAAATACACACATTCAACGTCGACGTGATCAATAAAACATAGTAAGTTCATCTTCTCACCTCTTGCTCGGGCACCAATACCCTGCCACCAGACTTTATTGCCTTCTGGTTGTAAGGCTTGCTCATTTCACTTGCAGTCTGGTTTCATATACTTTAAATACATTTAACTCATGCCTAAAGATGCTTCTTATTTCAGTCGTACGACTATAATTTGCTGTTCTTCTCAGGAATTTCGTTTTCGTTGTTTGAATATTTCACTTCTCCTTTATGTGTAGAAAATAGGTGTCAGAACCATGCTACAGCATACGAATTTCTATAATTTTATAAAATTTCATTGTATTTCCTTTTCGTATGGGATCTGTTTTTTTGTAGACTCTTCATCGTGGTAATATATCAGACACCGTAAAAACTTAAATATGCTATGCTGCGATCATGGTATTGCCCATTTACAATCATTGAATTGTCTGGGAACTCTCTTTGACTAATTTGAGATTCAGTTCTTCAAACCCAAGACAAAGAGAAGCTACAGGGCTAAGTATACGTCAGTATCGTTGTCCGTAAGTAAGACCAGATCGCGAGCAATTAAAATTATATTTGAAACTCTATTGTTAATTCCAGAGTGTTTTACGCCACTTATCCAGTCATTTATATCATTGTCAGTATATATATATATATATATATATATATATATATATATATATACATATAAACAGTTAAGTGATAGACAACACCTCATTTGTGACTGTAGCTGATCTCCTCCATTGTCAACATAGGTGGTAGTGTTCTTATGTAAGCCTATCTTGACTGCTATTCAATGAAATGGCTTGCCCTTGTCTTTCATTCCTTTGGAAACTTTTTTCTTGAAACTGTGTAATGCTTCCATGTACCCATTCCGTAAAATATCGATTTCTAAGTTGAATACACTTCTTTCTGGATTAATTATTTTAAGTTTAATATACAGTCGCTAAAAGAATATCGTTTCTAGGTATCTTCAGACTACATTCCTCAATGTATCCGTTATTAGACCAATGTTCAGTTATAAGACCAAAGGAAGAAATGCAACGTACTACTTGATTTTACTCCATGATTATTCATTTAATCGTCATAAGCAGTGAAGAAATGTGGCGTAGGACTTCTTATCAGGAGGAGCAATCCGGAGAGATTTGAAGTGGCTCTCTGGGATAGCCAAATAATGATGCACATCTCTAAAAATTATTATAAAAAATGTTTCAAGAAGGAGTACAGTTACTGCAAATAGTATGCAGTTATTCAGAAATGTGTACTTAATTCATACCAAGATACCTAGTGCGTTTCATAACCCCTCTTCCAGCAGAAATGATGACAAACATTCATTCACGTCATATGCTGACACAGCAATATCAGCTTAATACCTGTGAGTCCAACCATCTTCACTATGAATTTCATCTACTCTGTTCTTAAAATTTTTTTCTTCTAAGCTTTTTAATTTTCTAATATATACTCCCGAAAAAGAAATTAGTGCACCCTTTTAGAGGTTTCCATTTCACTCAAGATTTATTGTTGCCCCAATGCATATGGAGTACATGAAATGATTACATTTACAAGTGGTTCTGGGGCACCAGGTATCGACCTGTGGTGCAACAACCATATAGGTACGTGGTGTAGTCTCCTAGAGAGCCAATGTAGACGCTGACTCTGGCATCTTGTCGATCGTACAGATGGCGAATACCGTTCTGGGATACGTTATGCCACGCTTGCTCGGTCTGTTCACGTAGATCTGTAAGTGTTGTTGGTTGACGAATTTCACGACTCACTTCTCATCCCATCATATTCCACACGTGCTTGACTAGAGACCGTGGAGATCGTGCTGATAGAGCGTACTGAGTTTCACAGGATGTGTGTGGGCGAGTATTATCCTGTTGGAACACTTCACCTTCCTGTTGCAATCTACCAACATTCTGCGCTTATCGAGCGCTGGTTAGCATCCCCTCCAGAATAACCAAATCTGAAAGAGGTTTGTTACTTATCGTACTCCAGACTATTAGGCTTGGGTTTGGGCCGGTATTTCTTGGACGAATGCACTCTACAGGACAGCACTCACTAGGTCTACGTTTGTGACACCTGTTTTCGATTTATTTTGTATCTATATCGATATATCTATATTGATTTGTAGTGTTGCTTATGTAGAGTGTGCTATCTACCATGGAAATTCTTTGACAACGAATACATACTTCAACTATGAGAACTATTGAAGGATGTTGTTCAAAATGTCCTTGTGAATTTAAATAACTGCTGGAATGACTGTTATATAATGGACTGTAAGCCACTTGGTCCATAGTTAGGGAACGTAGGGTTGAATGTAAAAGGTGTTGGGAAGCCCCGCACCTACGGAAGTAGCCTGGTGGAGTGGAAAAGATGTGGTTGACACATGAGTGGAAATTTGTCCTCTGTGACGGGTAAGGAGTCTGGGCTAAGCAGTGCTGTGGTTAACATCTCGCTAGCTGTAGCGGATCATTGTGGCTCATAGTAATGGAGTTTTGATGCCTGAGGAGCTTGAGATCAATATTTTCGCGCCTAGGATGCTCCATTTGGTTATCATGGCATGGTTTTTGGCCCCGTAAAAATATAATTCTGACACCAAGAAGATCTGCATCGCCGCCATACTAACGCCCACTGCAAATTACGCCACCAGTAGCTCAAATGGTTCAAATGGCTCTAAGCACTATGGGTCTTAACATCTGAGGTCATCAGTCCCCTAGAACTTAGAACTAGTTAAACCTAACTAACCTAAGGACATCACACACATCCATGCCCGAGGCAAGACTCGAACCAGAGCCAGTAGCAGAAGCGCGGTTCCGGACTGAAGCGCCTAGGAGCACTCGGCCACAGCGGCCGGCGGGTGTTTGTTAGCTTTGAGATTATACAGAAAAGTGATACTAATTTTACAGGTTTAGACATTGACTACGGCTTCACACCTACGTGCTCATCCTAGCCGAAGTTATGTATGCATTTGATATTTACTTGTGCTTTTGACTCTATTAAAAGTGTTAACGTTACATGCAGTACCGAGGTGCTCAACCACACCTACTCCTACTTGCTCTCTTCACTCTCGACCTATGTTGCAGAAGCAGTTCACAGGAGCAGAACAACGTCCGCCCATCCAGACGGGATACAAAATTTCTAATGTGTGAGTTATAATGTTTAAAGTTCAGTCTTATAATTTGAGAAATACTCCTCTTCCAGAGTGCAGTTACTGTCTTAAACGATGTGCCTTAATTGAAAATCTGCCTGAATGTAGTAAATTTAATATGAATTGAAAAAGTTTGTTAATTGTTGCATTTACGCAGTTTGATCAGATTTACGAGGTTTTATCAGTGTTCATTTCATGAGAAAGTGTCTGAACTTTAATTTTGTGTGGTGTTGGCATTTGCACAGACAATTATATTTCAGTAGGTTAAAGGACAGCATATCGAAGTACATTAGTTATTTAAAGATTTATAGTTTGTTGTGCTTTACATACCTGATAATGAAGCAAGGCAAAGGCTCCTTCAGAGCCAGTGTAGTTAGATTTGCATTCTGTTTAATTGCTTCAGATCGAACTTAAGGAAGAAATATTTGCTGTGTTAGCTATTCTACTGCAAGTTGGTCAATACACAGGCGTAGAGACCGTATACTAAGAAATGATGTTATAGAGTATGATCATTAACAGACTCCCTGATTTATATCAGAATCATTTCACGCTCTTCCCTGTTTAATATTACTTCTAGTTTCATGTGTATTGGCAGTTAGTTCTATAAACGGTTGCATCTAGTTCGTTTAAGGTAGTGTTGTTGGGAGCTTTATGTTACTATTTACTATCTCACTGGCCACTCCTTTGTCTGGCTTACTAGTTAGTAGCACATTTATCTGCAAGATTAGGTCACTGTGAACGGGTATAAAGAAAGAGTTTAGTGTGTGTGTCAAGGAAGGTTAGGTTAGCGTTAGCAGTGCCTTCTGCTTAATTATATTGCTTGACACAAGGATCCCCAATTAGGCTAGCGACCTATATTAATATGTAATGTTACAACTAGATTCTGTGCTGGGAAAACGTCTTTTCCCCGACTCACTTGTTTACTGTTAGTTATACTCTACTGGAGTGTTTCGGAAACGAATCCCAGTTTCATTGTTCTGTTTCCATTAGCTTATCTCAGAGTCACAACTCATCAAAAATTCTTCGCACAGGTATAACGTTAGCATCGATTGCCGTTTAAGATGACCTGTGTTACCGTTACACGTTGTACACGCAAACGTCCATCACTCGCATGCAGATAGAATCTGCCTTCACAGTTGAAGACCACAGTTCGCCATCCCATCTGGCAGGTGATCCTCTGACCGAACCAGCCGATCCGTGCACGCCTAAGCGGTGGCGTGAGTGGAAGCTGGGCTAGAGGTTTGCGAGCCTGTAGTCCTACTGCGGATAACCGGTCCACAACACGTCGTGTCGACACTTCTGGGCTCGCAAACTCTCTTATCTGTGCTTTGGTAGCTGTACGATTTGCCACTGTCGCCCTTAAAGTATTACGATCCTGGTGGGCGTCTGTACTTGAGAGGACGTCGAGAACCTCGTCTACGAGTATGAGAATGTTCACGTGACCACCGATTGCAGCAATTTTCCGAAAGAACCATCCCACCATTCGGAGGGCCACATTTGACCCCTTTCAGACTCGCCCGGTTATCTGTAGGAGGCACGAGGGCGTCTCCATGGCATGGTTGACTACTTACTTCACACGCTTACATCACAGTGAGGCTTCTGGCTTGACCATCCCCTATTAAATGTTAAATACAGATGTCGCTCTGGTTGCTGTGCCACTACGCCATGTGTTGGCGGACGACGTTGAAACTGTTCTCAGTATGTTTACTATTCCCCGGGTGGCATTTGCCGTCTCCAGATCAAAAGATGTCATGTGGTATCCAAAGTTTTCGAAATCTGTTTGGGACTATTTGGCGTAGTTCGTTATGGGGTCAGTTGGTATAGCTACAACTATTCCCCACACAGTCCCATTAATGATAGAATAGCGGCTTACAGGCCCAATAAGAAGAAAACCCTATCTGCAGTCGATACGGGTGACACGGCTAATGCTGCCATGGCGAAGAGAAAATCTTCCCATAAAAACGTCGATTTAAATTTTCTTCTCGGATATCCAAGGTTTCTTGTCAGATGTGAGAGAATTCCGCAAGTGAAGACAGCTTGGCGTTTCTTTTTGACAGATCAAAGGCTGAAGAACCTGTACATGGCATACAGGTTTCACCTGCTAAGACGATGGTGAGATTTCTCATTTGACAGATTTCTCAAATCCTGGAGGACCTCAAACATGTACCAACAGGTCACATCGAACACGACTAACAACGAATGCCTCACAATCTCAAGGGCTTCCTGATCACCGTGAATACATGCAAATGACACTGTTGATATACCCGCCATTGCCCTGGGTAGAATGCAGAAACCAATGGCAACGAGATTCGTGTGTCCACCATGTGTAAAACAGAGAGAAATAGGGATGGCCACATAAGGATGATTAAATCGGTAAAACCAAAGTAACATAGTGCGAAAGTGGAAACCACCTGTTCAAATACACGAGCCGCCAACACCTGCAATCGTGTTTAATTTAAAACACTGAACTAATTCTGTCTGAATAATGACAAGTAGCAATAATAATACCGACTATTCCCGTTGGTATTTAGATTGTAGTAGACTGGCGCTGTACTATCATATTTTCGGTCATCCACAGTATTCCGAAGATGGAAAAAGCCGACAAATGCCAGAATTTTCACACAATCAGCTTAACACTTCGTGCATCCAAGCTGCTGACGAGAATAATATGCAGAAGAGTGAAAAAGAAAATTGAGGATCTGGTAGATGACGACCAGTTTGGCTTTAGGAAAGATAAAGGCACCCGAGAGGCAGGTCTGACGTTGCGGATGGTAATGGAAGTAAGACGTGTACATAGGAGCTGACCTGGAAAAGACGTTCGACAACGTAAAATGGTGCAAGATCTTCGAATTTCTGAGAAAAATGGCGGTAAGCTATAGGGAAAGACTGGTAATAAACAATAGGTTTGACCCAAGAGGAGACAATAAGATTGTAAGACCAAGAACGAAGTGCTCTGATTAATAAGGCTGTAATACCGGGATGCAATCTATGCCCGGTGAAATAAGTACGCCGGCCGGTGTGGCCGTGCGTTCTAGGCCCTTCAGTCTGGAACCGCGTGACCGTTACGCAGGTCGCAGGTTCGAACTCTGCCTCGGGCATGAATGTGTGTGATGTCCTTTGGTTAGTTAGATTTAAGTAATTCTAAGTTCTAGGGGACTGATGACCTCAGATTTTGAGTGCGATAGAGCTCAGAGCCATTTGAACCATTTACGTTGATTGATTCGCTAGTTTTTCAATAACATCGTACAAATAACTTTATCATAGGCTTCCTGAGAGAAATGAACCCTGAAGAGATTATCTTGCATTAAAATGTGCTACTAACTAGTAAGTCAGACAAACGGGTGCCCAGTGAGGTAGTAAATAGTAACATAAAGCTCCCAACAACACTACCTTAAACGAACTAGATGCAACCGTTTATAGAACCAACTGCCAATACACATGAAACTAGTAGTAATATTAAACAGGGAAGAGTGTGAAATGATTCTGACATAAAGCAAGGAGTCTGTTAATGATCATACTCTATAACATCATTTCTTAGTATAGGGTCTCCATGCCTGTGTATTGACCAACTTGCAGTAGAATAGCTAACACAGCAAATATTTCTTCCTTAAGTTCGATCTGAAGCAATTAAACAGAATGCAAATCTAACTACACTGGCTCTGAAGGAGCCTTTGCCTTGCTTCATTATCAGGTATGTAAAGCACAACAAACTATAAATCTTTAAATAACTAATGTACTTCGATATGCTGTCCTTTAACCTACTGAAATATAATTGTCTGTGCAAATGCCAACACCACACAAAATTAAAGTTCAGACACTTTCTCATGAAATGAACACTGATAAAACCTCGTAAATCTGATCAAACTGCGTAAATGCAACAATTAACAATCTTTTTCAATTCATATTAAATTTACTACTTTCAGGCAGCTTTTCAATTAAGGCACATCGTTTAAGACAGTAACTGCACTCTGGAAGAGGAGTATTTCTCAAATTATAAAACTGAATTTTAAACATTATAACTCACACATTAGAAATTTTGTATCCCGTCTGGATGGGCGGACGTGGTTCTGCTCCTGTGAACTGCTTCTGCAACATAGGTCGAGAGTGAAGACAGCAAGTAGGAGTAGGTGAGGTGTAGCACTTCGTTACTGCATGTAACGTTAACACTTTTAATAGAGTCAAAAGCACAAGTAAATATCAAATGCATACATAACTTCGGCTAGGATGAGCACGTAGGTGTGAAGCCGTAGTCAATGTCCAAACCTGTAAAATTAGGACCGCTGTTCTGTATAATCTCAAAGCTAACAAATACCAGCGGCCGCTGTGGCCGAGTGCTCCTAGGCGCTTCAGTCCGGAACCGCGCTGCTGCTACTGGCTCTGGTTCGAGTCCTGCCTCGGGCATGGATGTGTGTGATGTCCTTAGGTTAGTTAGGTTTAACTAGTTCTAAGTTCTAGGGGACTGATGACCACAGGGGTTAAGTCCTATAGTGCTCAGAGTCATTTGAACCATTTTTGGAAAGTACAGAATATTTGTGCTTGAATACTGGCAATCAGTTTAAGTTTACGAACACAGCGTCGCTTACGGATATTTACGACGGTAGGAGACCTCAAAAAGTCGTCTGTACGCCTGGTGGTGCTACCGCCGACGGTAACTGTCCATGAGTTTCAAGGTATATTGTCATTTGTTTTCACTGCTACCCGTGCTCTAACGAGAAAGCTCTGCACTATAGTGTCCTTCGACTTCATTGGATGCTGTGTACCTGAAGCGAGTTATAGTTTGTGTACTTCGCTTCCTAATCAAATGTTGTACCGAAGATATGACAGTGCGTTACGGATCAATGGTATAAGGATGCAAATGTATAAATATTGTTTATTCTGTTTCACTTGGAATGAATTTTCAGGTGTGCTCTTGGTTCAAATGGTTCAAATGGCTCTGAGCACTATCGGACTCAACTGCTGTAGTCATCAGTCCCCTAGAACTTAGAACTACTTAAACCTAACTAACCTAAGGACATCACACACAGCCATGCCCGAGGCAGGATTCGAACCTGCGACCGTAGCAGTCTCACGGTTCCGGACTGCGCGCCTAGAACCGCGAGCGTGCTCTTGGCCTTGGGTGCTGCGGAAAGTATGGAAGGAGCACAGGCTTTATACACAGAACGTTATCGGAAGAGACGAAGGCCAAATTAGGGAACATTTGCTGCTGATCGTCGAGTTCGTGAAAGGGGCACATCAGAGAGAGAGATTCCCACCCACGAGGTCGACCACGGGGAGTTCGCAGTCCTAGTTTCGAGGAACGAATACCGTAAATACCCGACAACAGTCCTTCAGATAGCGTACGCCCCATTGCTCATGCTCTAAATACTAGTTTAGCACTCCTTGGCGAACCCTATCAGATGATGATAATCATCCCTACAAGTTGTCTAAGGTACAGGCCCTTCTAACCACTGATTTTACAATTCGGAACGACTTGTTGAGATAAAGAATACTAATTCCTGACTTCGCAAACATTATTCCATGGATCTATGAATCGACTTTTACCAGCGAAGCAGTGTTCAACAGTCGCAGCTCTTATGTATAGTTTAGTGAAAATCCTCTGCGTAGGGCTATACACCATTTTCAGTAACGATTTTCAGTTAATGTTTCTTCTGGAAATTTTTCACAACCTAGTAGTGGGACCTTACATTCTTCCACAGCGTCTAACTGGTCATGTTTACCGCTTATTTCTAGAACACGCACTTCTCGGTCTTCTCGAAGACGTACTGCTTCAGATCAGAAGACGAATGTTCTATCAGCATGATGGGCCACCTCCCTATTTCACACATCGAGTAAGAACGTTCTTGGACAGGCAATATCCGGGACGTAATGGACCTGTTTACTGGCCTCCTTGTTCCCCAGATCTCACACTAGGAGATCTTATCTTCGGAGCCATGTGAAAGGTCTTGTGTATTAAACTCCTGTGAAACCTTTGCAACAACTTGTAGCTCGAATTGATATTGCTGCAGGAGACATAGGAGATAAAGCCAATGAGACATTACCCTATCTCCACCATTCCGTGGTTCGACGTCTTGGGTCACTCCTTCAGGTCAATGACGCACACCCCGTGTATTTACTGCAGTAATTACATTGCATTGTGAGGTTTTCCCCAGGTACAGACAAAGCGCTTTGACGTTGTCTAGCGCTCTAACTGTGAGTTAGAGACCCCACGTTCATATACTTAAAATGCTTGCCTATATCCAACTTTTCATCCCACATAAATTCTGTACTTATTTCTGAAATAACCAGTACATCGAAAATGCAAAGACTGAAATAAAAGAGAGCTTTAAGAGCTTGATGATGCCGCTCGCTTACTTATTTAGCAAAACCATAAAAAGAACGAGGATATTCATGCGTTATTCCTAGATCTGGAAAGGGCCTTCTCACGTGTCCCACATCAGTTTATTTAGAATGCGTTACTATCTCGCAATGTTGTTGGAACATACATCCGATGGATCCAACTGCTGTATCGAAATGTCTCCAGCAATGTCCGATGTACTGTGGGAACACCATACCCTTTTACTTTCAATGTCGGAGTACGTGACCTAGCGAAGTGGCGCAGTGGCTAGCACACAGGACTCGCATTCGGGCGGACTACGGTTCAGTCCCACATCCGACAACCCTGATGTAGGTTTTCCGCGATTTTCCTCAATCGCTCCAGGCAAATGCTGGGATGGTTCCTTTGAAAGGGCACGGTCGACTTCCATCCCCATCCTTCCCGAGACCGATGGCCTCGCTGTTTGGTCTCTTCGTCCAAACAACCTAAGCCTTCCCGGATTACGTCAGGATTCAGCAGCGTCACCTCTACTGTTTGTCCCCTGTATGGACACTGTGGCATACGACCTACAATCACCCCACTCTCGGTCATTCCAATATGCTGACGATGTTCTACTGGCAAGCGAGCAGCGTGAAGACGCAGCAATGGAATCAGCGACTTCGTAAATTTGGCCTGCGATTGAATATGAAGAAGACAGTACACATGTAGTGTGGCACTCAAACCGACGGGACCATCAAAGCCGGTGGAGAAGACCTGAAGAAAGTGGAGCAATTCAAAAGTCTTGGCTCACTCATATGCAGTCTACCGGAATTACGTGCAATTATGGCAATTATGCCTTAAGTCAACGGTTAATAGGACTGTAGTATGCCCAGTCGCACTTTATGGATCGGAGTTTTGGCCAACGACATCGAAACATGAGCACGCTCTCCACGTGATAGAAATACATATGCTCCGATGGTCCCTTGGGTTTACTCGATTGAACCATGCAATAACAGTCTACGGTCGACGACTATTAGGAAATTCATCCATCTCAGATAAACTATGGGATAGCAGGTTAAGATAGTACGGACAAGCAAAGCGTAGTAAAACAGATTCGGTGATAAGAAAACTATGCACATGGGCATGAACGTCCGACGATATCGCCGCAAACTTAATGCACGATAGATGCATCGTATCAAGGACATGGAATTCATCAGTACCACCTATGAAGATGTCCTTTGCAGACCCATGTGGACGCAGATGTGTCAACTAGCGGACCCTGCTCGTACGGGATAAAAGCTAAGATGAAGAAGAAGAAAGAAGAAGAGTTTGACGAAATATCAGTATTAAGTTTCGCTGATGCTATTAACAGAGAAAGTGACGAGGAATGAGACGATCTGTTGAATGAAACGGACAGAGTAATGAGTACAGAGTAATGATTGAGAGCAAATCGGACTACAGTAATGAGAAGTGACAGAAATGAGAACAGCGAGAAGCTTAATATTAGAATTTCGGAACACGAAGTACACGATGTCAAGGAATTTTACTACGTAGGCAGCAAAATAATCCATAATAGAAGGAGCAACGAGTACATAAAAAAGCAGACTAGCACTGGCAGAAAGAGCATTCCTGGCCAAGAGAAGTCAACTAGAATCAAACATAATTCTTATTTTGAGGAATAAATTTCTGAGAATGTATGTTTGTAGCGCAGCATTGTATGGCAGGGAGATATGGACTGTGGGAAAACCAGAACACAAGAGGATAGAAGCAGTTGAGCTGTAGTGCTACCGAAGAATGCTGAAAATTCGGTGGACTAATAAGGTAAGTAAGGAAGAGTGTCTCCGCAGAGTTGGGGAGGAAAGGAAAATACGGTAAACACTGACAAGAAGAAGGGACAGGTTGATAAGACATCAGGGAATAACATCATTGGTGCTAGAAGGAGCCGCAGAGCGTGAAAGCTGTAGAGGAGGACTGATGTTTCAGTACACCCAGTAAATAAATGAGGATGTAAGTTTTGATCGTTACTCTGGGATGAAAAGGTTGGAACAGTAGAAGAATTCCTGGCTGGCCGCATAAAAATAGGAAAAAAGGCGGAGTTTATTTTTCTTGAAGAATTCATTGTTTGTACATTTAGCTGCATGCCGTTGTTCACCCATTTAAGCAGTTATTTTTGTTCAACTGTTGTTTCTCCAGTTGGAATTTATTTTTTTGATGAATTTACTGTTTGAAAGAGAGCTTAATTAAAACAGTATGTTTTTCCGAAAATTGCTGTGTTCTGCCTAAATGTCCTATTTCATATCAGGTTATGTCAACCGTTATTTCTTCAGGAGGAATTTATTTGTGAGGAATTTATTATTTGAAAGAAAACTTATCTAAAGTTTTGATTAAAAAAATGTTTTTATTTAAAAATTGCTGTGTTCGGCATAAATATCCTGTTCCATATCAGGATATGTCAACTCACCCCTGGAGTTATGCAAAGTAACTGAGCACCCAGGATTAGCTGGCATTGTTAAACGCTTTAAAGAAAAGTGTTACCAAATACATATTTCATTAATGGGTTATACATGATTTTATTTTTAAAATGATAACCTATCTGCCGCGTTCACCAGAATCTCTCCAAGCATTGCACGAAGACATAGGAAAATCACAACCAAAATGAATTCGAAGTAATCCCAGTATCCCTTACTATACTGTGAGAATTACGTAGTAGAGTATTTCTCATACGTATAATAACCCAGGAAGAGCAACTGCAGATATTTCATGAAACTTTGATAGGCATTGTAGTTTAACTGTAAAAGCTTATCGAAGCCACTTTCTTCTTAATAAATAAATATATCACACGAATTTTGAGAAAAGTATTACATATGCACCACATAATTTATGTTCATTTTCAGAGAAAAGGGTTCTTTCTCAACATAATGCACTTTGCCTAACAGTTCCCCATGTGACTTAGGTATTTAAGAATTCTAAGAGGTTGGAGGCTCCTTTACGGTGTTTCTCACAAAAATCCTCTCGAATTTAACTACAGAAGAATGCTAATAGCTTCTGTTTCTACTTACTTTAGTAGATGTAAGTAGCTTAGTGTTACACTTTGGAGGAAAAGATCTATAACAATAATCAGATATCCGCGTTCATTCGGAGGTACTTGGGTTACATATTAAGTAACACCGTTGTGACGAATTACATCACACATGCAACGCAGGACGACGTGCAAATCAATAGTATGCTTTGCCCCCTTTAGTGTATTACTTTCGTAAGTACAATTAAGCAGGCTGAGTACAAAATACGATATAACAAGGCTGCACTCATGTAAGGACATCGGTTACTACTATAGAGAAAACAGTGGGTTAGTGGATTTTTAGAGTGTAATATACTATTCTGACAGGATAATGACGAACAGCATTACAAAGTATGTGTATTTAAAGGTAATTTGATGCTAGATCCAACAGCCAGTCCGGCCATTTCGGGTGCTCTTCGACCTTGTTCGGAGTCATTATAAATTAATACCATTTTCAATACCGTCCTTATCCTTTCAAACATAGCAGACTAATACGTAAGTACTTTTACCTTAATTTTTTCTACACCTGTCAACACTTATGATTCCACTTCGCAACCCTCTGCATTGCGAAGTAGATTACTTCGAGACGTAGGAAGGAAGCCTATTCGCAAGTGTTTAATGATAAGATTATTACCATTCATGAGTTTTACAGCAAGTTACTAGTAAACTGAAAACCTAAAGTTGGCAAACGGCTGGATGAATAATAATGTGCAGTGAGTCAATAATGAAATACCAATACGCAATATCAATGCCGCTACACTATAAATCTCCCCCTAAATGTGTCGCAGTCGACATCTATCATTTCTTAAACAATTCAAAAGTCGCTGTAGAGACTTCGAATTATTATTTATTTTGTCTAACAGACTGAAACCATTACTCGAGACCACAACTATCACAACAATCCAAGATAAAGACAAGTACATTGATTGTGGGCATTTTTAATTAGTCGATAAAATAGCCTATTACTGGTCATTACAACTGTGAATTAGGAAGACTGGAACGTATCTTTGATTCAAGTGTACTTATAAACTGTATACTTCAGTAACAGTGATTTTCTTAGGCAGTATGTCCAAAGCTGGGTGCAGCCGAACGTATGACCAGAAACGTAGCTGCGTGCTCCTTTTTAAGATATCCTACATCCTCAGCAGCAAGCATATAAACACTTGTTTTGCAGATCAAACTGGCTTTTCCTGCTGCTAATTGTTTTATTTAATCCATACGCGTTTCGTCTTCTACTTCGCGATTTTTTGTAAAAATCGTAAGTAATTACATTTTTACAAAAAATCACGAAGTGAACTGTTTGATAATCTATAACTAACAAGACTGTATCATTATAGATACCACTGATGATGCCTTCAAACAGTAGAAGGCGAAACACGTATGGATTAAATAAAATAATTAGCAGTAGAAAACAAGTATTTACATCGCTATTGTTCCTTACGTGTTAGGAATACAAAATGATTGACACTATATAATAGACAACACTGTCCACCGTCTTGGACGAAAGTGAGTTATAGCTCATTTCGACCCAAACATGTTGCACCATAGATGGGCGTCATTGGTGGCCATTTACTGACTTTTTCTGGATCTACAATGTAAGAAAATCAGTAATTTGGATTCCATAGACTCAAAATGTATCGTTGCTGTTCATTTTACATTTCTGCATTCGGTACATTACATTAAACTTTGTGTTTTCTGTGACTACCGATACCGGTCTACATTAACTGCAGTACGCTACGTAAAGCACAATTTACATAAAATACACATTATTTTCCGCAGCTATGTGTGCCGAATCAACATCACACATTCAGTTATCCTCAGCGTAATTTATCCTATCCAAGTAACAATTTTCGATCAACGGCTTTCACAATGTACAACTGTTAATGTATTTTTAATGAATGATTTTTTCGTAACAGTTCCGTTATAACTTTCATATTATCCATAATTAACCTTAACACTTGGCCATGAGTTTAGGTGGACACGTATTTTTACACGGTTAATTTCACAATTCAACGATTTGACAGCGTGAAAATGAATTTTGTCACGTTTTGTTATTAATCTCCCTCTCATATTTTAAATGACAGCTTACGTAACAGCTACTGAAGTGACGTAATGTGTTAATGGCTCAGGGTAATACTTTTTTCGCATATTTACAGGTCAGTAAGCTTCATAATCTGCTCCAGTTCCGTGCCATTCCATGGCACAGCGGGCATTACAGGACCATATTTCGCACCCGAATGCATCTCTAATGAGCAGACGTCATAACGAGCCTGAATGCGGAGTATTATATTTCCGTCTGGCTTTGGTTTGGGAAACGCTTGGTCACTAGAGCAGCTGCCTAATCCCCTCCTACAACGAACAGTTAATCCAGTTGGAACAAATAATAACCAGTCATGTAACTGTTTTATATGATTGTTATTTCCGACAAAAGATTTTTAGAGATTTCTTCAAATCGAACTCATACAAAATTTTTAATTGACAACAATGGTTTCAAGTAACGAATTACTGTATATTGAAAACTGTTCAGATAAATGATGATACAATAACATCGAAACAGACGTTGCCATAGGTTGGTGGCTTATACTTGAGAAAAAAGTCAATTTCCAGATCTTCAAGCAATTTATTACATTTATTTTCCAGACATACAAATAAATAAATAAAATATGAAATAATAAAAGCAATAATGAAGCAAATGCATTAACGTTTCGAGTCTGAAGGTAAGCGAAAAAACAACGCGGAAATAAATAAAAAACAATCTTCTACCGGCGTAAATTGTGGGATTTACGCTGATGGAAGTAAAGGGAATATTGTTAATATGAGACAGATGTAGGCAAAATATTGGTTCATTAATGAAAGAGTCTACTGTTTAAAAGTATAAGATACTGAAAGTGCATTTTCGGTATATTTTGGAAGTAAAATATGTATATCATGAAGGAGAAGGAGGAATGAGACTTCCCGGCAGATTAAAGCAATGAACATTATTGGGAGTTGAACCCTGAAAGCCTACCTTTGTACAGCAAGCGCTCTTCCCAATTTTTTTATGTCATTTATTCGATATTGTTCGTTGCAGACGTCCCATGATAGCAGTTCAAGTTCGTTGTAGATCCATTCACTCAGTTTTTTACTACAGAGAGGAGCTAGTCTTCTGACCGAACACGCCGAGCTACCGTGTCGGCATCTGAGCTGTCCACGCATGATTAACTACTGTCCCTCACAACTCTACTTCCAGCGTTTCTTCGCCTCCTACCTTTCAGAGTTCTCGATACCTTGCCTGACTTCCACTCCGGGAAAAAGGGAGTAATATTTGCGCAAAGTACGCAGGAGAACCCGCCCGGCTAGCCCATCGGTCTAACGCACGGCTTTCCGGAGCGGGAAGGAGCGCCTGGTCCCCGGCACGAATCCACCCGGCGGACTTGTGTCATGTTCCGGCGAGCCGACCAGTCTGTGGATGGTTTTTAGGCGGCTTTCCATCTGCCGCGGCGAACGCAGGCTGGTTCCCCTTATTCCGCCTCAGCTACACTGTGTCGGCGATTGCTGCGCAAACAAGTTGTCCACGTACGCCTACACCATCATTACTCTACCACTGTGGATAGCGGCAGTTGCCGTGAGGTTGCGCTTCTCTGTCGTTTCTAGGTCCCCGGTTAACATACAACATACGCAGGAGAACTTCGGTGATTGTAGAGTGTAGGAGATGACATACTGGCCGAAGTAAATGCTGTTTGTTTGCAGCTGAATCTTCTCACGAAATTTCATTCACCAAGTTTCTCCTCCGAAAACGAAAATATTTTCTTGATGCCGACCTACGTATGGAGAAACAATCATCATAATAAAAGAAAAGAAATCAGAGCTCGCTCAGAAAGATATAGGTGTTCGTTTTTTTCCGCACGCTGTACGAGATCGGAGTAATAGAGTTGTTCGATGAATACTCTGCCAGGCAAGTGTGATTTTCAGATTGTCCATTCAAATGTAGATGTAGATGTAAAGCTGTGAAGTGGCTGAGAAGGTCGTGAGTCGAGCTTAGACAGCTTGCCGTCATGGTAGCCGACTCTCCTCTGTGTGTAAAAGTATTCGACGCCAAACTTGAAGAGGTGCCATTTGAAATTCGGCTGCATCAATGAATGCAAAAATGAAGGGGAAAGAAAGATACCTTAGTCGGTAAGGCACTTACCCGCGAGAAGGATAGGTCCCAGGTTCGAATAACGGTCTGGCACATAATCTCACAGGGCATTTTAAATCAGAGCAGCGCACAATCCGCTACAGATCAAAAATTCGTTCTGTAAAGGGGAAAATATGTTTATGAGGAGCAGATAATGGAAGGAAAGCATGTGGGGTCATAGAAAGATCGACTGAAATATTTGACACACTTTACTACTTGATCAAGGATACGAAACCGGTTCGGTATAGATTAAATATAATTAATATAATAAAGTTCGTCGATAAACAGATTAAAAATTGGTTCGTAGCAAACGATATGACTTGCGAAAGTCGGGTCATTCAGCAAATCAGGTATCACATTGTGAATGATGTAATCCGAATACCGGTCAATGAAACAGCGTCATTATTGTGTTTCACCGTAGGCCCTGAGAGAGCGCTGTTGGACAGAGATAGGGCAGAGACGAACGTGAATAGCAGAGGAGATGAATGCTACAGCATCACACAAGTGACGTTCTTCCCGGTCCCTGTGACAAATACGGGCGTTAGCCGGATGAAGCGAGCAATCCGTAGTGTAACGGCAGCGTTGGACACTGGCGTCCGCCGACAAATGGGGAAAGCCACGGCACATGCGCACAATGTTTCGATGTGTGCTACAGTTCAGCATGGGCTACCACAAGCGAGTTAAATTTCTGAGTAGCTTCATTATAGTTGGTATTTATCTTAACAGTCACTACACCGGAATCATTAATACTTAAATAAAATGTCAAGAAGTTCATTGAAATAAATCAGTTTCATTCATTGTGAAGGTTTCTGGTCTTAAATTTGTTCTTCAGATTAACTACTAAGTACTCATTCGGAGAGGGCTACTTCTTGAGGGTGTTTCAAAAAGGACTTTACAACTTTGAATATTCAGATAAATTAATTCGCATCACCTTTGTAGTGTCAATTTGTAGGGAAATACAACAAGCGGCACTTGTTTAAAGATGGTTGCCTTCACTGGACACGTACATGCTAGCTGTGTGTTTAGTTTTGAGGAACCGAAGTCGGAATCAAAGGTTCAGCGTAATTTCCGTACCAAGTACGCAAAGATCCTCCTATAAGGCCTGTAATTCATGAGTGGCATAAATATTTTGTAGTAAAAGGGTGCTCGGTAGGACATGGGAAAACATCAGGTCGTTCAAGCACATCTGGCGACGTCGTTGAGCGAGTATGACAACGGTTTGTCAAACGAAATCGACCCGGCGTGCAGCTGTGAAACTGGAAATTCCACGTACGACTATTTGACTTGTTTTGAGAAACCGTTTCCTTTTGAAACCATACAGATAGACGATCGCACAGGCACTAAAAGACACTGATGAAATTGCTTGCAAGAACTCTGTGCGGATATTACATGGTGATGAACATTTATTGGACAAAAACATCTTTTCTGATGAGTCGACGTTTCACTTAAGTGTCAGGGGTAACACACATAACTGTAGGATTTGGGGCAATGAAAGTCCACATCAAACATTGCAACATGTTCGTGTTAGGCCTAAACTGAGCGTTTTCCGTGCATCGAACAAGAACGAAGTGTACGGCCCCTTTTTCCGTGAGGTAACCATCAACCTGATAGTGTACCTGGTCATGTTACAGCAGTTTGTGATGGCACAGTTCCATGAGGATGACCAAGAACGAAATGTTTACTTCATGCAAGATGGTGCACCACCCCACTACGTGACTGACGTCTGGGATTTTCTCAGTGTCCGTTTTCCAGGTCAGTGGATTGGCCGTGATGGGCAAAGTGCTTGGCTCCCACGTTCTCCAGACCTGACACCACTCGATATTTTTTTATGGGGATTCATCAAGGATATCGTGTTTGTACCTCAACTTAGAGCAAGAATTTAAGCTACCACTGAGCAAGTTACAGCTGCAATGGTACAGCCCACCGGTTTTTGGAAGAAATTGACCTCTGATGGGATGCGTGCACGATAACCACCGGGCCATCTTTAGTCTAAGGGGAAAAAAAGAAAAAAAGAAACTTCGTGTGTTTCCCTACAAAATATAGCTAAAACCAGCTCTATATATCCTTTCCAAAAATTGATATGAATTTTTAAGTTTGTAACGTCCTTTTTGAAACACAATGTGTAATTGCATCGCCTGCCTGATATCCGGAATCGTCCCAATACAACGGCGATGCATGTAAGCATAAGGGGAAGGAGATTATACAGCTGATACCAAAATATTTTATACTCAGCCGATGGTGAATTCATTAATAGCGCAACGTATGAATTCCATCTTATGTAAGTTATATAAAAAATTTGTCACACGATAAACAACCTGGAAAAACATATAAAAATGATGTTCGAGCGCAAAAGGAAGAAAAGCTAGATAAAACAGACATTCTAGGCCTGTTCATGATGTTCTTAAACACGATGAATATTTTAAACACAGAATGTGCCGTTGTAGAGCTTCGACGTTTCAAGTAAGCTTAGGGTAGTAACATTAAGAGTGAAGGTAGACTCAAAACTTGAAAGAAAAATTGCTAATTAGGCAAAAAATAGAACGGTTAATCAAGGGAATTACTTAAGAGTAGGGAGGTATATCAGATGAAACTGAGCAATGAGTTCAGGACCTTAGATAATGTGACACAGATGGAAATGAAAATTATTTATTAGAGGCAAACAGGCAAACAGCAAAAGATATTGTAGTTATGCCAAAAGGAAATAAAATGTCATAATGAATAAGGCAGGAGACTTTCAATTAAACGATAATAGAAACATGGGATAACGTGCTGAACTGACATCCATCTCCGAGAAGATGTGACAGATGCAATGATAATTTGGTACTTTATATAATTTAAAACGAGAAAAGTTTACAGAAAACTTCTGTAGATATCAGATTGCATTAGTTATGTTGCCAGATGACCCAACAACCAAGGACTCTTTGTGAAAATGCACGTCGTCCAGTTCATGATTTTTGTACTTCTTGCTACACATTTTTATGTATATATATTACACAGTAAGTAAATAAGAAGTAAATTAGTAAGAGATGTCTTACAAATTATTTTCCTCCGGAAATCACGTTTTAATTTCACGAATTTTCGGCCTCTACTCCACATTACTTTCTGTTACTGGTAGTAGCAAGTGTGAGCACAACTTACAACAAATTGTCTCCTACTAGCATAATAATTACACAAGCTGCCTTCAGCAAGTGGATTAGTTTTTAGTTTTATATGTTTTTTTCAACCGATCGTAGAGAATTTCAAGAAATGTGCTGAACTCATGAATACATCGAGACTTTGTATTTCACTGATTCAGTCTTCTCCATAGGTATTAGGCATACGACAGACGGTCACATCTTCATTGCATACATACTTTATACTAGAAGAGACACATATATACTTACAGATTGTATTAGGGCAGTTGTACTTCTTTGCATACTGAAGGTCTCTCTACATGTTCCGTGACGTTAAGAAAGTTTGCTCTCTACCTCGTATTTGGTTGACAGTGGTCAGATCGTTAACTGTTCATTCATGGGTCAAATTTTGTGCTAAAATAGAATATTTTCATGAAGTTATACCGGATTCATACATCTATTCATTCTTAGGTAAGCTACAAACATGAATAGAGGCTTTGGCAATGACAAAAGTTGATGTATGTCGACAAATACTGAAGAACGCCTTAGTTAACTAAGTGCCTGTTAAATTCCTCAATGAAAAATTTACAGGTAGGTTATATTTACACTAGCAATAAATGATCGCCATTTTCTACATACATTCCACACTTTGCATTCCACTAGAATATTCTGCACTCGAAACCAGCGGCCGTACCACCGTTTATATCACAAGATGTCCATCATTCATTACGTCTCCAGTCGATATGTTCCTCCCACTTCGAACCTGTCTGCTTTCTCATAGACTCTCTGACCCATTCTACAGCTTTTCATCGTATTAATGAACCTATTACACTGTAAATCAATGCATTAGTATTTTATTAAATTAATTTGGAGTATCCTATTACATCTTTGGAGCCGTCCGGCGTGGCCGAGGGGTTCTAGGGGCTTCAGTCTGGAACCGCAAGACCGCTATGGTCGCAGGTTCAAATCCTGCCTCGGGCACGGATGTGTGTGATGTCCTTAGGTTAGATGGGTTCAAGTAGTTCTAAATTCTAGTGGGCTGATGACCTCAGAGCGATTTGAACCATTTGAACATTATTGGATTATTACGTAAGTGGTGTGTCGCTTATAATTGTGCGACTGAAACTACTACTTAAAATCCTTAACCTTAAATTTACAAAACTGATGCAAATTATCATAAATTAAGAATAGTTTAGTAATAGTATGGTTCAAATGGCTCTGAGCACTATGGGACTTAACATCTATGGTCATCAGTCCCCTAGAACTTAAAACTACTTAAACCTAACCAACCTAAGGACATCACACAACACCCAGTCATCACGAGGAGTAATAGTATGAACAATGAGTGTGACACATTAGTGTATATTGTTTTCTCCTGTTGATTTCATGGGCGGAGCCATTTTTTGGGTAACATGCAACATTTATTATAGGATTTTTCTAAACATTCAGGCTGTAATGCAACGAAAGGAACCCACGCCACTGGCAAAACATGAAATTTTCGATACCTTTCTAGAAAATATTCTATCTTGTGATGTTGCTTTGGTAAGATGTTGATGTAAAATTTAGGGTGCTAAGGTTGCCCTGGAGAGGTTGTTTGCAGATTTGCTGGTGCTGAAGACAACAAAAAGGGCCCCGAAATGGTTTTGAGTCTTAGTACGTTGTTGTAACATAATTTTATAAATCCTCATTAATTTACAAGGACTAGAAATACAGGAGCGTTTGCTTGCTTATAGTGTCCAAAATAGAGGCTTTGCAAATGAGACGATTAAACATAGTCAACTCACATTAATGTGGCCACCTGTTAAAAGCTTGAATAACCACCTTTTATAACGTGGACCACTGCGAGACGTTCATGAGGAGTCAATAAGTTTCTGGACGGTATCGACAAAGAAGTGCATTCATGCCAAATCCAGTGGCGTGGGCAGCTATGTTTCTCGGTTGAGGATCCAAGGCACGAAAGGCCGATCAAGAAGATCTCGCAGATTCCAGATTGGGTTTGAGTCCGGTGAGTTTGGCGTTGAGGGGAGTACGGTAGACTCATCCTGATGCCTTCCTTATGACGGACGTGTACTGCAGTCTGTGTGACACGTTGCATTGTCCTCTTGGTAGATGCCCGCGTGCCAAGGAAAAATGATCTACATGCAGGGGTGGACAAGGCTCCCAAGGATAGATGCATACTTGTGGTGATCCGTTGTGCATTCCAGAATGACGAGATTAGGCAGGTAATGCCACTAAAACATTCCCGACACCACGACACTCCCTCCTACGGCCTGAAACCTTCCGACGATTGATACAGGGTGTTTGCTTTCAGACATTTCACGCCAGACACCCAGATAAAGTGATTCATCTGAAAAGGACTACTGTCACTTCTCAGTGGATGTCCAGTTGCGGTATTGGCGTGCAAAGTCCGGGCTACGTCGCCGATGAGCATCTGTCACCATGGGTGCATGAACCAGGCACCTGTTGCGGAGGCCCATGAGCACCAACGTTCGCTGAACGATTTTTGAAGACACACTTTTGGTAGCCCCTTGGTTCATATGGTAGGTCAATTACTACTCACCCTTGCACATCTCCACAGGCGTCGTTCATGCCTGTCATCTATGGCCGGAGTGCACTACAGTTGCGTTGACGCTGCTTTCGGAGAGCGCCATTTTGGCATGCACGTTATACTGTAATTGCGGAATCAGTCGATCAGTTTACAGAGTTAGACATATCGGAAATGCTTCCACCCTTGGCCCGAAAGCCAATGATCATACTCTTCTGGACGTGAGATGATTTTCTCCGTTTCCTTATTACTAAAACGACTCACTGTTTTCCGCGTTCCCCCTTACAGACTATACATGCCATCCACTGCTAGGACATCCACCTGCCACCTGTGAGTGTTCATTGCACGTTGACGTTGAAGGGTGGTTACATTAATGTGACTGGAACTTGTCCCAGAACAATGGTCTTTAAAAGAATCACAAAACGATGCCGGTCACGGTGGTGTCGCGGTTGAGGCGCCCAGTCCGGACTGCTACGGTCGCAGGTTCGAATCCTACCTCGGGCATGGATGTGTGTGATGTCCTTATGTTAGTTAGGTTTAAGTAGTTCTAAGTTATAGGGGACTGATGACCACAGATGTTAAGTCCCATAGTGCTCAGAGCCACAAAACGATGTATCTGCTTTCTCAGTCGGGCAGTTCCTCCTTGATAAGGACTATCTGTCCGTATCTGTATTGCTCTAATGCAAGCTGCTTCGGCGGTCAGGGCCGCAGCCTCCATGAATTTTGGGTGTTATTATTTCCAACTCTTAGGTTTCGGTCAGTTCACTCTCCGTGCGAGTCTCTACGAAATCTCAAACCCTTCTCTGACGGAGTCCAGTTTCACCGCTCTCACAGCCTACGGACGTGGCATACAGAGATGCATTGTCACAAATTGTGGGCACTTTTTGTCTGCCCACTGTCGCAGGTGTGATCTGTGGCCACTGTGTTACGCTTCTGCAGTCTATAATTTAACGAAGAGCGATGCAATTTCACTAGTTTAACAACATTTCTTTTACGATACTCACCATGATATGGAAATAATTATCTGCTCTACATCTACATCTGGGTGCATATTACGATGGCCAGTACCGGAGGTGTAAGCCACTGTCTATAGGCCTCCCTGTCTCCTTAACTTTCACATGTTGATCCATCCTACCGGTAACAAATGTAGCAGAAGGCTTCGATTTCTTCCTTAACGAGACCAGCTGAGGATTCCAAACATTCAACCAGTACTGAAGAATCGGTCTGTACGTGGTCTCCTTTGTTGATGAGTTTCACTTTCCTGAAGCTCTCCCAACAACCCAAGTCGACCATTCGCCTTCCCTACTACCGTCTTTACGTGCGCCAAGATATTAAATGACGTGTCTGTGTCAAGCAGCACACCACTAATAAAGCATCCGATCATTACATGACTGTTTTTCGTATTCACTTGCATTGATTTACATTTTTTCTACATGTGGAGGACGCTGTTATTCACCACACCAAACGGAAATTCTGTCCTTGCCTTCTTTATCCTTCAAGAGTCACTGAATAATGTTACTTTCCCGTACACTGCAGCATCAGTGATTACTGATTACTGCTCACCCTACCGTCAGATCATTTATGTGTACACAGAAGAAGAGCGGTCTATCATATTTCCTTGGGTCACTCGTGGCGATATACTTGTCTAGGGATACTCGCCATCAGTAATGACGTACTGGTTAAGTCTTCGAGCTACTGACATCAGAGTAGCTGTATGAACTGTGCATACACAAGGTTCTCAAAAAGAAGTATCCGATTTAACAAGCTTTCATCCTTAAAATGAATGAAGGCAGATATTTGGGGTGAGTCAGCTTACGCACGGGACTACCAAGTATATATTCAAAAGAACCATTCGCTTTTACATAATTCCACATACAACCTTGCTGTACTTGTGACAACTGAAGCTTTCAAATACTAAAGGGGCGATGTATTAGTCCCATTTTGGTCGACAATATATATTTTCACACAGGTGGGTGCAAAGGAGCCATGCACGTAATATATCAATCGGGCCAAGTGCCATGAACCTTGTAAACAGTTCACACTAGCGTGGGTAAATGGCGTGCGTGCAGAGTCCCAGGTCTTCGTCGTTTCAGAGGGGGTATGTGCCATTGTGTTGATGATTATATTTAGTGTGTTCGTTTCATATTAGTTTTTTGCCATTTGGTATTTGCTATCAAATTTTAACGCCGTTACACGAAATTATGTCGGTAGCTACACACATCACGAAATCCTCTGAAAGACCTAGACGTTCTGGTTCAGTAATTTCTGAGCAAAAGAAATTGAAAACGACAGGAAACCCATACTTGAGATGGAAGAAGTAGCCAGTTTGTGGGAAGCAATGTCATCTGCAAAGGTTAGTTTTTTATCAAACATAAATACAGCTGTAAGTTTTTCTCAAAGACTACGATATTTTAATAAAACCTTTATCGTAATTCCGTCAGAGTTGCGTTTTATTGTGGTGTTGACAAGTTTGGAACTATCAAGTTCATTTTCGGGCCGCTCCTATTAAATCTGCCCTTATATTTTTTATTTATTTATTTATTTAACCTGGCAAGATTAGGGCCATCAGGCCCTCTCTTACATCTAACCAGGCATTCTACTTATTTTACATTCATATGTTTTAGTAAGCATGTTAAAATACATCTAATACAAAAAGTGAAATAAACAATTAGAAAGGTACACCTGGAAAAATACATTATTGAAGAGAATGATTTTAGATAGGAGTGCTGGCAGCAGGGAGTATGAGGGAGACTCATGGTGAAGGGAGGAGAAGAATAGAGAGATATGATGAAACATAATTGAGGAAATATAAAGGAAAAGAAGACTGCGTGGCTAATAGAGATAGATGAAGAGGAAGGCATCTCAGGAGCAAGATAGGAGACGCTAGTTTTGCTATTTGACAGATGAGAGGATAGGCCTTGTACATTAATTTTGTGGTGAACTTTATGAGGATGATAGTAGGAAGTAGACATAGAGTGTGGTAGTCACGCATTTTGTCCGGCCGCAGCCACCCTAGCTCGGAGTATGAAGCATGGTTAGCTCTAGCCGTCTTTTGTTTTCACTACTCATGCCTTGTTGATTCACATCACAATAGTGGAGGTTCGGTAGAACGAGTGCTTGCGCACGAGCTGGCGTTTCAAGTCCTGTGGAAATATGTTCCGAAACTTTTTGAGAGCATAGATACAAGCAGACGTCTGTCGGCACACTGTGACTGTATTCTCCGCCCAGTTGAGATGCTCGTCCAAAGTTACACCAAAGTTCTTCACTGTTTTCTGATATGGTATTGGAGTACCATCGAGCAGAATAGGAGGTAGCCGTTCGCGGAAATCTGAACTTATTAATTTCTGATGGGCTATTAAGATTACTTGCGTCCTTTTTGCATTTAATTTAAGCCCCAGGTTTTTCGCCCATGTCACTACTGAAGACAGATCATCATTCATCAGAGCGATTTCAGTGTTTACATCTTCAGGTCTGACGCTTAGGTAGAGCTGGAGGTCGTCGGCATAGAAATGATATTTACAGGAGGACAAAACCGACGAAATATCGTTGACATATAAAGAAAACAAAAGTGGTTCTAAGACTGATCCTTGTGGCACTCCCGAAGAAACATGTTTTCAGGAAGATTTTTCATTTACGCAGACAACACATTGCTGTCTGTCTTTTAAGTAGCTTTCAAACCATCTCCTTGCACTAGCAGAGAAATTAAGCTGTTGCATTTTTCTGAGCAATATGTCAAAGTTAACAGTGTCAAAAGCTTTGCTGAAGTCCAGTAGCGTCAATATTGTTGACTTTCGATTGTCGATGGCATATTTCAGGTCATTAGTTACTTTAATTAGAGCAGTGTTTGTGCTGTGATGTTTACGGAAACCGGATTGAAATTTGTCATATAGAATGAATTCATGCAAGTGTTCAGTGATTTGGTCATGAACAATATATTCAAGTGCTTTGGAAACAGCAGGCAGTATGCTAATTGGTCGGTAATCACTAGGCAGTTGCGGGTTTTCGATCTTAGGGATGGGTCGAATTATACTTCTTTTCCATGCAGTGGGGTATATTCCTTTCACGAGGGAAAAATTAAATATGTCAGTTAAGACAGGTACTAAGATATCGGCAACATTCTTAATCATGGTTATGCCGATACTGTCGTTGCCTATTGCATCAGAAGAGATTCTCATTATTGCTTTTCTTGCCGTATTTGTTGTTACATGTTTTGGATGGAAGGTATCGTTGTTAGTTATCCTGTTTGGGGATTCTTGTGGACGGTAATTATCAGCCGTGCTGGTATTCAGAGGTGCAGAGAAGAATTCATTTAATACGTTAGCTGACACATGAAAAGTAGTTTTTGATTTTGCCTTTCCGACTCCCAAGCTACAGAGATTCTTCCATAGAGTCGTGGGTGTCAGATAGCTGCATACAAGGGAGCGAGCGTGCCTGATTTTTGCACTGCGAATGCATTGTCTCACTCTGTTCCGTAGCTTTCTATATTTTTCGAAACGCTCGGGTTTCGGATCTGCCTTGAAACGCCTGTGGGCAGCATCCCTATTAGTCATCATTTGACGTAATTCAGCTGTCAGCCATGGAGCAGGAGATTTTCTTAAACGGACTGTGCGCACAGGTGCATATTTGTCATAGAGGGTGCTTGGGTAGGTGAAAATCAATTCACACATAGAAAATATACACATAATACGTGGTCACGTCGAATGGCGGACCAAAGTACATCTAATACTTGGTCACAGTGCATGGCAGACCAATTTCTCAAAGTGGATGTATTCATAAAGGGCAATTGAAATAGACTAAGGACTAGCGCTGAAGACAGTTCCATAGGAAAACAGCTGATGTCGCTAGCGACATACAGTGAACCATCTTGTGGTGTTCAGATGTTGTCGAGTAATACGCCTGCCGCGCTGTTATCAAGCAATACTACTTCGAACCACAGTCACATTCGAATGGCTCTCAGGTCTGGAGCCGGCACCGTTCGATCAATCAACCAAATGGGGGCCTTCGATGAAACCACTTTCGAACTCTGCTCATATCGTTGTCTCATAAGAATTCGCGACATCTTTGTGTTCTTCAAAGCGATATCTAGGCATCAGATACTGTTGGCGCCCCTTATATACTTTGCAGAACGGTAAAGTAATACAGAAGTTCTGTTACACGGTAATTCCCAGGAAATTACACTGGAACTAGTTTGTTGTATCGGGAACCAGCAGCAACGAATCACATTAAGCAAAGGAAGTCTGTAGCAGAGGGGGAAAGATCTTACTGATTACAAAACTGAGATATATAGGAATTTGAATGTTATATGATATGATGCAAAAAGACTAGAAAAGATTTGACCTATCAAAACACCAATATTATAAATCAAACAACGAAGTAATGTGAGAAATGTAAAATCTCTTATACGATCTAATGTTCGTAAATTACTGACTGGAATAAAAGTAACTTCAAGAAGGTCGGCCCAGTTGCAGAAAAATAAAAGGTACCAGAAAATAATTATGACTTTCTTCTTAAACCTGTAACATAAAAACAAAGATATGGCGTCTGTATATCTTGAGAGAGCCTTCGACAGTGTAATGCGCAATAATATTTCGGAAAACCAAAGGAAACTGAGGACAAAGTACAATGATTGAGAAGTAATGTACAATATTTAGTAACTGGCGTTGGTACAATAGACATGTAGGATTAAGAAAAGACTATCACAGTATGAGAAAAGTTTGAAGAGGGCTCTGGCTCTGAGCACTATGGGACTTAACATCTATGGTCATCAGTCCCCTAGAACTTAGAACTACTTAAACCTAACTAAAAGGACATCACACAATACCCAGTGTTTGAAGAGGGGTTCCAGTAATTTGCCATTGTTTCTGAGCTTACGTGTCGAAGCAGCATCACCGTATATACACTCCTGCAAATGGAAAAAAGAACACATTGACACCGGTGTGTCAGACCCACCATACTTGCTCCGGACACTGCGAGAGGGCTGTACAAGCAATGATCACAACGCACGGCACAGCAGACACACTAGGAACCGCGGTGTTGGCCGTCGAATGGCGCTAGCTGCACAGCATTTGTGCACCGCCGCCGTCAGTGTCAGCCAGTTTGCCGTGGCATACGGAGCTCCATCGCAATCTTTAACACTGCTACCATGCCGCGACAGCGTGGACGTGAACCGTATATGAAATTGACGGACTTTGAGCGAGGGCGTATAGTGGGCATGCGGGAGGCCGGGTGGACGTACCGCCGAATTGCTCAACACGTGGGGCGTGACGTCTCTACAGTACATCGATGTTGTCGCCAGTGGTCGGCGGAAGGTGCAAGTGCCCGTCGACCTGGGACCGGACCGCAGCGACGCACGGATGCACGCCAAGACCGTGCCGTAGGGGACCGCACCGCCACTTCCCAGCAAATTAGGGACACTGTTGCTCCTGGGGTATCGGCGAGGACCATTCGCAACCGTCTCCATGAAGCTGGGCTACGGTCCCGCACACCGTTAGGCCGTCTTCCGCTCACGTCCCAACATCGTGCAGCCCGCCTCCAGTGGTGTCGCGACAGGCGTGAATGGAGGGACGAATGGAGACGTGTCGTCTTCAGCGATGAGAGTCGCTTCTGCCTTGGTGCCAATGATGGTCGTATGTGTGTTTGGCGCCGTGCAGGTGAGCGCCACAATCAGGACTGCATACGACCGAGGCACACAGGGCCAACACCCGGCATCATTGTGTGAGGAGCGATCTCCTACACTGGCCGTACACCTCTGGTGATCGTCGAGGGGACACTGCATAGTGCACGGTACATCCAAACCGTCATCGAACTCATCGTTCTACCATTCCTAGCCCGGCAAGGGAACTTGCTGTTCCAACAGGACAATGCAAGTCCGCATGTATCCCGTGCCACCCAACGTGCTCTAGAAGGTGTAAGTCAACTACTCTAGCCAGCAAGATCTCCGGATCTGTCCCCCATTGAGCATGTTTGGGACTGGATGAAGCGTCGTCTCACGCGGTCTGCACGTCCAGCACGAACGCTGGTCCAACTGAGGCGCCAGGTGGAAATGGCATGGCAAGCCGTTCCACAGGACTACATCCAGCATCTCTACGATCGTCTCCATGGGATAATAGCAGCCTGCATTGCTGCGAAAGGTGGATATACACTGTACTAGTGCCGACATTATGCATGCTCTGTTGCCTGTGTCTATGTGCCTGTGGTTCTGTCAGTGTGATCATGTGATGTATCTGACCCCAGGAATGTGTCAATAAAGTTTCCCCTTCCTGGGACAATGAATTCACGGTGTTCTTATTTCAATTTCCAGGAATGTAGGTAAAAGAAAATACTATGTCAAGCCCAAAGCGAAGAGTTTGTAAGTCTACGGACTGCAGACGGCATAATCTTCCTCTCCGAAAGCAAGGAATTCTCAGACCTACAGTTGCAGTATGTTTGGTTAAGGATGTATAAAGTTAAGATTACAGCTGAAGAGGAAAATAATAACTGGCTGACTTCAAAATCTGGGTAAGTTCGACAACAGATGTTTTCCATTTCTTGAAGAGAAAGTAAACTGTGACTACTTTACATATAACTGGGTATATTTTTCCTGAATGTGTTCGCCTGGAGCATAGAGCTACATAAAATCAAACATGGGCGGTGGAAATCGTAGATTGAGAAATTGCTTTTCTACAGTAGAATATTAAAAATTGGGTGCTCTGATGAAGTACAAGATAGAACCGTATGAGAAATAATACGTAACACAGGTTCCGCATGAAGGGGACACTAATGATAAGTTTATATATAATGAAGACAGCTGGTTTCATGGCTTTTGTGAGTCGATCGCACTGTGACGTGACCAGAAAGGCCGCATAAACTTCTACACACTGATCAGTACCTCGTACTGGACGATTGTTCGGCCCATGTATCTTAAACATCGTTGTACCCACAGTCTGTAAGACTTAATGTACCGGGTGCTCAAAAAGTCAGTATAAATTTGAAATCTTAATAAACCACTGAATAATGTAAATAGAGAGGTAAAAATTGACACACATGCATGGAATGACATTGGGTTTTATTAGAACCAAAAAAAGAAAGTATTACTAGACGCGTGAAAGATCTCTTGCACGCGTCGTTTGGTGATGATCGTGTGCTCAGCCGCCACTTTCGTCATGCGTATCCTCCCAGCTCCCCAGCTGGCTTTGGGGTTACCTGAAGTCGCAAGTGTATCGTGATCGACCGACATCTTTAGGGATGCTAAAAGACAACATCCGACGCCAATGCCTCACCATAACTCCGGACATGCTTTACAGTGCTCTTCTCAACATTATTCCTAGACTACAGCTATTGTTGAGTAATGATGGTGGAAATATTGAGCATTTACTGTAAATAACATCATCTTTGCTTTGTCTTACTTTGTTATGCTAATTATTGCTGTTCTGATCAGATGGAGCGCCATCTGTCGGACATTTTTTGAGCTTTGTATTTTTTTGGTTCTAATAAAACCTCGCGTCATTCCAAGTATGTGTGTCAATTTGTACCTCTCTATCTACATTATTCCGTGATTTCTTCAGTTTTCAAATTTATACTGACTTTTTGATCACTCGGTATGTCGCGGAAATCGTCATCCTCGTCTGCAAAACCGCAGACAGCAAAATTACGTATGGTAGGAACTATATTACGGTGCGGCTACAACAGTGGACTCTATTCCGAGAGAGGTGGCAATCACCTCCCTACCCGTCTGATTTACTTTTCTCGTGGTTCCCGAAATTGCCTTGAACGAATACCTTCGTAGAAACACAAGCACCGTTGGAAAACATGTTTAGACATTTTTTAGGTATTTCTCAGATCCATTAATTATCGGAAAGAATAGAACGGTGGACACAATAGCATGAAGATAGTCGTGAAGTGACAAAAATAAATAAAGTTCTAGTATGCAAATTAAAAAGACAAAGCAACATGAAGGAAGCCCCTCCCGTCGGTGGTTCGAGTCCTCTGACGGACATGTGTGTGTGTGTGTGTGTGTGTGTGTGTGTGTGTGTGTGTGTGTGTGTGTGTGTGTTGTTCTTAGCGTAAGTTTGTTTAAGTAGTGTGTAAGTCTAGGGACCGATGAGCTCAGCAGTTTGGCCTCTTAAAAATTCACAAATATCTGAACATTTGAGCATGAAGGAAATCAAACCGAAGAGCAGGTCGTCAGTTGGGAAAGATTCAGTAATCTGTTATTAATTACTTCACTTTCTTCTATATTTCATGTTGTAAATTTATGTATTTTTATGTCACTGTACGACAAGTTTTGTAGTACAGCATCGTCTTTTTCCCTAGTTTTTAATAATTAATAGGGTTGAGGATGAGCTTAAAAAGTGTCCAAATGGCTTATCCAAAAATAAAAATGATATAGACAGTGTTTGTCTCATCTAAAGTTGTCACAGAGCCTTGCGGATTTTATTTCTTCAGTTATTGAATAGCTTGCTGGTTCACTCAGTAATGAGTTTCCTTTTTGTATGTGTGTACTGTGCCTTGCTTTTCGGTAATTGTTGTCGAGACACCGTTTCAAAAGGTACAGAAAAAAGGCAGGTTATCAATGGGACCAACAACAACCTGCTGAAGTGGTGTCTGATCGACACATTATGGAAGTTCTCATATCATAGTTAACGCTTTGCTGATATTATGGCTCGATGTAAAGATGTTATTTTCGCTCAATAAATGTTAAGAGCATGTACAGCTTTTGATAAATGTGTTACATTTCAGGCTCAATAATTTGTTTTCGAGCTTTAGCTATTGACCTTCTTTACGAGTAATAGACAGAACATGTTACACTCGTGCTTGAAATGTCGTGCGTAGAACTAAATGAATTTAGTGCATTTCAGTAAGGTACCACAACAAACAACAGAACCTTATATCCGCAGCGGATGGGTGAGTTACATTCGCTACCTGTGATGGGAAGTTGCGTAAAAGACTCGGAGCGGATGCTGCTACTTGGTTAGTGATGGTGGCACATGACGTGTGACACGTGAGGGTCAGCCTGGGTCGCTACAGCAGCTTGGGCTGCGCTTGCGCAGTCTGCCGTCATCCCCCACCACCTGTCAGAAGCTCTGGGCGGCCAGGATTACCTACGTGCACTGCCTGGGCGGCTGACTGGATAAGCCCTCACGTCAATTCACGTAACACGAGCGGGATACGATACGGGGCAAACTACCTAGTCATAATGGCACTTTCAACTACCGTAGGAAACCTACACAAAAACTTGCAAACTCGTTATTATTCTCAGCTTGTAAACTCATTATTATTATTTCAGGACTAATAGCGTGAAAAAGTGATATGTTATGTATTCAATACATACTAAAGAATATTACTATTACTCGTACATTGAAAATTGAGACCAAAATGATTTACAGAAATCTCTGTATCCCAGTGGTACATTCGAAAAGAAGAACATGAAATCTTCATCTTGCAGAAATATAAGTGGCACCACGTGTGGTTTTTTACACTAATAAACGTAAGAGAGAAAGTAATTATGAACGAGACTCCCGAGGACAGAGACTAGGTAGACAGGCCATTACCTGATATAAGAACGAATCAGAAATGAGAAAAGAATAATAGCAGTTCATGGTTTGAATGATGCAGTTGAGTCAACATTTTTTAAATGATTCTGTCACCATATTTATGTTTGTGTCATACGCTAGGATAAAGAAGAAGATTCACCAGAGAAGAAGAAGAATAACATACTACCGTTCTGGTTCAACACGGTTAAATTATTTTCTATTTTGAGGGTGTGCTGAGAAGTACCGGCTCCGAATTTCTTATGTGAAAGCTCTTAAAGCTTTTTAAACAAAACAGACTTCTTCTTCATATGTATATATTCATGTCCCAATAAAGTCATTCTGGGGATTAGCATATTTCTCGCAATGAAAGCCCAGCCACAATCTCACTTCTTCTTGTACCGCTTCATTATCAAAATGAAGTCGCTGAAGGTACCCTTTAAGTTTTGGGAAATGATGAAAACCGATGGGGCCAATCAGGATCTGTGCAGATGATCGAATACAGTGAACTCAAGGCTTTGTATTTTAGATGTCGAAGCGCTCGTGTGAGGTCTGGCACTGTCGGACTGAAGGGGGTAGAACTTACAACCTACGTCCTCCACTATTTGTTGGATGATGAAGATGATGTTCGGTTTGTGGGGCTCTCAATTGCGCGGTTATCGACGCCCGTACAAAATCCCAATTTTTACACAGTCCAGTTCTTTCTACACAGTCCAATCGAGCCACAGTTCCTAATGTTGATGATGGTGAAATGAACCCGGGACCCCGTGAATCAGAGGCAGTAACGCTAGACACTATTATTCGATTCAAGTATTCCAGTCTCTGTCTTCCCTCTAGTACCATTTAAGTTATTCCCTGATATGTTTATATACAGGGTGTTACAAAAAGGTACAGCAAAACTTTCAGGAAACGTTTTTCACACACCAAGAAAGAAAATATGTTACGTGGACATGTGTCCGGAAGCGCTTACTTTCCATGATAGAGCTCATTTTATTACTTTTCTTCAAATCACATTAATCATGGAATGGAAGCACACAGCAACAGAACGTACCAGCGTGACTTCAAACACTTTGTTACAGGGAATGTTCAAAATGTCCTCCGTTAGCGAGGATACATGCATCCACCCTCCGTCGCATGGAATCCCTGATGCGCTGATGCAGCCCTGGAGAATGGCCTATTGTATCACAGCCGTCCACAATACGAGCACGAAGAGTCTCTACATTTGGTACCCGGGTTGCGTAGACAAGAGCTTTCAAATTCCCCCATAAATGAAAGTCAAGAGGGTTGAGGTCAGGTGAGCGTGGAGGCCATGGAATTGGTCCGCCTCTATCAATCCATTGATCACCGAATCTGTTGTTGAGAAGCTGAAATATGCAGGAGCTCCATCGTGCATGAACCACATGTTGTGTCGTACTTGTAAAGGCACATGTTCTAGCAGAACAGGTAGAGTATCCCGTATGAAATCATGATAAAGTGCTCCATTGAGCGTAGGTGGAAGAACATGGGGCCTAAGCAAGACATCACCAACAATGCCTGCCCAAACGGTCACAGATAATCTGTGTTGATGACGTGTTTGCACAATTGCGTCAGCCCACACATGTTGATTGTGAAAATTTATAATTTGATCACTTTGGAATGAAGCCTCATTAGTAAAGAGAACATCTGCACTGAAATAAGGATTGACACATTGTTAGATGAACCATTCGTAGAAGTGTACCCGTGGAGGCCAATCAGATGGTGATAGTGCCTGAAACGCTATACATGGTACGGAAACAACTGGTCCTCCCGTAGCACTTTCCATACAGTGACGTGGTCAACGTTGCCTTGTACAGCAGCAACTTCTCTGACGCTGACATTAGGGTTATCGCCAACTGCTCGAAGAATTGCCTCGTCCATTGCAGGTGTCCTCGTCGTTCTAGGTTTTCCCCAGTCGCGAGTCATAGGCTGGAATGTTCCGTGCTCCCTACGACGCCGATGAACTACTTCGAACGTCTTCCTCTCGGGACACCTTCCTTCTGTAAATCTCGCTCGATACAAACGTACCGCGCCACGGCTATTGTCCCATGATAATCCATACATCAAATGGGCATCTGCCTACTCCACATTTGTAAACATTGCACTGACTGCAAAACCACGTTCGTGATGAACACTAACCTCTTGTTGTTACGTACTGATATGCTTGATGCTAGTACTGTAGAGCAACGAGTCGCATATCAACACAAGCACTGGAGTCAACATTACCTTCCTTCAATTGGGCCAACTGGCGGTGAATCGTGGAAGTACAGTACATACTGACGAAACTAAAATGAGCTCTAACATGGAAATTAAGCATTTCCGGTGACATGTCCACATAACATCTTTTCTTTATTTGTGTGTGAGGAAAGTTTCCTAAAAGTTTGGCCGTACCTTTTTGTAACACCCTGTAATTCCTCTAACCCCGGTGTTTTACAAATATTTCTTGCCTCGCCAATTCTTCGGGGAAACTCCCCATTACTTACCTCATTAGTTCACCTAATTTTCAGCATTCGTCTGTAAAACCACATCTCAAATGCCTCGATTCTGCTCAGGTTTGGTTTTCCCTCAGTCCATGGCTCCCGCTGCACAATACTGTGCTCCATACGTACATCCTCAGAAATTTCTTTCTCAAATTAAGAGCCATGTTCGATACCAGTAGACTTCTCTTGGCTAGGAATGCCCTTCATGCCAGGTCTAGTCTGCTTTTTACGTCATCTTAGCTCCCGCCGTCATGTGTCAGTTTGCTGTCTATATTGCAGAATTCCCTAACTTCATCTTCTTCGTAACCACTAATAAGAGGTTAAGTTTCTCACTGTTTTGATTTCTGTTACTTTTCATTATTTTCGCCTTTCTTCGATTTATTATCAGAGTCTCTATATGCACGTGAAAATAGTTGTGATATGATAAACTGGGATTTAATCTGATAAGGGCTACCTCAAAATGTAGTAACACACTCATTTCCGCTGACGTTCATTCTCAAATAATAACGAAACTTGCTGGAAGATTACAGCGATATTCGTCAGTGGGACTCAAATGTGAACCTAGTAAGGCTCTTGTCACATACTAGAATACAATTGCAGTCCGCCAGAAGCTGTTTAAACCACGTTCACTCAATAGAAAAATTTCATTTCGTAATAATTGTCCTTTAATTATCCCTTACTTCAAGAAAAGATTTATATTGTTATCGTCTCCAGTCCGAAGACGGGTTTTATCTAGCTCTCCACGTTAGACTAACTTGCAAGAGACTCTGCGTACCTGACGCAACACTCGTACATAAAGCAACCGTCCAGACAAATTCCGTCATGAAAGACATTCTGAAACTGAAATTTACGTTAGAAGTTAACTTTATGTTCTGCCTTACGGCAGATCATGTCATGGGGGAAGCATCGTCAGAGAGGTCCATCGCATGAGCGTCTAGGGAAGTGATTCCAGTGGTAGTTTCCCGTAGCATTCCACTGATTATGGTGAAATGATAATGAGGACAACACAACCGTCAGTCCCTGAGCGGAAAAAATCTCCGACCCAGCCGGGAATCGAAACCAGGCCCCTTGGCGTGACAGACCGCCGTGCTGACTACACAGGTATCGGGGCGGACTAGTTAGATAACATGTTCTAATTTTCAGAAGATCTTTCCTTCTTATTGCCAGTCCTCATTTTAAATTCACTTCATTTCTGCCATTGCCTGCATAGCAAAAAAATCGTGTTCTAATTTTAGAGTCTGATTTTCTAACTTGATTCCCTCAGCATCACCTGATTTAATTCGACTGAAATCTATTGCCTTCGATTTTCTTTTGTGGTAATTCAGTTCTTAGTCTATTTTCAAGTTGCTGCCTATTCCGGTCAACTGGTTTTTGAGGTAATAAGCTGTCCGGGTAGGCTCGCGTGTTGGCGATAGGGCTTTCGGAACAGGGAATTATGCCGACGCTTGACCGCATCCGCCCGCCGAATTAACGACGAGGGGTCGGTGGGACAGCCAGCTTAGATGTGGTTACGAGGCGGTTTTCCGTATCCAGTTAGGCGAATACCGGGTTGATTCCCTTCTTCCGCCTCAGAGACACGCTATGCAGACTTTTAGAGCACTTCCTCAGTCATATACATAGAATTTACTCTACACAGAGACAGAGTGCATCATTGGTTCCGTTCTGGGCGAGGAGAGATGAACAGAAAACTAATGACCTTCACTGTTTGATCTCCCTCAAAATTTACTCAGTATTAACAGCAGTTTTTAGGTCTCTGAAAATCTTCGCAAATCTTCAAATTTTCTTTCTTCTCCCAGAACTTTGATTCGCCTTCGAAGTTTCCCCTTGCCCCCCTTTATTGCTTGATGCATGTACTGGTCGAATAAAATTGAGATAAGCTACAAACCTGTCTCCCTTCTTTTGCAGCTAATGCTTCCCTTTCAGGGGCTTAGGCTGTCATAACTGCATTCTTGTTTCAATAGATAAACTTTCTCTTACTGTATTTTCACTCTGTAACTTTAGAATGTAAAAGTAGACCTCAGTCAATATTATCAAAAGCCTTTCCTGAATCTGCAGATGCTGTTAATGTGGGTTGGTGTTTCTTTCGAACTGCATTTTTAAGAGTGATGGAGGCTCAGTACTGCCTCGCATGTTTCTACATTTCCCCAGAATCCTAAATGATCTTCCCCTTATCGTCTACTACAAATTATTTAGTTCATCTGTAGTTAATTCGCGTTAGCATTTTTCGAACATGATTTTAGAAATTCCTAATTAGGTAACACATGCTAGCACATTCTGTCTAGGTACCCCATTTACCAGGTGGAATAGCTTTTTTATCGTTGGTTCTTCCTAAGATCTTCATAATTTGCAGCAACTGTTGTCATCTCTAGCTAAATTCGTGTTGCACGCAGATTCTTATTGCGGAATTCATTTTCTATCACATTTCGATCCATTTTCTCTTCTCTTTCTATAACAGTGACAGCAAATTTATTTATGTGTTACATATCATTTCGGTGTATTCCTTTCACCTTTATTATCCCTTCTACCTAGGTTTGAGATCCTTATGTCAGTAAAGCTACTATTCCTTTCTCGGATGGTTTCTATAATTTTTCTGTATGCTTCATGTATTTTTCCCGTTGTCCTGCATGCTTGTACAGGAACATTTCCCTGCAATCGATCATGTTTTGCTATTTTTCACGTATTCGCAATCTCTTTTGAATTGTTTTATTTCCTTTTGCTGCTTCAATTACTACATTTTTGTATTTTTTTTTCCTTTTGTCGAATTACTTTTGTAGATGTTTGTCCCCAAAGTCTTTCTACTTAGACGTGTGTCTTTGCCTAGTTGTTCTACCACAGTCGCTGCGTTTCATTGCTAATACAAGGATATGTCTTACACCTTAAAATCTGGATTATAAATCTATGTCTTGCATAATCTGTAATGTTGTCTCCATGCTTTACCTAAGTGTACAAACGTCGTTCATAAGTTTTAAACCTAATATCACCGCTCTTTAAATTGCGCTTTGTTCAACTTTCTGCTAGGGGGGGGTCTCCCCTTTCATTTCTACTTCTTCTCCTATTTTCATTCATTCCTTCTCTTCTACATGTATTAAAAACATCACTAGTAAATCATAATCTCCCTTAACCTATTAATTTATTTTCTCTCATCAAATCTTCTTTTAAATATCTTCATTGTATGCAGAGTTGAAAGTCACACACTGTGCTCATCTGACGAGAGACCTCGTCGGCGCGGCTACCCCGTACGGCCCTCTTTTCAAGTTCTGTAACCTACCTTAAATAAACAAACGCTCGACCTACAAAACATCAGATTGCTTTTCCCTTATCTCAGTATCTTCCTGTGCAGCGCCCACCGGAAGGATCAAATGAGGAAGTTTTATCTCTGAAATATATTAGTCAGGATGATGCCACCGTGATTAAATCAGCAGCAACATGTCCTCGAGAAACGTAAATACAGTAGTTTCTCGCATTTCCTATAGAAAGCGCCGATCTGATACTGACTGTTAAGCTTCAGGAATGTGTAAGAAAAAAAAAATCAAATTCTCTCGATCTTTCTCCTGTTATTTGAGAAGAAGGGATCTAAATTTCGCTTTGATTGGTAGTTCCGGAACGAGTGCTGGTTTCCAAGGAGAAGATTATATTATTGGTAATGATGATTGAACTAATTATGTGTTCTGGCAATCTGCTAAAGGCAAGCGTGAGTGAGCCCGCGCGGATAGCCACGTGGTCTAACGCGCTGCTTCTCGAGCGGGAAGGCGTGCCGGCCCCGGCACGAATACGCCCGGTGGATTGGTGTCGACGTCCGGTGTGCCGGCCGGCCTGTGGATGGCTTTTAATGCGGTTTTCCGTTTGCCTCGGTAAATACGGGCTGGTTCCCATTATTCGGCGATTGCTGCTCAAACATTGTCCCCAGGTACGCGTGGCTACGGCGGGTCGAAGCCTCTCCGTCGTTTCTAGGTTCCAGATTCAATACACACACAATAAAATACACCAGCTGGAGTGATATAAGAAGGTGGTTATGTGGGTCACTTCAGCTTAACGGATGTGGCCTATGCGCTATTCCATTGACATCAGCTTGTCGCTATCGTGTAACAACGACTCTTCCACTACTAACGGTCTAGATTCGTCGAGGAAGAGTGTAACCAAATTTCTTGACGCAGGCTTGATATTGCTGAACGTACTCCTCGCTAATTGCATCCTGTAGAGCTATTAAATTGCGGGAATGTTGATAGTTACGTGTAACCCACTGTTCGAAATAGTACCAAATATTTTCCATGTCACTAAAATAGTGATTTAGCGGGTCAATCTAAATGCTATAGTGCGTCTGATAGTTCATCAAACCAGCAACGTATGAGTGCAGCAGCTCAGTGAACACGCCTGTTGACATCTTGGGAGCGTCCGGCAGTACACTCACTATTAAGATGTACCAAGTGGTTATAATTGAAGTGCAGCTACTCATGGACGTCCAAATGAGGTGTAATTGTCGTATAGTAGGGAAATTTGGTAGATATGCTAAATGCGTTAATGTGGCACCTATTTCCGCTGGAAAAGGTTTTGCGTCAGTTTTGGCCACCGTCGACGTCTCCTGTGCTTGTACTCAACGAATTGTATTACCGGTGGTTAATAATGAAATTGGTGTTATGATATTCTCACTTACTTGACCTTTTCCACTCACGTCCAGTTAAATGATCAAATGTGTGTGAATTCCTAAGGGACCAAACTGCTGTGGTCACAGGTCCCTAGTCTTACACACTACTTAAACTAACTTATGCTAAGAACAACACACACACCCATGTCCGAGGGAGAACTCGAACTTCCGGCGGGAGCAGGCGCGCAGTCCGTGACAAAGCGCCTCTAACCGCATGCGGCGTTGTCCCGTTAGTAATCCAGTATACACACAACAGAAAAAAGTTTTGCATCACCCGGTTCCCAGAATTACTGAAGATAGACGTTGGCTGTGGATATTGTATCACCGAAACAGTCCATTTGACTGTTCAGAGATGTTACTAAACCCGCATGAGCAGCTCCTATTAGACGGAGGGGGTCCGACAGCCGATAAGTTCCAGTCATTCCATCAGGATGGAGATACACGGCTCGTGTTGTCAGTAGTTCAACCATGCCTAAAGAGTCAATATCGTGGTTCGATCGCGTCCGCATTGTTACTTCGTGCCAGGAAGAGCTTTCAACAAGGAAAGTGTCCAGGCTTCACTGATGAACCAAAGCGATGTTGTTCGGACATGGAGGAGGTACAGAGAGACAGAAACTGTCGACGACATGCCTCGCTCAGGTCGCTCAAGGGCTGGTACTGCAGTGGATGACCGCTATCTATGGATTAGGGCTCTAGGGAACCCTGACAGCAACGCCAACATGTTGAATAATGCTTGTATTGCAGCCGCAGGACGCCGTGTTACGACTAAAACTGTGCCCAGTAGGCTGCCAGATGCGAAACTTCACTACCGACGACCAAGGCGAGGTCCATCTTTGCAACCACGACACCACGCAGCGCAGTACAAACGGGCCCAAGAACATGGTGAATAGACCGCTCAGGATTGGCATCATGTTCTCATCACCGATGAGTGTCGCATATGCCTTCGACCAGACAATGCGTTTGGTGGCAATCCGGTCAGGCTGAACGCAATAGACACACTGTGCAGTGAGTGCATCAACGTAGAGGCACCCTGCTGTTTTGGGGTGCCATTATGTGGGGCCGACTTACGCAACTGGTGGACATGGAAGGCACCATAATGGCTGTACGATATGTGAATGCCATCCTCCGACCGATAGTGCAACCAAATCAGCAGCATACTGGAGCGTGCACATCTTGTGAATGACTTCCTTCAGGATAGCGGCATCTCTCGACTAGAGTGGCTAGCATGTTCTCGAGACATGAACCCTATCGTAAATGCCTTGGATAATTTGAAAAGGGCAGTTTAGGGAAGACGTTTCCCACCAACCACTGTGAGGGATCTACGCCGAATCTCCGTTTAGGAGTGGGACAATCTGGACTAACAGTACCTTGAAACATGGGAATAGTATGCCACGACGAATACAGGTATGCATCAGTGCAAGAGGACGTGTTACTGGGTGTTAGAGGTACCAGTGTGTACAGCGATCTGGACCAAAAATCTGACGGTTTCACTGTATAGTGGTACAACATGCAATGTGTGGTTTTTATGAGCAATAAAAAGGGTGGAAATGATGATTATGTTGATCACTATTTTTGAACTCATAGCATCAGACTTACGTCTTGTGACCAAAACTGGAGATAACTTTTTTTTCTAGCTTACATCTGTTCCGCATTAACAGATTAGAGTGCCTACTAAGTTTCACTGCCATTCGATAATTAGAGCCTACAATTGACCTCGGTGAGTATCTGCACTTTAATAAAACTCAGCCAGTATAAGTAGACCTAACACATGGTCACGGACAACGATGAAATAAACGTCCTATTTCATGTTCAAAAAATGGTTAAAAATGGCTCTGAGCACTATAGGACTCAACTGCTGTGGTCATTAGTCTCCTAGAACTTAGAACTACTTAAACCTAACTAACCCAAGGACATCACACACATCCATGCCCGAGGCAGGATTCGAACCTGCGACCGTAGCAGTCGCACGGTTCCGGACTGCCGTATTTCATGTTCAGTTGCATGAGTAAACTCAAGAAACGGTATCAAAAACCCCTCAACACAACACAGAACCACCTCCGGGTCACCACACACTGCGCTTTAAACTCCTTATTCGGCCTTCGGTGCACCAGGCACCTTCCTTCACTTTGAAAGAGGAAAATCGTGTCCCGTCGTCCCACACTACACGTCTCCAGACAGCTGTTCTGCAGTTCCTGTGATGTTTGGCTCACTGAATAAGTGCTGCTTTATGCGCCGGTGTGATAGACGATCTTTTGCGAGGTGTACGACTTCAAAAGTCCTTGCAGCTCTCTTCGCAATGTTCGCTCGCAAAAGGATCGAGATGAACCTGCATTTACTAAGAACATCTCTTCTTCTCGGGTCTTAAATCTATTGTCAATGAAAAGACGTGACTTTCGTCTCCAGTCTCTGCGAGGATATTCTTACGGCCACCGTTCTTACACTGTTTTCCCCGGCTGTAAGTGGTATACTTCCTTGTAGACACGTTGTACTGTCCGCGGTTGTAACACCAACAAATTAATAGTGTGATCACGGGCACGTCACCCCCTGTAGCTGCTTTCCGCCAATCCGTCACGGCCCCACGTCGACTCACCTCGCTGCATTGATTCCGTAAAAGAGAATGAGACCTACATGGCATTGCGCTGTCATTACGTCAGCGGTGGAGAATCAGACAACAGGCTGGTAACAGCACTCACCCCATTTGCAGCGTTCTGCTACACCCATCTGCGTTAATCTGCTTTTCAACACCACTGTACTGTTTACCATGTCGGTGTTCGTAGTAACGTTACCAGTGTTGGCTAATGATACAGTTTCTTTTTGTATGTGGATGAAGCATTTGAAGACATAAATCATTTCGGCTTGGTTTCTACCTCGTCCACAAAATCTGGTCGCTGGTTTTATCCAAAAATTTGTACTGTGGACATCCTTAACGTAAGTGCAAAAGTCTCACTATTTTTCGGACAGGTCCTGTGATAACACGTTACTTCTTTAGAATATTGCACGCATTGCTCTTCTGGTTTCGGAGCGAGTTTCATTTAACATTTTCCTATCTGCTTATTCACACGCTGTGTGCCCATTGTGTTGCAGACGCTGTTTCTTAAGGAGGTTCTTAATATTTCATGTATGCAAAGGGGCAGAGTCGAAGGGGCGGGGTAGATTCTTCAATTATTATATTGGGTGCATATTTTTCGAGAGCATGCTAGACTATTCGTTTGACAAGCCACCTTTCGTCTACATATTCACAGCCTGAATAATATGATTCAACATCCTGTTTGAGAAATGAGATATCTTCTACTTATTCCTTTTACCGAACTTGCTAGATCTCTATGATCTCCTGATCATTGTTGCCTCAACTGTATCGTACATCGTGTCATATATCTCTAACAAACAAAATCCATAAGACTCTCATATATCAAAACATTATTAGGAGCAAGTGCCTTCATTGGGACCAGTGCGAGTTTGAAGTTAACTTGGTTATAATTTTAATGATACATGCATACACATTGAATGTATTCGTATTTATATATGAGCACCGTATGTGGAGAATCTTACTGCGTCAAATGGATGATATAATGTCCTGTAGGACTGATAGGTACCACCAAGAACCAAGTTTGATACCAGATCTAAAGTCTTTGCAGCATATTTTAAGGCGAAAACATTAGCAATATTGCACATGGTAGTACAATTTCCTGATCATCGAATCATTATGAATATTTAGAAAATCATTGGTTATTTATGTGTTTCTTCGATACAAAGACTCGAAAGCTAGTTTATACCCAATGCGTTTAGATTCATATCAGGAAATTATGCAGTGGTTTTCTTTAAAGAGATGCACTTTTAATCATAAGCTGCACAAAACAGCTCTTCATTTTCTATAGGTATCGGTTACTCCGACCATCATCACTGGAAGAAAAGGAAAATACAGCAGACGGAAAAGCAATTCATCTTTCTCTTATATCTTTTGATTTTACATGACAACCTACACTTCCAGTCACATTAATGTTACCATCTGTGGAAAGCCAGAATAAGCAAATTTACAGCGCGAACCGCTGCAGGACCTACAGTAAGAGAGTCAGTGATATTATGAAAGCAACCAAAACGGATGAGAACCCATGCCGACTCCACTGCCCTGGCCATCTGCACTAGGTCTTTTGGTTGGGGATCCATGGCTCGAACAGCACGATCGAGGTGGTCCTACAGATTTGCGACGGGGCTGAAGTCAGGTGTGCCTGGTGGACAGGACAATATGGTAAGCTCATCAACACACACGCATGCCATCGTGCCTAGGAGAAACAAACTGCAAGTAAAGGTGATCATGGTCCCCAAGGACAGATGCATATTTATGTTGAAACACTGTGCGTTCCAGAATATCCGCCAGGGTAGTCGAGAGCGCTAACGCGCTGCTTCCTGGATTCGGGTAGGCGCGCCGGCCACGGATTGAATTCGCCTGGCGGATTAACGACGGTGACAGGTATGCTGGCCAGCATGGATGTGGTTTTTAGGCGGTTTTCCACATCCTACTAGGTGAATACCGGTCTGGTCGACACGTCCCGCGCCAGTTACACTACTCGCAGACATTTGAAACACATTCCCACTATTTCAAGATTTACACTAGACGCAGACAGCTGGGGTACACTACTTCCTCCCTTGGGAGTATGAGGTGGCCGCAGGAAGGACATCTGGCCACCCCTTAAAATTAACCATGCCAGTTCCGTACTTAAGCCTACCAACCCTGCGCACAATGCGGGATAAAGACAGTAGCAAAAGAGAGAAGAAAGACTGTGTGCTCCAGAATGACGAGATCACCCAGGTAATGCCACGAAAACAATGCGCAGGCCATAACGCTCCCTCCTCCCGCCTAGAGGCTTTCAACGATTGGTGCAGGGTGTTTTCTGTAAGATGTATCACGCAGTTCACTCCAAAGACCACCTATCACGTGAAAATGACGTTCAGAGGACTTCCAGCTGCAGTAGTGGCGTGAAAATTCCAGCCCCCGTCGCCGATGAACAGCAGCCAGCATGGGTGCATGAACCAGGCGCCTTCTGCGGAAGTCCATACCATACACAGTGTTCGCTTAGTGGTCGTTCAGGAAACAGTGTTGATAGCCTGTTGGTTCATCTTGCTGGTCAGTTGGTTAACAGTTACGCGTCTCTTTGCCCGTTCACCTCTCCACAGTCATCGTTCACATTTTTGTTTTGGTTCCTGTAGAACCTAAAAAATACAAAAGTTCAGAAAATGTCCGACAGATGGCGCTTCATCTGATCAGAATAGCAATAATTAGCATAACAAAGTAAGACAAAGTGAAGATGATGTTCTTTACAGGAAATGCTCAATATGTCTACCATCGTTCCTCAACAATAGCTGTAGTCGAGGAATAATGTTGGGAACAGGACTGTAAAGCATGTCCGGAGTTATGGTGAGGCATTGGCGTCGGATGTTGTCTTTCAGTATCCCTAGAGATGTCGGTCGATCACGATACACTTGCGACTTCAGGTAACCCCAAAGCCAATAATCGCACAGACTGAGGTCTGGGAACCGGAGAGACCAAGACGACGAAAGTGGCGGCTGAGCACACAATCATCACCAAACAACGCGTGCAAGAGATCTTTCACGCATCTAACAATATGGGTGGTTCTAATAAAATCCCATGTCATTCCATGCATGTCTCCATCTACATTATTCAGTGGTTAATTATGTTTGAGCACCCGGTATATATATATATATATATATATATATATATATATATATATATATATATATATATATATATGTGTGTGTGTGTGTGTGTGTGTGTGTGTGCCGGTTGGAGTGGCCGTGCGGTTCTAGGCGCCAAAGTCTGGAGCCGAGCGACCGCAACGGTCGCAGGTTCGAATGCTGCCTCGGGCAGTTAGGTTTAAGTAGTTCTAAGTTCTAGGCGATTGATGTCTTCAGAAGTTAAGTCTCATAGTGCTCAGAGTCATTTGAGCCATTGTGTGTGTGTGTGTGTGTGTGTGTGTGTGTGTGTGTGTGTGTGAGTGTGTTCCATGGATGACTGGCTACAGGAATTTTTCAAGCATTATTCAGACGTAACCAGCGGGGAGGACTCGTAGGTCATGTCCATACAAAAATTGTTGGTTATCAATGATTCCAGGTACTGTGAGAGGGGGCGGGGGGCTCGATATCCGCACGAAGGACTCCCACGCGGTGTGGTACAGCCAGTATATTCCAGGTGTCGAGTAGTGATCCAGAGTTCATCGATCCTATGAAAGAATTTCTGCGTTACATATGTGATGTGATCGGAGACGCGTGGGATGTTCAGTTCGTCGTGCAGATCGGCAATCTAGGATTAGGAGGAGGCATCTGTTTTGAATGTCTTGTAGAGGCCGAAGGTTGGATGCACTGGTAGTTCCCCACGTGAAGCAACCATATAGAAGTGCAGGTAAAACTGTCGCTCGATATAGCCGAAGCTACGAACATTCATCTGGAAACTGCTCTACAATGGGTATAATTGGTGTAAGAGTTATAATAGTTCAATCCTCTTGTTGTGGATAAGACGTTTGAAAAGGAGTTTTCTGTCCCGCGTTACCACCCAAGTATTTTACTTTGTTCATCAATGCAAGTTCTCAAAGGTGAACAGTAAGTCTGCCACGCAAGTCGGGGTGTTTGCGAGTGAAGAGGGCACTTTTAGTTTTTCCGGGGTTAAGACGAGTCTGATTGTCTGATGCCCATTGATCCGTCAGCGTGAGCTGATGCTGCAGTCTCCCCGCGGATGTAGTAATCCGCTGGCTACCGGTGAGCAAGGCTGTGTCGTCCACAATCTGAGCCAGGACGACCTGGGACAGGATGGGTAAGTGGCTAACATAAACAATGAAAGGCGTTGGTGATGAAACCGTCGTTCACCCCTGTAATCTATAGCCCGTGACGCATCACAGTTGCATCGGCACCGGCTTAGGATAGCCCCATTTTGTCACGCACGCTACACTTTAACCATGGCGGCATGAGAAAGATATAGAAACTTAGTCGTTTCGAGCTTCCCCACTTGGCCCGAAGCTAATGATCGTGCCCTTTTGGTCGTCAGATAAATCATTCTGTTTCTGCATTACGACATGCTTCATACACCCATCACTGTTGGTGATGCAACCTGCACATTAGTGAGTAATGATTGTTACACGTTGACGTCTAACTTAGGCGCTGGTCACAAGTGACCGTGTAGTATGTATCACAACGTTAAATAGCAAAGAATTGGTCTTGTAATAACACACAATCAAATTAAAGGAACTGTCATGAAAGCTGGTCTCATTTGACTAGAGAACAACACAGATCACATGTTTAGCTAGGAGCTTGTTAGAAAGAATTCTGAGAGGTCTGGCTGGGTCAAATATTTCACAGTTTTTTACTTCATGCTGAGTGAGTAACCCATTTCTGTCCGTTGAGATAAGCGATGATACTGGAAGATCATGAAGACGACTCGATGATAGGTTTGAATGTGGAGTGATTGTTATATTAATGTAACTGTCACTCTCGGTCACACAGAAATAAAGCTTGTAATGCTACATTAATTGTAGGCATCGAACCAGTGAAATGACACCTTTCTCGCCTTTTGCCGAGGAACCAAATGTAGGTGGATGAGATACCGATGTAAATAATTTTCTTAGTGCTAGTGTACGTTCAAATTAATTGAAAATCAAATCTGAGGTGCACTAGTCAGGGAAGGAAGTAGAAAGAACCAAAAGAGCAATTATAAGAGAAGGATGCCCAATTCTTGTCTTTGCTTCCCGATCAACCGTCAGAGGTCTGTAAGCAAACTTTACTGATGGAGAATTTTTATCTTTTTTTACTTTTTTTAAGAGGCGCGTGATATGGCTTTTTCTGCAAACATATATTAAATAAAGGATTTCAGATCAGTTACGGAACCAAACGTGTTAGATGCCAGATGGGATGACAAGGAACGTCTTTAACTTTGAAGGAAACGCCACTACACTGAAAGGTGTGGCAACTGTTTCAGGTGCACAACGTCCCAATAAATGCAAGGCGCTTCCCGTTGATAAATTTAAAAATGAATGTTATCTTTCTTTATGGGGCCATTAAGTAGAGGCTCGTAAATAGTTTAGAGGGAAAGAAGGATCAACTGTTATATGTTCGACTGAGTTTGCTCTGCGATCTTATATAAGGAGTGAGAGAGTGCAAGGAGGTGAACAAATTGCTTTTAACATCACGTTGACAACGGTACAACCGCTGAGAAATGTGAATTAAGAGTAAAAACGCAAATAATGAAAACAGAGTCTAATTTGATTTAGATGCACAATAGAGGTGTGATGGATTCAAAACTTAGGCCAACAGAACTAAAACGTACGTATAGAGCGATAATGCTTCTGAAAATAAAATGAGACACAGTAATCTTTAAATGAGGATGGTTCAAAATGGTTCAAATGGCTCTGAGCACTATGGGACGTAACATCTGTGGTCATCAGTCCCCTACAACTTAGACCTACTTAAACCTAACTAATCTAAGGACATCACACATCCATGCCCGAGGCAGGATTCGAACCTGCGACCGTAGCAGTCGCGCGGTTCCGGACTGAGCGCCTAGAACCGCTAGACCACCGCGGCCGGCTAAATGAGGATGGTGCAGGAATTTGGTAGCGAACAGATTAATCTGAACTGTGGCTATTATAACATGAATATGCAAATAAATCGTAGAGATAATCCCTGTATAAGGTCTATGGAAATCATGTAACAAAACCGTGTCATCGGCTTTGCGTGCAGCATGTTGGGGTCATGAAATGTTAGCTGCAGACAATAACAAAAAGGGAAGACGACTTGTCCCTTGCCCTTATCTCTTGCACACGCCTGTTCTGTGACAGGTGTTTCATAGTTTCATACATAGTTCATGACATTCCTTGGGTTTGCGACAGCTAGTGCTAAATACATTTTACAAGAGGCGCCGCCTATATGAAGTGTCTTCTCGATACGTGACGCCCACAACGGTGATTGGGGAGGGGTTGGGACTGGAGATAGAGAGGGCTAGGATGCTTTAGCCCCTCCTACTCCCCTACCCGTAACCGTTGGTGTAGCCAAGTTTTTTTATGGCGCTATAAGACTAAAACGCAGATGAGACTGTAGTTCGGAACAACGAAGTGCAGTGCAGAATTGTTTCAATAGCTCTCCTGGCTAAGTTTTTGAGAAGTAAGAGAGGCATAAACTTCCAGGTGGTGCGTCATTCAGTACACAACAGAACGTAAAATGGAAATTTTAAGGCGTATTTAATAGCCAGATCTACGAAATACAGGGGCTGCATAAAAATCCGGAAACACCGCGAGGAACAAACACTTGTTCATAAATGCTGACGCTTTTCAACTCTACAGGTTGCGCTGTAGTGTTTGACCACGAAGGGCACCTTTGCCATGTCCTCAATAAGTTGCAAGTGTCAGTGGCGGTCAGAACAACGTTCAGTGTAGTTGCGAATACGTTACGGCGGAGGCACGAAGTGTCTAACGTGGACAAATTGTTGGTGCCCATGTAATGGGCGCTTCCGTAACCAAAGTTACCGAAATCTCTGGTATTTAAAGAGGCGCCATATCGAAAATAATACCGCACAGGGAGATCTCGTAAAACACGTCATCCGCTAAGTTGTAAAACAGCATGAAACTGCTTGCTGAGTGATCGTGACAGACGGTTATTGACGAGGATTGTGGTGATATGTGCAAAAGTACTGAATGTCACATTCGTGAACTTAGGGAAAACAAAGGGAGCTCCATAAGCGGCGAATTTCAGGCCGAGTTGCTATTCGAATACCCGTATCACGAAATGTAGTGCCTCGCGGGATTAGCCGAGCGGTCTAGGCACTGCAATCATGGAGTGTGAGGATGGTCCTGGCGGAGGTTCGAGTCCTCGCTCGCGCATGGGTGTGTGTGTTTGTCCTTAGGATAATTGTGTGCAAGCTTAGGGACTGATGGCCTTAGCAGTTAAGTCCCATAAGGTTTCACACACATCTGGGCCTTAGCAGTTAAGTCCCATAAGGTTTCACACACATCTGAACATTTTTGTAAAAGTAGTACTGAAACAATAAAACGTGGATTACGGGGCAATGGAAGAAAATCCTTTGGCCGGATGAGTCTTGTTTCACATTATTGCCAAAATGTGGCCGATTATAGGTCCCAAGAGAGAATTACGGCAGCGGTTCGGCGATGATATCGTGGTACCCCGTGAACCGCCTGGTTACTCTGCTAAGACGGATTTCTGTCAAGCATATTGTGACCATTTTGGTCGAACAAGTCCATACCGTGGTACAGTGTTTGTTCCCAAATAGCAAAGCTTTGTTGCAAGATGGTAAGGGCTGTGTTCAATCAGCTCGCATAGTCTAGGATAAACTGTCGCATCTCTGCTGGCTCAACATTATTCAGCCATTGTGACTTCTTCGGTGAGAAGGATAGAAAATCGTGTGACTAGGGCCTTCCATCGGGTAGACCGGTCGCGGAGTGCAAGTCTTTCTATTTGTCGCCACCGGTGTCGTGGCCGTCGATGGGGATGAAATTATGAGGATTAGGACCACACAACATCCAGACCCTGAGCGGAGAAAATCTCAGACGCAGCCGGCAACCGAACCCGGGCCCCTAGGACTGTCATTGTGTCGCACTCACCACTCAGCTCCTGGGGGCGGATGAGAGACGGATGAGTGGTTGCTATCTATTTCCAACATCACTACCTGATTTTTGGACTATTTTGCAGGTGGAATGGCATAAGATTAAACTTAGCAGGAGATAGCTGTCTTTAACGTCACCGTGTTCCCTACACCGTATTAGGAGTAGTAATGTGTTCTCTTTTTAGTGTTTCCATACTTTTGTACGACCTCTGTAGTTACATCATGGTCTCATCGAGTACGATACCTCCCTCTCGTTATTCGTAACTTCAGAAATCGCAGGCTCCATAATGCGTGAAATTAATTTTAGTGATATGGATCCATTCTCTTCCGTAAGGTTACAAAATAAGATATTGTCATGACTTTTTGGAAGAAAGCACTGAAGGAATCAACTTATACCTTTATGCACATCATTTATTGATTCTTGGACACATGTTCTGCTTATTCAAGAAATTCAGTCAAAATTAAGCTCCCATGTGGCGCGTTAAAGCTGCACTGTCTAAAATGAAGTGTGTTCGTGACGGACGCCCTGCAGTCTGCAAAAACTGCACAAAGATATCCTTATTAGTGTGCCCACAATCCGTGCCGTCGGCTTTAAAAACTTTATCTCAAGCTGACGTAATGGATTGCGTGTACACTAATAAAGATATCTTTGTGCAATTTGTCCTAATTACTGCTCAGGCATGTCCGCAAGGAATTATAGCCTGTATTTTATTTTAATTTATTCATTAGTTATTGCAAAAACCGTGACGAAGTATACACGGCAAAACGACGTCTTCATCAAGTGTTCGTCATTTGATTATTCTGTCGCATTTCGAAAAACAGTGCTATGACCCGTATGCAATATCCTATAGATTAAGAAAATCATTTGTTTTTCGATTTCAGATAAGATTTGCAGTCTGCTGGTCTTCCGTCATCAACACACCTCAGTTTCGACAAATGGTTCAAATGGCTCTGAGCACTATGGGATTTAACATCTGAGGTCATCAGTCCCCTTGAACTTAGAACTACATAAACCTAACTAACCTAAGTACATCACACACATCCAAGCCCGAGGCAGTATTCTAACCTGCAACCGTAGCGGTCTCGCGGTTGCAGACTGAAGAGCCTAGAACCGCTCGGTCATAGCGGCCGGCTCATTTTGGACAGAAAAACTTTCACTGCTCAGATGGAGGCTTACTTTTGAGTGAATTTCTTAAAAAAATCAGAAAATTTTCTCGAAGGACCAATAAATAATGCACAAAAAGATTTACGTTGATTGCCGGCCGCTGTGGTTGAGCGGTTCTAGGCACTCCAGTCTGGAACCACGTGACCGCTACGGTCGCAGTTCGAATGCTGCCTCGGGCATGGATGTGTGTAATGTCCTTAGGTTAGTTAGGTTTAAGTAATTCTAAGTTCTAGGAGACTGATGACCTCAGATGTTGAGTCCCATAGTGTTCAGAGCCATTTGAACCATTTGCGTTGATTGATTCGCTAGTTTTTCAATAAAATCGTACAAATCACCTTATCACAGGCTTTCTGAGAAAAATGGACCCTTAAGAGATGGAAAACACAAAAGATCGTGTGACTGATTACGCATCTCAGTGTTCTCCGAAACTGGATACATCTCTAGTTTTAGAGTTCATTCGTAACTTCCGCATCACCAAAGAAATTTGGCACAATTTTTGAACGATTTCAAATGTAGTTTTATGTAGATTCTAGCAATAAGGGAGAATTTCGATGAGAGTTTTTGCTGTCAGCTGTCACATTTGTTCTTCTTCAGACTTATATGTACAAATGAGTCGAATACAAAAGCAACTGGAGTTTTTGTTGGAATTTGCACATAAGGTGTCATCGTACTCAATTTGTTGCTAATGAAGTAGTATCCATTTTTTTCAAAAACATATAAAATTATATTTTACATCATAGATGGACTGTTTTTAGCCCTCACCCCAGCACTTCTTACAAGCAATAATGCTAGAAACCCTTTGTAAGACTATAGTCTACAGGGACGTGCGGGTAATAGCAAACTTGACACGATTATGTGTACTCGTCAAGAGTGACGTCATGTGATGGACAGGTGAGCGTGTGTAGTCGAGGTGACGGCGCTGTGGCACCGCCCGCACCGGAGGCGACGCCGGCCGCACTGACCTCTCGGAAGGCCGCCCGCGCCCCGCTACGTCGCACCCCCTGCATATGCATGAAGGGCCGCCGCCGCCCCCGCAGCCCTCTCTCTGCCAGAGGGGTCGTGACCGCCGGGCGAGCACCACGCCAGACACCACTCTGCACCAGCCCGCAGGTCGGCAGCGCCGTCTGCGGCTCGCTTTAATACCCGTGCTAAGTGTTCTTCGCTACAAGTCGGTTCCAAGACCATCTCTTAAATGAAAGCAGTGTGCTAGTTACCTCAGTTCAACGTAAGAGACATGTGCTGAGACTTTAAGGTCGGTAACTCCTGCTCAGACGCCGTATTGCAGATAGGAGAATTCTCTTACATGAACTAGATGGTGGTGGTTAGTGTTTAACGTCCCGTCGACAACGAGGTCATTAGAGACGGAGCGCAAGCTCGGGTTAGAGAAGGATTGGGAAGGAAATCGGCAGTGCCCTTTCAAAGGAACCATCCCGGCATTTGCCTGAAACGATTTAGGGAAATCACGGAAAACCTAAATCAGGATGGCTGGAGACGGGACTGAACCGTCGTCCTCCCGAATGCGAGTCCAGTGTGTTAACCACTGCGCCACCTCGCTCGGTACATGAACTAGAAATAAAAACAAACAGAGTTGTTACCGGTTTCACAGACTTCTTACAACTGCTCACTGTGTAACACGGGCCATTTAATTACAGTAATACGTAAACACCCAGCACTGTCATCCCATTATACCTTGTTTACTTTCAATTAAATGTCTTATTAATCAGTTACTGTTTATGTACGTTCGGTTTAGTGACAAATGAATTCGTGGATCACATAAACACTTTGCTCCCCAGCGCTACATATTCAACACATCCAATTTATCATTGACGGGCCACTAAACGATTCAATAACTAACGTGTATAAATAACCAGCAAGCCGGATACTTCCATCTTTTGTTTACTCGCCTACAAACGTAAACTAATAAAACAGTACAGTTTTATTATTTGTATCATATTTATTCTGTAATTATTCATTCATTCTACTGACTCAGCTGAGTGAGGTTAGTTTTGACGTGTCCTGTAAGGCTGGTCGATTTGCAACATTTTCCTATTTCCTTCAACTTGTGCTAATTTTACAAAGACGACTACTTTATACGCCACGGAGGATCATTGTTGTATAAACCATGCAACGGAATTTTTTGACCCTTTGCATTTACTGTTCTTACGATAATATCTGCTATAATGTTGCAAATAATAAGATTTTTCTGCTACTTTTGCTCATGCACCTGTACATTTTCCTGTATCACAGTCATTCTGCAAAATTACGATCTACAAACTGGCTTGCTTACGGTGAAGCTTATAAGCTACGTATTGTTGTTGTTTTGGTATTTACGAATGCATGATATAGCGTGACTGTGGCTAATGACGCTTTGCAATGCATATTCACAACTTTTTCACGTTTTCAACGATGTCAAGATGGTTGCGAATAGTAACGGAAGTTAGTTATAAATTAGTAATCGTACTTTAATTGTGACAGGAAAACGACAGTCTAAGCATTACAGGTTCATTTAATCTAAAAAATTTTGTGTAATAAAGAAAGCTTCCTATTTGTTGATGCAATAACGTATTTCTCGCCAGTATCTCCTTTTTTTTGCGAAGTGTTTGCTATTTGAGCTCTTTCTTGTCTGTTCTTCGTAGTAACTCTGGCTACTTACGTAAGTGCAGACGTTGATACAGCCCAATTCCCGGAACCATTATTGGCCTTTTAGAAATGCAGGCATGAAAATCTGTTCAAATTCAGATTTATAAAACTGTTACCTCTTTAAAGTTCATTTTAGATATATCGATAATAAACCTACAAGAAGAATAGTCGTTTTATAGCATTCAGGGTACAATAACAAAGAATTGTTTTGCATATAGAACTCTAACAAAAATTATTCTATAATATTCCGTATGCGGTACGAAGGAACAGTTGTACCAAACACGAGTTTTTCGGATCATTTGGGGTAGAAGAAACAAGTAGAAGTGAATATTAAGCAATCGTGTTGGTTATTATAACATTAATCCAGTCATCTGCGGACCGATACATGAAAAAAAATACTCTAAGTATGAAGTAACTAGATTTTCTAGATGTGAAGAGAGAATAAGAACTACGTATTTCGAAAATGGGCTTCTTGCAAAAGAATGAAAATGACGAAAACGATTTATGCAACTATGGTAAATTTCGTCATGTGGGCATTAAATCGTGGTTCAGCACGTCTTTCTACGACAAAGGTTTCTTTGAAGCCTTTGATGTCCCCAGTAATAGGAGACGAAACGCTAGGCACAGAAACAAGCCATATGTCACAACGTAATGCCCATACAAATAAAATCACCAGAGAAGTAAATATCGGCAGTGTATTGTTTGATCAGTGGAAATGTAGCATTTCTCTGAGAAAGTCGGAAGAAAATGAAAACATAATATTTCGAAGATGAAGCTGTCATGAAAATGTTATTTTCTCCATTTGTTGTAAATTACATGACAACATCGACAGTGTGAATTAGTTGTTTGCACAGACGGAAGAAGAAGAGGAACACGCTGGAAAGTTATTCGTGTAGTATTTGGCACATTCGGTATCTGTGAATACCGTATTTGTTCGTTGTAATGAGCATTACGAAGCCAGCAGAAGCACCTAAGCCGTTTTGCTACTGTTCTTCTGCACCCGTTGTTTATTTTACAGGCGACATAGAACATGAAACGGAATAGGCTCTTGACGTAAACAAAGGCACTACGGCGCGGTCGGGCCACGTGGCCCGGCAGGTGGAAGCAGGGGGTGGGGAGCGACGGCGCTGGCCGGCTGCCTACCTTGTTGGGGTGTCCGTTGTGGTGCAGCAGCTTCTTGCAGCACTTGGGACGGCTGTCTTGGTAGAGCGAGTGGCCCGGCGGCGTGCTGGAGGACGCGGAGGCGGCGCGGCCGGGCGACGCCTGGAAGAGCACCGCCGGCGGAGGCTCGAAGCAGTCCAGCTGGCGCTCCTGCTGGCTCACGCCGCCCACGCCACCGCCGCGCCGCCCCCGCAGCGGGATGCAGAGGCACGAGCAGCAGCCGCCCCCCGGGAACCACGCTCTGGAGGGCGCCGGCTGCCGCCCTTCCGGCTCCGTCCGCCTCATGCCGTTGCTCTCGCCGGCTCGTGACGTCACCGCGCTGCGCTGCGCTGCGCCGCGACGCCCTGGGCGCAGTGTGCGGCGCGCCGTCCGGCCAGCCCCTCATGTAGCCGCCGGATCGAGAGGGATGCTGGCGCATGCGCAAAGGCCGCGCCGCCACCGCCGCCGCCTGCGCGCCGCGTCCGGCACGCTCCCTCGCCCGAGAGCAAACACTGCCGCGACCGCGTCGGCCGCAGACTGCGGACAGGCCCAAGTGTCCGCCACTTTTCTTGCGCAGCATATTCGGCGGCTAGGTGCACCTACAACTACAACCACTCCATTATTTGGCAATTCAATCTTACCTCCTCAGTCGTGAACTTATATAAATGAAAAGTTTATATTGGTGATCAGTGCATTTTGGATAAAATAATTTTGAGTATTGAGCCACGTCATTGTAAATTAGTAAAACAACTAAACTGCCGACGTTTCGACCCACTTGCTGGCATCCTCTTCAGGGGGCGAGTGAGATGCCCTGAAGAGGACTGCAAACAATTCGTCGAAACGTCGACAATTCAGTTGTTTTAGTAGTTACAATGATGCGCCCCAATACCCAAAATTATTTTGTCGAATGACACCGTCCATGGAAGGCTACAAACTTAGAACAATACATCGTTGAAGTGTTCAAATGTGTATGAATTCCTAAGGGGCCAAACTGCTGAGGTCATCGGTGCCTAGACTTACACGCTACTTAAACAAATCTATGCTAAGAAAGACACACACACACCCGTGCCATATGGAGGACTCGAATCTCCGACGGAAGTGGCCTAGCAGTCCGCGACATGGCGCCTCAAACCGCGCGGCTATTCCGCTTGGCTAATACATCGTTCGGAAAATAAAAGCAAGACTAAAATAATAAATGTAAAATATCGGTGAGAGCCACAAATATTTTAGGACTTACCCAAAATGAATAGTATTTATGTTACAAAATAACTGAAATATAAACAGCATTCAGAGAACTCAGTACTTAACAACTTAGTATTTAACACATAGAAGGTATGAAATCAATACAGAATGAAGACTCATTGCTACATGGAAAAAATATATCGCTATATTACTGTGGTGAAATAAACAATGGATTATTAGATATATTAGCAAATTACAGTATATTATATACACACTCTCGTTCAAGATCAATAATCAAAGCGGAATTTACCTTGTTTTGAAGAAGATATATTGAGACTGTGGTAAACAGCTTTCTTCAGGCAAGATCAACTAGTATTATGGCATGTTATTGAATTTTATTTAAAACTTCATTTAAAAGCTGTTATTAAAATGTTTTGTTCAAATAATATTATTATTGTTATTAGCTGTTCACTTTCACATTTTGTAGATCTCATCCTATTTAACTGTTGTTCATTTAATTGTTCGGTAATGTCGTGAGTTCAAAATGGCTGTGAGCACTATGGGACTCAGTTTCTGAGGTCATCAGTCCCCTCGACCTTAGAACCACTTAAACCTAACTAACCTAAGGACATCACACACATCAATGCCCGAGGCAGGACTCTAACATGCGACCGTAGCAGTCGCGCGATTCCAGACTGTAGCGCCTAGAACCGCTCGGTCACCCCGGCCGGCTAATGTCGTGAGTTCAGGGTATACTGAATAGCTCAGAAAATTCCAGAGAATTGCTGGAAGTCGCTGCGCAGGACTGCGCAGAATTCATTGGTTAGCTGCAACTCCGCGAAGTAATGTACGATTCTCTGAAATTTGATCTTGTGTTTAATCACACACATTGCCCTTCGGAGCCCGTACCATGCTAGTACAGATCTTAGCCGACTCATGGGTGTTCTAGCTAAATATGTACATTTTCACAAAATAACAAAGCGTTAATTCTCCCGAAGAAGTTACCATGCTTGCAGTCTCGCCAGGAAACATCTAGAAACAAATGTCCCAAAATCCTATGGCAGAACTCAGTCTGTACAACTGAGCTCAGAAAAGTCACGTTTGAATAAATTCGGAACGTTGTGATCCGTATCTTCCTGTTATTCAGTTGTCTTCGAAATATAAAAGTTGTTTGAAATCGGAATAACATTAATCGGAGACTGTTTGTGTCAAAATATTGATTTTGAATTAATACAGGCCACAGCGGCTGGCAACTGTACTATAAATTGTTGCTAATCAGTACAGACGACCGTGCTCGTTAAGTCTCCAAACCAATCGAAATTCGTAGCCATTGCTTACGTTCATTACAAGATCTGATATGTAAGAAGAAATACTAGGGTTACAGAACGTCTAGCACTCTTTCGCAGTAAGATAAAACTTTTAGTGATACATTTCATACAATCCATTTAAGAAGTGGTAAAGGGCTTTTGTGGTATCGATAGTAGGGATGCCACAGCGTAGGATGGCACTACTAGAGTGGAAGATCTTCGCCGACGACAGCGCCCTCTAGCCGGCGCTGTGCAGCTCTACGAGCGCCGCTCCACTTTCGATCAGTTCCTGAAGAGCAGACGGCCGAGGACCACCGCTTTAGCTACCTTGCAATTGAGACTTTCTTATCTGGATTTCGGCTGCACACCTATGTGCTCATCACCTAAAGCCATGTAATGTGTTTGCATATGTTTAGTAAAACCACTTTTACTTTACTTGCAGTACCGAAAGCTTTACCTCACCTGCTCCTACTCGCTTCCTTTCATTTTGCCTCTTCGTCAGATTACAGGAGCAGACCCACGAGCCGCGTTCCAGGCGAGATACAAAAGCTTTCACATACAAACACGCAGAAACTATGCAATCCCATTAGATACTGACACCTAGTTGGAACATGTAGAAACAAATATGCTTGAATCTCGCATATGGTAGGTGTGAATGTCAAACGCGCACACACAGACACACACACACACACACACACACACACACACACACACACAACATCTCATACTACAGGATAATGCAACCTGCTGGGGGACATGTAGAGAACGAATATTTGAGAACCTATGCTGATGTGTTTTAATTAAGGGATTAAAGAATAAAAGGTAGCTATAACGTATATGCTACATACGGGATGACGTTATTTAATATTCTTTATGTTTCTGCCAAATAGAGAGTTCACAGTCACGAATTCTTTCGTCGAGTTCGAACGGAAGTTGCATGCGGCGAAATATTTTCTCCGCGCCATATTCAATTAGTAAATGTATGATAAACTACAGTCCCTTCGGAAATGTTGAGCTATCCAAAAATAATTATATTTTGAATAGGCATTTATTCTTCTCTGCAGTGCAACTTCCGAGTGATCAGACGATCCACCAAGAGACAGCCGCACACGGTCGGCGTTCGCAAATATATTTCCACCGCTGATTATAGCTAAATGTTACAGCACAAAAGTAAACATATTGTTATAATTAGCGAACGGGGACATTTATAACTTTATGTTTATGTATACACATGACGTAAATATATCGTTATATGTCCCACATCCGATGGGTATTGCAATTTGCTATGCAACAACAAAATGCAGAAAGAATTCAAAGAATTAGTTAACAATGAAAAATAATGAATTACAACGATCGACATACGGGGTTCAAGACGAACTTTGTGCTGAATTCCCAGGCATGGATCACGTTAAAAAATGGGTGGTATGAATAACAAACTGTCTGCAGTCGCATGCATTATTAAACTGTCAGGTTTCGATGAAACTGAACGGAGGGTTTGGAGACTTTATATATTAGTGCAAAGAATGGGAATACCTCGAACGGTTTTCCGATTTAATACCCGCTGTTGTTGAATTTATGAAGGAGAAGGGAGGAGTGCAGTAACGACAATTAGAACATCTGGAATAGATTGCAGGTGTCATCTAATTTTAACTGGACCACACAAGGTTCACGGTAAAACAATGCAAGCTCAGAAAAACCTTATTTCTAACTTGATCGTGACGCATTTTTAAAATAAATTGCATTGTGTAGCGCACAAATTCTGACAAAAAATGCAGTCCGATTCCCACGCCCACAGACGTTAAACAAAACGCGAGTTTTGTAGGGGTTCATTGTTGCCATGAAAGTATTACAGGGATAGTTTTTTGAACGCTTTGAGGACACTGTACATCATACTTCTATTTCAACGCTGTTTGTGCGTTTCGGGTGCAAGCTCCCCTGTGCGTGTGCAGATGTAACTGATCGATCCCCAGTGTAATTTCCGTCTTAGAGACATATCCTTTTACGTTAAAACTGTCAACGACGCTTACATTGATTTCCTCAAAAGAGTTACGAAGTATCCACAAAGAGTTTCAAAATGTAATAAAATATTTCGATCAACATACTCGTATGTGTGTGAAAGACCTTTTTCCAATTATGAAACAAAACGGGTCACAATTACGTGGTAACCTGAGTGCGAAAATCTGTGGCTCTGTCAGCACATATGCCAACAATTCGTGCAGCCAAAAATTATAGTATGTCTTCCGAGAGACAAAAATAATTAAATAATATAAAAATTTATTTCATTTGTTTTCTCTGTCGTTGAGAAATATGAAATATGGAACCAAGTCGAGTGCAGTGCTACTGCATTGCCGTCTAAATACAGCGGATTGGCTTTCTAATATCGTGGCGTGGCTGTGGTGAATGAGTGCAGCCAGGATGGGTGCTATGGCATGTGAGTCGAATTGTTGCCCATCCTTGGTTTATATGGATTAAGGACAGCGGAGGACTCATATATTTTTGAGGAACACCAGATGTACCTATTAGTTCAATGCATGATTTCTCTTCAGTTTCTATGAAATTGAAATGTGTAGTAAGATCTTATTGGACGAAACTGCTGAGGTCATCGATCCCTGAGCTGAACCACTACTTAATCTAACTTAAACTAACTTAACGCTAAGGGCAACACACACACCCATGGCCGTGGAAAGGACTCGAACCTCCGACGGAGGGAGCCGCGCGAACCGTGATAAAACGCCTCAGTTAAAACTAAGAGGTTCATTGACAGTGAATCATGAATTGGATTAAAGCCTACTTATGCTGAAAAGAAAGTTTTTGTGAATAAAAGTGCGTACATCACTTTATCTACATCTATAGCCGGACACTGCAAGCGATGTTACGGTGCGTGGCAGTATCTTTCTGCCCCTGTCCCATTCACTAATGGTAGGTGGGAATAGCGGCTAAGGTTTAACCTCAATTTCTCAGATATTTTCGTCATGCCTATTTCATGAAAGGGGAAGTAACATTTTTCCCGACTATTCTTGGAACGTATGCTCTCGAAATTTCAACCGTAAACCTCTCCGTGATGCGCAATGCTCTTTTGTAGCAGCTTCCACTGCAGTTTGTTGAGCACCTCTTTCAAGCTGTGGCGCTTATTAAATGACACTAAACGATGCTCAGAGGAATTATTCGCGTTTTGTTGGATCTTTCTTCTTCCAATTAATCCCACCGGGTAAGCATCTAAACTTATGAGGAATACTCAAGAATCGTTTTTGTGTGTTTGAGTACCACCTCTCTCGTAGGTGAACTACAGTTCATCAATTTCGTTCCAATGAAAGCCAACTTGGATTTTTTTACAAAGAGTTTTCTATCGTAATTTACTTTCGAGCGCTTCATCAACAATCGAAGAGTAATACGTCTCTTCTTCGCCTGACTACCAGGGCTTGCTCTGAAGTGAAGAGCGGAATTTCTTACACTGTTCGTAATATCGTTTGAGTTATTTTACGCCATGCACATTACTCGATCCAAGTCTGCGCTTCACTGACGTACGTGGCAACGCTCTATCTCTTGAGGACTCCGAATTACAGTGTGTACCACGGTGCTGTGTAAAGTAACTATTTTGGCGGGTGAGAAACTAAGTGTTCTAACGTCAGAAATCATGTCTCCAATTGTAAGTAGGCTGTTTAGGTTTTTTTATTGGTAACACCGCCGCCACGTAGCGCTCTGTATGAAGGACACTGGCTGTGCTGTGCGCAGTCTGTGGCTAGTTTGCATTGTTGTCTGCCATTGTAGTGTCGGGCAGCGGCAGCTGGATGCTAACAGCGCGTAGCGTTGCGCAGTTGGAGGTGAGCCGCCAGCAGTGGTGGACGTGGGGAGAGAGATGGTGGAGTTTTGAAATTTGTGAGAATTGGTGTCACGAACTGATATATATATATATATATATATATATATATATATATATATATATATATTATGACTATTAAGGTAAATACATTGTTTGTTCTCTATTAAAATCTTTCATTTGCTAACTGTGCCTATCAGTAGTTAGAGACTTCCGTAGTTTGAATCTTTTAGTTAGCTGGCAGTAGTGGCTCTCGCTGTATTGCAGTAGTTCGAGTAACGAAGATTTTTGTGAGGTAAGTGATTTGCGAAACGCATAGGTTAATGTTATTCAGGGCCATTCTTTCGTAGGGATATTTGGAAGTCAGATTGCGTTGCGCTAAAAACTATTGTGTGTCAGTTTAAGCACAGTCTTGTATAATTTTTCTAAGGGGACGTTTCACAATTGAAATCCATAGAATAATGAGATCCATGTACGGTGATGATTGTTTCCATATCAGTAATGAGTGACGGTGGGTTGTTCGCCGTCATGATGAAGGAAACGGAGGTGCTGACCTCAACGTATGTGACAGAGGTCGGAGTGGGCGACTCCATACGGCAGCCGACGAGAAAACTGGCGAATAACACAGACACTGCTCTCAGGTACGTGTGGCATATCACAAGAGCGTGTAAGGGCCACCACTGCGGACATTCAGTACAGTGAACTGTGTGCATGGTAGGTGCCTCGAACGCTCAAGTCTAATATGAAACAGAGGAGGCTGGACATCCGTCAACAATTTCTTTTGCGTTTTAAATACGACGGTGATAGAATCGTTAACAAGGTGGATGCAGAAGAATGCCCCATTTTGACCCCAAAAACAAAAGAGAATCAGTTGAATTGTTCCACAAAGGATCACCGACGCCAAAACAGTTCAAGAGCAAGACATCAGAGGGGAAAGCCACGCTCATAGTGTTCTGGGATGTTCAAGGTGTGGTGCGTTTGGAATGGATAACTAAAGAGACCACAATAAACGCTGCAACGCACTGCGAGACCCTCAGAAAACTGAAAGCATGTTTTCGAAGAGTTCGTCCACGCATGGAGCATCCTTTCCTTCAGCAAGGCGGTGGTAGATCATAAACGAGAGATGCATCTCCAACAACCCGACGCCTCAGAATGACTATCGGCGATAATATTCGACACAGTCCCGACTTGGCCCCAGAAGATTTTCGTCTGTTTCCAAAACTTAAAGAACACCTTCGAGGACTTCACTTTGTGAGTAATGAAGTGGTTCAACAAGAAGTGAGGCCGTGGCTCGGTGACTGCCCTAGAGTGACGGTACCATCAAACTGGTCTCTCGTTTGTACTGTTTCTCCTGGGTGCACTTATGTTTAAAGAAAATGTAAACTAAATAATACGATAAATTTTATAAATAACCGACAAGTTCGCCAAAGAAGAAGAGGTAGAACTACAATGGACATGTTATTTCACGGACTCTCGCGCTTCTATGCATTAACTATCTTTCCTTTGTCATTCGATTATCTTATTTGCTTGGATTCGGACCTAAGAGAACGTTCTGGTGTAAAGCTCATCTTGCTGTACCAGCTGATAAGGTAAGTTGTGCTTAAAACCCGAAAAATATAATGGTTATTTTGTCAAAAGAACTTTGTGTATGTGGTCAGCCTATTGTTAGTCTGATAACTAGACTGCCTTAAGTAGATATGGGCCTTAACAAAGAATTTTCATGGTTAGGCGCCATCTTAGAAAAATCTTTAACATTTTTCTAAAGGACAATTAACTTTATTTCAGATCCCACGAGACCGGAGGCAGCTACTAATAATTTAACAATTTGACTTACAGATTTTCTATATATAACGAGATAACATCCCAGGCAGAAAAGGTCTTGTCACAGGATTCCAGTTCCATTATAGGATTTCATTTGTAGATGCTACTCTTGTTATCTTATATTGGGGAATCGAGACGAAACCACGACATTAAGTTACGTACTACAGTAGTGTACATCGAACAGACTTGTCAAATATTCTCTGGTGCAATAAGCACACGACTTCTCACGAGCCTAGAGTTGGATAAATAAGAAAAGGAGAATTAATTATAGACTACTACGTAACTACCCTGAGAACTGAGCTAGATTACCGAGTGCTTATACACGTCGGGCTAAATTAAACAACATATTATACTGTTAATAATATTCCTACATTAGTTATTTCTCTTTTATGCTGAGCCATTGAATTTTGTGTGTTTCTTTTTTGTATAAGTCAAGGCTAATATTTCATTTTATTACATTACGCTAATAGTCACAAAATCATATTTCTTTTTAATTTTATTACATTACACGTTGCAAGACAAGTGTTGGTCGCTAGGATGACTATTTTAAGAAACATATATGTAGACATAAAGAATAAAGGTGTAGAATGTTAAAAAGTTTGTTTTATTTAAAACGTTTTGAGAGTTAACTGATTCTTCCCGTCGGTTCTTGATAGAACAACATTATAACAACTGAGAAGCGATAGTTTGCTTTTGTTTCTACACTATTAATTTACAGTGTACAACAAAATCAAACAAGAGCTTCAAAAGTTATCACATAGAAAAATTCGTAGGCACTACTTTACAGCACGACTTCTACACGCAATGTATTGCATTTATTTACGATCAACTGCCATCACCTGCACCAGATATCGATTTTCCACAAGTGTTCCAGCGATAGTCATCTAGCTTTGCATCCTTTTTATGAGCCACATCACTCTCTGTCAACAACTTCATGGAGCTTCCAGTGTCCACTACTAGCTGATTTACGTACGTATTAAAACAGTGACGACCCTGCTACGCACTCTTGGCGCTCTCCTGAAATTATCATCTGTCGATTTCGTCCCTATACGGATATGGTGTTGGGCTCTATTAGCTAGGAAGTCCTTAATCATGAAAAAATTGGTGTAGTGCTGCACGGCACGTATTTTCTTCGTAAAGGACAGTGTGCTGTTCTATTGAATGCCTTTCGTAAGTCAAGGAACATGGCATCCACATGGGCTCCTTTGTCTACATCGCTCTGGATCACACCGAGGAAGAGCTCTGCTTACGCAATCCATGTTTATTTTAACGGAGTTTTTCATTCCCCAGAAACAACGTAATGTGTGAGTATAATTCATATTTATTACTCCGGTACAGATTGACGTCAGCGATACACTCCTATAATTATGTGCATCTATGGACGAATTTTATTTGAAATGAGAGTAATTTCACATAATCTGTGTCGATGCGCATCTTACGTTTCTATCTGATAATAGCGTCAGCCGAAACGTTATAAGTAAACAGATATATTCAGAAAGAAGAGAGAAAAATACTAGGTACCAAAAGAGGTGGAGAGAGGTGGACGCGAAGACATAGGAAAGAATTTTACCAGAACATGAGAACAATATCAGCGGAAATCAGACTGAAGAGGGCAAGGTTTGCTGGGCATGTAGTTAGGATAAGTATGGACAGAATGACGAAGAGAGTGTGGGAAACAACACGGAGGACAAGGGGAGAAACAGGAACCAAGGAGGTTGATGAACTTCGGAAGGACTGGTTGGAATTGGGGATCAAGGTCGAAGGAAAGGGAAATTGGAGGAACAAATATACACCTACAAATATGCCGGAGATCAGTGACAGAGAAGAATACAGGAAAAGATTAGAATGTCACCAGTGGATCCGCCAGGATCCTCTGAAGCTCTCGGAAGAAGAGCGGGAGAGAATAAGAGAAAGAATGAAGAGGTTCTGGGAGAAGAAGAGGAAAATGCAGTCCATGAAGGGGCTACCCGTGGTCCTACAGAGGCCGTAACTCAGTAAGAAGAAGATATATTCAGTGATCTAAAAGACTATATTCTCCAAAATGTACAGTGAGCGCAGATGTATGTAGGTTATTTATTTCCTTTGTTAATAACGTATTTCTTATTAATCAGTATCCCCGAATCCATCTCAAAAATGCTCTTTGTCCAAAATACGTTTCAGTTTTTTTCTGTTATCCGCCTTCAGATTTGTTTGACGCGATCCGCCAGGAATTTCTCTCCTGTGCCAATCTTTTCCTCTCAGAGTAGCACTTACAACTTATGTTCTCAATAATTCCTATGGTTATATCTGTCTACGGCTCCCTGTAGTGCCAGAGAAGCTATTTAATGACGTCTATAGTCATAACACACATCATATAATCCAGTCCATTCTTGTCAGTGTGTTTCACATGTTTCTCTCCTATCTCATTCTGTACAGAATCTCCTCTTTTTCATTTTCTAATTTTCAGTATGCTTTTATAACTGAAAATCTCAAACGCTTCGAATCCTTTCTGTTCCGTCTTTCCTGTAGTCAGTGTCTGACGTCCGTACAAAGCTGTGCTCCAAACGCATATTCTCAAAAATGTGTTCTCAAATCATATCCCATGTGTGACACTAGATTACGATTCGGGAGGACGACGGTTCAATCCCGTCTCCGGCCATCCTCATTTAGGTTTTCCGTGATTTCCCTAAATCGTTTTAGGCAAATGCCGGGATGGTTCCTTTGAAAGGGCACGGCCGATTTCCTTCCCAATCCTTCCCTTAACCCGAGCTTGCGCTCCGTCTCTAATGACCTCGTTGTCGACGGGCCGTTAAACACTAACCACTACCACCACCACCACCACTAGAATACGTTTTTGCGAGGAATACTTTCTTTGAATGTTGTAGTCTGCTTCTTATGTCCTGCTTGCTTCATCCGCCATACGTAAATTTGCTTTCAGGGCAACAGAATTTTTTCGCTTCGTCTACTTCGTAATCCCCAATTTTGAGCTCAAGTTTATCACCATTGTCATTTCTGCTACTCGTCATTACCTTCTTATATAGTCTATCAACAACTTGAGCTTGAAGTGTTAACGTGCTTGTGTTGTAGTGTAGGACACGAAACATGAGTTTATTTTTTGGAAGAATCAAAGAGTCAATCGGCGAAATGGCATCATGGAAACTGACCGAAGAGGAAGAAGTTTAAAACTGCGTTATCGGTAGGGAACGTTATGGCTACAGTACACTGGAATCAAGAGTTTGTGTTTATGGTTGACCTTTCGGAGCAGGTATGCACAATAAATTCTGTCCAATATGTTAGAATCCTCAAATTGGTTACAGCACGTCTTCAGGGAGTTCGTCCAACAAAAACAGTGGTAGATATTCTTCTTCAGCAGGACAATGCAAGATCAGACAGCTGTTGTCACGCACTGTAGAGATTGTGAATATTGGATAGAAAGTGTTTCTTCATCCCTCAAGAAGCCCTGACTTGGGACCATCAGACTTCCACCAGCTAGTGCAGTTGAAAGAAGTTCACCGAAGGTTTCATTTTGGAGATGAAAAGGCCGTGTAAACGTCCGTGCGGCATTGACTTCGAAAGTGGGAACGTGCGTTTAGCACACAGAAATACGTGCCATTGTTAAAAGATGGACTAAAAATGTCGAAATGGACGGATATTATATTGAAAAGTCACGAATTAATCGACAGTGTTGTTGTTTTTACCCTGTGTAGTTGCATTTGAAATTCTTGACGAATAAAAAAAGGAGGCATTTCTTTTTGACTCTCGTAAATAAACCAGTTTCACACAGTAAAATAACAAGGTGATGTTTATTGCATAAATGGCATAAACCAAATCATTGAAGCTTACAGTGTAATAAAAGCGAGATCACCTCCTTTACAACAATACCATAAATCAGTCACGTCTTTACAACAAAACCACAAATTAGTGACGCTTAAGCTAACATTACCAAAATGGATTTCGCCTTCAGAAAAAATATTTGAATACCCAACTGCTATCACAGCCATGATAACACGTCGCGGTTTAACCTCGGACTCTTCGGACGGAGTATTACTTTTACGTAGTGAACTCAATTCACCTTTTTTATCCTGAACAGCACGCTATTTTCAACCAGCACACTATATTCGCCCTGTGATACTAAGGCAGTTGAATATTGCTCCTCTTGAAACGAAGGAACCTATATCCCCGTCTCCACTGGAATCGCCGTCCTCTAGCATGGGAAAAATATAGAGCGGCCCTAATGTGTTGTGCCCACAGAGTGATCATACCCATGCTGAATGTAGCGATGTCCCGTAAACAGCTCCTTGGCATACCAGCTTCCAGAAGGCTCCGTTTTCTTCGCTGTGCGCCAACTGCTTCCGACCTTCACTTAATCGCATAGCTGCAACTGGGACCACTGTGTGAGCCTCTGCTGCTGTCGCGATTTGAGGGGAACAGCGCTAACGCCCCATTACTGGCCCGTCGCCTTGCCATGACTGGTGAGCCACAGGGTACGGTGGCTCATGCCCAGTGACCAATTTTTGTCCAAAGCATTGGGCATTTGTTGGAATGGGAGGCTGATATTGTTAGCCAGCTATCGGCCGGTCGGCGACACGCTGCGATAACAGAATCTCTCCACATGCAATCTTTCTCAGATAGTTTCACAGAAACTATATTTAAAAAGAAATTGCGTGTTAGCTTCATGATGACGTACCCATCATTTAGTTAATGGTCATAATTATTGTGATATTTGCAATTAAGTAAGACACTGTGCGAAATTCAAAAACGTTTGCAATGAAAAATATTGGTAACCACGACTTTGCGTTCGGTGCACACTATATAACATGTTCTTGCACATGAAACTTAGCGAATATACTGAATTTTTCTTTAGACTTTCGTGGTGGTCCCTATCTGTCACCAATCTCGAGCAAATTAATCTGATGTAGCATATGTGATTGGGCGTCACAGTGAAAAAGCGAGAATGAAATATCCACAACGTTCGTCGTATTTCGTTGTGATTTTGAATTGAGTTTATTGGCAAATGATAGCGTACTGCCGGCCGGGGTGGCCAAGCGGTTCTAGGCGCTACAGTCTGGAACTGTGCGACCGCTACTGTCGGAGGTTCGAATCTTGCTATCACAAAAATGGCTCTGAGCACTATAGGACTTAACTTCTGAGGTCATCAGTCCCCTAGACTTAGAACTACTTAAACTTAACTAACCCAAAGACATCACGCACATCCATGCCCGAGGTAGGATTCGAACCTGCGACCGTAGCGGTCACGCGCTTCCAGACTGTAGCGCCTAGCACCGCAGGGCCACTCCGGCCGGCTTAGGAACCAATGACCTCAGCAGTATGGTCCTATAGGAACTTGCTACAAATTTCCAAACTTCCCTATTTTTTGTGTCTGACATATAGCGATTTATCTCGGTCTTGTTCTGAACAATTTCGTACATCCTACCTTCATCGTTCATTTGAAGTACCCGTTATGTTACCCAAGGTTTCCTGCCATTTCGTTCCTTGTAAGTACATCTTTGACTGTCCTTCATAGAAATGCCCGTTTCTCTTCAATTGAACTGCCTGTTGTGGTATTAATTATCGCGGTATCTAAAGCCTGAGAGAGTTTCAAAACAACTCATTCTCTCTTTTCTTCAGTATCTCACTTTGATCTTATTAACGCATTACTGCAGCCACAGATGAATACAGATGCTGGGTGGCTGCCCAGTAACATACAAGGTAGTAAGCTACCTTTCTTTCAAAACTTGGAGTTTTATTTGACAAAAGCTGCATAATGTTAACTAGTGTCGACCTACATTTCCCACCAGAACCGTAAAATGAAAACACGAAACGCTGTTCACATTAACATATAAGACTTTGTCATTGGTACACAAGGCTGTGTCATACACGTGCTGGAGTGAGACAACGTGTTTTAGATGTTTATTTTTTTGTCCATTGCCAGTAAGAGGGAATAAAGATGTCGAAACGTTTGCGAAATAAGGTGCTTAAAATTACATTGATATAAACCCTCCATGAGCCCCTGAAAAATGCAAGGAAGTGGCCAATTCTAACAATTATTCATTCTCGCTATTTCACTTTGCACTGGAATTCAGTAAGCGTAGCATTCCATTCTATGTAGAGTTTCAGTGATTAGAAGAAACTACTTAGAGAAGAAGCATGACCCCGAAGTATCTATTGTTTATGGATCTTTGAGCGCTGTACTCTAACGCTACATGGTAAGTCATTAAAGAGACATTTTCTGTTTTTGAAATAGCTTACTCTTCACATTAGAGCACTACTTACGAGGAAACTGCCACTTAGCTTGCTCGCGAATAAAATGCAACGTTCTCCCCTTCCCATGTTGGAATATAATACAAACGGTTGACTACTGAACCCATAAATCACACGTGAGTGAGTTGGCAACCCTAGAGAACGCTCACGATTGAGTGCCTGAAGTACTTGTTTCCCTTTCAGGAATAACAGTCTTCAGATCATTGTCTGGATATAGAGGTTTAGATATCGCAGGTTTCGCTGCATTGCTTGAACAAAATAAAAACTGGAATTATTCCTTTGGAAGGGGCGCGGTTCATTTATTTCTTTATACTTGCCCAGTCTGAATTGGTTTTCTATCTCTGACGACAATGAACTGCGGTCTTGGTAGTCTCGGAGCAAACTCATCTCTCTTAAGCTTCACAGTGCCCTTCAATTATTCCTGCCGCAGCCATGGAACGTGCTGCTCTAACTTCATTGTATACATAATCACTTTATTTCAAACTTTGTGTTTAAATCGGAATACCAAAATCTTTTTCGTTACAGCAGTTTTGATTTTAATTATTGTTGTCATTTAACATGGGGGAACACGCATGTGACTTCCACATCTGGAAACAAGATCTCAGTCTGCCTTTACACCAGTAAGACAGCACTGCAGTACATGTGCTGCCGCGAGTTGGTTGGATTGTAGAAAATGAAGATGGCTATAGAGTAGAACCTGGAGCTCAAGGATGCAACAGTTTTGTCTTTATAAGTAATGAATCTGCTAAGAAGGCTTCAGTCTTCGTGCAGCCGCGCTTGGAACAGCTTTGGATCCCTCACACAGAAGACGACAGGATATTATAGGAGGAGAAGGCGTACGCGCCTTACAGTCTATAAAGAAATATGCAATATTGCTATTTATACGGAGAACTACACTACTGGCCATTAAAATTGCTACACCAAGAAGAAATGCTGATGATAAACGCGTATTCATTGGACAATTATACTAGAACTGACATGTGATTACATTTCCACTCAATTTGGGTGCATAGATTCTGAGCAATCAGTACCCGGAACAACCACCTCTGACCGTAATAACGACCTTGATACGCCTGGGCATTGAGTCACACAGAGCTAGGATGGCGTGTACAGGTACAGCTGCCCATGCGGCATCAACACGATACCACAGTTCATCAAGAGTAGTGACCGGCGTATTGTGACGAGCAAGTTGCTCGGCCACCATTGACCACACGTTTTCAATTGGTGAGAGATCAGGAGAATGTTCTGGCCAGAGCAGCAGTCGAACATTTTCTGTATCCAGAAAGGCCCGTACAGGACCTGCAACATGCGGTCGTGCATTATCCTGCTGAAATGTAGGGTTTCGCAGGGATAGAATGAAGGGTAGAGCCACGGGTCGTAACACATCTGAAATGTAACGTCCACTGTTCAAAGTGCCGTCAATGCAATCAAGAGGTGACCGAGACGTGTAACCAATGGCACCGCATACCATCACGCCAGTATGGCGATGACGAATACACGCTTCCAATGTGCGATCACCGTGATGTCGCCAAACACGGATACGACCATCATGATACTGTGAACAGAACCTGGATTCATCCGAAAAAATGACGTTTTGCCATTCGTGCACCCAGGTTCGTCGTTGAGTACCCCATCGCCGGCTCTCCTCTCTGTGATGCAGCGTCAGTGGTAACCGCAGTCATGGTCTCCGAGCTGATAGCCTATGCTGCTGCAAACGTCGTCGAACTGTTCGTGCAGATGGTTGTTATCTTGCAAACGTCCCCATGTGTTAACTCAGGGATCGAGACGTGGCTGCACGATCCGTTGCAACCATGCAGATGAGATGCCTGTCATCTCGACTGCTAGTGGTATGAGGCCCTTGGGATCCAGTACGGCGTTCCGTATTACCCTCCTGAACCTACCGATTTCATATTATGCTAACAATCATTGGATCTATACCAATGCGAGTAGTAATGTCGCGATACGATAAACCTCAATCGCGATAGGTTACAATCCGACCTTTATCAAAGTCGGAAACGTGATGGTACGCATTTCTTATCCTTACACGAGGCATCACAATAAGTTTTCACCAGACAACACCAGTCAACTGCTATTTGTGTATGAGAAATCGGTTGGAAACTTTCCTCGTGTCAGCACGTTGTAGGTGTCGCCACCGGCGTCAACCTTGTGTCTATGCTCTGAAATGCTAATCATTTGCATACTACAGCATCTTATGCTTGTCGGTTAAATTTCGCGTCTGTAGTAAGTCATCTTCGTGGTGTAGCAATTTTTAAGGTTAGTAGTGTATGCCGGTGCACGAGTCGTCCTGCATTATCCATCAGTGATCTGTGGTGGAGTTGTGAACTTTACTATTAGCAACCGTGATACGTTGCAGCATGGCAATGGCTGGGTGGCCGTAGTCCTTGTCCGTAGACCTATAGTCGACAAAGTTCTAGGGCCAGAAAGTTTTAACAGCCGTGACGTCATCGCCTATCGGACATTTCACATCGTATAGAATAGAGATACTTGCAAATCATATTACCTGTCAAACATGCCTTTCGTTCTGTTCAGGAATGATCGTAAAATAAATGTATCGGAATCTGTCAGTATGGTTTAAAGGTGTTGAGAACTGTAAGAAAATTAAACTCGTCGGCGATCTCACACGGTAATTGCTCTGTATCCTTCCTTGAAAACTGCACTGTTTTCCGCCTCCCCCAGATATGCTTGGTATACCCTCCACTGCCAGTGCCGGCACTTGCACTCTGTCAGTGGTTGTTGTTGTGGTCTTCAGTCCTGACACTGGTCTCATGCAGCTCTCCATGTTACTCTATCCTGTGCAAGCTTCTTCATCTCCCAGTACCTACTGCAGCCTACATGCTTCTGAATCTGCTGAGTGTGTTCATCTCTTGGTCTCCCTGTACGATTTCTACCCTCCACGCAGCCCTCCAGTACCAAATTGGTGATCCCTTGATGCCTCAGAACATGTCCTACCAACAGATCCCTTCTTCTAGTCAAGTTGTGCCACAAACTTCTCTTCTCCCCAATTCTATTCAATACATCCTCATTAGTTATGTGATCTACGCATCTCCAGCATTCTTCTGTAGCACCACATTTCGAAAGCTTCTGTTCTCTACTTGTCCAAACTATCGTCCATGTTTCACTTCCATACAAGGCTACACTCCATACAAATACTTTCATAAATGACTTCCGGACACTTAAATCGATACTCGATGTTAAGAAATTTCTCTTCTTCAGAAACGCTTTCCTTGCCATTGCCAGTCTACATTTTATTTCCTCTCTACTTCGACCATCGTCATTTATTTTGCTCCCCAAATAGCAGAACTCCTTTACTACATTAAGTGTCTCATTTCGTAATCTAATTCCCTCAGCATCACCCGATTTAATTCGACTACATTCCATTATCCTCGTTTTACTTTTGTTGATGTTCATCTTACACCCTCCTTTCTAGACACTGTCCATTCCGTTCAACTGCTTTTCCAACTCCTTTGCTGTCTGTGACAGAATTACAATGTCATCGGCGAACCTCAAAGTTTTTATTTCTTCTGCATGGATTTTAATACCTACTCCGAACTTTTCTTTTGTTTCCTTTACTGCTTGCTCAATATACAGATTGAATAGCATCGGGGAAAGGATACAACCCTGTCTCACTCCCTTCCCAACCACTGCTTCCCTTTCATGTCCCTCGACTCTTATAACTGCCATCTGGTTTCTGTACAAATTGTAAATAGCCTTTGGCTCCCAGTATTTTACCTTTGCCATCATCAGTGGTTACTGCACGTTAATGCCGAAGGCAGGCGGCGCTCCCATTAATGTGGCCAACATTCATAAAATATAATGCTGATTTCTTAAAGTTAAGCACAGAACATATGCTGTCTGTAGAGACAACTGCACCGCATAATGCCGTTGTTCACGCACTGTTGTTACCAATCGTACTATTGGTATCTGCACAAAACCTTGAGCGTACACCAACGTAGGAAAAAGAGTTGATTAGCACGATGCCTTTATTTCAATGTATAGGCAGCCTGCTTTGTTGTAAAATGAGCAGGATTTTGAGATACGAGAGTATCTCTCGGGCATAATTGTGTCGGCAGTTGCGTGGGGCGACAGAATCAGTGGTCACATCCTGTGGCCGTGACGTAACGATCGGCGCGGTGGGTGTGTTGCTGGGGGCCCGTCCTGTTGTGGATGGGGCAGGAGCTGGCGGAGCGCGAAGCTGCCGCGCCGAGCGGGCCGGATGGGGGAGTGATGCGCATGCGCGAGGGGGGCCAGCATCCCGTCACGGCGCCCCGCTAGCTGCCGCTTCCTTCCTGTACTCGCGCCACGTGCATTCCTCTCGGTCTTTACTACTACACGTGTCGGTGGAGTATAAAAATACGTAACATGTTTTTGGCATAAGGTGTTAGGAACTGTATCGACATCATGAAACACTGACGTTGACACAGTTCAAGTACTTCACAGTTACTTTCTGGTAACTCTCTGCAATTTTTTCCATAGTCAACGATATACTGTAATACCCGTAGCGTTAATCTTTGCTCCAAGCATTATCGCCTGTAGTCGCCATGGTGACCAAGCAACCACATGAAGCAACTGCTGTGGTTGCTGTGGTTGAGCACCTCTCAAACTGGAATGAGATTTTCACTCTGCAGCGGAGTGTGCGCTGATATGAAACTTCCTGGCACATTAAAACTGTGTGCAGAACCGAGACTCGGACTCGGGACATTTGCTTTTCGAGGGGAAAGTGCTCTAGCAACTAAGCTACCCAAGCACGACTCAAGCCCCGTCCTCACAACTTTACTTCTGCCAGTACCTCCTCTCCTACCTTCCAAACTTTACAGAAGCGCTCCTGCGAGTTGCGAGGAGCTCTTCTTCCCTAGCAGCATTTGGTGGGCCATTATCCTGACGATTCATGTTATTAAATGTATGTGCGAGATACTTCTCCATTTTTGATCTTTCATTAATTTCAAAGTTAAAAAGAGTAGTGATAGATTTCATTTATCAAAATTCGCAGTACAGAATTAGTTCAGTATGCTTCGTTTTGGCCTCCTAACGGCAGATGAGATTCTCTCCAGTTTTATGAGCAAGAAATATTGAAAATCATTCCATTCGGTAACCTCATCAATATCTTAGGTAATCATACATAAATAACCAGTAGCCCCTGGGACACATATTAATAATTACAGTTTGCGTAAGAATACAACTATTTTCTTCTCTAAATAGCAGCGCTCACGCAAAGTATTTACTAGAAGGCGGTGAGTCGCGCATTGTGTTTAAGAAAAATATTACATAGCATTTACTTTGGGGCAGACGATGTCCGTACGAGTGTTATCGCGGCATAAGTTAATTAAAGGTTTCATGCTGGCCTACAATTATTAAAGACAACTCAAACAAAATCATAAAATATAATTATAAGAATAAAAATATATAATTATGCCGTGATAAGTGGACCACACATACATACTTATACTGTGATACCATATGAGATGTGGTGCTACAGAAGAATGTTGAAAATCAAGTGGACTGATAAGAAATGAGGAAACTCTCCGTAGAAAAGCGGAAGGAAAGAACACATGGAGAACAGTAACCAGGAGAAGGGACAAGATGACAGGACATGTGTTAATGCATCAAAGGTTAACCTCCATGACACTACAGGAACTTGAAGGAAGTAAAAACTGAAGGTGAAGACAGGAATTGGAATACATCCAGCAAACAGTTGACGACGTGGGTTGCAAGTGCTACTTTGAGATGAAGAGCTTGGCGCAACTCAGAACACTGACGACGCAAAGCAAGCCTTTCAGTTCCAAATTAATTTTCTTGCATGTTTCGTCTGGATCTACCATTATTGAATCGGATTAAAAACTTCTTTTGTACGTGGGTCAACTAAAGATTTATAATTTTGGTTCAAGGGGATCTTAATCGCAATGGTCGAGTCATTGTTATTGTAGTATGTGAACACAGGCTGAAAGGCTCAGTTTCAAATCGCATGGTAAATTATTGTAGTCTCTATCAATCAAATAAACATTGTATTTGAGACGCAGTCGAGTAATGTTCCTGAAGGACAAAACTTTCGCCCTTAGCTGTTAGCTTTCAAAAATCGCCATAAATGTTTATATAAGGTATCGATAGAGATTGTATGAGAACTGCTACTGCAAATTAGTTAAAATACAACAGAAGTTTATATCACAGTAGGATTCACTACTATTTCCACCTGTTTCACGAAACTCTTCGACGTCAAAAAATGGTTCAAATGGCTCTGAGCACTATGGGACTTAACATCTATGGTCATCGGTCCCATAGAACTTAGAATTACTCAAAACATAACTAACCTAAGTACACCACACATATCCATGCCCGAGGCAGGATTCGAACCTGTGACCGTAGCGGTTGCGCGGTTCCGGACTGAAGCGCCTAGAACAGCTCGCCCAAAATGGCCGGCTGTTCGGCGTCAACCAACTTGTTGTTATGGCATTTTTTTAAGTTTTTATATCGTTTACTTTCGCCCAGCGTGAGTCAGATGTCGCGCCGTTGATCGAGCTCTGCAGTGTAGCCGGCCTCGGTGGTCTCGCGGTTCTAGGCGCGCAGTCCGGAACCGTGCGACTGCTACGGTCGCAGGTTCGAATCCTGCCTCGGGCATGGATGTGTGTCATGTCCTTAGGTTAGTTAGGTTTAAGTAGTTCTAAGTTCTAGGGGACTGATGACCTAAGCTGTTAAGTCCTATAGTGCTCAGAGTCATTTGAACCATTTTTCTGCAGTGTATCTGGAAATATCGATATCGTTGCAGCGCTAGTATCGTTTGCCCAGCCCTATATGTACCATATCTTTGCTTATGGAGTGCGAAAAATAAACACAGATGGCGGCTTCCTCAAAGTATTTTGCTTCAAACTTGTTGAAGAACTCGCCTTTAAGTCTTTATTTCATATTGTAAGTTTGAAGCGTTTCAGTAGCTTTTATATGTTCCTACAAAAATTTCTTTAGTACGTTTCCGATATGCTCGAGGTAAAATGAGCGGCGCTTAATCTATGTACCGAACGGCACTGCTGCTTATGAGTCAGACGTTCTGTTCACACAACTTACTTGAAGGACATTCCCATTATTTATTCTAATTCTATTTTGTTAATACATTTATGTCATCCGTTTTATGCTATTATAGACTGTATGAAGACTGTACAGCAGAAACCAATTACAACAAAGTCAAATGAAAGAAAGGAAGCTGGTCTGTGTTATGATTAGTGCCTATTTTAATATCAAGTATATGCTGCTACTCGAAATTACTGGTATGCTATTTTATTTATTAAGTACAAGCTTAAGGTGTGAAGATTCGCCCTGCTACAGACGGGTATGTTATTCTAGATATACAGGGTGTTACAAAAAGGTACTGGCAAACTTTCAGGAAACATTCCTCACTCACAAATAAAGAAAAGATGTTATGTGTACATGTGTCCGGAAACGCTTAATTTCCATGTTAGAGCTCATTTTAGTTTCGTCAGTATGTAGTGTACTTCCTCGATTCACCGCCAGTTGGCCCAATTGAAGGAAGGTAATGTTGACTTCGGTGCTTGTGTTGACATGCGACTCATTGCTCTACAGTACTAGCATCAAGCACATCAGTACGTAGCATCAACAGGTTAGTGTTCATCACGAACGTGGTTTTGCAGTCAGTGCAATGTTTACAAATGCCCATTTGATGTATGGATTAGCACGGGGCAATAGCCATGGCGCGGCACGTTTGTATCGAGACAGATTTCCAGAACGAAGGTGTCCCGACAGGAAGACGTTCGAAGCAGTTCATCGGCGTCTTAGGTAGCACGGAACATTCCAGCCTATCCGCGACTTGAGAAGACCTAGAACGACGAGAACACCTGAAATGGACGAGGCAATTCTTCGTGCAGTTGACGAGAACCCTAATGTCAGCGTCAGAGAAGTTGCTGCTGTACAAGGTAACGCTGACCACGTCACTGTATGGAGAGTGCTACGGGAGGACCAGTTGTTTCCGTACCATGTACAGCGTTGCAGGCACTATCAGCAGCTGATTGGCCTCCACGGGTACACTTCTGCGAATGGTTCATCCAACAATGTGTCAATCCTTATTTCAGTGCAAATGTTCTCTTTACTAATGAGGCTTCATTCTAACGTGATCAAATTATAAATTTTCACAATCAACATGTGTGGGCTGACGCAATTGTGCAATCACGTCAACAACACAGATTTTCTGTGATCGTTTGGACAGGCATTGTTGGTGATGTCTTGATTGGGCCCCATGTTCTTCCACCTACGCTCAATGAAGCACGTTGTCATGATTTCATACGGGATACTCTACCTGTGCTGCTAGAACATGTGCCTTTAGAAGTACGACACAACATGTGGTTCATGCACGATGGAGCTCCTGCACATTTTAGTCGAAGTGTTCGTACGCTTCACAACAACAGATTCGGTGACCGATGGTTTGGTAGAGGCGGACCAATTCCATGGCCTCCATGCTCTCCTGACCTCAAACCTCTTGACTTTCATTTATGGGGGCATTTGAAAGCTCTTGTCTACGTAACCCCGGTATCAAATGTAGAGACTTTTCGTGCTCGTATTGTGGACGGCTGTGATACAGTACGCCATTCTCCAGGGCTGCATCAGCGCATCAGGGATTCCATGCGACGGAGGGTGGATGCATGTATCCTCGCCAACGGAGGACATTTTGAACATTTCCAGTAACAAAGTGTTTGAAGTCACGCTGGTACGTTCTGTTGATGTGTGTTTCCATTCCATGGTTAATGTGATTTGAAGAGAAGTAATGAAATGAGCTCTGACATGGAAAGTAAGCGTTTCCGGACACATGTCCACATAACATAGTTTCTTTTTTTGTGTGTGAGGACTGTTTCCTGAAAGTTTGGCCAAACCTTTTTGTAACACTCTGTATATGTAGTTTCCTTTTCTTCCAGCCTCTGATTGAACGAAAATGCATCTAGCCAATATTTTCCCACCGTTTAGACAGCATTCTTAAGCAACCGCTGTCATAGGTTGCAGGAACCCAGCAGTTCTTGTCATTAATGGACAGATAAACCGTAATTTATTGCTTATCATTAGCTTTATTTGATCAATTTCTCTCACAAGACATGGGTGTACTCAAAATTTCAATGAGCGGGTTCACCGTGTTACAGGTTTAAGTACTACGAAACACTATGGTGAACCCAAAGTGAAGAAATATGCAACTCACATGACCTCCTCTTGAAGATGGTAATGTTTCAGTAACGTTGTGACCAGACGATGTTTACAGCATGATAGTTGACGAACGCTCGTGCCACTGAATTCTTAGGAGGAGAGCTCACTCGGAGGTGGTGCACATAAAGACTGATGCTGCGTTACTTCGTGTCTAGCTGTACCATAGAGGATTTAACAGAAAATTTTGCGGACAGTACATGTAAATGCAATGAACATCCATATAAGTTAAGGTAGAGTTATGCAACATACGTAGTTTTGTTGATAGAATCTGAGAAAACGGCACGCTATGACTTTGTGAAGGGACTGTCGTCGAACAATTCTGCTATTAGGTAAGCTATGGAGTGCCAAGAAACTGCCGGTCGGGGTGACCGAGCAGTTCTAGGAGCTACAGTCTGAAACCGCGCGACCGCTACGGTCGCAGGTTCGAATCCTGCCTTGGGCATGGACGTGTGTGATGTTCTTAGGTTAGTTAGGTTTAAGTAGTTCTGAGTTCTAGGTGAGTGATGACCTAAGAAGTTAAGTCCCATAGTGCTCAGAGCCATTTTTTGCCAAGAAACTGGTGTGACAACGGGGGTACGAGATGGACGTGGCGTATTTTCTGAGAACATAGGTGTGAGCAGAGAGAGGAGATAGAGGGACTGAGTACCCAGGGAAGTAGAGAAAACGGAGATGGTAAGCAGCCGTTAAACACAAGAGGAAATGAACGCCAAACTAAAGGCATACCCATTAACATTATATGCAACAAATTCGTACGCAGAGATGGAGTGTGCAATAAGAGTTGTTGTATGAGGTAAAGAGTATAATGTTTTTTGGACACAGGAGCGCAAGTGTTTATTGTCAGTAGAAATTTAATGGGCTGAAGTCAGTGAAGCCCACCGTCTTATAGGTTACGAGACCTTTGGGGTTGCAGACGTAAATTTCCCTGGACGATTTGTTAGATTTAAGCAGTGTGTAGAGGTAGTACCGCACGTCAGCCAGGGCTACAGTGTGATCTTGGGTTAGACTTTTTGTAACAACGTGGTTCTAAAATTGGCCTTCGGCGACGTACAGCAGGATTAAGTGGAATAACGCAAAAACTTTGGGAAGTATTGCCAGTGTAGAAGCGTTGCGTGAGGCGTCTAGCGTATTGGAAAAACAATCTGAATCACGTACGACTGCACTAAGGCTTGATTCGCATGACTGTATGCCAGGCGGCACAAGGAAGTCCCTTTGGGTGAATGTGGAGTCAGATCTAATTGTGGGTCCGTTACGTGTTGGGGAGCCTCTGGAGGATAACGATGTACTCGACTCAACAAGTTGTTTTATTGAGATAAGTGTTGTATACATACAGGAGAGTGATAGTGATACCCGTAAAGTGAGAGAATGTTACCCATAAGTACAGATAATTCTAAACAAAAATATTGAAGTTAAGGCAGGGGCATTAATAGCGCGTTTAGATCTTTCAGGTGAGAGTAGGTGGGGTATAATCAGTGTGAACCAAAAGCGACCACAGGCTACTACTAACACAGCACTGTGTAGGAATGTGGAGCATCGAAAGGGAATATAGAGGTAGAAAATGGAAGAATTATTGTTGGAATTTGAGGATTTAGTTCTTCTTCGGTTCCCATTGCCAGCAGTGAGTACAAAAGCGCATGAAGCACCAATGTATTGGAAACCATACCACATTCCTAGGTGGTTACAGCCAGTTATGGAAGAGTTCAATGGAAACTCGACTGTTTAATGAAGAGGAGAGAGCGTATAGATCGAAAGAGTATGGTGAGTGCCTCAATGAGAGGGAAGACTCGTCCGATATGTGATATAAAAAAAAGAGGAGACGGTATAGGAGAGCTAGGGGAACCAGTATTAAAGAATATAAAAGAGCTTTGGTGGACTTGAAATCAAATGAGGCAAGAGGGATAGATAACATTCCATCGGAATTTCTTAAATCATTAGGGGAATTGCCAAAGAACTATTATTTATGTGAGGGTGTAGAATTAATGAGACTGATGCTAAACCATCAGACTTTCGGAAAAATATCCTACACACAATAACAAAGATAGCAAGACCCGAAAAGTTCTTGGTTATTAGGGTGGGGGGGAGGGGGGATGGGGATCAACACTGAGGTCATCGGTCTCATCGGATTAGGGAATGATGGGGAAGGCATTCAACCATCCCCTTTCTGACAATTACATGAATTATTGCAGTCACCTTAACAGCTCATGCATCCAAGTTACAGCAATAATGTACAGAAGAATGAAAAAGAAAACTGATGGTCTGTTAGATGACGATCAATTTGCCTTAGGGAAGATAAAGGCAGCAAAATTCAAATGGCTCTGAGCACTATGGGACTCAACATCTTAGGTCATAAGTCCCCTAGAACTTAGAACTACTTAAACCTAACTAACCTAAGGACATCACACACACCCATGCCCGAGGCAGGATTCGAACCTGCGACCGTAGCAGCCCCGCGGTTTCGGACTGCAGCGCCAGAAAGGCGTTTCTGACGTTGTGGTTGACAATGGAAGCAAGACAGAAAAAAGCCAAGAGATGTCCATAGGATTAGTTGACCTGGAAACAGTGTTTGACTTTGTAAAATAGTGCAAAATGTTTGAAAATCTGAGAAAAGTGTGGATAAGGTATAGGGAAAGATGGGTAATTCTGTAACAAGGACCAAGAGGGAACAACAAAAGTAAGAGACAAGAACAAAGTGCTTGGATTAAAAAGGATGTGAGGCAGGGGTGTAGCCTTCCACAGCTCCTGTTCAGACTATACACAGAAGCAGCAATATCAGATATAAAAGAAAGATTCCAATGTGAAATTTAAATTCAGGGTGAAAGGATATCAATGATAAGATTCGCTGATGACATTGCTGTCCTGAGAGAAAGTGAGAAGCAATTACATGGTCTGTTGGATGGAATTAACAGTCTAATGAGTACAGAATATGGCTTGAGAATCAATCGAAGAAATGCGAATATTCAAAAATGGTTCAAATGGCTCTGAGCGCTATGGGACTTAACTTCTGAGTTCACCAGTCTCCTAAAACATAGAAATACTTAAACCTCACTAACCTTAGGAGATAACATACGTCCATGCCCGAGGCAGGATTGGAACCTGCGACATTAGCGGTCGCGTGGTTCCAGAATGTAGCGCGTAGAACCGCTCGGCCACACTGGCCGTCAAGGCGAAAGTAATGAGAAGTTGGAGGAATGAGAATAGCGAGACGCTTGGCAAATAAAACTGATAATAATGAAGAAGATGAAAGTAACGTACTCGCCTACCTAGGCAGTAAACTTGCCCATGACAGACAGAGGAATTAGGATATAAAAAGCGGTCTTGCACAGGCACAAAATGCATTCCTGGCCAAATTTACTATTTAATTTGAGAAGAAATTTCTGAGAATATATGTCTGGAACACAGCACTATATGCTAGTGAAACATGGATTGTGTGAAAACTGGAACAGAAGAGAGTCGAAGGATTTGAGGCGTGGTGCTACAGAAGAATGTTGAAAATCACGTTGACTGATAAGATAAAGACGACGTGGATCTCTGTAGAATCGACTATAAAACAATGACAAAAAGAATGGCCAAGATGATAGAACATCTGCTAAGACATCAGGGAATAACTTGCATGGTACTGGAGGGGGCTGTAGAGAGTATAAACTGTAGGGGAGGGCAAAAATAGGAGTACATTTTGCGAATAACTGATGACGTGGGTTGCAAGTGCTACTCTAAGATGAAAATTTTGCTACATGGTAAGCTGCTTCAAATCATTCAGAAGATTGGCAACTCAAAAGAAAAAGTCGAAGATTTTATTAACCAGCAGTTATCTGATGGGATAACAGAAGAGGGTAATAGTTATTGGGTTGCAGAAATTGTGGTAGTACCAAAGGAGCTATGGATGGACCAAGACGATACAGATTATGCTGTGATTACTGCCAGCTGAACAGCGTGACAATAACACATACATACCCCACCCCAAAAGTTGCTGAGGTGCTATTTCTCTATAGATTTGAAGAGTGGTTATCATCAATTGGAGGTTGTTCCCAAAAACCAGCAACTATAGAATATTCTGTAAGACAGGGGCACTATGTTCGAAAGTATAACGCTTGGATTAAAAACTGCACCTGCAACGTTTCCGATGTTGTACGACAACTGTGTTGAGAGGTTAGAAACTATATCAGTACCTAGTTTACACAGGTGACATCACGATATTTGCAAGAGACATGGAGCAGCACGAACAACCTTTAAAGGGGGTAATTAAGAGACTGGGGGCTGAGCATCTGATGCCGAACACAAAGAAGTGCCATTTTGCATTAGGAGAGGTAGGCTACTTTGGCCATGTAATTAGTAAAAATGGAGTGGAGGCAGACAGTGACAAGCTGTACAGAGCTTCCCAGCACCTAAGTCGATTAAGAAACTCCAGTCTCATCTGGGGATTTCTGATCATTATAGAAAATAGTTGAAAGGATTTGCTAGCATAGCACAACCACTCACGCAGTTGTTAAGGAAAGGTGTGAGTCATACAGACAAAGGAATGTCAGGATACATTTTAAGAACTAAAGAGAGTTTTGACATCCAGCCCCATTCGGGTATTTCCAAACCGTTCTTTATTCTTTTGTGTGACACATCTAATTATGTTTTGGGATGTGTTTTAAGCCAGGAGAAGAGCCTTTTGTAGCCTATATGTTCAGACAGCTACGTACTCCCGGGGTGGAGATGATGAGTTTCATTTATGGTGTCACGTATTTTAGACGTTATCTTTGAAGAAAAAATTTCAGGCAGTGACCAACCGACCACACTGCCTTGAAGTGGTTATTGAGACTGAAAGAGCTGGCTAGCAGGCTGATTGGATGGGCCCTGGGAATTCGCAAATTCGACTCTGAAGCAGTAGGAAACACAGGGAAAAGCACAGAAAACAAGACGTGCTAACCACGATGGTAGCTGCGGTAAAAATTCTTGTGGAGTGGCAAGCAGCGCAAAGCACTGATAGTGACTGTAGTCAATCGCAGTTTAACACATGTGACGGACTGTCGTGGAACGAATCGATGCTCGAGCCATGGACAATAGCGCCGGTGAAGTTAAAGGAAGAGATTTGAAAGGAAGCACATAAACATGTGTCATCCTGTGATGGATGGTGCAGAGCAAAAGTAGGACAGTAGCTGAGAGTTACTGGTGGAGAAGAAGTAAAGGAGATTAGGATGAATTAGAACGTCCAGTAGTGATTAAAGCACTAGACGTGGCAGAAGGCCTTACTAAGTTTTAGCAATTGAGTTTTGCTGCTTGTTTCATGATTGCATGTGAGTGTTGGATAGGGTTGTCTGGGGGAGGAGACCGAACAACGAGGTCAAGGGTCTCATAGTATGAGGGAAGGACGCGGAAGGAGGTCGGCCGCGCCCTTTCAAAGGAACCGTCCCGGCATTTTCCTGGAGCGATTTTGGCAAATCACGGAAAACCTAAATCAGGATGGCCGGACGCGGGATTGATCCGTCGTCCTCCCCAATGCGAGTCCAGTATGCTAGCCACTGCGCCACCTCGCTCGGTTTGCAAGTGACAATCCATCTCCGTACTTCCACAGGATTACTAGTTTCTACATTTTCAACGTAAGTGGCACTGAGGCGCTACACGACCAGCCCCTATTCTAGACGAGGACGGAATAAACAGAATAATGCTTTTAACATAAGAGGTATATTAGTTTCTCGTTTGTATGATGCTCACTTTGCAGTCGTTCACTTCATGAAAAGCAGCTCCAGTTCCTTAATTAGAAATTTATGAAATCCACGTGACAGGTTTTGGCCATTCTCAAGCGCCTCTGATATTAGGCCATTATCATGAGCATCTGGAACTGCCAAATGTTCTTGGTAGGTATATACATATTTTTCTGTGATAAGTGATTAGTGATAACGTCTATATATGTACTGTACAAGCGCATAAAGAATATACAACTTTTGTTATAAAGTAGAGATGCAAAGTCAAACAATAAAAACAGTAAAAGTCAAGTGGATTTAAAAATGTTTCGCACTCAGTGACGTTAGGGGACATATGGGCGTCTCCTGATTACAAAAACCGTACAGCTCAATAAACTGTTAACATGCTTTAGCATGAAACGTGCTATATTCAGACGTGCTTTAGAATTACAGTTGCGTCTCCTTTAAATAAAATACTGACAATGAAACAGGCGTTCAATTCAGTAGTACGACATTTAAACCGCCTGGAAGTGCTGAGGGCAGCTGTAGGTAGTTGCTTGTAAATATACTCTTGTATCAACTGACGATGCTTCCATGATTTGCTAGAGCCAGCAACAGTTTCAAGTGGTTTAAAGTTTGCCTGTTCGATATCATACCTTTACTCTCGATTCGGACGCCTCGTGCATTGGAATTATTTTACACTTTTATTAATTCCAGATAATTACTTTCGGTATTTTATTCGAAACCGATACAATTGTAATTCACAAACATATCACGATATAACTCTTTTTAAGCCAGAGCATCAAAGCATGTTAATGTATCTGATTGTACTGTTTTTCTCACGCCGTCATTGAGCATGAAGCTTAAATCACTTGACTTTTACTGTTTTTATCAGTTGACGTTGCGTGTCTACACCATAATGTGAGTCATATACTCTTTCCGCACTTGTACTGAACATGTAAAAGCATTGTCTCTCGTCTCCTGTTGTAAAAAATATTTGTAAACCCATCAATCATGAATTAACATTTGTCAGTTTTTAAACATTGGTGATAAAGACCAAAACCGGTCGTGTGGATTTAATAAAGATTTAACTCAACCAGGGAAGTATCTTTTCATTAAAAGAAATGGGTGTAGTAGCAATACGATGCCATGGACTAAAATACTGTGTGTCATATATAACGAAATTTGGTGAGACAACAAGTAGAAAAAAGTTCTTCTCGTCATGAAGATGGGCTCGGGGCAAGCTAAGCGTCTTCTCACGAGTATCCCTACTTCATCTTGTATTTTCCATACACACCGTTAACAACACCAAAGTAGCGTTAAAGGTAGAAGTACTCACAGTAGAGTCTAAAACATTTTTAAAACAGTTAACACAACTTTATCAACATTTTACTACTCTCTCCTATTTCATTTGTAGTCAGTGATGTTGTAGTGTCTATGCAATACTGTTACGTGGACTGAATATTCCAGCGTAATATTAGTTCTGATTGGCCCTGGAGACGAAAAAAACATGACAGTCAGGGAGTCAGACGTGTCGGAGAACTGATATTTCGTATGGTGCGCTCCAGGCGAAACATTCAATTATGCTCTGTGCGCTTCCCGTTTGTTTGTTTCTCTGGGGTTTACCGTGGTTGTATTGCGTTAGCTGACATGTAATCTATCTGGCATATGACACCAACACAACTGAGTTTGGACACGTGTTCGTACATGTAATATGAAAAGGCACAAAGCATAGAGCAAAATTACTTTTGTGTTAAAGCATTTTATTCAAGTATTCAACAACATAACGTACAATATCGTCCAAAACTACGATTCATCGTCTTACAAAACAATGAGTCGTTTGTAGACGCACACTGTTAAATTACAGAATACTAGTGAACATCGATAAGAAACAATCAGATTCGTAGTACATCTATGAAAATTTGTTGTAAATTATTGAAATGAAATGAGGTTTCAGTGCCGATGGGTTTCCTACTATCTTTGCCAATCGTAATGAAACTTCTGTATTTGTAGCAGATAAATATGTCTTTAGTTCAGCGAATAATTTTAGAGGTTTCAACTCAGACTTGTGCAATAAATCCAACCAATAGTAACTGTTATCTAAAGGTCATACTAATGAACCTAATTAGATACACATAGCTGCGACAATATTAAAAGAAGATAAAATTTCTGCTTTGCACATTTTTTTCTGTATTTTCTGAAAACGATGTATTTATTCAGCAACAAACAGTACAAAATTATTTACATTGACCTTAAATACAGCATAATAAACATAAAAAAATTGTTCAGTAATGGCTTAACAGATATTGAGATGAATTTCACATAGCTGTTTTGTTTTAGACGTTCTTATATCCCTCCTTATAGTTTTTTGTTTCTGCAATTACGGTGTTGTGATGCTATGGAGCTAATAAGTGCCTGGCGCGATGATATTGGACGTAGTTATATATATTTTTGCTAATATTTTCCGGACGTTTACTTTCAATCCATATTCTGTGCTCACTGGACTGTTCACCCGATTCAAAACTTTCAATAATTCTTCTTCTCCTTCACTGACAATAGCAATGTCATCAAACAATGTAATCATTGATGCCCTTTCACCCGCAATGTTAATCCCACTCTTGAAGCTTTCTTCTATTTCTGTCATTGTTTCTTCGATGTATTCACCGAATAGTAGAGGAGAAAAACTGCATCCTTGTCTTCCCCATTTTTAATCTGATAATGCTCTCTATACCTTAATCCTCACTCCGCCTTCCTCACCCAAAATTATGGCATGCGAAAATATTCGCTAACCTTTAAGCAGAACAGTCTAAATCCTTATACACTGCCTCTTTCGTAGTGAAGCCTTCTTACTCAGTATCTCCCTCTCACTGCCACTGTCATTATGTGTCACTGTCTCCCAAAGTCTCCTTTTCCTTTCATTGGCAATGTCTCCTCTCTGTCTCCCCCACTGTTACCGTATTTTATCCCTTCCTCTTGCACTTTCTTACCACTGCCTCCTCTATCACTTTCGCGGTCTGTCTGCTACCTTCTTGCAGCACAAAATAGCGAATATGACCATATGACAAAACTTCTGGCGAGGAAGATTGAATCAGGATTGACATAGTTCGTTTCCCATTTTCTATCAGAGTCGTTTAAAGGGGAAGATATTCCCCTTTTTTGTTTTGGTCACCTTCTTTACCCTGTTACAGCAAATTATGGGCAGTTTATTTATATATATCGACACATTTATGTAGTTTCACACATATAAAGAACAAACAACCACGCATAATATAAGGCTAACACAAAATCGTCCAACGCAAGTTCGCTTTTCACAAGTTCACGTAAAACTGCGCAACACATTTAGGCAAAACCTGCAGTATTCCAAACAGTGCGGTGTTTCATTTGCGAGTCAAAGAATATCGTATGACAAAATTATTTTTTGTAAGATTCTTATACCGAAAAGTGGCACCATCGAATAATCTCCACGTCAAAACAGCATGTTCAGGCATGCAGTCGTCATTATACAGAGATATCGTATCGTAAAAATTTAAAACTTTATTGGCCAAGAAATTGGTAATCTCAGTACACTTGCGATGACCCTAGAACTCTTTCTATGTCTTCACTACGACGTGCAAAACTATGTTTACGGCCCAGACCGATTATCACGTGCATATTTTACATGTGTTCGCTATGTCAGTTAAAACTACAGTTACACTTCAGATAGTAAGTGCTTACTTTACATGCCTAATTATGATAAATTTGAACCTCTTGATCTCGTTAACGGATAATGATATTGTAAAAAGGTTCAAGATACCCCGAAAACATCATGTTAAGGACAAATGGTAAATATTTCAACGACTTGCCATAAACAGATATTATAGTTGTGACCATTCTACAATTGGTACTATTAGTACCAAAAAAATCATGAAATTACAAATTTGCCATGAATATTAATTGGCCCCACACACACACAATTTCTTCCTCTGGTACCAAAAAATCATGGTTTTTCGGCGTTTTCACGGGAACCGCCCATGGAAAAATAGTGTTTTTATAAGTCGCCGAAGGCACCCCAGACCGCACCTAATCCGAAAGAACCAAAAGATTTGCTTAATTTTGCTGGGCTGTTGGAAGTGTAATGTTAAGTTTGGACTCTGCGCTGTACGATAGCTACAGCACCCCTGTCTTTCTTAAAGGGGTACAAATTGTCGCTAGGCCTAGGACAATCTAAAACACGTGATCCCTTATCGATCCAATGTATAGAACCGGAGATATGAGCGTCTGAGCAACCACATTTTCGAGTGCTGCATTTTGGAACATTCTGCTACCCTGCACTGTAGTGCACAGACCGATTGCTCGTCTTTACCAGCAGCTTACACATACACTCCTGGAAATTGAAATAAGAACACCGTGAATTCATTGTCCCAGGAAGGGGAAACTTTATTGACACATTCCTGGGGTCAGATACATCACATGATCACACTAACAGAACCACAGGCACATAGACACAGGCAACACAGCATGCACAATGTCGGCACTAGTACAGTGTATATCCACCTTTCGCAGCAATGCAGGATGCTATTCGCCCATGGAGACGATCGTAGAGATGCTGGATGTAGTCCTGTGGAACGGCTTGCCATGCCATTTCCACCTGGCGCCTCAGTTGGACCAGCGTTCGTGCTGGACGTGCAGACCGCGTAAGACGACACTTCATCCAGTCCCAAACATGCTCAATGGGGGACAGATCCGGAAGTCTTGCTGGCCAGGGTAGCTGACTTACACCTTCTAGAGCACGTTGGGTGGCACGGGATACATGCGGACGTGCATTGTCCTGTTGGAACAGCAAGTTCCCTTGCCGGTCTAGGAATGGTAGAACGATGGGTTCGATGACGGTTTGGATGTACCGTGCACTATTCAGTGTCCCCTCGACGATCACCAGAGGTGTACGGCCAGTGTAGGAGATCGCTCCCCACACCATGATGCCGGGTGTTGACCCTGTGTGCCTCGGTCGTATGCAGTCCTGATTGTGGCGCTCACCTGCACGGCGCCAAACACGCATACGACCATCATTAGCACCAAGGCAGAAGCGACTCCCATCGCTGAAATCGACACGTCTCCATTCGTCCCTCCATTCACGCCTGTCGCGACACCACTGGAGGCGGGCTGCACGATGTTGGGGCGTGAGCGGAAGACGGCCTAACGGTGTGCGGGACCGTAGCCCAGCTTCATGGAGACGGTTGCGAATGGTCCTCGCCAATACCCCAGGAGCAACAGTGTCCCTAATTTGCTGGGAAGTGGCGGTGCGGTCCCCTACGGCACTGCGTAGGATCCTACGGTCTTGGCGTGCATCCGTGCGTCGCTGCGGTCCGGTCCCAGGTCGACGGGCACGTGCACCTTCCGCCGACCACTGGCAACAACATCGATGTACCGTGGAGACCTCACGCCCCACGTGTTGAGCAATTCGGCGGTACGTTCACCCGGCCTCCCACATGCCCACTATACGCCCTCGCTCAAAGTCCGTCAACTGCACATACGGTTCACGTCCACGCTGTCGCGGCATGCTACCAGTGTTAAAGACTGCGATGGAGCTCCGTATGCCACGGCAAACTGGCTGACACTGACGGCGGCGGTGCACAAATGGTGCGCAGCTAGCACCATTCGACGGCCAACACCGCGGTTCCTGGTGTGTCCACTGTGCCGTGCGTGTGATCATTGTTTGTTCAGCCCTCTCGCAGTATCCGGAGCAAGTATGGTGGGTCTGACACACCGGTGTCAATGTGTTCTTTTTTCCATTTCCAGGAGTGTATATTTCTCAATATTCCACACACATTGCACTATTTTGCACTGCTGAACGCCTTTCCATGCCGACAAATCCTAACAACGTGTGTTCCTCATTCTTGGTTCCACTGTCAGTCGGAACGTCATCATTACCTTCTAGGTGCTCTCATTATTTAAAGCCAAAGAGACAGTCATTTAATAAATTCTCAGTTTTATTTACTAGTCTCCTACGGTGAGAGAAATACGTATGATGGAGACTCATGACTCGTAGTTAAGTGCAGAGCTTTAATTTTAGGTGTGAAACATTATGTCAGCAGAATTATTTGCCGTACTCTTTGCAGTATTAACTGTGACGGTACGTCAGATAAATACTGAAATTTTTATCGGTTGTGTAAAAGATACAGTTAATATTCTTGAAACAACTGATATGCAGCGAAAATTTAAGAGTAGCATTTTTATTAAACGTCTATGAAAATAAAAAAGATCTAAAAGAGACACGATTGGACGGCCGAGGACGAAGGACGTGCTTTATGGTACGCACAAGCTGTTTCGTTTCGCGATACGGAAGGCAGTCATTGAGCGGCTACAAATATTTATGTAAGTTATTCTGTATGCTGCTAAAATAAACTAATTGTTGGTTTCACAAAATGAACTTCTTTGTAACACTTGTCACCTCAAATGGCCACAGCGGCTAATTATTTTTAATAAGCATTTTTTCAGTAATTTACCCTGCGAGAAGCTCATCTTCTGATGCAGCCTTTGGTCGGCCATTAAGTGCCGAAGTATTAATTTATTTTTCAGTGTTAACAGTAACTGTAAATGCGAGAGATTTCGTTGTAAGAACCTTTTCAAATTGCAACCGATAATTAGTTTACGTTAAAGCTCATTTTTTAAAAATTGTAATGATTCCATGAGTTCAGTAAGTTTTATCTTGGCCGCTCCACGCCAACAATCGAAATTCTCTCGAGCCTTGCTTTGCAATCAATAAACAGAAATTAACAAAATTACATTCAATTCAATTTACGGCAACTATATTTTAGTCATCACGTTCAAAATCTAAAGTTGGTACATGAATAACAGCGGCCCTTCTAGTACCGGTTTCATAGTTAATTATGCAGGTAAGTAAATGTGATAAGAAAACATAATATCCCCGAGAGAAAGAATAATCCTCTAACAAAAGAAAAAGTCATGCTGATAAATTAAAAATAAAAATATATAAATTTATATGAATTTTTTTGTATAGAACGTAACAAATGGCATCGACGTAACACAACCCATAATTAGTTAAATGAAAATCAGACACTAATGTAGCGTGCAAAAACCTAATTCAGTTCTGTCACAGGCGTTTTCAAATAACGTCGAATGTTCTCAAAATTTCTTGGCCTATCTTCTATATCTTGAATTATGATTACCACTTACCCGCAGTACATCGGTATTGGCGGAAGCCTGCAACCGAACTGCAGTAAGCTTTGCAAATATTGTTCAAACGGTTCAAATGACCCTGAGCACTTTGGGACTCAACTGCTGTGGTCATTAGTCCCCTAGAACTTAGAACTACTTAAACCAACTAACCTAAGGACATCACACACATCCATGCCCGAGGCAGGATTCGAACCTGCGACCGTAGCAGTCGCACGGTTCCGGACTGCGGCCGGCTTTGCAAATATTAACATAACTTGTATTATAACTAATTTTGTTACAAAAGTTGCAGACAATTTGTTAACATGTCAAAATAGTGTTCTCGGAAACATAATCGGTAATGGGAAGCGTGCCCGTAAAAATCCTTGTTTTGTCCTCTGATAGGTCGCGATTTAGTGTTGAAGTAGAGAGTTGATTTGTTTACATTTGAGAGAGTGTAGTACACTAAAAATTCTCACCTTTTTGCTTGCAATGTAATAATGTCATTCGTAATTATTATTCTTTTCTGCCGTTTAACCGTCAGAAATAGTAAACAGCGAAACTCAGTGGAAAGTGCTCCTCTTCAGATTTCTCAGTAAGGAAATTTGGTCATGTAATAGAATCTCAGAGTCAGGATATAAACATTTAGAATTAATTAGAGCTTTATTATTTCTCCAGCTTCTAAGATGATGAAAATGTATTTATATATATTCATACCATTCATTGTGGGTAGCAATTTCATCTTGGTAGGTAGTTGTTCACAAGTAACTAAATATTATAGTTTACACAGAATGCAGTTAAATAAAAATCACAGCGCGCGGGGTAGCCATGCGGTCCAGAACGCATTGCTACGGTTCGCGCGGGTCGCTCCGTCGGGGGTTCGAGTCCTCCCCTGGGGTTGGGTGTGCGTGTTCTACTTACCGTAAATTACTTTAAATTAGATTAAGTAGTGTGTAAACCTAGGGACCGATGACCTCATCAGTTTGGTTCCATACAACTAACCACAAATTTCTAATTAAAAAATCACATCGCTAAGTCGAAGAAAATTGGAAGTGTTGTAGAGAATGGAGCGGTCTGTAATACTGGTATAGCATACAACTGAATACTTTCCAAATGAGTCCATTGAAAAGAAGAGAAATATAAAATTCTTGACCGAAATGTCTATAAATCGAAAGGCAAAGAAAAATATCTGTTCCTTTAACAATACTTTACAAGGAAAGTCTTTAAACGTATGAGAAAACATGAATAAAAGTAAAACTGTCAATAAATAATTCTAATCCTAAAGAGCTAAGGACTGTTGGAAATTTAGCAGCTATCTTCCCATCGACGATGAGGTCATTAAATACCATCTTTGTAAGGGAAAATAATGATCACTTCCTAAGAGATAAAGAGATGAATATTAGTTTCTCGTCTAAGATGGTTAGTTTTGATTTTTACTGATGCATACTCTTAGGTTTGCTAGACCAGCTCCATCAATACATTCAACCAAACAACACGAACATTGCCAATAGAATTTAAAAGAAAACGTATTGAACTAAATCATTACAAATATATGTAAAAATTAGTTCGATAAGCTAGAATTTATAATTCAAGGACATTAGATATTACGAGCAATGATGGTCGTGCGTGAATGTTGTCTGGAAATAGTTTCTTATATCAAACGGTGACCTAGTTGTGCTATTTCATTCAAATGCCTCATTTTTCCGAATGTGAGACAAAATTTTGTCGTCCATTGAGATTCTAAGAAAAAAAAGTAACTTTTCTGTAACATTGTTTACAAAGCACCTTTCAGTTACAGATGAACCTTTCACGAAAAGAGATGCTAGAAATTGGGAAATTGGTGCAGACACACTCTTCCGTTGCTCGGAATCATTTAAAGTGTGAATCACAAAATATATCGAAGCTGGTGTTCGTCGTTATGAGTATCTAACACCAACCGCCCAAATGACGAGAAATATGGCGACTCTTTGAAAACAATCAGTGGAGAGACCCAAAGAAACTTTTAAAAACAAATAGGCCATTGTTGGGAGACAAGAGAATTCAGTGAAATATAAGCGCCTAAAAGAGTAACTAATATTTGCTCCGTCCTATTGTCGTTGGGTTAGTGCAAAATTATCTGCATTCTACAACAATTTTTGAAACTGTTATTAAATGAAAATTATGTAATATGTTTGACGTTGTTACTAAGCGTTTGTGGTAATTGGTTTCATCGCAATTTGCGTCTTTTGTGAGGGAGAAACTACTTTAAATATGTGTATGTGTACGAGTTTTTCATTTTTTGTATTTAGCTTTGACTGTAGGCAGGTGCCACTCGTCACTATGCGTGCAGCACGCCAATACAAGAGTACTGTTTCAAGTGTTCTGCAGTTTTCTTAGCAAAACTCAATCTCAGTTCTCATTAGCATTTTGCTTCTTAGTAGACTAACACAGAGAAAATGTCTTTCTTTACTTCTACATACAGTTTTGTGAGTTAGTATATGGTTTGTAGATAGCTGAGATAGTTTGAGTTTGCATAGTTTATATTTATTGTTACAAAGCTGAGAAAAGATAACCTACGTACTCTTATAAAACATTGGCGCTCTTGGTAAAATAAGATATAAACTCACTCGTATCTATAGCGTGTTTCCTTGTGGGTGAAGTTTTCTGTCCTTCCGCTGTATTTGTTTAAAGAAACTTGAAAATTTAAACACGTGTGAGAAATATGAGACTTTTCATTGGTTAATGAGTTGTCCGATGCGTTGTGAGTTGTGTAGCAAGTGGTTTTAGGATGACGAATGTAACGGGGAATGTGTTCAAGGAGCTAGCGATTCCCACCACTGGAACAGAACAGGTGGTAGTAGGCACTGACTAACATACACGAGGAAGTAAGAGTACGTGCTCTTCAGTCACAGTTTGACTAAGCTACGGTCTAAGAAGAAAAAGGCGGACAAGTGAGAATCGGCATTTCGCAGTGAGGCCATAAGGAAGAGAATGCCTTCGATAGTTTCATTTTGAATGTTGCGAAAATGTTCAGCCAGCTGCCAGAGCCCTGTGGAGAGGAGCTCCTAGTAGTTGGAGTAAGTAGCAGAACCTTCGTTAGGAGGCCCAAGTTAGAGAGTTGTACTAAGAAGAAGAGGTTAGCGGTGCTAGGTTGCAATCACGGGTCACACTTGCTGGAGATATTAGGCATTGCTTACCAAATTACTAACGTTTTAAACCAAGTGCTGGGGTCAGTAAAGCGACAGAAGACGTAGAGCCTCTGTGTGAAGATTTTGCTAAAGAGGCTCAGAGTATTGACTGGTAAGGACTAGGCTTATGTAATAGGTGGTGACTTGGATAAGATTGTTCGGTCCACTGATGTTCGCTTTCTGCAGCTGTTCCGATCTTAGGATGAACTTCATCTTGACAGTGCTCTAAGGAGAGTTGATACGGGACTTAAGGGGTGTTGATGACCGATGAAGAGGCTTACATTTCAGAGCCACTAGTTGAGAGCATCCATACTTTTCTAACATTCAGCACGGCCTAGATATGAATAGCCTTGAGGAGAGATGGTTGGTGTAGCCTATGAGAGTGTAGTAGGTGGATCAGGGCTCAATCCAGGTCAAACTGCAGTAGTAAATTGTAGAACAGCTTGTCTAGTAGAAGGTATCCATGCTTGAGGAACACTCTCTTAGTGCTGGACGTTGGTTCAGTAAAAGACGAACTCGAATAAAAAGTGCAATTATTATTCACCATAATTTTAGAAGAATTAGGAGTGAGCAGCAACAGATCTTGACACTGACTTCATTTGTATCTCAGAGCATAATTTACTCAGCTAAGGCATACAAAGGATTCATTTGAGGGGCTACATATTATCTGTTTTTTATGCAAGAGTTCAGTTGCAGAAGAGGTGAGTCAAATCCAAATACGATGTTCCATGTAAAGACGAAATATTTGAAGGTTAAGTAAGGGTGAATTTTCCAACAAAATTTTTACATTAAAGGACCTGAGCTCAGAGTTCAGAATTTCCCTCCGCAGAGAACGCTGTGCAAGATTCAGTCCTTAAAAAATACATTTCATTTCAATTAATTCCTGACACAATCAGGAGTTGACGACTTGAGCCTAAATATTTCCAAAAATTTTTTTATTAATTTTTTTATAAAAAATCTTTTAATAGTCGGGATCGAAAGTAAAAACACATTAAATGATGCCTTGTTTCGGCTGTTCAGACAACCATCTTCAGTTCAGTTATAAAATACGGCGCTAACATCAGCTGGGAAAGCGAGACTAGGACACAACACCTGCACATCGCAGTACGTTCTCTTATGACAGTCTGTCTCAATATGATGTTGACTATACAAAAGAGATAAAGTTTCAGTACCATTCTTTCTGAACACCATCGTTACAGAAATAACTTGTCAACCATAAAAATACTATGTACAGGTAAGCAACTATGCCCAGTAGTAAGAACCCCTTTCAGATTTTGTCATAGCCTACGGTATCGGCTGACAGTAAGCTTCATTTACAAAAGATCTGAAGATGGTTGTAAGAACATCTGAAGCTAGTCATCGCTTTATGTGTTTTTATTCGTGATGTGGTCTGTTAGGAGACTTTGTAAAAAGTTTCTAAAAATACTTCCGACAGTTAATTTTATTTTTTATGTGGATGCAAATTAAACTTTATGGCTCTCCAGAGAAAAGAATTATAATGAGTTGACTTGAATCTTACAAACCGATAGAGACGTACATTCCAGCTAGAGTTAAGGAAAACACCGTTACCGTCACAGACAGTATCTTTATAAATTTAGTTGTTGGGCACTATGCGAGAGAAACTAGTAACGGCCTGTGAGGGATACCAGACAGGCGCAGCTAGACGCGCGCTGGTTTGACAGGTGAGGTGGCGTGATGCGGCCCGAGTCCCGACACAGGGGGGCATAGCTCGCGAGGAGGTGGCGTGTGAAGCTGTCTGTCTGACCAGCAGACGACACATTAATCCCTGTTGTTGGCAGAATATAGGTGACAAGAGGTAATCCGGCTGTCATGAGGACAGCAGGCAAACTGAAGGATTACTGCGAGTGGATTTCCCAGGACGGGTGGCATTTGCTGGCCCCGCGTGGTGCGAGGGTACCACCGTGGGGAATTGGGCGGCTGCAAATTATTTACGACCACCGCGTAAGTAAAATACACATTAATACAGAATAGGCAGTAGCACACTAGAAATAGAGAAACGAGGAGGAGTATAACAGTTGTAATTGCTTCTAATTTCCTTTAATTGGTGCCTATTGTTGTTATTATTCGGTTAAGGCTGTTACATGAAAAGTAAATATTGATTTAGCCCGTCTATGCATCCTATTCTACCGCAGCCTACAAGCAACAAAAATGTTATTTCTTTACCCATTGTGAACTGGATTGATCGAGATAGCAAACACAAATAACACACACTACATGAACACATAACATTTATTCGCACAATAAATAAACTAAATAGTAATTATTGAGAGTTAAAGCAGCCTACCTCCCCAAATTTCGTAAAAAACCGCTTAGTACACCACCGTTTTAGATTGTCTACCGTAGATACGTTAGTACTTTATACGTTAATTGTTATTCACACTATAAATAAACTATATAATAATTTTTGACAGTTAAAGCAGCCTACCTCCACCAATTTCGTAAAAAATCGCTTTGTACACCACCATTTAACATTGTCTACCGTGGTTACTTCATACGTTAATTTACTTCAAAAATGATCTAATGTGCTCGATTTGAACTGGTCATTTTAGGATATATGTAATACTAAACAGCTAAGTTACTGCGAGAGAAATAAAAAAAATTATAAATAGAAACCTACATGGACCCATGTGACACATTTTAAATGTTTACAGCCAGGAATTTTTTATTGATAAATGCCAGTTAACATCTGACGGTTTGATTGCATAGATGTCTTTGCAACTGCCCTTTACCTGTGATGACTGTTGCTATATCTTTGGTGCTGAAGCTTCGTTGTCTCGTTGATAGCTGGTTTGGAGCAAATACAGCAATGTTAACGTCCGTAAATCTAATGGAGAGGCTCTAGAACCTAATGATACTTTGACGTCTGCTCTGAATAGTCACACTCTCAAAATACACTAAAAAAAATGAAAGAAATTTTCACTGCTCCACCATAAAACGTGACAAGACGCAGCCAACCGCAGACCATAAGAAATACCATCCTGTAGTAATCATGGACTCCTAAGTAACAAGCTCTTTCTTATACAGCTCGCCCGTTTATTCATACTTCTCAAAGTCAAACAGTATTTCAGGCTTGGCCCGTAGATACAGTTCCAACTATGCCTGCATGCAGTACAGTTTACTACGCCAACGACACTAGTTGACTGTATTTGCCTCGGCAGCATAACACAGCTCAGAGTCTCTTTTAGAATGTAAATTACATTCGTATATCTAGTTTTGTGTACTCTTGGACAATTTCTGGCATAGCTCAATTATTCGAGTTTACCACCGACTGTCTCTGACACGTTCTGAGGCTCTAGCGTGTTCAAAATATGTTGTATTGTCTTCTACGATGAATCGTTCCCAGTTTCTTCTCTCTTTCAATTCTTTTCTTTTATGCTTCTTCATGCTCTTGCGATCTCCTTCTCTCGTAAATTCGACTTCCTCTCGAAATTACTGGTTATTACAAGCCGGGGAGTAAATATAATAGGGGATACAAATCTCCGTACCACTGGCCTCTTCTTATATTTACAACAAACCACTTTGAACAAACCTCTTCCTCCTTCTCTTTACCAATAAACAGTTGTCTCCTCAATAAAACTGGCGAACTTTTCTTATGATATAATTTAGTCTTCGAACTTCCCTGATCTCCGTACACCGCCCTTCAGCTGTCTTACTCACTGCGTTATTCACATTAAGCATTGATATTAATTCTACTGTCGAACCGAGGTCTAGAATTACAATGAAATTACATATAATATCAAACACACAGAGTAGAAACATCAGTGTAGTAAGCATTGTGTTCTGCCCATATTGTCAGCATTAAGCTGGAACTGGCACGTGATCTCGTGGACAACTTAATGTCAAAACATTCCTCAAAGCATGTCAAAAGGTGGCATTCATACAGGTCGTCATTAGACCGTCACGTCATGTAACGGCACGTAAGGGCATCCCGGGAAGAAAATCTTGACGGTATCGTCGTCTGCTAACATCGTAAGTTAGCCTATTTTCGTCATACTCATGCTTCTTATGGTAGTGTATTTCGTACTTTTGTGCAGGCGTAATCTTAATTTCATTAGTATGCTTTGTTTTTGGGATAAATTCAAAATCTTCAGTGACTAATTGGATATTTTTCCCATTCAGTGATCTTAACAAGCTAGGTCAGATATCAGAAAGCGAAAAATTATTTAGATTTTGCAAAAAATTGACATAGCTATGGCCCACAACGTATATCAACAAGAATATAAGTTGACGAAGCAATTTCCGTTATCTAAAATTTTAAGTGAAAAGGTCAACTTTAGTGAAGGAGAAAAATACAAATGCTTATGACGTTATTAGTTAAACATGCTCCATTTATTCCTTTATAGCAACTGTTTGACGTGGTTCCACGTCTATATTACCCCTATCAACTAAATGTCGATGTTTTGAAGTGGTGTTCTCTTCTCAGCCCTTTACCAAACAAAATCTATCAAGAACAAATGATATGAGGTTAGCTTTGGCCCCTAATAGGGTTTATCGTTGTTTGTTTCTCAGTTTCGGTACTATAGGCCTACTATGACAAACTGTATCACATATGGTGACTCATTACCTCAATTTCGCTGTGTGGTACTGGGCTAAGCGAACTGACGTGACATCAAGGACAGTGTGAATATACGCAGAAATTATGGTGCCGTGAGATGATCCCCGTTCATTTTGCTCATCAAAGGTAAGAGCCCAGGTTATTCCAGGTAACAAATGGAAATTCTTTTGGAGTCTACAAAACGCCTATACTATACTCCATAACACCTACGAAGAGAATCTGCATGTACTAGCTATCTGACGACATTCAAAGTTTATAGGATGCGTTATGGACCAACCTACATCGTCCCGAGATCACGTGACCACGGTGGCAACGCATATGAATGCTCAATCCGGAGATATTTCTACTCTGTGGTAATACAAAAATATATACGAAACATTACACAAAATTATCACAACATGAAAGAATACGTAACGTAGGAAAACAATACACAAATGATGGAAATTTAAAAAAATCAGTATAGAGACACACAAAAAGCGTGGATCAGATTGGTCCGTCACACAAGCATCAAGCATGCCTAAATGTTACCTCTGAGATGTAATAATACCTCAAATGCTGACAATAAAAGACACAAATGAAACTATATTTTTTTTTTAATTTTCAAATCCTGAGTGCCTTAAGCAAGCTTAGATAAGAAAGTGTCGACAGCAGTATCGAAAAGGAGCATCATACTTACTATAAAAGTAATACAATATGAGTCATGAGCCGAAAAATTGATTTCGATGGTTATAAGGTACACTTCAGTGGACAATGAATTACAAGATAATAACAGTAGTGGCAGTATTGAACAATAAACAACAAAAACCATCTTTAGATATTTGATTCTCGTAATATTTAATATAGATGACGGTAAATAATGGTAATGTTGATCAAATCCTTTATAAAGATGTAAATAACTAAGAAGCGCCGATGGCCTTGCCTGGTTTTTCCGTTAGATCGGCGAAGTTTAAAAAAACCGAGCGTGGCTGGTACTTGGATTTTTCCTTCGCTTGTCTGGCAAAGGGGGTGGGTGGGGGACGAGGTTGGAAGGAGTGGTGATGATGGTGGGTATCGTGCCAACTTCCTAAATTAAATTCCAAATCTTCCCGCAGTGCCTCATGGGGTGAGGGCATGTGACAATGTTGGTGGTGATCCGTCCATCGTTTGGGGAGCTAAGCTTATCGGCCCCCTTGGTAACGACATAGATCTCCTAGCTATAAACAGACGTGAACTTCCCGAATCATTTACATAGAGCAGGTAATCAGTGACTTCAAGTGTGTTGTAGCATTTATGGCTACGTGTATTAGGAATTTTAAAAAACGTCGGAATACATTTTTCCGTAGGAAGGGTGATGCGAAGCAAATTACGGAGTAGTTAAGTAATCAACATCAATTATTCAGTGGTGAGGGCAAAGGTGTATAGCACAAATGGAAAAAAGGTATTCAATAGCACCATTCAATAACCGCTAGACGAGTACGTTACGAGCAAGATCTTAAGAGACGGGAAAGACCCAACGTGGTTTAATACCCGTATTAGAAATCTGCTACGTAAAGAAAGTGAGCTTCATCACAGATTCAAGAGAGGTCAAAGCCTGGCTGACAATCAGAATCTGAATGAAGCGAAAATTAACGTAAGGAGAGCAGTGATAGAAGTGATGTCATTCGATCCGACCAAAAACCTTTGTTTTAAATTCTTCTGGGCCTGCAGAGTTATATATGGACATTATGTGTACATTAAGCCAAAACGCTGCTTTGTGTAGCAGTTGTTATTATTGTGACCTTATTTTCATTGGCTATAGGCCCATTTCTGCTCAAAGGCCATTTCCAAGCACACTGCAACGTAGAGTACGGTATTTAGATCATATATTTGTGAGTTTTCGTAATAAATAATTATTTTGTACGTTTGGCGTAAGACTTACTTCCATATTAGGTCGCTGACGCTCTTGCTTTCAAATATCTTACTTGGTGCGTTTTGAAGCAAAGCACAGGCGGAATTATAAATTACTCGCTAAGTAGTGTCTCAGCAGTGGAATTTTTTCTTTGATGGTCAGTATCGCTAAGATCTAGTTAACATTTTATAAGTCTGACAGCTTCGAGTTATCTCATCGATGTTACATGGTTACGAATATGTTTTTATAAATCTATGGTGTTGTGTGATAGTAAAATCTTAGCAGTTGTATATTGGCGTTCGTTTTATGAAATTATCTGTGGTCAATAATTTCAATAAAACTATCAAAATAATTTTTATGTTTTAAATCGGTTTGTTCATTTAAAATTATTTCTGGTTATTTGCGAGTGTGTATATATGTTTCTATCTCTTCCAGAAAGTTAAATATTGGGTCTTTTGGTGTTACGTGGAGAATTTGCATCGAATTTTCAATCTGGTCTATGTCGTGAATACATAGTTCAGTAATGTAGATGGGTTTGTGTCACTGTTTCTGGTGTGTTCTTGGTATCTAATTTTGAAATTTCTGCCTGTTTCGTCTTACTTACAATCAATGATTCGAAATAATCTATTAGTGACCATAATGAAAATGACAGAGAATAGTCCGTAATACTGAATTCGTTCTTCAGAAATTGCTTCACAGCGGAAGAACGTAATACAACACCTCTTTTCAACGGTCGTACGAACTTCACAATCGCAGGTACTGAGATACCTGATCGCGGAATGGAAAAACAACTACAGTCGCCTTGCAGTGATATCGCATGAAGACAAGAGGACATATTGTAAGATTATATAGATATCAAGCGAAAGAACTTGTTCCACATCCAGCAGCAGTTATCGTAGGTCGCTGGAGCGACTGAGTGCACGGCTGGACTGGAAAAATGTGCTCATCGTGCGAGCTTTCAAGCAGGATCGTCAGACCGTTGCACGTATGTGTAGGGCTATATTTTTAACATCAATCTGTCGTAGAATTATGAAACATGTTTTATACTCACGTATTACATCATTTTTGGGGAAAAAATTGCCCTCTATAAAAATGACCGTGGAAACCCCATACATAGATTTTACGAAACTCTGTTCGCACGGCTCTTCCATTAGATTTACAGCGCTGTAGACATCAGAGCTCAGGGTGATGCCGTATTTCCCTAATCTAGGAAGTCATTTTACAGTATCCCGCACTTCCGCTTGGTGCAAAAACTGCGATCTTATCAAGTATCGTACGAGATTTATGACTGATTTCAAGGCTTCCTTGCAGTGATAACCCAAAACGTCGCTCTTAACGGAACTAAATCGACAGATGTAAAGATCATTTCGGAATTACCCCCAATGATGTGTATGTTGATCACAGTGTACATAAAATATCTAGTAAAAGAGATTTTTGAGGGATGATGAAGTTGGCAGTAAAAAGATATCAACGCCACAAGATTGTAACGAATTGCAATGGACCTAGACAGGATTGGTGAATGATGCAGGGATTGGTAGTTGAGTCTGAACGTCAATAAATATAATTTGCTGCACACTCATAGAGAAAGAAATCCAGGACTGAATAACTACGCTGCTACTGGTGACAAATATCTGAAAACCATAAACACTGGAACATATCTAGGAGTACCTTCACTGATAGCCCTGAAGTGGAATGTTGACGTAAAACAAACAGTAAGAAAATCAGATGAGAGACTCAGATTCATAGTCGATTGTTCGGTTGATTCTTGAGCGTTGTTCGTCAGTCCGGGATCCTTACCAGGTAGGAATGATAGAAGAGGTAGAGAGGATCCAGCCTTTAATCACGGGATCCTTCAGTCCGCAGCAGATCGTCGCAAAGATCCTCAACAAACTCCGGTGGCAGACACTACAAGAGTGGCGTTGTGCACCATGGAGAGCTTTGATATTGAAATTTCGAGAAGGTATTTCCCTTAGCAAGATATTATGTTACTTCCTGTCTTATATCTCAAGCGAAATTACCACAATAGGGAAACTCGATAAATTAGAGCTAATACAGAAGTTTACAGCCAATCATTCTGCCCATGCGCCATTCGCGAACGGAATAAGGAAAGAAAGGGGGGGGGTAAGCATGTGGTACGAGAAGTACACTCCGCCACACATCATCGAGGCTCAGTTCGAAGCGAGAGTCGTGACTGAAGACAGTTCCACGCCAGTCAATGTGATTTCAAGCCGAAGGCGTGTCTGGGGACGCCCCAGGCAGCGGTGGGATGCCGTCCTCTCACTATCCATCCATACGGCCCGACAGCCAGCACTGATGGTCTGAGCTGACATTTCGTTTCTTAGCTGGACCATTTTTGTTGTCATTCGCGATATTCCTACTGCACATTGGTACGTAGACGATATTCTAAGCGCCACCTTTGACTTTCGTGGCCAAAGCATGGTGGGTTTACGTTTCAGGAAGCTAATGGCTGCCGGCAGGAGCGCTCGTCTTCATGCCTGCCAAACGTGGTCAGCAAGATTGGCGGATCTCTGTCTAATCGAAAACGTTTGGTGCATCATGGACAGGGACTACAACCATATCGGCCTTTTGACAGTCAAACGCTCCAGTTGTACATAATTGGGCATGATATCCTTCAGCAGGACATCCAACATCTCCGTCAATCAGTACAAAGCTCAATAACTCCTTGCATAAGGGCGAGGGTGCATCAACGCTTTGATGACTTGCTGGATTTGTGAAGCAATTTCACTTCATTAAATCATCAAATTTTCTGAAATTATAACCAGTTTTTTCTCAGTAAATGCTCATCACATCTACCGATTTCAGTCTTATTTGAGTAATCCGTTCGTGGTGCGTCGTTTTTCTCTGTCTTAGAGTACTTACACATTTGTTACAACTTGTGGTATTAGGAAAAAAGCAGTGCTTCATATCAGAAAAGATTGTCCTACAGTGTCAAAAAACGGGAAAGAGGCTTGAATCTAACTGGGAACATGTAACGTGGGATGTGCCACTGGATTCTTTTCTGACTCCGATTCTTTTGTTGATATATAGGAAATTTCTGTTACAGACTTCTAGGATGTGTAGAGAAAAGTGAGCACATAACATTTTGAATGTAATCGACGGCGGGAACGTGAAATAAAAGCGGCAGTAGAAGCGCACAGAATCCAAGCCTGGTCCGACAGGATATCCGCACTCAAACAGGTCTGCCTGAAGCACCATCAGGAATCTCCTTTGCCACCACCAGACGATACCTCCCCTCCTACTAGCGAACAACGCAATCTGAACGCCCAACCGCAAAGCAGATGATCTGGTGGATGTATTTGCCCAGAATTTCATGCCAATAGATGACCCCAGCTATCCGGAACACATCGCAACAGTGAACAACCGCCTTCCTCAGTTAATAACCGTAATAGAAGAAGATGACCAGATACAAGAAATCTCCGCAGAAAAAGTAAAGCTACAGTTGAAATACTTGAACCCAAGAAAAGCGGGCGGAGAAGACCTGTTTACATATCAAATTATAAAGCAAATACTAGCAGAAGCAGCCGCAATCCCCGCGAAGACCTTCAGCACCATCCTGAGCACAAAAATATACCATAGAGCATGGAAACACGCCTGTGTCGTTCCTGTCTCCAAACCGGGAAAGGATCCAACCAAGCCGACAAGCTACAGGCCCATAAGCCTACTGACGGCAATTTCAAAAGTCTCTGAACGGCTGCTGCAACACATGAATGCGGAACAGCTGCTGCCCAACGAAGAATTCGGCTTCCGCGCCGGACACTCAACAACCAAGAGTCACAGAAGATGCGATGGAAGCCATGGAACTCAGAGAATTATTCGGTGCAGTATTCTTGGATGTATCGAGGGCGTTCGACTCATTGTGGCATCAGGGCCTGTCGTTCAAATTATTTGACAGAGGAGTTCCGGTGTCACACGTGACGCTTCTGAAATCATACCTAGCAGATAGGACATTCCATGTGAAGGTGCAGAACGGAGAATCCTCGAGAAGAGACATCCTGGCTTGGGTACTACAGGGAAGCGTACTGGGCCAAGTGCTATAAAAGTTGTACACCAGCGACCTACCTACAACACGCAACGTACACTTAGCCATATACGAAGACGAACATGTAGCGCCAGATTCCTCAGACGCAGATCACAGCCGCAGATGAGCTTTGTGACTGATCAAGGAAATGGCGCCTCTCATTCGACGGAGCAAAGACGTAAGCCATTGCAATCTGCAGAAGAAAATTCCCAGTGGACCTACGTCCTATAGAAGTATGCGACACCGCAGTTCTCTGGAGGAAGACAGCACTGCATCTAGGAGTAACCCTAGGCAGACGCCTTACGTGGAAGGGACACGTAAACAACATCAAAAACAAGGCAGTGGGCAGACTGAGGACTCTCTAACCACTGTTTAACGATAACTGTGCACTCCGGCAGAAGCTGGGCATTAAGCTATACCTCGCACTGGTGCGGCCACTGCTGGTGGAGCAACGCAGCGGAACAACACATCGCAGCCTGCAATGCGTACAGAACAGGGCGCTGGAAAGGGCCCTCCACCTCCCATGCAACTTCCCAACTGAAGAACTGCACGAGGTGGCCGGAAGTCCCCGCCTTTGAGAGTGGTTCAGACACGCGGCGCAGAATTTCTACGAGAAGACAGCACCAACCGAGAACTCCCTCATCGCCGCACTTCGCCACCGCGGGCATCTCAACGTACACATAACAAGGCCGGACCAACTATGGAGGTGAAGTCAAAAAACAAGACAACTCTCTGTTTCCCAAATGCGATCCCAAATATAAATATTGTACCTAACACCTCCCCCGCCCCCCCCCCCCCCCCCACACACACACCAGAAGAAAAGCCACGATTAACAATGGTGAGTGTGAATGTGTGCGAATGGATGAGTAAATGTGCACAGAGGTGCCCTCTAACAATGGTGAGTTAGTTTGAATGGACGTGTGAATGTGTATATGGAAACCGCTAACTAGCACAGAAGACTATTTGATGCACCAACAAATAATTGCCTAAGAAGCCACTTAAGTGTATGTATACCTTTCACTTGTTTTCTAAGATTTTTCCACAGGCATAGCTTCACAGCTCTCACTATGCCGCCCCGAGGAAGAAAAAAAGAGTCCTCCTCATTAGAAGAAAGGTGCTTGCTTCGGCTGCGCTAGAAGAGCCGAACTGGAAGACGAGTCGTCATCCTTACTCTTTACTCGTGACTTATGTTTCGCTTGCATAGAAAATGTATATATCGAAGGACATTAATTATTTGCATGTCGGCAATTGCTTACGACTCCTGTTTGTGAAAACGCAAAGTATTGTCAACTCAATTTTGCACCCTATATTAGACGAGTGGGCAGGATCCCACTGTTATTGTGAAAAATGTGGAATGTAACATCGTGTATCTGAGACTAAATTGACGCTTAACTGCAAATAAAAGCGATGCATATCGTTCTACATCTACATCAACATTTATACTCCGCAAGCCATCCAACGGTGAGTGGCGGAGGGCACTTTACGTGCCACTGCCATTACCTCCCTTTTCTGTTCCAGTCGCGTATGGTTCGCGGGAAGAACCACTGTCTGAAAGTCTCTGTGCGCGCTCGAATCCCTCTAATTTTACGTTCGTGATCTCCTCGTGAGGTATAAGTAGGGGGAAGCAATATATTCGATACCTCATCTAGAAACGCACCCTCCTGAAACCTGGCGAGCAAGCTACACCGCGATGCAGAGCACCTCTCTTGCAGAGTCTACCACTTGAGTTTGCTAAACATCTCCGTATCACGCTTACAAAATAACCCTGTGACGAAACGCGCCGCTCTTCTTTGGATCTTTTCTATCTCCTCCGTCAACACGATGTGGTACGGATCCCACACTGATGAGCAATACTCAAGTATAGGTCGAACGAGTGTTTTGTAAGCCACGTCCTTTGTTGATGGACTACTTTTTCTGAGGACTCTCCCAATGAATCTCAACCTGGTACGCGTCTTACCAACAATTAATTTTATATGATCATTCCACTTCAAATCGTTCCCCACGCATACTTCCAGATATTTTACAGAAGTAACTGCTACCAGTGTTTGTTCCGCTATCATATAATCATACAATAAAGGATCCTTCTTTCTATGTATTCGCAATACATTACATTTGTCTATGTTAAGGATCAGTTGCCACTCCCTGCACCAAGTGCCTATCCGCTACAGATCTTCCTGCATTTCGCTACAATTTTCTAATGCTGCAACTTCTCTGTATACTACAGCATCATCCGCGAACAGCCGCATGGAACTTCCGACAGTATCTACTAGGTCATTTATATATATTGTGAAAAGGAATGGTCCGCTAACACTACTAGGTCATTTATATATATTGTGTTCCTGATGTGTTGCTCTTGTGAAAGCGAAATTTTATCATCCGAACGTAATCTAACAGCGAATTATTTTATAGTCTTTGGACTGAGAGTAGATGGAAAGTTTTCTTGAAAGTGTCTAGTTAAGCATCAAGTGCAGAAACTAAACTGCTATCTTCACTATGAGAATAATCTCCAATGATTCTAACACTGAAAGGTGAAGGCTTGTTTGATTACTTTCACTATACACTGAAGCGCCAAAGAAACTCGTACAAGCACCCATATTCAGATACACAGATATGTAAATAGGCAGCAAACGGCACTGCGATCGGCCACGCCTATAACCACTAGTGTATGGCGCAGTTGTTAGATAGGTTACTGTTACTACGATGGCAGTTTATCAAGATTTAAGTGAGTTTGAACGTGGTGTCACAGTTGGCGCACAAGCGACGGGCCACAGCATCTCCGAGGTAGCGATTAAATGGGAATTTTACCGTACGACCAATTCACGAATGTAGCGTTAATATCAGGAATCCGGTAAGACATCATATCTCCGACGTCACTGCAACCAGAAATAGATCCTGTAAGAACGGGATCAACGACTACTGAATACAATCGTTCAACGTGACGGAAGTGCAACCCTCCCGCAAATTGCTGCAAATTTCAGTGCTGGGCCATCAACAAGTGTCGGTGTGCGAACCATTCGACAAAATATCATAGATATGAGCTTTCGCTGCAAAAGACCCACTCGTGTATCCTTGAAGACTGCTAGACACAAAGCTTACGCCTCGAGTGGGCTGTCAACACTGACATTGGAGTGTTGATGACAGAAAACATGTTGCCTGGTCGGACGAGCGTCGCTTCAAATTTTATCGAGCGGATGGGCGTGTACGGGTATGGAGACAAAGTCATGAATCAATGGACCCTTCATGTCAACTGGGGATTGTTCACGCTGGTGCATGCTCTGTAATTGTGTGGGCCGTGTGCAATTGGAGAGGTAGGGAGCCCTGATGAGTCTAGATACGTCTCTGACATCTGATCTGTCTGATCACCTGCATCCATTCAGAAGGACTTGGGAAATTCCAGCAGCACAATGTGATACCTCATTCATAGAGAATTGCTACAGAATGGGTCCAGGAACACTCTTCTGAGTTTAAAAACTTTCACTGGCCACCAAACTCCCCAGGTATGAACATTATTGAGCATATCTGGCATACCTTGTAACATTCTGTTTAGGAGAGATCATCACTCTCTCTTACTTTGGAGGATCATCGCGAGCCCGGTAGGATTCATGGCGTCAGCTCCCTTCAGCACTACTTCCGACAGTTGTCGAGTCCACGCCACTTCGTGTTGCGGTAATTCTGCCTGCTCGCGGGGGCTCTCCACTGCATTAGGAAGGTGTAACAATCTCTTTGGCTTTTCTGTGTATCACCTCGGTTGGTCTCATATGTTCGGGCATCTGTGTCCACTCACACAATATATCCTCGGACCAGAAAAGTTTTGTCAGATTGGCCTGTGGCGCCAGTTCGCGAACTCCGTCTAGATCGTTGTTTATGCGTCATGAAACAGTAGATGGTTCAGATGGCTCTGAGCACTATGGGACTTAACATCTGAGGTCATCAGTCCCCTAGAACTTAGAACTACTTAAACCTAACTAACCTAAGGACATAACACACATTCATGCCCGAGGCAGGATTCGAACCTGCGACCGTAGCGGTCGCGCGGTTCCAGACTGAAGCGCCTAGAACCGCTCGGCCACACTGGCCGGCATGAGACAGTAGCTCAGCCATCTCTGAGCTTATATTACATCACGGGATTCATTCTTTATGACACTGACGCAGTGCGGAGAAACTACAACATTCTTTCAATGAACACTACAGGGGAAGAACGACATGAAATTGTATAATACTTCCTTGAACGTTGTACGGAATGGTGTTCTCTACTTATCAGGTTTCATACGCAAGAGACTTCCAGCAGAACCTGATAAATTAGTCGATAAACCTCGATATGTTAAAATAGAAGTGGCAGGGTTGCCACGTTACACATTTCTCCAGTTCTGTACATGTGTCATTCATCGTATGTCGAAAGTTCGCTCGTTGATGTGTTATTCATTCTTATACGTGTTCACTATTTTTTTTGTAATGTAATAATTCCTTAGTTGGGTTGTATTTAATCTGATCAGTAGTCTGTGAAGAAAGTACTGACTACTCCCATGACTAACGAGCATTAGCTCGCATGATCCCACGGAACCTGATAAATAAAAGCAGAAAATAAACAAATAACTTAACTCAGATGAAACTGATTTAATCATAGTACGTCGAAAAAGAAACACGTGAGATAATCTGTGAGCATAGGATATAGTGCGTCATGTGTAACAAAATTTGCACTGCCGGCATAAGTCTCCGTTTCGCAGGAATAAATTCACTTTCTCTCTGTTTTTCGTAAAATGTGCTTTTTTCAGCCACATATTTTGCCCTCTATATTTATACCGATCACCTTGGGTTTCTACGAGACACTTAGGCAAAGAAGAGTAAGATGATCAGGGAGGAGGTGACCAGGGTAACATGCCAATAACATGTGATAAGATGAGTGGCAGTAAAGAATAAGAACAGAAAAGACCTTCGTTTATGGTTTGCGACTCAGTTGCACGTAGAATTGGTAGGAGTGATGACATAACAAGTGAGGATCCTGGGCAGTTGTGGATATTGAGGGACTGACAAGACAGCACATTTTTTATGTCGATAGCCAGTTATTGCGTGAAACGGTCTTGTAATTCGAAAGGCGGTACACAAAATATGATGATATACTTGAACATTCACAAATTCAGTTTTTCGTTTAGAAACAGATTTTTCCTGTTTAATACACAGTGGTGAAGTGCATAAAGTGTATTCTATTACGCGCAACTTCGAAAATTAGAATTATGCGATGTATGAATTAACTCACAAAAATTTTCTTATAAACTTGCGAAAAAGAAAAAAAATAATCGACGTCTAGTATACTGTAAATGCTTCCAACAGCATCTTGCCAGTACCCCGACTCTGTATTTGTATAACTTTTATGAGAAACGAATGTTTTTTTACAATAAGATAAAAGTAGTGAAAAACGAACTATTTCACTGTTCACTAAAACACACACACACACACACACACACACACACACACACATACATACATACATACACACACAAATGTAACTTCTTCTCTTTGAATGTAGCAAAGGGATTTGTACGATTTGTAAATTATGGATACTGGAGAACACAAAATTAAATGTAAATATAATACAGTAGGTTTGTAATGAAAATGAATTGCATGCCATATTTCAAACGTATTCGCTTCAAGAAACAATATGGTTAATGTGTGAGGTCAAGAAACAATATGACACTAGACGTAACACAAAGTATGGAGGGACTGAAGAATATTTTTCACAGTAGTTTTTGTGTTTATTGACACATTCAGTTCTCTGCTAGGACATGCAGTATCAGGCTATAGAGTTTACCCATACATTATTGCTGGAAGTGATCAGTTCTTTAGGTTTAGTAGTTTGTTATTTCAGTATCTGAGAAAATGTTCAACTCACTTATGCGTATCAACAGAAAATTAAACAGTACTTCTAAGGGACATCATGAGGGGTGCATGCTTTGTTTAGTCGCGCGAAGTTAAACGCTGTGTGTCACTCATCGACACAGATATTTAAACCAATCGGTGCAGTGAAAAATGCATATAGGCCACAACAGTGAAGTAAGAACCAGAATTCACCAATGAGTAGCTGAGAACGTCACTCGAAATACAAGAATTCCGATAATAACACGTTAGTGCACAAATAGTAGTCAAGAACAGATAAGTTGTACGAAAGATGACGCTCTGTAATAATACAGACGTACGTCTTATTTCGTTTGACAGCCATAGGATACGCATTATGCAAAAAAGAAGAAACAGAGGAAGAACCCACTGAAAATGCCAGCGCTGTGGTGAGACTCGTTTGGGGAATAAAATAAAATTTTGTTCTTGTAAGAAGGCGTAACTTTTTAATTTATTATTATTTTTTGCAAGCACAGGAACAGAGAGGCGCTAATTCTATTATGATGATAGGTTAATAATTGAGTTTTTTGCAAGTTAATGGTGCTAAAAGTCTACAGACTTTCAGGTTCCTGGCGGAAATCTTTTAGGGATCTTCGACAGGAAGTTCGTGTACAACAAATATTTTTAATAATTAAATTTTAAAAATGAATGAGGAAAGTGGTTCAATAAGTTCCAGGATGGAATCAAAAAACTTCTCTGAAGGAACAATACTGTGAGATTATTTAAATGAAAATAGCTCACTAATCCCCATCCAAAATACGAAAAGTAAAATTAAAAGTTTGTGTGAAGTTGATGATGTCTCAAATAAGACTGTTTTAAACACGACTGTCTCTCAGCAAGCGTATGAAAGTTTCAGCGTAGGAATCACACAGCAAACGAATTGGTAACAACTGTTTGGAACACTGACCTAAGTTACGACACTTATAAAGATGTCTTCATCCGAATGAAATTTTAAGAAACCCTCGAATTATACTGCGAGAAACCACAATGGTCAAAGTTTCTAGAAGATATGCTCAGGTTAGAAATTAAAATTAAGCACGCTCAGGCCTTTGGCATGAATTCCTTGCTAGGAACAACATCAATATAATTTTACGGTTGTGAAGTATCAATATCGGAATATGCTTTTTCCGTGATCGGTCGACAATGTTGACGCCGTCACATGCGCTAGTTATTCCGTACGGCGTTCCCCTTCATCTCTTCTGGTTTCTAGAATTTTGTCATAATTAAATCTCACAAGACACATTTTTATTTTCAAACAATTGTTCACAGAGTTTGAATTCATACGTTCGACAGGTATGCGCTGCAACGGTTATTTATTATTTCAGATAAACAAGATGGATGCTCATTTAACTATCAGTAGAGCGGCTAGCACTCCATCTGGTCAATGTACAAAATATTAGCTGCCATATTTCACAACTTCTATACACCAGCGTGCAAAAATGCAATTACAGGCAATAAAGTTTATCACTCAACATTCAAAATGAGCCAAGAGATATTTAAGAAGAATTCAAAAAAGTTCTCGAACGTTTAAAGGCGGGATAGCTGTGCCGTCGTCCCTTACCTTCTTCTTAGAATGTTGCGTCGCACGTAGATTTATTTCATGCAAAAAGTTGGCCAAATAAGTAGTGTTTGGTATTTTCTGTACTGAGAAACTGTACAGAATATATTTGTAGGATGATAAAGTAAATACATAATGTGTAACATGAAATAATACAAAGTTATGGTATTTTTATTAGATTGTTTATTTCTTACATACAAGCAAAGCGCGAGGAATGCCAAAATCAGACATGCCCGCTCTGTCGTGTGCGGCATATCAAAACCTGCTGCACTGTGGAAAAAGCTGCGCAGTTTCGGTATAGGGAAGCGAAGATCTGACGCTGTTTATCAAGCGTCTGCAGAAGAATTAAACGATTTCTTCTCAACAGCTGCAAACTGCCACGCAGCGACAAATTACCAGCCCCAAGATATCAATCTCTCGAGAGACAAGTTTTTCCTAAAACATGTCACTACCGGCACAGTACACAAGGCAATTATGAGAATCTCTTCCGAGGCAGTAGGAAATGATGGAGTGAGCATTGGCATGATTAAGAACGTCGTAGACACTATTATTCCAGTTATCACAGACATCTCCAACCTGTCTCTTGTCAGTAGTACATATCCTACTGAGTGGAAGAAAAGTTTAATTAAGCCTATACCCAAGACTGACAACCCTAAGTCGCCAGGTGACCACTGGTCGATCAGCATACTACCTGCAATTTCTAAAGCCCTAGAGTACATCGTCCATGAACAACTGACGGATTACCTCAAAACTCATAACATCCATGACGAATATCAGTCAGGCTTTCGAAAGCACCATAGTACAGCAACCGCATTAATCAAAGTAACTGATGACATTAAACATGCTATGAACAGACGTGAAGCTACTATCCTAACACTGCTTGACTTTAGCAAGGCTTTTGACACAGCTGACTTCGATATATTACTAATTAAAATGAAACAGCTGAATTTCTCAAATAGCGCAATACACTGGTTCGATAGCTACCTCAAAAACAGAAATCAACAAGTTATTTGTGGGTCGGAAAAGTCATCATGGAAAAGCGTGCGCTCTGGAGTTCCCCAAGGCTCCGTCCTTGGTCCACTACCCTTCTCACTGTACATTAATGATATTTCTTCAGTGATTCACTCCTGAAACTACCATCTTTATGCCGACGACATCCAACTGTACATAAGTGCAAGCCCCAAAAACATTGCTGGCGCAGTAGCGAGTATGAACGCAGATCTGTGCTCTGTTTCTCGATGGGCACAGAACCTAGGTCTGAAACTAAACCCCAAGAAATCCCAGGTCATACTTATATCTCATCCAAAGTTAATCAGCCGGTACTTTCGCAAAACAGTCCCTAAAATACTTCTCAATGGTACCCAACTACCATACCAAAACACAGTAAAAGACCTTGGAATAATCTTGGATGAACACCTAAACTGGGAAGAACAAACAGTCACAGCTTGCCGGAAATCGCTCTCCTCCCTACATGCAATTCAAAAATTAAAAAAAATATTTCCAACCCATGTTAAACAAAAATTAGTCCAAACACTAGTCTTGCCTAATCTTTACTACTGCGATGTAGTTCAACACGGCACAAATAGTGAAAATTCTAGATGCCTCGAGCTAGTGATGAATGCTTGCGTTAGATACGTGTGCAATATTCGGTTGTATGATCATATCAGTCCTTCATACTCCCAGCTAGGTTGGATACGCCCACATAAGGCACGCGATCTCCACACGATGTGCTTACTTCATCGATTTCTTAGCCACTGGTGCCCCCAATACTTATCTTCTCACATTAAACACCTATCATCATTCCACAATCGCAACACCAGATCGGATACGTCTATCATCTTGGCTGTACCTTTACATAACACAAAATCTTTCTCCGTGTCATTCTCCATCTCAGCCATACGACTATGGAACGCGCTCCCCTGTGATCTGCGTCTTATCCAGAACTACTCAACATTCAAGAGGGAACTCAAAACTTACATATTAGGGACGGTATAGCCACCATTCTTGTGCCCCTCCCATCTCTTTCTTTCTCCTCTCCATCACAGCTTCGAATTTTACCGTTCTATTTCTCTTCCTGTAACCTATCTACCTCTTATATATCTCTTTCACCCCATTCTATCGTCTTATGTCTCTGCTCGATGAGAATAACTCACAAGCTGCAAGAACATAACGAGAAAATTCCCAACTAACAATGGGACTGACATTCAGAAAAGAAAAGTATGTTTACTTTCATATACATAGTTATTATTATTATTACTATTATTATTATTATTATTGATTGTTATAATTATTTTTATTGTTATAATTATCATTCTACTACTGTTATAATATCTACTTTTTTCTTTAACATCAATACTGCATAATAGGCTATATGTCCTTAATGTTATGTAGAAACTGTAACTCGTTCAATCTGAGTATGCCTGGTTAGGTGTAAGAGAGGGCCTGAAGGCCCTAATCTTGCCAGGTAAAATAAATGCATAAATAAATAAATAAATAAATACTACGTATTATTCAAATGATGACCGCCTCTCTCAATCCCCCCCCCCCCCCTCCCCTTACCACTTTTTTTCATCTGTTTTCGTCTGTTTGTATTGGGGAGTCATCTTATTCATCATTTTCAACTGGAGGACCTGCCTAATTCATTCTTATTCTTCGCTTGAGAGCAGTAAATGTAATGTCTCTTTTAAGAAAGTTTTGCAGGTTTTCTTTGGTTTCGGTCTCACATCTGTTATTAGTGGATCAGATGTCATAGTAGCCTATTTATTATGTTCAGAATGCATTCTTCTCACGAGAATTTCCTGCCAACCGCTTGTCTGTACAGATGGAAATGCTTATTGTGGGCTTCGGATGTTTCTTCCGAGCATTTGCGTATGAGTGAGAGGGCATGTTCAATGACAGTTGTGCCTTACACCAAAATCTTGTGTACAGTAAGAGATATAGGGGCCATGGATATAATTCAAAATACAGTCTCGCTGTTTCAACGGCGTAAGCAGAAAATTTGTCAGTGTCAGTCTTAAGTTCACTGGAAATAACTTCTACAAGAACCCTCAATCGATGGATGAATTGCAGATCTACACCTGTTATTTCTACTGTTGCTTCAGGTTCTGCAAAATCTCTTATAGCCGTATTTCCGTCATTGGTGCTTCCATAACCGTGCTTGGGAACGTCTACAATGAACCAAAATCTGTTTCTAAACATTTTTGTGTGACTCGAAAAATGTAGTTCGGGCGTGGAGTAGTGACAGGCCGAACTGAAGAGCTTCTGTATTTGCTACTTCGGTTTTTGACCAGTCATTGATGCCTTTTAGGTACTCTTGAAAATGTAGCATCTCATTGTCGATGCTGTCTCTGTTGCTGCATTGCAGCCTTTTGTATCTACCGCAGTCATCATCAATGTATGCCTTATGGATAAATCATCCTCTGTTCTCCCAATTTTTGTTTTTTGTAATGTTTCAGTTTACCTGTTGATATAACCAATCTCTTCATTAGTAATTTCAGCTGTCATGAATAATTCTAATTTTTGGTGGCCTGCAATAGCTTAGAGATGTGATGCATAACTTTTCCAAACAGTTAGGTCTTTATTCGTGTGACTAATAAGTTGGAGAGACACTAAAGATGACGGAAATATGTTCACATAAGAATCATGATTGTTTTCTAGTTTTTGGTTAAACTGAATCTGCTGTGAACCATCACAACTCCATTTGTAGGTATGTTCCAAAGCATGTATGTCATCCATTGGAAAATCATTTAGAAACTCTTTCAGATATAATATTAATCGGCTGAAAGTGGGATTAAGCAAGGCTTGAAGCTGAATCCCCGCATATGTGGCAGTCATCTGATAGGATCAGTCAGGGAAAAGCACAGCTTTTTAGTCTCTTGAAGGATAGTCCTACAGGGATAGCTGTTCGTATTTTTGTATTGTTGCCCTGTCAGAGAGTATTCCACGAAGATTAACAAGGAGTGGGTACGAGATTTTACTTTCGAGGGTCACATTTCTTCTGATTTAGGGTGAGGATGCGTCAGCTATTTTCATTTCAATAATTTCACAGTACTGTTTCTTCAGGGCAGTTTTCTGCATTCATCAGGGAACTTATTGAACCAATTCTCTCATTAACTGTTAAAATGTAATTATTAGCGTATCAACTGCACACAAACGTATGGTCGAACACCCCTAAAAGCTTCCTTCCGAAATACTCATTTAAATTTTAGCGTATGATAATAATAGAATTTGCGCAGGCCCTGTTCCTGTGCTTGCAGAAAATAATAATCAATAAAAAAAGGATCGCCATCTTGCAAGGACGCAGTTTTATCTTGTTCCCCAGTTGTGTTTCGCCACAGCATTGGCATATTCAGTGCGTTTCTCCCCTTTTCCCTCTTTTTTTCTCCAACGGTTAAAATAATGTGTGGTAATACATCAGTAGCACCTCTAAATGGTTTAATTCTACTTTCATGGACTATAGAAGTTCCAGTTGGCGACTGCTATTTTACATTAACTGAAGAAGTCATTTCGGTACTTGGTAAGGTACAAAGTATTTTTCAAAAAGTCTTTCGTTGGCTCTTAGAGGTTTCTGGATTAGCTAGTAAATCCACTATCCTATTCTGTATTGTGGCATTTGAGTCATCCATTTCCAAATACATTCTTGCTTCTCTAAAGTTTCTGTGTTGCACACTTTACCCTTTGCAAAATTTCTTTCGCTTTCTTCGCTCACTGGTTCGTTCTGTGGACACAGTTTAGGTTGATCTGCGCCAAAGTATGATGATATTTTTCCCCATGTATTACTACGTATGACGAGAGGCCAGTTCCAGTATGATTTTTAGAATTATGAGCCCCGACAACAAAACTTAAGTAAATGTTCCAGTCTGAATGCTATGAATTTTGGATGAAGTACAGTGAACTCCTTCTGTCCATCCATTTATTTGAAGATGGAAAGGGTCGGTACGTAACTTCTTAATTTTCAAAAAGCGGCAAAACTGTTTCATTAGTTTGGAGACAAAGTTAGTTCCCTAGTCCATAATATTGGTTTCTGCCATGCCAAATTTCAGTAACCAACTCTTTGCCATGGACTGTGCTACTGCCCTCACCTTCTGGTGTGGTTGGCTACTATAATTAAGTATTGTGAATAATGACCCAACAACGTAAAGGCATGTTTATTACCGGCTTGTGGTGTATTAAAAGATGCTAAAACATCCAATCCCAGCATAGAAAACGGTATATCAGCTTCTGGTAGTCTCTTTAACTGCAGTTTTTGATGATTCTACTCCGCTCTTTGTGCTCAAGCGATGCAATATGTTACATCGTACGTCACTGTGACATGTTTTCCAAAAAAATCATTCAGTTGAATGTTTTGGAGTGGTTCTTTTCCAAACTTATAGGATGTGGTCATGTACTTCACGTTATGCTTCCATTCTCAGTGCTGCAGGAACAAGTAGAGGTATGCCCATTTTAGATCTTCATAACAAGCCTTCTTGCATTTCGAACTGAGGTGGTGTTCTAAACAACTGACGCTCACTGTCAGGTAATTGTGCCTTTTCTCCAATCTGCCCAGTTTCCACCTACTGTTTGTAAAACTGCTGTCTTCCTGCTTATGGTATTTATGAAAGGAAGGACGTCAGTTTTGATCCTGCAGCCACTATCTTAAAGGTGCTAGTGCCACTGATTCAAAATCAATGGAGGAAATTGAAAATTTGTGCTGGACCAGGATTAGAGGCCGGATCTCCTTTCTAATAGGCAGATGTGCTGACACTACACCATCCGGAAACAGTGGTCATCGCAACTGTATGGGCTACTCTAGTATGTCTCCCGTCAGACTCAAATTCCCACACACTCCTAACGTAGTGCCCTTTGCCTATTATCCTCATTTCTCATGACATTTCTCTTATTCGCTTAAGAGTTCCTGTTTGGTGTGCATCTGCTCAGAAGAGATCATTGGTCATCCTTGCCGTGTATGGTATCTGTTCTTTCGTACACGTCCAAAAGAACAGGCACCACATATATATCTCTTTTTCAGTGATCGAATAATTAATTTAAGCCTTATTCAACTATATGGAGGCATATAACACACTATGTGCTATCCCATCAAAATTATGACAAAATACAACTCAACACATTGTTGAAGGTATCACTAAGTATGGATGCCTGTTCAAAGTCAGGGAATGTTAACACAGGATTTTTTTTTTTTTTTTTGAATGCTTCTTTACACTGTGTTGTCTACTGAAAACTAACACCTTTTCATAATAACTTAGTTAGTGGCAGTGCAATTTCAGTATATCTGTTCACAGATTTACGATAATAATGGCATAATCTAAAAGAAGACTGTAATTGATTAGTAGCATGTGGTGTAAAAATAATGTACCATGGAAATGAGTGGAGGGTCCGTCCTTATTCCAGAATGGCATTTCTCCACACTAAATGTAAGGTTTACTGCCTTCGAACTACCAAAGACCTCATTCAGACATTTAATAAGACTTTCTATAGTTCTCAAGTAACGACTACATCGTCAACATATATCTGATTTAATCTGTGAAATACCCCACCTAATAGACGAAGTACATTTCAATCCAAACGACATTCTTCGATATTGGCAATGATCTGATAGAGTTGTGAAAGCTGTTTTTGGTTTGTCTTCAAAAAACAGTTTCAGCTGGTTTTATCACTTCTAAGATCAATCGTTGACAAATATTTATATCTTTCAGGTTGTCTAATGTATCTGTGATGTACAGGATAGGATACGCAACCGGTGTGCCTCGTGTGTTTGCATATACCTAGGCACCACAAAATCGATATTTTAGAGTACTGTTAACTGACTTTTTGGGAAGAATAACAAAATTTTATAACCACAGACTATCAGTATGCTCGATAATACATTCACGTAATTGTTGATTTATGAACTCCTTTACTAGCAGCCTTAGGTGTTTCATTATTCTGCACGGTTTCCTTTAGATCCTTCGCCTGTTGGTATGCAGTGTTGTATAACTGCAGTTGCTGGTAGTGGACCATTTTAACAGAATTAATCTGGGTCCCTTACAACAAAGTTTCCATGGTATCCCGTTCACTGACTCAACGGTGAATATTGGTACGTAGTACAGATGTATTGAAACATCTTTTAATTCATCCTTCGTGATTCATCGATATCCTCACTCTCGAGTATCTCTAAATTCACTACAATTAATACTTGCGGGAATTCATTTCAACTGTCCCAAAGTTATCAGAGTTTACCGGAATCAAAGCTTCCCCACTGACGTTCGTTACACACGCAACACTTCCTCATATAACTGCTTCATTGTATCGCTTTAGCTCAACCATACATAATCAACTGCTGTGGCACATCGGCAGCTAGAGATACCCAAACCAAGTTCCCTGTAACAGCAGGTAATTTTCGATGTTTGAGTGTCTGTAATATACGAGTAGACAGTTCAGTTGATGACACCTTAACAATTGTTCTACTGTCTGACATCGCAACACTTACAGCTTTTGGACTCATCGGAAAGAAACTACAGCCGAGTTCAATTACGTACTGTGCAAGACTAACTTTTGCTTGATGCTTGTCTAGGAACTCAAGTTCGAGAATCGCGGAGTACTCTTTTCTCACAGTTAGTAACACTTCCGTATGCTCACGAAACTCTATAGTTCAAATACTGAAAGTAGCTGCGCTATCGCCAGTGACACCAAATCATTATTTTCCATTCCACGCAATTTATACCTTGGAGTGTTTTCACCTACCCACGAGGTCTAGACTAATCATAGATACACGTGCACTGGTATCGACCACAAATTTACATTCATCATCATTTACAAAGCCTATGAAACAACAGTCCGTCATTTCCCGCGTCCGGCAATCCTGATTTAGGTTTCCCGTGATTTCCCTACATCGCTCCAGGCAAATGCCGGGATGGTTCCACTGGAAGGGCACAGCCGACTTCGTTCCCCATCCTTCCATAATCCTATGAGACCGATGACCTTGCAGTTTCGTCTCTTCCCCCATACAACCCAACCCAATCCAATAGTCCGTCTTTGCGTTAGTGGAGGCAGTACTCTGATTCAATGGGAAAGTTTTCCGACGAAACCCCGTTTAAGTAGAATGGTTTCTGTTATTTATTTCCGTTACCCTCTTTTCGATTTTCACACTCGTTTTCCATGTAGCCACAATGCCCACATCTGTAACATTGTGGGTGAATGCATTGAGACTTAACATGCCCTTTGTTTCCACAACGATAAAAATTCTTTTCAGTAGCAAAAATTCGTTTATCACTATGCACTTTCGTAGGAATATCTATTTCCTGCATGTACGTGGCAACACACAATGCTGTAACCAGATCCTGCGGATTTTACATTCGTACTCTGGGCAAAAAACTCCGCAGGAATTCGTCACAAAAACACATCAAGAGCTCTGTTTGCTGCCTTCCCAAGTACGACGTGATAGGCTTTGGATTCCCCGTCAACTCACATGTTTGCTCATTTACTGCACGCGTTCTGTCCAGACTAGTCTCTACTGTCTCATTTGCCTTCTCTACAGTCTCATTTGCCTTTCCTGTAAAAAATATATATAATATTTCGGACTATTCTGCTTACAGCATCTCTGACTCAAAGTTTCCGCTAATTGTTCAAATGTACGTGCCATGCTCAGCGTTTCGTGATACATCACGTATGTCTTCTCGGCTTCACCCGTAAGGCGTAACTTGGCCCTCCACAAAGTAGTTTCACCTGACTAATTATTCATTCCGGCTTCAGCCAGTGCATCATTAATCAATACCGTTAGGTCCTCTGTTGCTTTCCCGAAGAAGGGTGTGATTAGAGTGCATAACCTCTAAAGAGCATTTTCCTCCATTGTGACACTTGCTCCGTCAGAGCGGTCATACTACCACTAGTACCAGCTGATCTTTTGCCCAGAATTTTTGTGCAATTTAGTACTAACGTATATTTATACATCAAATACATGCTTGCACGAGAGTAACAAATACCAAACAAGAAAAAATACATCCCACAATGTACGAAACTAGATTTAACTGCTTCTTGCTTTATCACCGCCCATCGCAGTCGTCAAACCCCTGTGCTGCAGGATCATACTGTCTACAAGCAGAACATGTTACTGGTAGGAAGTAGTGCATGGTTCACTAGGGCCCACTAAGTTACAAATAGTACATCTCACCGGTACGAGATAATTATCTTTAAAATTTCCTCTGAATTGCCGGCCGCGGTGGCCGTACGGTACTGGCGTTGCATTCCGGAACCGCGGGGCTGCTACGGTCGCAGGTTCGAATCCTGCCTCGGGCATGGGTGTGTGTGATGTCCTTAGGTTAGTTAGGTTTAAGTAGTTCTAAGTTCTAAGGGACTGATGATCTCAGATGTTGAGTCCCATAGTGCTCAGAGCCATTTGAACCATTTTTTTCCCCTCTGAATTCTGACAAATGAGCAGGTCCTGCAAATTTCACATAAACTACTTTGGACGTACGACATTCACCAGTAAGTGTAAACTGTGTTCTTTTACAACCGAATAAAGAGAAAAATGTCATCTCGGCTTATCTCATAACGGTTCTGATAGGAGCTACATCTACATCTACATTGATACTGCGCAAACGACTTGACGCTGTGTGGCGGAGGGTGCTTCTGGTTTTACCAGCTGATCTACCCTTCCCTGTTCCATTCGCAAATGGCACTTTGGATGAATGTTTCTCCTCCAACATGGCAGCTCGGTGGGGCCGTTATCAACCATCAGGAGGACGGTGAGACCGACCGCACCTTCGAAAAGGTGGACATACTGGCGCAAAATGACGTCCCGATACACCTGACCCGTTACAGTCCCTCTATCAAAGACCATCAAACGACGACCTCCAGACAGGTCCCTTTCAAGGACATTAAAGGGTTGGTATCTGGTTCCTGATTCATGCTAGATGAAAACCCGGCGAGAATCACTGTTCAGACTATACCTGTATTCGTCCGTGAACATAACCTGGGACCACTGTTCCAATGACCTTGTACTGTGTTCTTGACACCAGGCTTTATGGGCTCTCCTGTGACCAAGAGTCAATGGAACGCATCGTGAAGGTCTCCGGGCGAATAAACCATGTCTGTTCAGTCCTCTGTACACTGTGTGTCTGGAGAAAACTGTTCCAGTTGCTACGGTAAGGTCCCGAGCTACCTGCAATACTCCCTGGCCGTCTGTGGTGATGGTGAGATATCAGTCTTCTTGTGGTGTTGTACGGTGTGGACGTCCCTTACTGTAGCGCCTGGACACGTTTCCTGTCTGTTGGAATCTTTGCCATAATCTTAAGATCACACTTTGTGGCACACGGAGTGCCCGTGCTACGACCTGGTGTGTGTGACCAGCCTCCAGTCACCCTAGTATTCTAACCCTCATAACGTCATCGAATGTGTTCTTTGAGCTATTTTTCAACACACACTCACCATTAGCACGTCTGAAAACGTCTGCACACTTACTCGCAGCACCGTACTCTCACATGCACCAACACACCTCTACGTATGTGGACTGCTGCCAGCGCCACCGTGCAACGACCGCAGGTCAAATGCATCGCATGGTCATACCCCACGGGCATTTAAACTTGCAAACCGCCCACCAGAGCATTGTTTCAACATGTATCAGCATTATCCTTTATTTATAAGCATGAGTTTAGCACGGACTGAATGATCCTGCTACGAAACGCGTCGCTCTTTGTTGGATGTTGTCGATCTGTTCTATCAGTCCTATCTGGTAAAGGCCCCAGAGTGACGAACAACACTCAAGAATCACTCGGAGAAGTATTTCCTTAAGACTTTCCCTACTATTTCTTTTATGTCTTCATTTAACTTAATGTCGCTCCGGATAGAAACTCCTAGATGTTATACACTAGTTACTGTATCCAGCAGTTTTTGATCAGCAGTGTAGTTGTAGAGTAGTGGGTTTCTTTTCCTATGTATGTCCAATATGTTCCATTTATTTATGTTCGGATTCAGCTGATAGTCGCTGCAGCATACATCAATCCTAGTCGCTGCAGCATACATCAATTCTCTGTAGGTTATTCTGCAGATCAGTATCGTCCTCTGTGGTTGCTGCCTTCTCGCATACAATCGCATCTTCTGGGAGCATCCTTAAAAAGCTTACAACGCATTCCACTAGATACCTATGCAATGTAAACACTAACGGTCATTGCGATACTCCTTAAACTATCTTTACATCTGTCGCTTTTAATGCGCTAAACGCGACCTGTTGAGTTCTATCTGCAGGTTAGTCTTAAATACAGTCGTAAATACGCTCCGATTCTCGGTAAGCTAGTATTATTTCACTAAACGGCAGTGCGGATGTCAACTGCCTTTCTGAGATCTAGAACACGGCATCAACCTGAGCGCTGATGTCTACAGCGCTGTGGAACTGAAGATGGAACAGAGCAAGCTGAATTTCGCGAGACCTCTATTCGTGGAATTCATGCTGGTTTTTATAGAGGAGGTTTTTGTTCTTCATGAACGTCATAATACAAGACCGTAAAAAATGCTTCTTAATTCTACAACAGTTTGACATCAACGAAATAGGTCTACAATTACGTGCATGTGTCTTAAGACAATTGTTGAAAATGGAAATTACCTTCGCTTTTTTCCAGTCGTTAGGTACCCTTCGTTTCTCCGGCGACATACGATAAACTGCTGCTAGAAGGAGAACAATTTTTTTTTCGCATTATCTCTGTGGAACCCCACATGTATCTCATGTGGTCTGATGCCTTTCCCTTAAAAAGCGATTGTAGTGGTTTTTCTGTTACGCATTCATTTATCTCTATGTATGCCAATTCGAAATACGTAAGATGAGTGAATGAGGGGACTGTATTAGAAATTTCCGCGGTGAAACTGTTTCAACAGATCAAATTCAGTATTTCGGTCCCATTTTTGTTATTTTTCGTTCTGGAGCCATTATGGTTACTGTGTGACTAAACAGATGATTTCTAATAGGCTCCTGATTTCACGCAAGAGCAAAACACGTCAAGGTTTTTAATCAAATCGGTTGACAAAACTTTACTTTCCAAGTCGTTGAACGCTTTTCTCTTTGCTCTCCTTGCCCCCATTTTCACTTCGTTTTGTTTCCGTTTGTCTTCCAAGTTTTGACTTCATTTGAATAGTGACGAAGCTCTCTCTGTTTACATGGCAGTTTCCTAAAGGCTACTAATTCACGTTGGACCTTTCGCATCCCTTACGACGCAGCTCGAAATACTTGTCTATGGCATACTGGACGATGCTTTTTATTATTTTCCATGTGTGCTCCCACATTTTCGTCTTCAGCACTGAATATTTGACGTTGCGTACTCTGATACACTGTTTTTGTATCCTGTCACTCTTGTGTAATGGATGAATATCAAGCTAGATTTTCCACAGAAAGTCTAAATCGACTCTTCAATTGTGAAAATGCTGCTATCACAATGTCCAAAAGATTCCGAGAAAATTACTGCTACTCCTGTTTTTATGGTGAATACCACTCGAGTACATATAAATCATCAACTTTAAAAGTAATAAAAGTGTATAATTTTATATACAACTACCAAGCTCTCATGTACCCCTTACAATTCCTTCGTGGAAATTTATTTGCAATCACAAATTTTCCTTTCCCCTCGTTTTAAATCCTTTTTATGAAAATAATAAAAAGCAGAATATACTGAGCATTACTTCCGTTTATTTGCGGTGTAACGTAAAAACTTAAAATAAAATAAAGTTTTCGCATAGATAGTCAACACATGTACTCTCGGATTACATTTTCCGCTGAGCCAACCACTAGCTGGAAATGACACTAACATAAACATTTCATTCCTCACCCGACTTGAACTAAAAATGAATATTTTCTTTCTTTTTCTCTTTTCTTTTAACCTCTTGGCTATTTGGATCTCCTGCTTCTGGAAATTTCATTCCTTGCCAAGGCCTGAATATTCCAAAAATCTGGACGAAAGCTGTGAAGACGAGTAAACATGGTCTACTCATAAGTATGATATGGCTGTTCAGTCCATGCTGGGAGTCTGAATAGCAGACGCTAGCCGCTTTGCCACGTTCACCATTACAAACTTACAGCGCTGCTGAGAATAAAATTGTGCTTTACCCAAAAATAAGCAAGTGGCCAAAAGTACAGTTTTCTAGTTATTAAAAGAGTTTTGAAAAAATGGTTTCCGATCATAAGAATACATACTTTGCAAGTCATAGGTGATGAGGTAATGCAAAACGGTTTGAACATTTTCTTTTATCCTTCACCGCACTACCCTATAAGTCAGTCGACAGTGGACGAAGAAGTTTTTTGATCCTTGAACGAAGTCTATGATTAAGCTAGAAGGTTCTTGGCGAATGCAATGACTGTTTAGTCAAACAAGAATAGTTCCATTCTCTCATTGTTTGACAAATCAGTCACAGGTTTTCCCAAACTTTATCCTGTCACGAGGGTGGTCTCTGCGTAGAACTGCACAGCTTGACTATAGAATAATATGGGATAAGCAAATATCTAGACGCCGAGGTAGATTGAAGGCTGTCTAAAAGAAATATGGATGGATCGGGAAGGCTGGGATGACTGAGGATGACGACGAATCAAAAACAGTTGGATCTTAAAACACGAGGTACACCAAATATCATAATGTAAAACCGTTGTAACTAACGTGTTCCCAGCGTGCAAGCCTACATCATCAGAATTAGTCTGCAAGAATCTGGTAAAATAGATATAAATATAAATAAAACGTTAAAAATTCGTGGACATATTCATTTTTTTCGTGTCTTCCTAAAATGTGCTTCAACAACAATCGCCCAGTTGATAAAATAAAATAAATGAAACTGCGAAGGCAATTCCTGAATGTATGTAGCGTTACAAACCATTCCCGTGCACGAGCTGCATTCCACGAAAGACACAGCCGGATAAAAACACATATGTTGCGCACCTAAGTAGATCATGTCCATAACGAAGATATCAAAGACACCTATGATCAGAGTAAGGTACCCGCCTACGGAGGTGCTCAGGAGTTGGAAGCTCCTCACGCACTTACCATCAGTGCGACTACGAAGCAGCTAACAACAGATTGACATTAAAATATATCTAAAAAGTCTTTTAAAAATTTGTTTTCGAAAAACAACAATTCTAGTGTCTCTGCGATGCGATAGGTCGTTGAGCCTACACTTTAACACTGAGTTTAAAAACTACGACCATACGCCCATCATGAAGTTAAGTAAAAAAAAAATGGAGGGGAATTCTTGGGTGCTTTATATGGCAGCAACAACATTCTAATATGGTTGCTAACATATAGACACATTGCAGCACTATAATTCAGTCATCTTCCGCAAGGCTGTGTTTGTGCTAATATCATGTTATACAGGATTAACAGATGATCGATATAACCTCAGTAAGGTTATTGTTTCGTAGCACTATACCGTTTTATTACAGTTTCTTCAGTTTTCTATTCGGAAGGAAACCCAAGTTCCGCGCTTCGTGGAATGTATGCTCTACGTGAAGTGTTTTATAAACGTGTCTGCTGAGAGACGAGCGACATTTCTTCGTCTTGTAACGTGGAACCTTTCCTTCTGATGAAATATTTGCAACCACATATAACTTCCCGTACACACAACCTTGAATTTTAAAAGCTTTATTGTAAAAACAATATTTTGAACTAATTTAAGATGCAAATGTAATTTAGTAACGGCAGACAATACGGTCTATGATGCATAACCGCTCCACCACTGTCTGCAGCAGGACTTGAATGTCCGGTGCAAAATATTTCAGGTTGCTTGCATTCCATTATTCTGTCATCCGATTCGCTGTACACAGTTAAAGCGTTTGGACTCAATGGTCAGTTACTCGTAGTGTAATAACAACTACCCAAGATGGCAAAATCGAAACACAATCTGAAATTTGTATGCTCGAGATTAGTCATTTAAAGAAAGACACGTGTAAATCGTGGGAGGACTGTAACAAAATGTAATTATTTCGCTTATTCTCTGGGACCCGAAAACCTTGTTACACCATATTCGATAATCTGTGACATTAACGTTGCCATTACTCGGTAATTGCAGTGATGTGAAACACATCGATACCTGTTGATTATAATCAACAGACTAAATAAAAGCTATAAACTGTAATGACACGACAGCATGCGAAATTGTTGTCGAGGTTAATGGATGTGTTGTTCGGCTTTATCAGTTTCAACCAGTTATCACAATTTGTGCGCAAACATGTACATTTCACTTTCGCAACTGCCATCATATTTTATCATAAAAATTCAAAAGCTTTTAGCACCACTGTTATTTAACCACCATCTTCCATTCATTAGTGGGCTTTCAGGCAGTTCCCGTCTACGTTCGTGCACGCCGTCTTCTCACATTGTGGCAGCATGTTCTTACAGTTTTAGGTTACCTTCCTTCCTTCGTTTTACGTTCATGTTGTAGCAACCATGACTCATTTTCTGAGATCACTGATTTCGCAGTTGATACTCACCTCTGCTGTTAATTTAGAGGTGATTTAAGAGACTTTGTCCTCATTATCTTTGATGTTTCACAATCAAACAGCAATGTTGAACCAGCCATAACGTTGAAAATTTATGATTTCCTTTCTTTGACTGTTACCTTCATACGGTTTTTTGTAATCGTTTCGGATATGGTTCGGTAGTTTTCCTTTCCACTCACATGTCTTCTTTCGTAGGTCACATCACGTCCACAACAAGCACACCAGTAAAAAATTAGTTACCAAGCAGTAACGGTGGCTGGGCTCTAGCCAAGCTAATGGCCCGAATTCCAAGAGGAAGGAGCTTCATAAGATTCTTCAGGAATACCATTCCAAGCTGGAGGCAATCATAGATTCTTAGACTCTCCAGAGCTGCCAACTTACAGGGTTGTTGATTGCCACATTTCACCCAATATCCTGTTAACCCCAGATATTGTACACTAGCTGGGATCGAATGATTTAGCAAGGCAGTCGAAGTGCCCGAGTGTCCGTTAAACCAGGAACCTTTGCTTGCAGCCCTCTGAATACCGCCGCTATATTGGAAGACATAAGTGTACACAGCCTACTCAACATGATGGCAGAGAAATGCTTTGTCACCGTAATGATTAAAATAAACTTCCTAGTTTATAGAGTGAACTTTCATTTTGTACCAGGGTGTGCACTGACATGAAACTTCAAGGCAGACTCCAACTCGGAACTTTTACTTTCCAAGCGCAACTACACTGACGTCTGAGCTATCAAACCGCGAGTCACACTCACACAGTACGTGTCCGTGGGTATCTGCAAACGTGATTTACATTTTGATTATTATTTAATGTTACGTTGAATTTTTAATGCCCTTCGATGTAGCAAAATGGCCGATGAAGTGACGAAATTCCTTTAATATATTGTTTATGTGAGTAACTAGCTTTAATTTTTAATGCTAGTTACTATTAAACATGCATTCATTTGTATATGGCATCAGAGCATAAGAGCGCAAGTTTACGCGCTTGAGGTCATGCGTTATTTGTTTCTGGTCAGGTTCCATCCTCATTCTGTACAAGAAGAAAGGAAGAAAGAAAGTAAGATCAATATTTAACGTTCCGTCAACATCTAAGTCTTTGGAAACGGAGCACAAGCTCAGAAAGTTCCAGGAATGGGATGGAAGGAAATCGTGTGGCGCCCTTCCAAAGGAACCAACTCAGTATTTATACTCTTCCTTCCTTTGCATAGCTGATGTTTTTCAGTAACTATTGAACGCGTCTTGTATGCATATCTTGCCCTGTCATTACATGGTATAGAGTGCATCATATATTTGCTATAATTTTTACATTATTCGTTTTACACTTGCGTTTCGTTCTTTCTTTATGTAATACATTTCATTAAAAAGAGAATCATATTAACTGATTGTTGTATTATTTCATTATTCCTCTCTTCTAACGGCGTGTCGCATGGTACGTGAGGACATCTGCGGTTACGTTCCTCCGACTTTTCGGCTATGCTGCATTCTGGCGCCTACGCCAGCATACGTCGCATATTGTTTACTTTAGTCTCTCCTTTTCATACTTCCCGCATTTTTCCCTATTCTATAAGCTTTATGCTATTTTATTAGCTCTATAATCTCGGTCTTATGTAGGTTATTATTTATGTCTAAAAATGCCACGAAAGTGTCTCAAAATCACATTTTACGTTTTGAAGTACTACTTTTTATCACTGTGACAACTAACGCTTTTGGCAAGACCTTCCTGGACTATGCCTATGATATTCTTCATTTATTGCGTTCTGAACAGTTTTATAATATAAGGAACATGTGCAGACTTACAGTAGCGAAATCTAACGAGTATACAGCACAAAGAGGTGTTGCGGCTATTGTACTGCAGTTGGTTATTAACAGTAGCACTTGTTCTATTAGGACATGTTACAAAACAGGTATGCCTCATCATATTTTAATCGTACTTTTCTACATTCTTGACGGCAATAAATTTTCGTTGTGGCATATTATTGTTCTAGATGTAATGTATCCACTAATTGTACTTCATGTCCCACGTTTTCTGCATCTACGTCTACATTGACATATATACTCCGCTAACCACCAAGCGGTGAGAGGCGGAGGGCACTATTCGCGCAGAAGTCATATTACGCCCCCTCTGATCCACTCGCAGATCGCGCGAGGGGAAAAACGATGGTATAACGGCTAAGTGCGAGCTCTAATTTCCATTATTTTGAATGGCGATCATTATGTGGTTTGAAAGTTGGTGGTAATAATATATTCTCGGCGAAGATCGGATTTTGGAATTTAGTGAGCAGCCCCTTCCGAACAGCACGCCGTCTATCTGCAAGTCTGTCCCACTTCAAACTTTCTTTCTTTGTAAATGTAGCTAAATGTACCAGTCACGAATCTTGCCTTTCATTGGACCTTTTCAATCTCTTGAATCAGACCCAACTTTAGTGTGATACTACTTTCCTGTATAGTACATCATCATCGGCAAACAGTCTAATGCCACTATCAGTACCATCAACCAGAACGTTTACGTAAATCGTAAAAATCAGCGGACCTATTACGCTGCCCTGGGGCACACCTGATGTTCTGCCTGTTTCTGCTGAAGTCTCTCCATTCAGGACGACATACTGCTCTCTGTCTGTCCTTCTATCCATCGCATATGTCATCGGATAGACTGTAAGCGCGCACTTTTTGGCGCAAGCGACAGTGCGGAACTGAGTCGAACGCATTCGAAAGTCGAGGAATATGGCATCAACCTGGGAGCTTGTATCTAGAGCCTGTTGTATATCATGCAAAAACAGGTCCAGCTGTGTCTCGCATGACCGCTGTTTCCTAAAACCATGCTGGTTTCTGCAGATGAGCTTCTCAGAGTCAAAAATGGTCTTTATGGCTGAACACAAAATACGTTCCATGATGCCAAAACAAATCGATGTCAGTGAAATTGGCCGGTAATTTTGTGCATCCGATTTTCTATCCTTTTTATATATTGCTATGACCTAGGCGTTCTTCCAGTACCGTAGAACTTTCCACTGTTCCAATGATCTCTGATAGACGATGGATAAGAATGGTGCTATATTTGCAGCACAGTCAACAAAAAATCTAACGGGGATACCGTCTGCAGCAGATCTGCTGATCGAAATCTGTAGTCTAAGGACCAAGCGTAATTCGGCAACGCGAATTACCGCTTTAACTTTTTCCGTGTGCAGAGCTCAGCCTCATACAGTCTAGAATATTCGGTGACTGATTTTGGAACACTTGCGTGAACTTTCTCTTTGCACTTGTCGGAGTGGAGGCAGCTGAAGAAGTTAGAGACTATTTTGCTGCAGTTTACATTACCTGTTGTGCTTGATGCCTTCTTTGCTTGTTTGGAGTGACTATCTGGGATAGTGAAAAATATTTAGCTTTGTGGTCCTGAAGGAATAGTGCTCCAGGACTTCAAATGTTTTTAAGGGTTTCCGTAGCTGCTGAATAGTTCTCGGGCTTCCAGCCGGGTGGCGGTGTCTTCAAACTACGACGCTTCAACGAGTGACATACTCATCATCTTTTTACGTGGTGACCAAATCAAATTTCACCACCATACAACACGTTAGTTTTCGAATCAGGAGTCTCAGAAAGCGGGCTGTGATGTTGTCCATGCATCTGGGTAGGATTACCAATTGACATGGTCCATCAGGAGACAGAGAGTGGACGAAAGTGATGGAAGGTTTAAATGGTTCAAATGGCTCTGAGCACAATGGGACTCAACGGCTGTGGTCATAAGTCCCCTAGAACTTAGAACTACTTAAACCTAACTAACTTAAGGACATCACACACATCCATGCCAGAGGCAGGATTCGAACCTGCGACAGTAGAGTTTTCATCAGTTACCTACTGGCATCTAGTTCCACGCTCACACAGTGCGATTAAATGTGTTAATGTTATTGATGAATCGCTAGTAAATAAAGTAAATTATTAAGAAAACGTTTTGAACGTAAATACACGGTTCATGGGTACTGGTGTCACTGGCTTGCTGAATGTGTGCTGCGTTTCGGTGTTCTGTTGCTGCTGAGTGGCTTGTTGTGGTGCGCGTGTGTTACCTTTCCTGTTTCCTCGTAGTCGCCTACGCTTTCTCTGAGTTCTGGGTTCCCGCGCTCCTTGTGTGCGTGCGTGTTCCTGTCTGGTGTGCGTGGTTTCGCAGACCGTGGTCTCAGGGGGTAGGCTCGTGTTATTTGTGTGTTGGTACCGGTGCGGCTGTATTGTTTTGTGTTGGCTGAGGTGGTTGTGTAGTTGTCGCAGCGGTAATGTCGAGTCGGTGTGGTGGGCGCATAGGTTCCTCCAGGGCGCTTAGCCATGGCAAACGAGGCACCGTTCATGACTGGGTTTGGTGCGGCCTTGGAGGTGGTTTTTTTGTTTTGCGCCTCTGCGCCTCTTTGTAAACGTAGCAGCCTCTGTAGTTGGCCGCGTGGCCTTGACCACAGTTGGCACAACGGCGTTCGTTTTGCTGTGCGAGTGTACATGTGCTGGTTGTGTGCTTGCCAGCACATTCGCGGCAAAGGGGTGCCAGGCCAAAGCGAAGGGCCGAATGATGAATCGGTGGCAAAGGTTGCATTGTCAGGGGGGGGGGGGGGCCGTGTGGTGGTTCGTATACTTCTACTCTGACGTCCATCCTCAGAAGGCTCTTTGTCTGAAGAAGGCCGCGGGAGGCCATCTCGAGCAAGTACTGTGGCAGTGTGAATGGAAGCCCGTTATCCGGAAAACACTTTTGCAGTTGAATCCCAAGAAGTTGAGCGCCGCTTGAACTGTTTTCTTTGGGGTAGTGGGGTCCACTCCGTTGACCACGTACTGCTGTGTTCTTTCATCTAGTGTCCTGGACGTATAGTGCTCTATCCCCTTATCTATGAGGAAGTTAAGGAGATCTTTGTATTCTGTGTTGGAAGATACGTACGATGAGGCCCTATCCCCAGAGTACTTGTTGTGAAGCGTGCAAGGTGTGTGCCTATCCGCGAATGTGGTGCTGAGGTCCCCGTAGTTCTGTATTACGAAAGGAGGAAAACCAGTCTTTTGTTGCGCGGGCGTAGCTGTGGTTGGAGTTTGTGTGTTGTTGCTTACCACAGGTCGGTTCGTGTTGGTAGATGTGTTTGTATTCCAAGTCGGAGGTGCGGTTTTTGATGAAGGCAGCAGTGCCTTTCGGCTGCCTAGCGAGTGTGGTTGTTCACTCGTTTGTGATGTGTTCTTTTGTTCGCATCGTAAGCCCTCCACCTTCCAAGGCCCGGTGTAATGGTGTTCTGGGTCCGTATCTCCCGCCACCGATTCCGCCGCTGGGGTCAGCGACTGCAGCGGAACGGTAGAGTAGGACTCTCCAGTTGCAGGGGAACGCAATGTGTTATGTAGTGTGCTTGTTCGGGTGGGGGAGTTGCTTCTGCCGCAGAGGTCGGTGATTATCCGGCGCTGGTCGAGCAGTTCCAGCGCTTGCTGGTGTACAATACATTGGACAAACACAACGCTGCTCCTCGAAAAGGTAAGAGGAACACATCAGAAACGTCCGACTTGGACAGACAGAGATATCTGCAGTAGCTGAACATAGTATCAAAGAAAACCTCACCTTTGATTTCGAGAACACCAGGGTGCTGTGCCGAGACGGAAGCTATTGGTGCAGCGTCATTGAAGAATCGGCAGAAATACGGCTCCGCAATAATGTTGTGAACAGGGACGGAGGTTATCAACTTAGCGCAGCTTGAAATCCAGCATTAGCTGCAATGCGCCTTGAACGCACGAAGAACCGTCCAGCTCGAGAGACGCGATCGGAATGGTCTGACGGAGACACGAACGGCGCACCCGCTCCCCATCCATCCCGCCTGCCGGCTCCTCTGGATCCAGCCTCCCGCGGCCAGGTGGTGGGAGGCGCGCAGCAGGTGTAAAGGGACCGGCATCCGCCAAGTCTCGGCACTTCGCCAGAAGATGATGAGTATGTCACTCGTTGAAACGTAGCAGTTTGAAGACACTGTCACCCGGCTGGAAGCCCAAGAACTCTTCACCAACTCTATACGCCGGGAAAGCATACATTCACATCTGGTTCCCATAGTTTAATATTTTGGGAAAGGAATTCTGCGTGTAAGTGTCTCGAATTTGTGCTGTATTACTGCACTTCACTGCTTCATCACCTGGTTATTAAGATTTTATTTTGAATCTCCACAGATAGACGCCATCGTTCAGTGATTACTTATTGATGACAATCAACATTTACTTGATTTAAATTATCATTCTATTATATTACTCAACATTTTCAGTTTGGTTCAAATGACTCTGAGCACTATGTGACTTAGTTTCTGAGGTCATCAGTCCCATTTTCAGTTTAATGGTACTTCTCCATTCATTTTATTATTAATTAATCAAGTGGTTCAAAAGGCTCCAAGCACTATGGGACGTAATACCTGAGATTATCAGTCCCCTAGCCTTAGAACTACTTAAACCTAACATACGTAAGGACATCACACACATCCATGCAGAGGAAGTATTCCAACCTGCGACCGTAGCAGCAGCGCGGTTCCAGACTGAAGCGCCTAGAACCGCTCGGCCACACCTGCTGGCCATAATTAATCTCTAACATGTCTTTACAGCATCAGAACGACATTTTCGTAAATGTACGATGGTGTATGTGACGTGTGCAACCACCGCCATCGACACACCAAGGCAAGCCAGCCGTTAGTCGAAGTCATAAATTTGCCCGTATTTTGTCTGGTTTTCACGGCTTCCCAACGTACAGACGCTGTTCACAGATTTATGGTTCAGTTGGAAGGTAGTGCCAATGAAGAACGGCATAAGTTTGCAGAGCGAACAGCACAAATCTGCAAATATTATTCCAGTTTAGCATTATGTCAGAACAATAAACATGAAGGAAAAAACTGATTACAGCGTTTTCTCCCCGGAAATTCTTAGGTTACACGTGCTACCAAATCTTCTCAGTCAAAATAGGAAAAATACGATGAAATCACTATTTAAGCTGAGGAACATCTCCCCATTAACAGCAATGAGTCTGTAAAGAACTAAATATTAAGTACGAAACCATATTAAACGATTTACACAAGACTCTATAGTAATATTTCAAATCCACGTGATCTGACGATCGATCGCTATTCCATCCGTGAAAAATGGCTAAAGGACAACGAAGTTTCGTAATGTTAGACGTTTGCTTCATTGCGCGTAAAAGGTAGCTACGTACTGCAGTTATCAATGATTCACGAAGAAGACGGTCGCCGATTTAAAGTTCTGAAAACAGAGGCAAAGCGGGTATTGCCGCAAGGTAATTCTACTGTGCTTGGGATGAGGGAGCCGGGGCAAGGAGTAGGGGGTAATGTTTAAAGTATTTCATCACTATGATCTAGAACTTTTGCTTTTGAACTACATTGTAAGAAACTTGAACGATTACGCCAATCAATCTAAAGAAATCAAGCAGAACTACGGCGGCAACACACATTATGATGAACCTCTCACAAGTACAGAAAATCTGTTTACCAAGTCGATGCGTCTAACACACAGTCTTCACCTTGGACACCATCAGACCCGTATTTTCTGCCCACCTTTGTCGCGCTGTCTTTATGTTGTAGACGTGGAAGGTGAAAATCACTTAGACAAGTTTTTGCCAAGAAATATACAGTAGCTCGATTATGTGTTCGCCTTAATAATAAAAGGTAGTCGCCGTAAACATGACTGCCACGAGCAACAACTAAAATAAACTGCCGCAAAGTTCACTGCTGTGTGGGCGGTTACAGTTATAAACATTGTATTAAAACAATCTCCTCTCTTAAACGGTCATGCAACACCCCACCACATTAAAAGTTGCCACATAGCATTAAATATTAATCAAGATAAAAGTAATGCTTGCATACGATTTTCCTATCATAAAAAAGTATTTTAAAATTTTTATTTAGACAACGGTGGCCATATTAAGAGGAATATCCTCCGGCGCTCTATCCATTGGTGTCTTTCGATTCTACATAGCCTAAACTTTAAGTGTACATCATCTGGTATTATAAGACATGGACCTGAGTAACCCACACCACCGTTACCACTGTAAGCGTAGAGAAAGAGTGATGCATGTTAGGTATAAATCTGCATATCGTAATATTCATAAACATTAGAATTTATATAATAATTTGATTTCTTCTGGGTGAGCAACACAACTTCGAAAAATCTGAAGTGACGCGTTGTTACACCAGGCAGTAATTTGAACAATGACTTTATTAAACACTGCAAGTTTCGTGCACTGCTCATTATTTACAACAGATGTTGATACGTCGTACCTGTCGAATAGAAACTGTGTGTCATGCATAACTGTGCGTTAATGATTGTGCAATGAGCAACTTTATACGTCCCCTATAGCTAAAGCGCGAGAGGCAGGAACGAGAGACAAAAATTCAAAACAGAACAGGAAAAGGATCGAAGAGGGAGATAGGATAGCGGAAATATACAATAAAAATGCAGAAGCTGACAGAGAAATGGCCGGGGAAGAAATCTGTTTAGGGAACAGACGGTGGCACTGTGCGGAGAAGTTGATGGCATACTGCGATAATCAGCTTTGCACAGTCCATATGGGTGAAGCAAATACCAGAAAAGGCAGAAGAGACAAAATTGCAGGACAGAAGAGGGAAATAGGATAGCGGAAACAGAAAGAAAAACGGCAGGAGCAAACAGGGAAACGGTCGAAGCAGAAAATTGTTCAGAGAACACGTGGTGGTGCTGTGTGGAGAAGGTGATATCACAATTTAATCCGTTGACAAAAAGGTAGCTGAGGTCTAAAAGACAGTCGGAAGCAGTGTGAAGTGGCTGGTCCTGACTGAGAAAATTTTAAAACAGGTAGAAGAGCTAAATACCTTGCTCTCTGACAGGATGCAGGCTCTGGAGGAATGATATGAGTTAGATAATAGGTAACAAGGGTGAATCAGCGAAACCAAGGAGCTTGTTTCACTAACAAGGGGAGACACCGACGTTGCGATCACGGATATAATTCAAACTTTGTACACCTTTAGAAAGCCATAATGTACAATTAGTAAGATGCACTACTCTGGCAATTACGAGAAATCGCAGGAGAAGTTTACTCGTCTATTTTGTAAGTGAGGTATGTGTGAGTGGTTGCCAGACATTAAAGTTCATTGTGTTGATGTGGCACCTGGCACAGTAGCTCAGCGTGTTCGGCCAGAAGGTTAACTGCTGTCTGTAATAAAAAGCTATGGGAATGGATCAACGACGAAATGGAACACGTGTCATGGGATGTCCACCCGGAGCAAATTGAAGGAACAATGAGGAACAAAATAAACTTTGGAAAAAATAAAGTGGCTATCGTTCGAGTTACTTATGAGAAAGGTGTATGAAGTAACGGCTCGACTCCAGCTCAAACTTCGTTTTTAATCTGTAGTTTTTTTGTCAATGGAGCAAAGACAGTTAATACTGTCTCTGTGACACGCGTAGTCTCACAGATATTAGTGAAAAGGAAACTGTAATGATTTCTGTAGGGTTTTATGTAGTCATGAGTTCAAAAACATTAGAATAAAAAGAATTCGGAATCTTACCTTCCCTTCCCTACAATTCACCACCAGCGACTTGGAGACAGGGCCTTCTACCGCAAGCTCCGCCACAGGGAAGCAAAAACTTCTTATCGAGAACTCACAAGGCGGCTGCACTGAGATTCCATTCCGAATGTGTCATGATCTATCGAGATTCTGATCAATAGTTATTGTCTTGTTAATTATTTTACACTTACGGTTAAATTTGATTGGTTTGTTGTGCTGGAAGGTTTGGATTAATAGCTGTGATGCTACTTTTAAACTTTCTATTCTCACTTCTGTCAGTCTAAGAGCTTCGCATTATTTCCGTATACACATTTTAGATGGATTTTAAGTATGGAACTCATTTCTAAATTTTGTGAGTTCATGGTTTTATTTTCAGACACTCAAATTGCCATGTGAAATAATGAACTAAAGACTAGGCATATTACATTTTAACAACTGAATTTTCCATACTGGTTATTCATGTGCCCTATCATTACTGTCTCTCCTCAGATATAGCTATACATGGAGAGCACTGCGAGGCCATCACCAGCGTTTACTAAGGACGTAGTTGCAGTATATAAATATTGCCGTTGATTCTGAAACTTCCCCTTTGTATGTAAATAACGACAGTGCTGGAAAAACTCTTACGTTATTTGATTTTCAAACAGCTGAGCAAAACTGAAAGTACTCAGACATTTATGTCATTACTTATTCTGATCATCACTAAACTGACACACAATATTTTTAGCGCAGCGCAATCTGACTTTCAATAATCCCTACAAAAGAATGGCCCTGACTAACAGTAACCTATACCTTTCATGAATCGCTTACCTCAGAAAAATCTTCGTTTCTCGAACTGCTGCAATACAGTGAGCGCCAGTACTTCCGGCTAAATAAAAGATTCTGAGTACTGAAGGCACTAACTACTGATAGACATAGTTAGCAAATGAAAGATTTTGATAGAGAACAAACATTGTATTTACGCTAATAGTGTTCAAAAGTCATTATATATAGGGTGAGTCTCCTAACATTACCGCTCGATATATTTCGTAAACCACATCAAATACTGACGAATCGATTCCACAGACCGAATGTCAGGAGAGGGGCTAGTGTAATTGTTTAATACAAACCATAAAAAAAATGCACGGAAGTATGTTTTTTATCACAAACCTACGTTTCTTTTAAATGGAACCCCGTTTGTTTTGATATCACATCTGAACATATAAACAAATACGTAATCAGAGCCGTTTGTTGCACTGTAAAATATTAATTACATCCGGAGATATTGTAACCTAAAGTTGACGCTTGAGTACCACTCCTCCGCTGTTCTATCGTGTGTATCTGAGAGCAACGAATTACGTAGGGATCCAAAGGGAACGGTGATGGACCTTAGGTACAGAAGAAACTGGAACAGCACATTACGTCCACATGCTAACACCTTTTTATTGGTCTTTTGCACTGACGCACATGTACATTACCATGAGCGGTGAGGTACATGTACACACGTGGTTTCCGTTTTCAATTACGCAGTGGAATAGAGTGTGTCCCGACATGTCAGGCCAATAGATGTTCAATGTGGTGGCCATCATTTGCTGCACACAATTGCAATCTCTGGCGTAATGAATGTCGTACACGCCGCAGTACATCTGGTGTAATGTCGCCGAAGGGTTCCACAATACGTAGTTTCATATCCTATGGGTTTGTAGGCCCATCACGGTACACATTCTCCTTTAACGTACCCCACAGAAAGAAGTCCAGAGGTGTAAGATCAGGAGAACGGGCTGGCCAATTTATGCGTCCTCTACGTCCTATGAAACGCCCGTCGAACATCCTGTCAAGGGTCAGCCTAGTGTTAATTGAGGAATGTGCAGGTGTACCATCATGCTGATACCACATACGTCCACGCGTCTCCAGTGGGACATTTTCGAGCAACTTTGGCAGATCATTCTGTAGAAACGCGATGTATGTTGCAGCTGTTTGGGCCCCTGCAATGAAGTGAGGACCAATGAGGTAGTCGCCAATGATTCCGCACCATACATTTACAGTCCACGGTCGCTGTGGCTCTACCTGTCTGAGCCAGCGTGGACTGTCCACGGACCAGTAATGCATGTTCCGTAGATTCACTGCCCCGTGGTTTGTGAAACCCGCTTCATCGGTAAACAGTTAGAACTGCAACGCATTCTCTGTGTATTCCCATTGACAGTATTGCACTCGATGATTCAAGTCATCACCATGCAATTGCTGATGTAGCGACACATGAAACGGGTGAAAGCGGTGACGATGCAGTATGCCTCAGTCCACCGGCTCTCGCATGAATGGGTTCATGGCAGCAGCAGCTAACACACCAACTGCACACGTTTCTCCTATGAGGGGCCTGTTACGGACCCGTTTGCGTGCTACGACCATACCTGTTGCATACAGTTGGCGGTAGATGTTTTGCGATGTGCGGCACGTTGGATGCTCTGTGTCCGGGTACCGTTGTGCATACACCCTGCAGGCTTCAGCTGCATTTCGTCGACACTCGCCATAGATGAGTAGCATCTCCTCCTTTCCAGAGTTCGAATACCATGGTCACAGTTCCTACAACACTACACTATCACAGACGTCTGGTAACAAGGTGTACTACAGTTGGTCTGCGTGCGGAGACGAATGCAGAATAACAATAGCAGCAAGCGCTACATACGGACACTGCGACAGCTAGTCAAAGCACAACAGTGCAGTACAGCCACACTCGTAAACACGGTCGTCATCGTAAACATATCCCTGCAGATGCTGCTCGCCGACCGTGGCCCGTGTTTGTTACAACACGCAACTGAACGTGGGAGGTTTCAAGCGTTAACTGTAGGTTACAATATCTCCGGATATAATTAACATTTTACAATGCAACAAACGGCACTGATTACGTATTTGTTTATATGTTCAGATGTGCTAACAAAACTAACGTAGTTTCATTTTTAAAAAACGTAGGTTTGTGTTAAAAAACATACTTCCGTGCATTTTTGTATGGTTTGTATTAAACAATTACACTAGCCCCTCTCCTCACGTTCGGTCTGTGGAATGGGTTCGTCAGTATTTGATGTGGTTTACAAAATATATCCAGCGACAACGTTAGGTGACTCACCCTATATATACAGGGTGATTCAAAAATGCATGTAAATATTTTAAGGGTGTATTTGTGAGGTAAATATAAGACAAAAATGTTCTATACAATTTTTGCTATACTTGGCTTATTACAGAGTTATGAACAAAACATGATAATACATTCACTACAACGTAAAGTATTTACTTCCCAGAGTTCACAGTTTAATTACAGTGCATTTGGACTAAAAACGCAAACTGGTAAATAAACGTGACGTAACAAACTGAAACAATTCCTCGCGAATACTTTATTACTTTAGTTCCTGTTGATTGAACTAAATCAATGCAAAATAACTAAGTAAAATACGTGAAGAATTTACAGACTGTACTGTACTGTATTTGCACAAATCTTAGTGCAATGCATGTTCAAAATGCTGTCCCTGAACATGCAGACAGACCCGTGCTCGTCGCCGCAATGATCTCTGCACATTACACAGTCCGTTCAACTCTCCACGAATAATTTCACAACCACCTTCAATTCTTTGTTGTAGCACTTCTCTGTTCGGTACTGCAGAAGAATACACCAATGTCTTTAGTCGGCCCCATAAATAAAAGTCTAAAGGGTTCAGGTCAGGTGATCTGGCTGGCCAAGCAATTGGTCCTCCGCGATCTATCCATCGATGTGGATACGCATCATTGAGGTACGCCCTTACGTTGCGGCTGTAATGGGCAGGAGCACCATCGTGCATAAACCACAAGGTGGCTCGTGTTGCAAGAGGGACATCCTGTAACAATCCAGGCAATTCCCCCTGCAAAAATTCGCGGTAAGCGTGCCCAGTCAGCCTTGGAGGTAGAACATGAGGTCCGAGTAAGTCATTCCCCACAATACCACACCAAATGTTTATGGAGAATTGATGTTGATATCCACGCACAATTCTCGCGCCAGGATTCTCGACAGCCCACTGGTGCATATTATGCGAACTTATTACACCCGCACGAGTAAACATGGCCTCATCTGTGAATAATATCCGCCGAATGAACATTGGATCATTCAAATGACGCTCTTGTAACCACTGGCAGAATTGCTGACGGCGAGGATAGTCTGCAGGTGTCAATTCGTGCGCTTTGTGCAGGTGAAATGGATGCAACTGTTGTCTCCGAAGCAGCCGCCATACAGTAGATTGTGGAAGTCGTACAGCTGCACTAATTTGTCTCGTACTGATGGCTGGATCTTGGTCTACCAGGTCCAAAACATGTTCCTCGACGTTCACTGCATGCTCAAGTGGTCGACCTGAATGTGGCCCAGGACGAATGCCATACTCCCGCATACGTCTGTCCACAGATACAAACGTCTGATGACTTGGTAACCGTCGTCTTGGAAACAGCTCACTGTACCTTCGTCTTGCTGCAAGTGCGTTTCCATCTGCTGCACCATACACAAGGTGCATATCAGCATACTCACTGTTTGAGTACATCATGTGCACGAAACCTGTAGCCTTCCGACGATGAATGAACGACAGGAACTACGTTTCCGTTACCAACAACATCAGCGCCATCTTCTGTACAGTAGGAGTAAACAGCAATTGCAAACACAAACAAACACTATTCATGCAGTTTCGAATCAACTGTTGGGAGATACGTATGTGCATTACGTACCAGAATATGGCATCCTGCTGCTTGCACTGACGTCGTTTTGATACGGACATGACTTTCGTATTTTAACGATAACTCTGGAATTAAACGTTTATGGAAAAACATTTATAGAACATTTTTGTCTTATATTTACCTCACAAATACACCCTTAAAATATTTACATGCATTTCTGAATCACCCTATATATATATATATATATATATATATATCAGTTCATGACATCCAATCTTACAAACTTCCTTTTTCTGACGGACTCACGTCCAGATCGCCCGACTCTCAAAATTATGGCATCTCTTTCCCCTTAGGAGCCACTGCTGGCGGCTCACATCCAACTGCCAAACGCTACACTAACGAGTATTCCAACAATGAGTCCAAACAAACACAGACACCACACAGCGCAGTCAGCGATTTTCATACAGAGCACTACGTGGCGTTACCAATATAAAAACCTAAAGAGCCTACTTGCAATGCTTATATCAGGACAGTCTTATGCTATGCATCGGTGGTACCCATGGCTGTTAATGAAGTTAAATTTTTATTTTTTATTCTTATGTATTGCTGTCTGTTCTAGATTTACCTTCAGTTGTTTGAAATTAGTTCATCACACCGCTGTTTTTACGTTCGTAACGTATCTGAAGATTCCAATTGCTAAAACAGGTTATTATGAATTATACAACTAATGTGATCATGACGGAACTTTATACATAAAGGTTAAAGACATTAGCGTGGACTCAGTTACAGTCTTTATCTCGTCAGTTAATTCAGAAAAGAACCAGGAATGGTGCAGAGAGAGAGAGAAGGAGGAGGAAACGTCTAGAGGAAGGAAGACGGAGATGGACAGAGAGTGGGGTGAGATGGAAATTAGTACATATATCAAATCTCATACAAATTTAGCAGTTATGATGCATTGCTGGGTGTTCTTGTTAGCAGTACCATGCTTTATTCCATAAGAGGCTCGTAGAAAGATTGGTGACGCTGTCTCAGACAGTAGTTTCCACATCATCGCAGTACACGGCAGCGTGCTGCGTGCTTGCTATGGCACTGCAGTTAGCTAAGTTTGGGAGAGGGGAAGCACTGTGGGTCTTGCGCTGATGTAGCAAAGTAGCAGTGGTTAGTGTGGCCTTGCTTATGCCATGCTTGTGTCAGGCATCCGGCATGCAGTAGCATACGCTGATTGGCTAGCTGCTCTCAATAGTCGGACAGGAACGTGGCCGCGCAGTAGCCGAACCCAGGATGCCTTACAGTCACCCACGACAGTGGAGTAGGTCCTCTCCTGGTGGCACCTGCCTGAGACCCCGAGCCATCACGTATGGTGGCGGCTCGTAGATATGTGGCTATGGATGACTGGCCCTCATGACAGCACGAAATATGTGTCGGCGTCGGTAGCGGTCTAAGACAAGTTACCCTTACGGTCTGACAAGGAACCCCTCGAGTGCAAGGTCGCAAAAGCCCAACGATATTTACGACGTTTGACGCCCCAGATATTGTCTACCATGTAACTACTTTATTGGTTGCTAATGGTAACAGGGAGCAGGACTCGAGGTATTCAAGAGTGAGCTTACCATAACTCTATGAAGCGGAGTTGAACTGCTTAGTCAGCGGTACCCCCACAACAGTGCAGCAGTGCCAGAGGTATTCATACAAAACAGAGCAATGGCGACGATAATCGAAGGAAAAATTGCATTACATCTACAACTACAATTATCTAGGTACAAATTTCGTCACAAAGGAACCCAAGGGATGTCGTAGAGTGAGAAAGAAGTCGCAGATGAAGTATTAGCGTTTCTGCAAGATGAGTCAGTGGAATGTGTGGCGGAGTATACATTCGAAAGTTGGGTCAACGTACATGAGAAGTACACTGGTAAGGATATGTGCTTAACAAGGGAAAGTGATACTGAAAAAGGTGTCGAGCAGTAGTTCATCATCCTTGTCAGATAGGGAGACACAAACCCCATCTCCAGTGAAATGTCCTAAAGGACAAGCGTTTTGCATGGAGTGGGTACTAAATATAATTACATACATGGAAGATCAGGATAGTAAAAAAAAAAAAAAACTTTTAAGAACTGGTTCCGAATAATTTCGCAGCAATATGACCGCGTAGTGCACAATGAAAATTATGGATACACAAACTTGTGTTTGCTCGTTTCAAGGATGCTCGATAGAATTCAGAGGATTTGCATGATAGTAACGTGCTATGTTACGTACATCAAACTGCACGCGACGTAGATTACAAGGACTTCAAGGTAATCAGTGGATATTTGCATAACTTCAAACAGTGCTACAGAAATGTAAGACGTACGAAAACGAAATTCCAAACAAAGCGTCAACTTGATGATGAACAGAAAACTGCGGAATCGGCCCGAAAATTTGTATGTGAGTGACACGAACTTATCCCATTGTTCACTAAGGAATTTGTTTTCAGCTCCGATCAATCAGGATTTCAAGAGGAAATGCATATGAAAGGCAACCTGAAAATTAGAGGTGCCCAGAGAGTTGTATCAAGATCAAATATCAATGCCTTAACGCATTCGTATACAATTATTCCACCTGTTACTCTGTATTGTAAATTGGCTAGGAAGTTGGAAGCTCTCTGTCCCCTACGATTCTTTCCCATATGCGCTGCTTTCAAGGGTAGTAGGGACTACGCACATCACAGCAGGCAATAGTGGGAAAATGGGCGCCAGAGAACTACACCTACGGCATGAGCACTGCTTTTGCCCAATAGCTGGTCAAATTGGCTTTTGCTTCATTCCTGGTCGGCGTATAATAATCATACTTCTTTGGAACAAAATATCCCTCCTGAAAAGCGTGTAACATAGCAGTTCATACCACCAGAAACACCCGAACAAATTCAGCCTCTGAATGTTTCTTTTTACCGTACCTATAAAACCTGTTGTGCGGTACAACCTTAAAGGATAGCCAGTTTGACAATAAGTGCCATGACCGACTGTGTCGCAGTCGGTTGCATGCCATCACATTCCTTCATTTTCATCACCCCGTCACACCAATATTATTCTCGTATTCTTTAAGAATGGAAACCTAGCTGAGTGTCCTGCATGTTTTGTAACTCCCAAGGAGTTCACATTCGATCTTGATGACGTGAACCTTTGTGATCACTAAGATGCGTCATTTTTCATTTGGTGTTCATGGTACTAGTTAATGGTTTGTTTTGAACATTTCTTGAATGTTGCCGATGTCCACATACATCGCTTAGAAGTTTTATCTCTGCACCTCGCAGACACTCATTTTCTGTCGCCCTCCTGATGCACATGGTGAGTCGAAATCAGCTGATATTTCTCTTGTGTCGTAACTGCTAATGTAACATTTTCGAGTCAGCATTACTACAGAATGAACTTGCGATCTCGCTCTGGACAGGTTCCTTGTGAATGGTGAGCATTTGCAGCTGGTCTGCCCAGGCTTGTGACAGGGCACTGCCTTCAGTCACGCCCACTCAGTGTGGGACAACATCATGTAGAAATTAATTTCACTACTGCGCTGGACTGCGGTCTTGCACCACACTGTACCACCACTATTCCAGCATCTAACAGCAAAATTCCATTGGCAGCTCCCCTCCCCGTTTCCGAACGGCTCTCGATGGAAGGTGTTGCCGCAACACAGTCATTGCTGAAGGATGTATAGGCTTGGAGGTGGAGACAAAATCTCTCATACCCTTCTTTACTCTGAGAACTTCTGTCGTTGTTTTCCATTGTTCCCTCTTGGTTCCTGTACATATTTTATGTTGCCCGTCTGTCTCTAAAGCATAAACGTTTAGTTCTGAGAATTTCGGATATGTTGAAACATCGCCGTAATTACTGGCTTATAGACGTAAACGGGAATATTGGAACTTTAATGCTTCTACACCTGTGACCTATTCAATGCATATGCGCGCCATGCTGGAACTGTTACAGAAAGCGGCGAAATTCCGCGATTAATGAGGATAATTGGCAAGGGGCAATACATTAGCAGGGTGTGGATAAGCTGAGAATCTGGATCTGTTGGGAGGTGTGCTAGGGCAGTCCGTGCAGTTACTATGACAACTCTTTCCTGGCTGGTTAGTGGTCACAACGTGTAACGACTGGAGCTCGAATCCTAGTCCGACCCAAATTTTCAGCTTCCTCCATCGATTTCAATCAATGCCCGCTCACAGCCGATGTCTGTAATTTCTTTGTGTCTTAGTACATAAGTCATCCTGTTGAAAATCTTCACTCTTTAATTATACAGTAATGTATATAAATACATATAGTCTGAAATCTTAGGGCTGTGGCAAGAAAAATATATTTTTGATTTCTCCGAGAGAAACAACATATATTGACGGACTAGAATATATAGGAAACACCTGGATAACATCGGTCATGAATATTCAGAGTTATACAATAAAATCTATCTACAGAAGTCTCCAATGTTTCTAACTATGTAAATTCACGTTGGAGTTACTTCCGTTGCCCTGTTTGTAAATTTGTCGAAACTTTTAAAATGTTAGCACGTCCTTAGATCCACGTCTGAAACTTATTTTTCCTAATAGACACACATTTTGTGGCATTTACATCAATCTCGCTCTGTTGCTCTTAACAGTTGGTATGAATTCTTACGTCTTTTTATGCTACGTCACATATTATTTTGCAAACGTGGTATTCACTGTCTATACCAAGTACATGCCAGTGACCTGTCTACGAGTAGATACTTTCTCAGATGTAACAAGATATCTATATTTTGAAACTCTTTGCTCTGGTCAGCAGCACTATCTTTTCTTACTCTGACTGTGCTCTCCGATTCAGCTAGGATGTGTGATGTTTAAAGTTTAACGACACAGATCTTAAATATTCACAGGGTTCTATGTTTCCTAGATCCCCACTCCTTTTACACATTTTGATGATTTTATATTTGATAAATGCTTACCTTGATGTAGATGTATACAGTATGTAAGTAATAATATGTCTTTACTTTAATGGTACAAAACGTTCTCGTGTTACCGACATAAAAATTTGTACATTTCTTTGTTTGTCCTCCGTACCACATGCCACTGATGATGGACAGTATGCCGGGATACCAGTCCAGTAAATAATGTTTCTGAAGTGCAGCTCGTGGTATAAACGAGATGTATTGTTTAATGGTGTCGGAGATGTTTCCTCTCTTTTAATCTTGAAGAGATCCCTCGTTATGTATTTATTTTCGTCACACGTGTTCAGCGATGACATTCCTTGGTAGGGTGTTCCGAATCAAAATATATAAGTCATCGAGTGTAGATAGATACTCCAATTGTCACTACGTTTTGTAGACAACGAGTCAATAGCCACCCAGGGCACAATAATAAAGAGGAAAAAGAAAACCTACGACAAGCAGAGTGTATGTAGATCACTTCGTGTAGGATGCCTTTATTGTTTGCGCCTGTTAGGAAGTTTGTACTCGTACGTATGTTAACGTTGCAATGAGAAGTTTGATTCTTATCGGAATGAGACATCATATTTCTCCATTACACACTATTCCGCAAAAATATATTGTGAGATTTCAAATAAGGATGTAGGCGCTTTTTGCACGTGGGTAGCGATGCACAATGGCAATGGAGCGCTCTGCCGTATGCACCGTACGATATGCAAATTCATTCTTGTTACGGCATTTCTTTTTTATCACTAACTTAGATCTCTGTCACAAACGTACCTCTGTTTCTGAATTCAATTAAAAAAATACCAACACGTGACAAGGGAATTAAGATTTCAGGTAACGGTAAGACCTACTCCAAGCATTAAGCGAAACTGTACAACGTATAAACATTGTAGTGCTTAACTGAACAAGTTCACTCCGTTTTAGCATTATAAAAAATGGAAACGATTGCCTCATTTTAAACATTAAGAATATAAATGTCGTGCAACGAAGTCACAGAAACATACACTGTTTAAAAAGTTTGCAAGTGACCGACTTCGTCGATTTTGCAACTGAGAGAAAGAGATGTTAAATTCCCTTTCGTAATTGAAACTTGAGAATATTTCATTTTAATTTGTTTGAAATGTTAAGAAATACACTATATATATATATATATATATATATATATATATATATATATATATATATATATATATGAGACTGAGCATAAAAGACTGGATAAATAACAGCTTCAATAACAAATTTGATTCATGAACACTTGCAGGATTCCTTTAATTAAAAATCCTGGTAATCAGGGACGTGATAGTCCCAGAACAATACACGTATTATGAATTCAGACTGCATACGGATGTCTGTGGTGGTACACACTACTGGCTTAAGGTTGCCTGGGAGCGGAACGATCGGGACAATTAAGGTCTGAACATCACTATATCAAGATTTTTATTAACACCGTCAGTGGAAAACTAACTTAAAACAACTAAAGAGTAATTACTGATAATCGATCAAGAACTTTATCAAATACTTAAAATAACAAAAAGTTAGAGTCATAATTCAGATATTTGCCCAAGACTCTTCAAAAGCCAATCATGGGAATATGAAGTATGAAAATTTAAATTTACATAAAACATTATTCTCTTTTCAAAACAAACAACTTTCGTGTGCCATTGGTTAGTATTGTTGAAAATTTTACAAGCACTTTCAATAAGAGAAGCAAGATATTATTTCAGTAACTGAAGTTACATAACAATGTCTTCAAAAGTTCTAAGAAAACAGCCTTTAATAGAAACAGTTCACAAGTACCTCTGTTTGACTAACTGACTAATAATTAAGATTTAGCGAAAACGGTGTTTTTTTAAAACGGAACAAAAAAGACAAAGTATTTATGAACATTCTCTGAAAGATAACAAGATAACTGGCCAAGGCAACCACCCAAACGTACACCTGACAGTGAAGAACTTCAGCAGCCACCCGACATTGAGCTTCAAATCACGCCACGAGGCGGAAACGGTAAGTGAAGTCACGCGCGATGGAAAACATGGGTGGAAGTAAGATGCAAACGGTTGGCCGATGAAGCTCACTAACGTAAACACAATCTTGGCTTAGAAGTATAACCCGCCAAAATACTCGCAGCAAGATTTGAGCCGGTAAGGCACATTAGCTTGAGGGCTCCAAATAACGATTTGGCGATTTAGTGCAAAACGTGTCGGACACTAAAAAGAACGTTGAGTTTCCCAAATAATGACGCATTAAACATTAAAGCAATTTACAAAACACCAATAATTTAAAACACACAATCAAATCACAACTCAATGAAAATTACCAAATGGAAGCTTTTATGTTTTGATACGAGTGACACGCTCCTCAAATCTTCTGGACAGACACAGGGACAGAGGAAAAACAATGGAAGGCTGAACCGAATCCGGTATAGAAGCAGGAGGGCACAAACACATGCAGGATGCGAAACGGTAACAATTGTCAGACTCACAGCGAAGAGCGAGGTCGGTGTTTACAAGTACTGAGTCGTCTCGGCACACAAGCAACGGACTTAAAGCAGCTCATTGAGCGTAAAAGGCCACTGTGCGACGACAAACAGTTGAAAAACTTAGATCCACCGGTAGATGTGAGGAGGAGGCCGACACGTCGCTCACCTTCAGACATAATCAGCCAAAGGATTAATGTCTCCTCTCCCGTTTCTAGTGTAAGTCCCTCATATCCGTAAGGATCTCAGTCAGACTAACTCGGAAGTTAGAACAAACCGCCGGCCCATTGACCCGTGGACCTGTGCTGTCGTTGCTGCTTCTCACACTACCTCTCCCGGAATCCCGGCCTTCAAGGCACCCGCCGCAAACGTGCCATGCCCCGTTGACGTTAAAGATTGCTTCCAAAAGTTGTGGCGCAATCTATCGATCGTGCAATCGTTCAGCCTTCCCCCGAAATAGGAACCTCGAAGCGAACAGGGCCAGGCTCAAAAATGAAACTTAATCAGCACTATCTCTCTTAATTTGGCTGAAGTGCACCTTATCTGATGTGCACCCGCAATGCATTACTTAGTTACATTGTCGGAGCATGACCGGAACGGCTACGTCCAGCACCCCATAAGGACCCACAGATTTGGGTGATAGATTCGCAGGCGCCTTACTCGCAGACTTTCTACCCCTAAAATTTCTCATGTAGATTAAATATCAGACGAGAATGCGCCCTGGACATCGGCTCTGATTGCACCTCGCCGCTTACCTTTTATGGGCGCTCAGAATATTTGCCCTGAGTTTACGCCTGTAATATTTGATTGACTATGGAGTAATATCTTTGGGCAACAAATCGTATATGGTCCAGAACATGATAAAGGGGAATTAAAGGGTTAGGAAAAGATGAGAGAAGCAGTGGTAGCTGTGTGCACCTCATGTCTGGTGGTGTTAAAGGCTAGGTTCAGCCTTGGCAAAAAAAGATCCAGTTTAATTTGGACCTCAGACTGGAAAAGTATCAGAGAGAAGTTTACGATACGATGAACCCGTTATACGAATGATGAGTCCGGGTAATAAAGTGTCATGAGGATTTTTTTAACCCCTGACTGGAAACAGAAGTTTCGAAACACCACCGCCCGGGGTGACCGAGTGGTTCTAGTCGCTACAATCTGGAACCGCGGGACCGCAACGGGCGCAGGTTCGAATCCTGCCTCGGGCATGGATGTGTGTGATGTCTTTAGGTTAATTAGGTTTAAGTAGTTCTACGTTCTAGGGGACTGATGACCTCAGAAGTTAAGTTCCATAGTGCTCAGAGAAATTGTTTTTTCGAAACTCCCTCGAAGAGAAACAAGGTGCACTATCGCTGACGATGCTCTTCGAAGGATCGAACAAGACAAAATCTTACTCAAATGCCTAAACTACTATTGTTGACCAACCAGGTGAACCGAGTAAAAATCAACCTCCACAAATATATAGCGGTACCAACCTCGATTCCGCGGAAGAGAATAGACGTAATCAATAAAAATACGCTCCAGGGTGATCCCCATCAGAGTGGACTGAAGCAACCTCCTACACGCAATTGATATCGGCTTAGCCGTCTTGCACTCTTGACACTGGCTAACCATTTTTCTATCACCACGATACAGCGTGGGCCAGGTTAGGTTTCACAGGTTTTGTGGATGGTCTTATTTACCCCCAGTTGAACGGAATTATGATAATATTTGAAAACAGCCTGAACAAGAACAGTAGGCAAAAAGATTTTTCAGCACTTTATCGGGGTTCTTGCGGCGACATGCTATGTCGATCTGCAGCTCATACACGGGAACTTGCTGACCGGTCTTCGGCTGCTCCCTAACGGAGCCCAATTTGGAGCGCTGCTCTCGTTGTTGCACAAGATCAACAAACATCACAGGAACCTCCGTTAGCACAGAATTAACAAGACATCGACGTCTTGGGCAGAAGAACCCTCCTCCTCTTCAAACATTTTGTCAAGTACCTTGCTACAGCGTCATCAAATGTCCTATGTGGTGCATGTTGGAGCAGAAGGAGGAAATACAGCCAGCCCACCTTGAAATACGCCTAGTTTTGTGCGATTGAGCCTGGACCCAACTAAGGGCCTGGTTCTCCGTCTACAGTGTGAACTCCTGGTGTTCGAGGTGTTACTTATATTTCTCTAGCGCTAAGAAGGCAGTCAAGCGCGTCCAGCTCATGAACTGGAGACAGGCACCTAGAGGCGTAAGAAAATCCCTCCGCTCGCCACCTTGCTCCTGAAGCAACACAGCGGCAACTCGTGAGTTAAGAGCGTCGGTTTGGACGAGGATAGGTTGATTTAAGTCAGGAACACCTAGAAACAGGGGAATTACTCAAAGCGATATTAAGTGAATCAAACACAGTCTGCTGGCTGTCGGTTCATACAAAGGGTCCACCCTTCTACCGCGATAGGTTTAATGGCTTGGCTTGCTCAGCGAACTCGGAACCAATTTTCGGAAGAAGTTAGTCATTCCAATGAAACCGTCTGCCCCTTTCTTAGTCTTAGGAGGACGTAAACTGTAGGTGGCTCGGGCCCTAGATTAATCAGTTCTGGCCCCCATGGCCGAGATTAACTGCCTGAGAAAAGGTATCACACGACGAGATAAGATAATTTTACACGGTTTAATAGTTATCCCAGCTTGCCTCCAAACCAGTCTCATGTGCTCCAAATGCTCGGAAATCGTGGCACAGTAATTAACAACATCGTCCAAGTAGTTATACACACATCTGAACTTCATATCTCTCAGCAAAAAATTGAGTAACCTAGAGATAACTGCCGCCCCAGCACAAAAGCCAAAAGCCATCCAGATCAACTCATATAAGAACCAGTCAGTGCAAAAGTCAGTAGCTATCTTTCATTCTTTGGCAAGGGGAATCTGATAATAAGCCTAGTTAAGATAAAAAATGGAAAACTAGTGGCCACTGGAAACCATGGAAACCACCTGTATAGATCTGGAAGAGGAACAAACTCCAAGATAACTCTCTTATTAAGGATATGAAAGTCCACAGCTGGTCTGAAACACCTCCTTAATCTCCCGCATTATTCTTAGGGGGGTGGGGATGGAGGAGGTGCATACAGCGAGGTGAACACCCTAATAACCTCCTCAGTGACCATTTTATTTACAATCTCATGGGATCATTCTTGGTGGAGATAGCTGCTAGAGTGATTGCCTGATGGCAAGATGGTCAGAAAGTAAAATTCGGTATTCGATTAGTCACTCTGTCACTCTAACATGTGTGAGACTGGTTCCGATCGATCTTCCTACAACAATTGAGCAAGGAGGTTCTGGGTGTTTTAGGAATTTGGTGTTGTACCTACGGCCTGCAAGGTAGGAAAATACCGTTTCACACATGTAGAGTTCAGAAGAGTGGAGCAGTACGGACGGCGATGTAATCAGACGCTAATCTCAACGTCTGTTACACTACACTCCCCGTAAAAGAAACGCTATCGCTAACAGAAACTAGAGTACGGCTTCAGGCACATGTTGGCAAAAAATTAAAACCTTAGATTTTCGTTTTTAAGGTTTATTTTTACTCTAAGTATAGCTTCATGACATAACAATGTTAGCAAAATTACATACAGAATGGTACAATATTGATACTGGGTGTTCAAAACTGTGAAGCAAAATTCCTTGATCGTTCTATGGTTCTTTATTGGTGAGATGATTGATGACCATGTCTGTGGTTCGATAAAAATACAAACAAATTAAATACCGTTGGCGCCAGAGATATCAATTACGCTATAGGTCATAATAAAAACTCCCAAAACTGATTGAGGGTCGGTAAAGAGCACTGAACAGTGGCTGCTCACTCTTTTATGTTAGATCGAATAGCTTGCGTTTCTGTTTCAATTAAGCCCACAGTAGTGAATATGTTTATGTACAGTCATGGTTGAATGTCCAAAAAAATAGGAGAGATAGAGACAACTGCAGTTTTGAATGCCAACTGAATACCGTTTGCAGGTGTAGCGTGAGCGCGTGTGTTTTCCTTTGGCCGTCGGCGGCAGTGAGTGCTGTTGGCACAAGCTGTGAACCTGACAATCTATTCTAAATCTCTCTCGACTGTTAAACACCTGTTGCATACATTTCCTACATCTTAGGTGAAGCTTTCTCTTTCATGCGAATTTTACCACAGGTTGCTACAGTGAGTCATCTCTGTGTTGCGTTGTGTTCCTCCAGATGTTTATCAGCGGTCTCTGGCCGTGTTCCTGTAGAAATACTTTCTCAATGGTCGTCGTTAAATGCAGGGACTAGGGCTGCTTTTGTTGATAGCCTGTGCAGTGGCTTCAGCATCTCACTGAGTACGCTAGGTATCCCATTGTGAATTTTACGGCCTACATGAGAGGGCCAGGCCGTCGTAAAGTTCTCCTCCCATTAGAACTGCGTCTCGTAGCTCGGGTCTTGGAAGTTACTTGTGTGCCGTTACTAGTTTTAATGTTAAACGGCTGGCGAATCTAACAGCGCACAGAGCAGCTCGTGATTCATGTACGCATATGCAAATGTAAGAGGATTATGGGTCACCCCTTCCACTTTATTTCATACACTCGGCAAGGTGGGAAAGGTGCTGTGCCATCCCTGCCTATGGAATCAGCTGTCGCAACTCCATCTCCCGTTGAACTCCAACTGGCATGTAAAATGCCCTAGTCAACCATAGCGATAACAGCTAACTTGCGAAAACTTTACCTCACTAGAGAAAACCGTGCTTGAAGTGAGTTTTGCTCCTTCGATCGACTTGTGTAACCCCTGTGCTGGACATGCAGATGATAGATAGGTGCAAATGAGTTCGAAATATATGTGAAATACGTGCAGCATTTGCGTATGCAGGCTAAGCTGTCGGTAAAATATTCCTCATAAGTCCCTGGACCGTTTGCAAAGAAACTAGGTACAAATATATCTATATACAACGTTTAACAAGTATAGGTGCTGATATTTTTATACACTTGTCTTAATACATTCACACATCTTTGTGGTGACTGTTTCCTCTCTGCATCGAACTCTTCCCCCACAAAGATGTCACAAGCTTTACAAGCTGGTGTTCTCTCTGTGGTCATACTGCACCACTTAGCGGACTACGCCTGTCAGCATAGAGTAAACATTTTGCGTCCATTCGACCAATTTTCAACATTTAAGCTGCTGCTCATGGGAAATCAGCAATATGAGCTTGCTCTTCTGACATGGACATGGTGCTAACCATTCTGAAAACATACAACATCTAAATACTATAACATTAAGGTCTTATTTTTCTGTTTTTCAGTTAATCTCATTTTTATGATCGGTGACACATGTTTCGATCCAAAAGAACTAGACCTGAAGGTGCAGTTTTAAGCTACCAAATACCGTAACCCCGCCTTTATTTGCAGCAAAAAACAAAACACACTCTCAGAAAACGATTTAAGAAATAAATCGCATTGTTTTAAAATTCAAGAGCGGGGAGTGCCACAATATCAGGAACAAAACATCTACACACAAAGCGTAAAATAAACTGTGCAATTTGGATAAGGTTAAATGGCTACGGGAGAACAAATTAATCTCAGTACTAGAAAGCTAATACGTTGCCTGGCCAATGGAACTGTCAGATAACTGCACGAACAGGTAAGAAAAACCAACTAGCTAATAGGTTAGTTCAGAATAGGTGAAACAAAACTATATATCCGAGAAGATAAAGCGTTACTGCATAGTTGTAGTGACAGAAAAGTACAATGGTTCAATCAACCTGACATGAAGACGTTTGGGGAAATCCACGAACTGGAGAGTAAATCTTGGTACTAGAAAAGTGAGGACCTTTACTTGCATAGAAGGTAATGTAAATGAGAGTAGGAAAACAATGATATCCTTTAATTATACAAGGTGACAGTTATTGAACTTTACGAAACAAAGTCGTCAGACTTTTCAACGGTATGGATTAGGACGTTCAAACTGCACTGTTTGCCACGATGCATAACGCAAATGGTTAGTTTAACAACGAAGCCCACTTTCGTTAGGATAGGTTCGTCAATAAGCAATATTGGCACACTTGGGGAACTGAGAATCGTCATATTGCAATTGGGAAGTCTCTTCACCCACAACAAACGACTGTGTGATGTGCAATGTCCAGTCACGGAAAAATTGGTGCGATATTTCTTGGAGGCATTGTGATTACTGAATTGTACATGAAAATTTTGGAAGATGATTTCATCCTCATTATCCAAAGTAACGCTGATTTCGACAAAATGTGGTTCATGCAAGACGGAGCTCGACCCTCGAAGGATGAGAGCATTTGATGTCCTGGAGCAGCACTTCGGTGACCATATTCTGGCTCTGGGGTACCCAGAGGCCAGTGGCATAGGCTTCGATTGGCCGCCATACTCTCCGGATATGAATACACGCGATTCCTTTTGGTAGGGCTGTACTAAAGACAAGGTGAACAGCAATAACCCCAAAACCATTGCTGAGCTGAAAACAGCCGATCCGGAGGTCATCGACACCATCTACATTCGGACACTTGAGCAGGTCTTGTAGAATTCTGCTATTTGTCAGTGCCACGTCATCAACAATGATGGCAGGCATATTGAACATGTAAGAACATAAGTCCTAATATCTGTAGTGACATTTACATGCTGAATAAAGTGTGTGCATGCCATAAAAACGACTCTGAGCACTATGGGACATAACATCTATGGTCATCAGTCCCCTAGAACTTAGAACTAATTAAACCTAACTAACCTAAGGACATTACACACATCCATGCCCGAGGCAGGATTCGAACCTGCGACTGTAGCAGTCGCGCGGCACCGGACTGAGCGCCTAGAACCGCTAGACCACCGCGGCTGGCGTGCATGCCATAGTTTTCTACTAATTTACGTTTCTTTCATATAGTTTGATAATTGTCAGCCTTTACCACAAAGTTATACGTGATCTTAATAATAGAGACGAATTTAGCAGTGGTCCAAAAGGAATGTGGAATAAAATATTTCGAATGGTCAAGAACAACTGTGAGAACCTGGTGAACAGAAAGGTGGGTGAAATTCACTGAAAGAACGGATTGAATTAGTTGAGCCTGGTGGCTAAAGATGTGGAGAATTCGATGCGAAGCAGGAAGGGGGAGAGAGCAGCCGTCTAGCAGAACATTGCCTCGTCAGTGCTGACCGACCTGTCGCTACTTGCTGTCGTAAGCGAGAGCTAGCGCAGTACGTCACGTGACAGTCAGGGACGGTGGTCGGGAGCCGGGCATCTGTCAGGGGCTGTCAGGAGGAACGTAGGAGCGCTGACCGTCGGTTCGACAGATTAATTAGCGTGTCGCCAGCGAGCTGGGAAGCGAACGGAGCCGGTGTAGCGGGCGGTCGCTGCCCGCCCCCCAGTCTCGTGCGCAGTAGACCTGGCCGAGGTCCAGCCCAGCGCCCTCTTGCCCTGCACCGCGCTCCTACTTTACTGATAGGGACAACCGAAAGAAAACAGTCGCTTCATTCTGTTGCTGGAAAACAATCGATTACATTCGGTTGTACACTGCAGGGCCAAAGAAACTCTTGCAGGGATGTGTAATGTCAGGGGAAGTTTACGACGTACTTCAGCTAATGTATAGCTTGGCAGGGAAGAGGGAAGAAGGCTGTTAAATATGCCTCGTGTGCAGGAGGCCGAGTGGTGAGGATTTGATAGTGGGCATCCAGGGCTGCCGTTAAGCGACAAAACAGGAAATTAAGTACAATGAACAGGATATATTTCAATATACGGAGTACAAAGGGCGCGCCTAGGGCCGGAAGTTGGCAGGTTTAGCCCAGTCTAGGAGGTAGAATAATTAATTAAAATGGATAACGGAAGGGGAAGTGGTTCATGTTAACTTACGGTGAAGGCCGGTCGCGAAAGGCAGAACCGGAGGCACTGCCTTACAAAATGACGTCTGTTCTGCTCGAGGTCTCGATTACAAGAGAGAGAAGCAAGTGCGCTCTGCTCCACAGCACGCTCCGGCGTCCACGCACATGATCGGTATCCCGCGCACGCTATTGGCTAAAACCAACGCCGTGAATTCGCTAGCAGTTTCGGCAGAGGGTTCAGGGCGTCTCCTGTCAGCAGCTTTCACTGGACAGAACCGCCTCGGTTTTGAAAGGCAAGCGACTTTGTGTCACGTAGGCACGGCGTGAATTACTCAGGGAGAAAATTTGTAAAGATTCCACTGGGCCTTTGAATTAAATTTCTTAAACCAATTCCCTAAAATATTCCCTGACTGGCTGCCATCCTGTACACAAGCCTATTCAAGTACAGAGATATGTAACCTGGCAGAAAATGGCGCTGAGTTTGCCAACGCGTATATAAGACCACAAGTGTTTGGCGCAGTTGTAAGATCGGTTACTGCTGCTACAATTTCAGGTTATCAAATTTAAGTGAGTTTGAACGTGGTGTTATAGTCGGCGCAAGAACTATAGGACACAGCATCTCCGAGGTAGCGATGAAGTGGCAATTTTCCCGTACGACCATTCCACGAGTGTACGGTGAGTATCAGGAATCCGGTAAAACATCATATCTCCAACATCGCTGCAGACGGAGAAAGATCCTTGCAAGAACGGGACGAAGGACGACTGGAGAGAATCGTTCAACATGAGAAACGTGCAACCTTTCCGCAAATTTGCTCTGAGCACTATGGGGCTTAACATCTGTGGCCATCAGTCGCCTAGGACTTAGAACTACTTAATCCTAACTAAGCTACGGACATCACACAACACCCAGCAATCACGAGGCAGAGAAAATCCCTGACCCCGCCTGGAATCGAACCGGGGAACCCGGGCTTTCCGCAAATTGCTGCAGAATTCCGTTGGAATTCGATTACTCGATAAATAGTACAATTCTGAAGGCTGTCAATTCAACTAAGTACCTGGGTGTTAAAATTACGAACAACTTCAGTTGGAAGGACCACATAGATAATATTGTGGGGAACGCGAGCCAAAGGTTGCGATTCATTGGCAGGACACTTAGAAGATGCAACAAGTCCACTAAAGAGACAGCTTACACTACACTCGTTCGTCCTCTGTTAGAATATTGCTGCGCGGTGTGGGATCCTTACCAGGTGGGATTGACGGAGGACATCGAAAGGGTGCAAAAAAGGGCAGCTCGTTTTGTATTATCACGTAATAGGGGAGAAAGTGTGGCAGATATGATACACGAGTTGGGATGGAAGTCATTACAGCAAAGACGTTTTTCGTCGCGGCGAGACCTTTTTACGAAATTTCAGTCACCAAGTTTCTCTTCCGAATGCAAAAATATTTTGTTGAGCCCAACCTACATAGGTAGGAATGATCATGAAAATAAAATAAGAGAAATCAGAGCTCGAACAGAAAGGTTTAGGTGTTAGTTTTTCCCGCGCGCTGTTCGGGAGTGGAATAGTAGTGAGATAGTATGATTGTGGTTCGATGAACCCTCTGCCAAGCACTTAAATGTGAATTGCAGAGTAGTCATGTAGATGTAGATTTCTATGCTGGACCATCAACATTTGTCAGCATGCGAATCACTGGACGAAATATCAACGATGTGGGCTTTCGGAGACGAAGGCTTGATTACTGCACGACACAAAGCTTTACGTCTTCCCTGGGCCAGTCGACACCGACATTGGACTGTTGATGAGTGGAAACACGTTGCCTTGTCGGACGATTCTCGTTTCAAACTGTATCGAGCGGAAGGACGTGTACGGGCATGGATACAATCTAGCCGGACGGTGTGGCCGATCGGTTCTAGGCGCTACAATCTGGAGCCGCACATCCGCTGCGGTCGCAGGTTCGAATCCTGCCTCGGGAATGGTTATGTGTTGTGTCCTTAGGTTAGTTAGGTTGAAGTAGTTCTAAGTTTTAGGGGAGTGATGACCTCAGAAGTTGAGTCCCATAGTGCTCAGAGCCATTTCAACCATTTTTGATACAACCTGATGAATCCAAGGACCCTGCATGTCAGCAGGGGACTGTTCAAGCTGGTGGAGGCTCTGTAATGGTGCGGGGCATATGCAGGTTGAGTGATATGGGACCTTTGATACGTCTGGATACGACTGTGAAAGGTTGACACGTACCTAAGCATCCTGTCTCATCACCTACATCCATTTACGTCCATTGTCGATTCTGACGGACTTGGGCTATTCCAGCAGGACAGTGCGACATCCCATACGTCCAGAATCGCTACAGTATGGCTCTGCAAATACTCTTCTTGGTTTAAACACTACGGCTGGCCACAGAACACTCCAGACATGAACATTATGGCGCATATCTGGGACCCCTTGTAAGGTGCCGTTCAGAAAAAATATCTACCCCCTCTCACTCTTAAAGATTTATCAACAGCCCCGCAAGGTTAATGGCGTCAATTACAGACATTAGTCGAGTCCACGCCGCGTCGTGTTGCGGCATTTCTGCGTTGCCGCGGGTGCCCTAAACGAAATTAGGCAGCTGTACCAGTTTCGTTTCCTCTTCAGTGTAGTTAAACGTATCAGTTGAATTATTCATTCGTTATTTTGAGTGAAACTTAGCTGTGGGAGCAACTGAATGAAAACAATCGATTCAGTTGGTTGGACCTCATCCTTTGCTTCAAGCAAAACTACTTTGTGGAAGCAACCCAATGAGAACACTCGTCGAGTTGGTCCCTTTAGTCATTCATTCTTTTGAATGAAACTAGTATGTGGGAGCAACAGAACGAAAACAGTGCAGGGGTTTGGTTGGTTGGTTAGTGGGTTTGGGGGAGGGAAGCAAACAGCGATGTCATTGGTTCCATCGGACTGGGGCACGATGGGGAAAGGATGTCGGCCGTGCCTTCTCACAGGATCATAGGGCAATTTGCCTGAAGTGATTTACGGATATCAAGGGAAACCTGAATCAGGACAGCCGGATGCGCGTTTGAACCGTCGTCCTCCCGAACGCTTTCCCCCGCCTAACCGCTGTGCCACCTTACTCGGTAATCGTGTCAATCAGTTTTAGTTTTACTGTCGGTCGGTCAGATTGTTTTCGACTGAAAGCAGTCAGTAGGATGAATCGTATGAAATGACTCGAAAATGTTGTAGCTTCGTATATTGACTGAATTATTAATTTTTCTTTTCAAGTGAAAACAATCAGTAGCTTTCCTGTACTTAAACCATGTACTCATTCATATAACTGAAACTGCTCTTTAGTGTTTTATGAATTCATTCTCCTATGTGAAGAGAAATCTTAGGGGATTGCCGAATTTAACGTAAGCAGTATACGTTTCAGTTTCATTAGTGACATGACTGGAGTAACTTTTCTTTTCATCATTTAAAACTGATTCATGTACTGGTGTGGATTAAATTGTTCCAGGTGCCATTCAAGCATAATTGCTTAATCTGACGAATTCTTGGGATAGGCCTACATCACTGAAAAACTCCAGACAAAAACTTCGAAGACGCCGGACATGTGGGTGAAATCGGATCATTTTCCCGTACACAAATACTCTGTAGACGATACGTTGGTCGATTGCCCCCGCGAGGAGCGGGGACATGAGAGGGGACATGTTTTCTCGCTTGCGTTTCAGTGCTATAAGCGCCAAGAGGCATGTGCCTCCTGCCGATCAGCAGATCTAAATTACACATGAGATTAATAAGGATTTGTGAAAGCATGTTATATAGGCGTTCATATCCGCATTAAGGAAAATGAACGTAAATGAAATCAGTTTCATACAGCTCAGTGATTAGAGGGCAAATGTCGTTTAAGACAGTTGTCTGGCGGGCGGGAAGGCGTTTCGGTGTATGCGATCGCCCATTGTCGGTGGATTCTCACTGTCTCAATTTAAAAAAAAGTAAAATATAGGGTGTTTCAAAATTGTTTTTACAACGCTGATCACATATACACTCCTGGAAATGGAAAAAAGAACACATTGACACCGGTGTGTCAGACCCACCATACTTGCTCCGCACACTGCGAGAGGGCTGTACAAGCAATGATCACACGCACGGCACAGCGGACACACCAGGAACCGCGGTGTTGGCCGTCGAATGGCGCTAGCTGCGCAGCATTTGTGCACCGCCGCCGTCAGTGTCAGCCAGTTTGCGGTGGCGTACGGAGCTCCATCGCAGTCTTTAACACTGGTAGCATGCCGCGACAGCGTGGACGTGAACCGTATGTGCAGTTGACGGACTTTGAGCGAGGGCGTATAGTGGGCATGCGGGAGGCCGGGTGGACGTACCGTCGAATTGCTCAACACGTGGGGCGTGAGGTCTCCACAGTACATCGATGTTGTCGCCAGTGGTCGGCGGAAGGTGCACGTGCCCGTCGACCTGGGACCGGACCGCAGTGACGCACGGATGCACGCCAAGACCGTAGGATCCTACGCAGTGCCGTAGGGGACCGCACCGCCACTTCCCAGCAAATTAGGGACACTGTTGCTCCTGGGGTATCGGCGAGGACCATTCGCAACCGTCTCCACGAAGCTAGGCTACGGTCCCGCACACCGTTAGGCCGTCTTCCGCTCACGCCCCAACATCGTGCAGCCCGCCTCTAGTGGTGTCGCGACAGGCGTGAATGGAGGGACGAATGGAGACGTGTCGTCTTCAGCGATGAGAGTCGCTTCTGCCTTGGTGCCAATGATGGTCGTATGCGTGTTTGGCGCCGTGCAGGTGAGCGCCACAATCAGGACTGCATACGACCGAGGCACACAGGGCCAACACCCGGCATCATGGTGTGGGGAGCGATCTCCTACACTGGCCGTACACCTCTGGTGATCGTCGAGGGGACACTGAATAGTGCACGGTACATCCAAACCGTCATCGAACCCATCGTTCTACAATTCCTAGACCGGCAAGGGAACTTGCTGTTCCAACAGGACAATGCACGTCCGCATATATCCCGTGCCACCCAACGTGCTCTAGAAGGTGTAAGTCAACTACCCTGGCCAGCAAGATCTCCGGATCTGTCCCCCATTGAGCATGTTTGGGACTGTATGAAGCGTCGTCTCACGCGGTCTGCACGTCCAGCACGAACGCTGGTCCAACTGAGGCGCCAGGTGGAAATGGCATGGCAAGCCGTTCCACAGGACTACATCCAGCATCTCTACGATCGTCTCCATGGGAGAATAGCAGCCTGCATTGCTGCGAAAGGTGGATATACACTGTACTAGTGCCGACATTGTGCATGCTCTGTTGCCTGTGTCTATGAGCCTGTGGTCCTGTCAATGTGATCATGTGATGTATCTGACCCCAGGAACGTGTCAATAAAGTTTCCCCTTCCTGGGACAATGAATTCACGGTGTTCTTATTTCAATTTCCAGGAGTGTATTTCAGAAATGGGGATAGGCAGAGAAGAGCGGTTGGGGTCTTTCATATACGAGGGCTGGAACTTAAGTAGTGCAAACTATTTATTCACGACCGATACAAAAGAGTTACATGTTTGCACCTGTTAATTTTCTTCAGAGTAATCATCAGCGTTGTGTAGGTCCCGTTGCCAGCGATGTGGAAGGCTTAGTATACCGTTAGCGGATCATGTTCTTTTGATGGTGCGAATGGAGCGGTCTACTGCGTGTCGAATCTCTGGAACAGTTCTGAAGCGAATGCCACGAAGTGGTTCCTTCATCTTCGGAATCAAATCAAAGTCTCAAGGACTTAATTCCGGGGAGTATGGTGGATGGTACAGTACTTCCCAGTTCCATCGACCGAACAGAGCAGCCACAGCTTGCGCTGTATGCGTCCGCGCATTGTCGTGCAAAATGATAGATGGGTTGCGCAGAAAGTGTCGCCGCTTCTTTCCCAAACCTGGTCGCAGGCGATGCTCCAAAAACGAACAGTAGTATTGTGCACTGACAGTCTGCCGTGGAGGAACGTAGTGCGTTAGGATAACACCATCACGTTTGTACACGAGAATCACCATAACTTTAGACCACTCCATTCGCACCTTCAACAGAGCGGGCTCTGCTAACGGTGTACTACGCCTTCCACGTCGCTGGCAACGGGTTCTACACAACCCTGGTGAGTACTTTGAAGGACAGTAACAGGTGAAAACATGTGACTCTTTTGTATCGGTTGTGAATAAATAGTTGCTACTATTTAAGTTCCAACACTCGTGCATCAAAGGTTACAAAGTAACAGCTTAACGGAGTTCAGTGTGTTAAGGCGACAATATTTTCTAGAGCCAAATTCGGGACACATTAAGAAAATTAATATTACAGAAAGGTCTGAATGGAACTCAATAAATGCAATATTTCATTATTACCTTCCAAGATGAAGTAGTGGGTGCAAGCATACAGTATTTATCAGCGCTGTAAATTTTGTTCATCCTATCTGTAGTCTTCAACGGCTTTACGGATACATTCTACTCAAGTTTCATAATAATTTACTGCAGTCATTAATATTGCTTTCGTTGTTTCTACAACAAACTGTGTTTTGTCACTGCTCCGTACATCACCTTTCAAAAACAACATACTGACACCACCTTAATAAACATACAGTTCGGGATCAATCGCTTTATAATTGTTAAATCCTGGACAAATAGGTGTTCCGAATTACTTTTGAAAAAATTCGGGACAGAGCCAGAAAAATTGTAAGTCACGGAAGAAAGGGGGGGCGGGGGCGTATGGGAGACAGATGGTCACGTTAAATGAGCCCGCGTCCTTAGCACACAGGTTGTGTAAGCGATATTCCAGTTCCATGTCCAGCATATGTTATCTCAATAAAGCTCACAGTTCACGCAAGTACCGCTGGACGAAAAAGAGGTAATGCGGCTCCGCAGGACCTGGGTGTAAGATTTGATCTCTACGAAGCATTCCACTCACTGTGCCAACTGCTGGAGGGTGGTCAGTCAGTAACTAATAAGGGGAATAAAAAGAGCAGCATAAGGTTTTCTGAACGTTATGCCGCAAACCAGACCTTTGGACCTATTCCCATTTCTAAAATATACGTGATCATAGTGGTAAAGAAAGTTTTGGAACATACCGTAAGCGGATGGGAGGGCGGCTAAACGTCCTTGCCGCTGGGTCTTTAGCAAACGAAAACTAAGGAACTACGTATAGTTAGGTCCTCCTTTAATGAATTTTAACTGAGGTTGATTACAATCTGTTTCCAATCAATGGAATTTCCTCAGGCAAGAAAAAAGTTCCAGTTTTACTACGGACAGTTGTACAAATATCCCTCCAGCATATCTCTGTACACTCTCAAAACTACGACCAATCCGGAAAAATCTGGACGTATTGCAGCCCTATCTGGGGGTGCAAAGGTGAGCGCAATGGGTACCTTAAAGTGAAATGAAATGAAATGTCTGTGGCTAGGGCCTCCCGTCGGGTAGACCGTTCGCCTGGTGCAAGTCTTTCGAATTGACGCCACTTCGGCAACCTGCGCGTCGATGGGGATGAAATGATGATGATTACAGCAACACAACACCCAGTCCCTGACCGGAGATAATCTCCGACCCAGCCGGGAATCGAATCGGGGCTCTTTGGATTGACAATCTGTCACGCTGATCACGCAGCTACCGAGACGGACACCTTAAAGTTATATGTACAAGAAAAAACTTTGCCCTGTTTTAGCGACAGTTTTCATTCCGGTTTATTCGCAACGTGTGAAGATGTCCACAAATGCACAGTAATTTGAATATTTAGCCATTTATTTGTGTAGAAGGTATATATGTACGACCCACGTTTTCTGTTTTACAAGTTGTGTCATAACTATTAAAAATTCAATAGCAGAAATTTTGAAAACTGTCTATATGGCGTTAGGAATCTATGTGGAACTAGGAGAGATTACATAATATTTACTAGTCCGTTTTCAAACCGTGTTATATTAAAAAGTTTTTCTATTAAGCATATATTTTCTGCATTTAGTCTTTAGTGTGTGAAATTTTTCAGTTGATTTTAAACATTTTGGTGAAATTACAGTAGGACACTTGGGAATCTTCAGGTTTATTTTAGTTCCTCTTCAAATGAGTCATCCAATATATTGCTTCCTCATAAGCATATCTCGCGAGAAGACCGCGAATGTAAAAACTAGAGAAAAATAGTAACGCCAACCTTAACTCTAAAGAACATTACGAAATTGAAATATCTAAACAAATTAAGAGACTTATAAACAATAAAGCATCCGGAGAATACAGTATAATTTCAGAACTACGGAAATCAGCTGGCCCTAACACTATAAAATAGATCACTCAACTAATAGGAGAAATGGGCAAACTGAGAAACTACATGAGGACTGGAAAACTGCCCTAATTCATCCATTTAATAAACAAGTGAATAGAACCGATGTTAATCATTACCAAGCAATTTTTCTTCTCTCGGTCACATACAAAATTCTCTCGCAATGTTCACTTGACGGAGCCCAAGAACAGAAATGGATGAATACTAAACAGGCTATAGAGCAAACATATACTGTCCAGAACAAATTCTTAATTTAAAACTAATCGGTAGGCACCAAAAGATTTCTAGTAACAGTATTGTATGTACATTTGTGGACTTCAAAAAGTACCACGACTCAATTGATCCTGAACCTGTTCTCCAAATTTTAAAGGAACAAGGACTAAACAATAACACAGTAACACTGATTAAGGCAACGTTAACCGACGTTAGCTCTAAAGTTAAATTCATGGGAGATATACCATTTGATATGAAGACTGGTGTGAGAGAGGGAGATGGACTCTCCCCATTACAGTTTAACCGTGTTTCTAAAAGGAAATTACAGAATGACGAATGCAGAAATCGAGTCAAAATATAGGTCAATCAATGAAGTTAGGTACAAGTAACATTAGAGTAGATTGCCTTTGCAGAAGATCTTGCAGGTTTAACTGGAAAACAAATAGCAATTCTTAAAGAAATACCAGAAGAAGTAGGGCTACAAATATCATTCGAAAAAACGGAATATATAAAGCGCAACAACAAGCACCGAAGTTTTTGAGCACGAAACACGGGAAAATAGAAACGGTTTCTCAATTTAAATACTTCGGCAAAATCAGACAAGAAAAGCGTCTGGAAAAAGCTGCAAACGAAGTACGCTGTATAAAAATGGCAACTGCATTTGGATTATCACAAAATATTTATAATAAAGTATCACATCCTAATTTCAGTAAATTATGCATTACAGCACTGTTATCAAACCTGTATGTATATATGGAGCAGAAACTTTAATTTTAAATAGAATGAGGGATACTGGAGACATTCTGAAGAGAAGAAGAAATATTATTAGGAAAATATTAGGCCCCCAAAATCACTGATGGAGAAACTTATAAAGTGAGAAATAACAAGGTAACAGAAGAATACACAGACATACATGGTGACGTGAGAAAACATGGGCACATTAAAAGAATGGCACCCACTAGGCTGAAAAAACAAACAGTAGAATTGTACAAAAACAGAAATAAGGTCGAAACTGACCTAATTAAATGGATCGCTGCGATTAAGGAGGATGTTAAAGTAGCCTGTATAACTCAAGCAAGCTTTGCAGATACGTGTTTGATTCGGAAACTGGTCAGGGGGAAATTAGAAAACTGGCTAGAACACTGTGGACTGATGAAAGGATGAAACAAGTTTGGACACAAACGAAGGCCAGTCATCGAAAGGGCCATTAATTGATTGCACCTCGGTGATTCTATTGGGCCCATAAGTGAATAATAATAATAATAATAATAATAATAATAATAACAATTCTTTAGCAAAGAAGCACAGGGATGTAAAGAGCAACTGATAATAGATGCAGAGGTGACGTACCAAGCTAAAACTAAACAAATGTCGCTACACTATGCATACATTGATTATCAAAAAGCTTTTGATTGTGTACCCAACTCATGGTTACTACAAATATTGGAAATATACAAAGTAGATCCTAAATTGATACAGTTCCTAAACATAGTAATGAAAAATTGGAAAACCACACTTAACATCCAAACAAATTCAAATACTATCACATCACAACCAATACAGATTAAGCGTGGAATATACCAAGGAGACTCATTAAGTCCTTTCTGGTTCTGCCTTGCTCTGAACCCACTATCCAACATGCCAAATAATACAAATTTTGGACACAATATTACTGGAACATACCAACACAAAATCACACATTTGCTATACATGGATGATCTAAAACTACTGGCAGCAACAAATCAACAACTCAACCAATTACTAAAGATCACAGAAGTATTCAGCAACGATATAAATATGGCTTTTGGAACAGACAAATGTAATAAAAATAGCATAGTCAAGGGAAAACACACTAAACAAGAATATTACATGTTGGATAACCACAGCGACTGCATAGAAGCGATGGAAAGAACAGATGCCTATAAATATCTAGGATACCGACAAAAAATAGGAATAGATAATACAAATATTAAAGAAGAACTAAAAGAAAAATATAGACAAGGACTAACAAAAATACTGAAAACAGAATTGACAGCAAGAAACAAGACAAAAGCTATAAATACTTATGATATACCAATATTAACCTACTCATTTGGAGTAGTGAAATGGAGTAACACAGACCTAGAAGCATTCAATTCACTTACACGATCACAATGCCACAAATATAGAATACATCACATACATTGAGCAACAGAAAGATTCACATTTAGCAGAAAGGAAGGAGGAAGGGAATTTATCGACATAAGAAACCTACATTATGGACAGATAGACAATTTAAGAAAATTCTTTATAGAACGAGCAGAAACTAGCAAAATACAGAAAGCAAACACTCATATAAATACATCGCCTACACCACTACAATTTCATAACCACCTCTACAACCCTTTAGGTCACATAAGATCAACAAATACGAAGAAAATAAATTGGAAAAAGAAAACACTACATGACAGGCACCCATATCATCTAACACAGCCACACATAGATCAAGATGCATCCAACACATGGCTAAGAAAAGGCAATATATACAGTGAGACGGAAGGATTCATGACTGCAATATAGGATCAAACAATAAACACCAGATATTATAGCAAGCACATTATTAAAGATCCCAATACCACAACAGATAAATGCAGACTTTGCAAACAACAAATAGAAACAGTAGACCACATCACAAGCGGATGTAAAATACTTGCAAATACAGAATACACCAGAAGACATGACAATGTAGCAAAATTAATACATCAACAACTTGCCATACAACATAAACTAATAAAACAACACGTTCCCACATACAAGTATGCACCACAAAATGTTCTCGAGAATGATGAATAGAAATTATACTGGAACAGCACCATTATAACAGATGAAACCACACCACATAACAAACCTGACATCATACTCACCAATGAAAAGAAGAAATTAACACAACTAATCGAAATATCCATACCCAATACAACAAATATACAGAAGAAAACAGGAGAAAAAATTGAAAAATACATCCAACTGGCTGAGAAAGTCAAGGACATGTGGCATCAGGATAAAGTTGGCATTATACTAATTATGCTATCAACTACAGACACAACATCCACCAGTACATCAACGCAATACAGCTACATCCAAACATATATATACAGCTACAAAAATCTGTAATTATTGATACATGTTCAGTTACCCAAAAGTTCCTAAATGCAATGTAACATATACCGTGCAGTTAAACGAGGTCACGCTTGATGAAGGTCCACGTCACTTTCCATTTTTAACCAGACCTAAGGTCTGAGAAAGGAAAGAAGATAATAATAATGATAACATATAGAAATTATTTGATGTAAAGATTTTGTGTTAAACTTATATTATCCGTGTTTATTTGTTTTTCATATGTGCCCAAGTATATAAATGTGTCGAAGTAAATAAATAGCCGAAGCTTTACTAACCCATAGAATTTGTTTCATACAGTGTGGTCAGAAACAGTGTGTTGCAGTACAGGTTGTACTGAGAAATATTTGTTAGGAGAAAAGTTCGATATGTTGCGCCGTTTCCGAGTTACTTAGCAGTGAAGTTAAACAATCAGGCTGTTTCGCGTGCTAATTCAAACTACTTGCTTTATAAAATTAATGTCAGTTTTCCTCATAGCGTTCATGATAGCACACGACACTGCTCAGCATCTGACTCTGGTTGTGTAAGTACTATTGTTCCACGTAAAATTACGCAAAATATTTGGGTGAAGATTCTTGGGATGTAGCGTGTGTAGTGATGGGAAAAATAGTACGAGAGAGCAAAAGAAAATTCGAAGACATCTGTCAGGTTCGGGTGTGGACGCAAATAGCATCTTGTTTACTTAACTACTATTTTGAAATGAAGAAGCAAATAGCGAAAATTATATCCGGGAACAGTGACTAAAATGAGTAGGCCCGAAATCGCTAACTTGGCAGATGTATGAGGCTGACGTCCAATGATATCACTTCTACTATTTCGTCTGGTTCTTTGTTTTTATAAAGAATTTGTCGAATAATTATTTTAAACGCGTTATGACCACGGGAGATTCAGTCGTTTTCTTTAGTCTGTGAGCCTTCTGATCTAAAATTTAGGAATTTAGTTAATTACCATTCGTAAACTGTACTAATTTTGATTTCATACTGTGCATCATAGTCAAAAATGTAAACTAAGAAACGAATTTCTGTAGGGGGTATACCAGGGTGTAGGGTGTATACCACGTATGTCTGACATACTAGTACACAGGATCTATGAGCTAACAGTTTATAGAATACCCCAATATAGTAAGGCGAATCGCGACCACAATATGGCACAGGGCAGTTGTCGTGCATCAAGCCAGAAAACTACCCCAAACTGACCTATAAAAGTTGCCTAAGTTTAAGCGCATGGGTGCATCCCTAGATCATGAATGCTGAGCAGTGTCTGCTTCAGTCGAATCCTTGAGTCGCCTACTTATCTGATTTACTGGCGTTTCGTCAGCTGGTGAGTTTCTAGTGCAGTGTGTCTGGACTTACCGTTGTCGCCAAGGAGTTACTAACAGCCGAGTCCTTCAGCATGACGCTGCCTGATGGCAGCCAACTCTAAAAGTACAAGCCCTGCTCCCCGAGAGAACCACTGTGTGACGTGGAGGAATCTTCACCCTTATTGGTGCTGGCAGTAGTATGCGATTGTATAGGACTTCCGTAACTGCGGATTTGGCCGTCCGTTGGTTGACTGAAATTTAAGTCTTTGAACTGGATAGTATTTCTTGTGCAACCGTCGGTATTATTTAGCTGACTGCTTACTTGGTTCCTGGTCCTGACTTAAAAGGCTCTTTGAGATGGTTGCAGTTTAACTTGATGATTTATGTTTTATTGATGATGTATGTTTTATTCAGAGACGTATATTTCGTTTACATAGTAAGAGTTTGGGAATTATCAGGTTCTATCGTCCAAGTTGTGGCGTCAAATTGGAAGATTAATTAGTGCTTGTGGATAGTTTTAAAATTTTTTGCATCTTATAGCGACATGTTTTTCTTATAATAAAATTTTGTGATTTTAGAGGCCATTGTTAATGTGGTTTAAATGTTTTGGATCCTATTTTGCAAGACTAAGATCATGATGTCTTTCTTGGTGGCTAAACGGTAATGCTAAATGGTTCAAATGGCTCTGAGCACTATGGGACTTAACATGTGAGGTCATCAGTCCCCTAGAACTTAGCACTTCTTAAACCTAACTAACCTAAGGACATCACACATATCCATGCCCGAGGCAGGATTCGAACCAGGGACCGTAGCGGTCGCGCGGTTCCAGACTGAAGCGCTTAGTGCCGCTCGGCCACTGCGGCCTGTGGTTATGATAAATACTACCGATTATGCATCCTTACATACTCTGATCGCATTTCCTGGATCTATATTGGTAAGGCCTTACGTTGAAGGTATGTTTTATCGACGTTAATTTGTTCACTTCGTTTTATGTGCTTCGAGTCAGTTTTGGTCTCTGAGATAAATCGGTGAATGGTGCTATAAGTTTTTCTTGTTTTAAACTCCTTGTTATGTAAAACCGTGTAAAGGCATTTCTAAATGCATAGCTGAATGAAAAATTTTCTGGCTCCTTAGCATTACCTTTCAAAGGCACCTTTTGGCAAGTAACATTAGAAGAGGCTTGAGCTATTTTGGGTTACATTATTTGTGTCTAGCCTATGGTTTTCCTGTCGGCAGCTTTTTCGAATTGTGTTCCTGAAGTTCGGGTCCTCGCGTTTTTGTAGCGGCTTGCCACCGGCGGGAGGCCACAAGGTGCGACACTGCGGTGTCTGCGGTATCGGCTGGTACCTGGGGGTCACATCTCGTCATTGTGCACAAGTTTATGTCCACGTTCTACAGACAGAGTTTTATCAGCCTTTCCCTTTCCCATCCGAAAGTTCTTGTCTTATCGCCTGCCTGTATATGCAGACTTCTGTTTTCAGGTTACTGTGAGCTTTAAATTCAGCTACACCTCTTTCACTCTGACTGCTAGTGAACCTTATTGTCTATGTTTCCTACGGCAGTGTGTTGAATACGAAATTTTCCCTCAATCTAAAGATTGTTTTGAATGTCCTGATATTCAGTAATGAATGTTTGAACATAATATCACCTTGTTTCAGGTAATTTTTTTTTAAGAAAATTTGTCTAATGGTCCACTTGTCCAGATTTAGATCGTCTATTAAGGCTGCTTGTCTCCACCTATCTTAATGCCAAGAGTGTCTGTTGGTGGTTTGGGGAATATGAATCACTGAAAAATTCTAACTATCATTAAATATTATAATATCTAGTTTAATATTTTTCTTTAATTATCAAGAAAGGTTTATAAATTCCATTATAGTGCCATTGATTTTAAGTATTTGAGGAAAGAAGTGAATTCCAATGCATATCTAAATTGGCACGTATTGTCCATGCACTTATCAAAGTATTATTTTTTAAAAAATACCTATGAATTTGAAAATAACCAATGATAATTTTTGGCGTACACTTTCAAGTCATGTTTTCCTATGCCGTCCTATATTCAGGAATATCAAATACATCTTTATCGCCCATATGTACGCAAGCCCTAGTCCGTCATAGACGCTGAAGGTTATTTTTTTCTAGTGAAATCGTTCTGATTAAGAAACACAGCTCGTTTTACACTTAAGTGTAAATTTTACATCAGAATTATGTGAAATTTAACAGCGCAAAATTAACAGTTAAATAGTTTTTTGTCTATACTTCTTACCTTGAGCCTACCGGCTTGTAAGTTTAAATCGAAATGTAAACGTATTTAGTCCCTGCATAACATTCACAATGGTCTCCATACTTTCACTACTCTCACTTTTACTTAAGGTAACTAAATAATAAAACCCAAAACCTGACAAAGCTATTGTCAAATGTAGGGGAGTTTTCCAAAATCTTAGGATGCACCCTTTCGCAATGGCCGAGCAGTCTTTTGTAAGCTAATTTCTAAGTTTCCGGCTCGATAGAACTCCAATGACCTATGTCAAACAGTTCGTCTCGTCTTCCCCTACACCACTGTAGCACGTTATAAACTGAAAACCTAGTAAGAGTCTTGCCGGGTGGGCTGCGTTGATAAATAATTGTTAAAAAATTTCAATTCGTTACGCCGTTTCAAAGTTAATTAGCACTAAAGTTGTCCAATCAAGCCATGGCTCTCGCATTTAAGCGGCCTGCCACAGACATTGTCGCCTCACGTGGACTTCGTTTCGTTTCCTGAAACCGAACGAGAGAGCGATACAAAAATTACTCATGGGGCAGTAGTGAGGATCGAACAAGAGTGAAAGGCTGAGCAATCTCATGTCCTATCACCTATGCTATGAGAAACAAATTACACTAAGTGTATCCCGCGGACCACTTTTTTCGCGCGACAGCTTCGCTGGCTTGCTTCACTGCTGATTAACTCGGAAACGATACAAAATGTCCGTTTTTTCTCTGAAGTTGTTTCTCAGGGCAAGCTACTATGCAGCACCCGTGAAAGCTTGTAAGACTTTCTGACCACTGCATGGTGGCACCTAACTGTATCACTTCATATTTTCGAGACTAAACAAATTGTGAAAAACACAATTGGCCATGGATGCACCCATGTCAGGGGCTCACGCAATGAGCATAAATGCCTAATCGATAAATATGGCTCTAGCATGTTTCCTACGGATATGAAAATTATAGGTACTTTAACGACAGCAGAATCCTCTTCGCTCTTCTAAAACTCATACCTCTGTAATGAGTAGACTTGAAAGGATGGCAACGGCACCAAAATTCCTGTCGGTAGAGCTGGGGAAGGGTTGCCTATAGCACGCTTCAGAACAGTGTAGGCAACACGCGTTACAGCATTACAGTTTCACGGCAGAAACCGTGGCGCCGTTTCGATTATTTAAGGTATTCCAGAAAGGTATAAGGTTTATAGCAGTGAAACCAAATCTGCGATCACTAATTGTGCCTCTAGTTTTCATTTTGGTAGAAAAACTTACATGTTCCAGTAAGAAAGAAATTAAATTTGTGCTGAAAGTGAAGTTTACTTACTTGTATGAAATGTGCGTTTCTGCCCCTGTTGTATAGACTCCTGACATAGGTGCATCCTAAACCAGTTCCGTCTTTCAACTTTGTTTCATTTCTGGAATATTTGAAGTGGAAAGTTAATAAATATATGTCTGTATGAAAAAAATGTTCAAATATGTGTGAAATCCTATGGGACTTAACTGCTAAGGTTATCAGTCCCTAAGCTTATACACTACTTAACCTAAATTATCCTAAGGACAAACACACATACGCATGCCCGAGGGAGGACTCGAACCTCCGCTGGGGCCAGCCGCACAGTCCATGACTGCAGCACCTTAAACCGCTCGGCTAATCCCGCGCGGCTGTCTGTGTGAAAGATGTTCATCTGTGAATAACATTACGGACAGAAAGTTCGATTTTTCAGCACACTAATCCCAGAACCAATGGAAGCATATAACTCTTGAAGCGTAATCTGCTTGTGACAGGGCATTTACTCATTGGATACGACTAAGATACCACAGTTTCCAGATAATCGCAAGAGAGATATTCACTTGCAACGCTAACATTCGCGCCTTATAGGAGTCGTCTAGGCGGAGTTCAGAATGTCCTCCTTTAAATCTGGACGTGTAGATCATTGTCGTCCCATCTCCAAATCAGGAGACGTAGTCTTCCCAAAAGTGCACAGACGGCAATGGACACGTTCAAATACATTCCGATATCTGGGTTACTCCCCCAGTAGGAAAGACGAGCCACAGCATTTCTGAAGTCCGCCTAACTGTTCATTAAGTGCACTCAACTGAGAACATGTAAGTTCCTTTATTATCTACAAAGGGGTCACTCACCTGAGATTATGCTCCCTATTGTGTGTGTGTGTGTGTGTGTGTGTGTGTGTGTGTGTGTGTGCACTTATCTTTATATTGGGAACAGCGCAGCCTCCTTGTCAACATTTACATTGACTATGAATATCCTCCTGTTTTGATGGAACTATTAAGTGGACCATAAAACCTTTGAGATGTGTTGCCATTAGAATTCGAATCGCTCATATTCAGTTTAGAGATAAGCGAAATAAAACGTGATACACCTCTTGAACACATGGGTAGAGAAAACAGCACAGAAATCTGATCAGAAGGAATAAGTCAGATTTTATTGGATTGGATAATTGCAAGCTAGTGACTGAATCTCTGCGAGTTTACTATTGAATGTAAAAGAGGATTGGCCGATTTGCCATTACGATGTTCAAGAAGTTTTATCATAAATATAAAGGAAGTTTTAGATTTGATAAATGTACTGAACCTCTGTACTATCGGTGTAACCATATTTCTTGTAAGTCTGTTCTCGACATACGAGATTCTGGTCAGAAAGATTACTCCTTTTGCAGAGAGTATCAGTAAGTTTTTGTTGAACATTCTGGTAGTATCCTTGGTTTGAAGATCTCGTTTAGTGGAGGCAGCATTATTGAAAAGGATTTTGTAATAATTTTTCGATGAAAAATGTTGAGCAAGTGGGGTTGTATTAATTGAGGAATTACGTAAGCCAACGTTTAAGGTAATCCAGTTTTTTTTATATTTGTAACTGTGTAGTTTCTTATTGTTGGGACATTACGTATAGCTGAAGTTTTCTGTAGAAATATTACAATGCAACATAAGGTTTAGTAATTGTACACAGGAAAATTATTAAGAAATATTTTCCTAACTTGTCTAGATGTGAGATCCTTATGTAAGGGTGTATTGTTATGACGGCTTAATGAAGCGTGTTTAACTTGGAGTCTTTGTTCTCGTGTATCAGATGTTAAGTTCAGTTCTTCATATCCATCTACTTCTATGAATGTTTGCATACTCTTATTCACACCGCGAGTTGTACATTAAGGCTAATTTTTGTGAAAATTGGTGCCGTCTTGCATTGCATTTGGCAAGTACTGTAAATGATATTTGAATTTTGACGTTCATATCATTAGCGTTTATGGCGAAAGGTTGCAGAGCAGACAAGCATTCCTTGCGCACAGATAAGCCAAAAAATTTATCATAAAAATGCATGTGCACTACAAGGTACAGTGATTGTCAGAGCGTTCTTGTGAAAATATCATATCAGTTTGGAGGTTTAATGCAAGCAGAAGATTTCAGTAAAGTGATATCTTGTGAATTTTCAATTAGTTTTATCAGAAGGTCAGATACGTTAATTTTTACATTAATTTTTTCTGTAGTGACAATAACAGGTCTGATACGGCGCTTACAAGATTACGACAAAGATTAACGGTATTCAGTGCCAACAGTTTAATCTGAGTCATTTGTTTTGCAATGGGGAAGCACATGTAAAGACAATTAAAAACGGATTGCTTTCTCACAGACGAATTATTTGATACATTAGCAAGTCTGGATTTCGCCTCGTGTAGCGTTAGCTCTACATATTTAAGATCAAATCTATATTTTAATACAGTTCTGTAGTCCTTTACTGAGATTTACGTACTTCGGTATCAAAAAAAGCTTTACACATTTATCAATCAGGCACTTAAAAACATGCGTTTCTAAAATTACAAACACGAGTTTAGAAGTTCAACACTATACTTTCACATGATGCAAATTTTAAGAAACACGTGTCAAGTCAGAATAAGAGTGCTACGTTAACACTTTCGCATTGGGAATATATAACGTAACATTTGGTGTTAGTGGGTGTACAAGTGTCTGTATTCAGATACGGAACCAATGGTCGAAAATGCTTGTTTATTGTGTTACGGACATACAAGAGTACACGTAATAACAGCAACGTAGCTTATAGCAATTGTTCAAAGTGATTCATACCTGTCTCAGTGCATAGATTGCCAAAGGCACTTGAAAATATGCCGTACACTCTGAAACATCCCTGGTGTCTGTTGTACCAGGAAACAAGGAGCTTCGATCGCAGTAAGCGAGTCTTTATCCGTTTCTGCGGAGGTTTCACACACAGTCTTCACGCAACGGCAGAGGAAAAATATTACACTACAGTTCCAGTGTTATTCAGATGCAGGATGCAAAGTGCCTTCAGACGTGCATACATGTCCTAAGGAACTTCCAATCGACCTTTTGAACAACACAGGCATTGCAATATCGTATTTATTCACCGATACTGGGCACGTGCCTTTCAATAAGGAAAACTGTGTCACCCCTGTACGAGAATATACATAAGTGTAGATTTGCAGGTTGTAGACTTACGGTTGAAGATGTATAGAAGTTTGGTTGTGGAGGAGGAGCGTAGTCGGACAGGCAATAGTAAGGGAACAGTTTGTGTTCGAGTCCAACTCAGGCACAAATTTTCATTGTGGCCATTGCATTGTGCAGCTGATGGTTGTTCAGATTCGCAAATGGGATTACATTTTATGTACTATGCAAAAGAAGTCCAGAGGTGAGAGATCCGGCGATCGAGGTGGCAATGGACAGGACCTTCCCTTCCAATGAAGAGATGAGGATAGGTGTTGTTCTTGTGCTCACGGACATTAAAATCGAAATGGGATGGTGCACCTTAGCGTTGAAATTGCATTGTTTCGCGAACAATGAGGGTTAAAGTCTGCAATGACTGAGGCAGCACATCTCGGAGGAACACCAGGTAAGGTGGGCAAGTATAACAGGGAGGCAACAAGTAAGGTTCTATTAGGTGACCATGGACAATGCTCGTACATACGTTACTAAATACAGTTTTCCGTGATTCCTTCACGAAAGAAGACGATGTAAATATTCCAGAATTCTAAACCAGAACAGCTATCTTAGGTGTTGCGAAACAACGAAAATCACTTAAGAGAGGCAAGTCTTCCAATCCAGATGGTATACAAATCAGTTTCCTTTCAGAGAATGCAGACACAATAGCGCCCTTCTTAGCAATCATATACAACCGCTCACTTGACAAAAGGTGTGCTCCTAAAGACTGGAAGGTAGCACAGGTCACACCAGTATCCAAGAAAGGAAACAAGAGTAACCCGCGGAATTAGATCCATATCTCTGACCTCAATTTGCAGTAGGATTTTGGAGTATATACTGTACTCGAACATCATGAATCACCTTGAAGAAAATGACTTACTGATAAATAACCAACGCGGATTCAGAAAATATCGTTCTTGTGCAACACAGCTAGCTCTTTATCCCCATGAAGTTACGAGTGCTGTACACAAGGGATCTCAGATCGTTTCCCTATTCCTAGGTTTCCAGAACGCTTTCGATACCATTCCTCGCAAGCTACTATTAATCAAATTACATGCATATGGAGTATCGTCTCAGTATTGTAGCTGGAGTTGTGATTTCCTCTCAGGGAGGTCACAGTTCGTAGTGACAGACGGTAAACCATCGAGTAGAACAGAAGTGATACTTGGCCCTCCACTACTTCTGGCTTACATAAATGATCTAGGTAATAATCTAAGCAGCCCCCTTAGATTGTTTACAGATGACGCTGTAATTTACCGTCCAGTAAAATCATCAGACGATCAATTCCTATTACAAAATGATCTAAAAAATTCTGTATGGCGCGAAATGTGGCAATTGGCACTAAACAAAGAAAAGTGTGAGGCCATGCACATGGGTACTAAAAGAAATCCGATAAATTTTGGGTATACGATAAATAGCACAAATCTAAGGACTGTCAATTCGACTAAGTACCTAGGAATTACAATTAGGGGCAACTTAAATTCGGAAGACTACATAGATAATATTGTGGGGAAGGTAAAACAAACACTGCGCTTTGTTGGCAGAATACTTGGTAGAAGCGACAAATCCACTAAAGAGACAGCCTACATTACACTTGTCCGCCCTCTGCTGGAATATTGTTGCGCAGTGTGGGATCCGTACCAGGTATGATTGACGGAGGACATCGAAAAAGTGTAAAGAACGGCAGCTCGTTTCGCTTTATCACGCAGTAGGGGTGAGAGGGTCACTGATATGATACGCGAGTTGGGGTGGCAGTCACTGAAACAATGGTGGTTTTCTTTGCGGCGAGATCTATTTACGAAATTTTAATCACCAACTTTCTCTTCCGAATGCGAAAATATTTTGTGGACACCCACCTACGTAGGGAGAAATGATCATCATAATAAAATAAGAGAACTCAGAGGTGTTCCTTCTTCTCACGCGCCATTCGAGAGTGGAATAGTAGAGAAGTAGTACGAAAATAGTTCGATGAACCCTCTGCCAGGCACTTAAGTGTGAATTGCTGAGTAACAATGTAGATGTAGATGTAAATGTAGACAGAGAATCGTTGCTGGTGGCCACCGATTTCGGTGGCGTGGGGACTGCCCTCACTCCAGAGGAGGCTGTTTCGATAGCTGGAAACACCATCACGCGTGAATGAGGCCTCGTCCGTTAACAATACAAAGTGTACGAAGTTCGGCTCTACAGGACTGCTGTGGATAATCCGTCAAAAGAAGTGAACACAGCGCTGAGAAACCGCTGGTCTCAGTTCTTTACGTTCCAGTGTAATACCTGTTCCACCATTACTCTCCATACTGTATCCTTCAAATGTGCGTTTTGCGTGCAAGTTGACAGGTGCTTATTGTTTTGTGGTCTGCCCAGGGATCCAACACCATCTCCTCAAATGCTGAACAAGTCTAGTGCTCAGACATGTCTTTGGCGCTAACGTTGGCCGGCTTGCTGTGACTTGAACGATCCCGTCTCCCGTAATTCTTATCCACGGAGGTAAACTACTTTCAATTAAGATAACGCTTGTTGGGAAAGCGTTCTGGGAACATTCGTGTTGCTTTACGGGCACGACATCCTGCCCCACGGTAAACTATAGGCATGTCTGCGAACTCTAGTGACGAATAACGTTTCATCTTTGACCACGCATCATGCACTGTACACACTTACTCACATCACCATGAACACATCACGAGCCGTCCGATGTAATCGACAACTGACACCAGGGATAATGTGGTTATGCGGAGTACGCTATGTATGTCCGTAAAACCATAAGTACGCATTTATGACCATTGGTTCCCTATCTGTAATCCGTTGTTGACCCACAATCACGAGTTTCAGTTTCATCCAAAATTTTTGTGACATCCTGTAGATTGCTTTGACATATACCACCAACCGACGTTACGTACAGCGACATAAATATGTTACAGAATAGCTGAAAAGAGTAATATGGGATGTGAAGAAGCAGTGGTAAGGCCGATTTTAATTCTGTGGTGACAAGAGGGTATCAACAATTAGGAAAATTTATATATTTCCGAGGAATGTGAAAACACGAGAAGGGCCAAATATTTTTCTTTTTTTTTTGCCAGAATACATCTCATCCACTTATCAAACCACATCATAATAACGAATTTCTGGCGACCGTGTTGCCATGGGCGCAGCAAGATATATGCATTGCCGTAGGTGTAGCAGAAATACATTAAACGCTTTTAAGCTCTGTGCCCTCACCGCTCGTAATTTAGGGGCATTACGGCATAAAATAATAGAATTAATGTTGTTACAGTTATTTGTGCTGTGCATTCAATAAATAGTAATATTACAGTCAACGGCTGTAGTTAAAACGCGCGTTATTTTAACAGGCGGTTTCGGCTCCCTCACACCCACATTCCACTCCGCCACTCACCCCCCCACCCCCCCCTCACACTCCGGCTGTTCCACAGTGCGCAGCAATGAATCTGCGCTGCTGCAATATCTACACCGCACTTAATAATAAATCACAGGAACACTGAAACTATTGTTTCCCAGCTCGCTGCAGAGTTCCTTCTGGTCCAAAACTCAGACCTGGCTTCACTGATTCCCCTGTTCCCTGACACTGCAGTTTTTCTTATACAGATCCTCAGCTTGTGTCGCATTTGTGTGCACAAACTAAATGTTTCGTAATATGATTGGTTTCTCTCGCACAGTGGTCCTGCTCTGACGCGAAATGTCATACCTGCTTGAACTGCGTTGCAGAGTGAAAGATTCATTTTGGAAATGAACTGTTGACCGAAAATGTGTTGCTGGTCGTAATATCGTTTCCCTCATAAGCGTTGCTACTGTGGGTAATTCCGAAGGACCTACGTGTACAGTAAGGAAGTGGTAGAAAAAAAAAATGTTCAAAATGTGTGTGAAATATTATGGGACTTAACTGCTAAGGTCATCAGTCCCTAAGCTTACACACTACTTAACCTAAGTTATCCTAAGGACAAACACACAAACCCATGCCTGAGGGAGGACTCGAACCTCCTCCGGGACCAGCCGCACAATCCATGACTGCAGCGCCCAGACCGCTCGGATAATCCCGCCCGGCAAATTGTAGAGGTACGCTAATTTTAGTTGGCATTCCTTGAAACGTGCTTTTGTAGATCAGTCAGTGATGCTCAGCACTGTGCAGTAATTCCCCGTGACGTTCGTTGAGAAAGAGGGAGAGTGGTAGGCGGACAAATGATGCAACACAAGGGATACATATTTGCATTTCTCCCAAATAACATTTTAAACAATTTAGTACCTCGTAATCAACGTAGAAAGTATGAAACTATTCGATTGACAGTTAATCTAGAGATGTCAACACACAGCAAGTACACTCCTGGAAATTGAAATAAGAACACCGTGAATTCAGTGTCCCAGGAACGGGAAACTTTATTGACACATTCCTGGGGTCAGATACATCACATGATCACACTGACAGAACCACAGGCACATAGACACAGGCAACAGAGCATGCACAATGTCGGCACTAGTACAGTGTATATACACCTTTCGCAGCAATGCAGGCTGCTATTGTCCCATTGATACGATCGTAGAGATGCTGGATGTAGTCCTATGGAACGGCTTGCCATGCCATTTCCACCTGGCGCCTCAGTTGGACCAGCGTTCGTGCTGGACGTGCAGACCGCGTGAGATGACGCTTCATCCAGTCCCAAACATGCTCAATGGGGGACAAATCCGGAGATCTTGCTGGCCAGGGTAGTTGACTTACACCTTCTAGAGCACGTTGGGTGGCACGAGATACATGCGGACGTGCATTGTCCTGTTGGAACAGCAAGTTCCCTTGCCGGTCTAGGAATGGTAGAACGATGGGCTCGATGACGGTTTGGATGTACCGTGCACTATTCAGTGTCCCCTCGACGATCACCAGAGGTGTACGACCAGTGTAGGAGATCGCTCCCCACACCATGATGCCGGGTGTTGGCCCTGTGTGCCTCGGTCGTATGCAGTCCTGATTGTGGCGCTCACCTGCACGGCGCCAAACACGCATACTACCATCATTGGCACCAAGGCAGAAGCGACTCTCATCGCTGAAGACGACACGTCTCCATTCGTCCCTCCATTCACGCCTGTCGCGACACCACTGGAGGCGGGCTGCACGATGTTGAGGCGTGAGCGGAAGACGGCATAACGGTGTGCCGGACCGTAGCCCAGCTTCATGGAGACGGTTGCGAATGGTCCTCGCCGATACCCCAAGAGCAACAGTGTCCCTAATTTGCTGGGAAGTGGCGGTGCGGTCCCCTACGGCACTGAGTAGGATCCTACGGTCTTGGCGTGCATCCGTGCGTCGCTGCGGTCCTGTCCCAGGTCGATGGGCACGTGCACCTTCCGCCGACCACTGGCGACAACATCGATGTACTGTGGAGACCTCACGCCCCATGTGTTGAGCAATTCGGCGGTACGTCCACCCGGCCTCCCGCACGCACACTATATGCCCTCGCTCAAAGTCCGTCAACTGCACATACGGTTCACGTCCACGCTGTCGCGGCATGCTACCAGTGTTAAAGACTGCGATGGAGCTCCGTATGCCACGGCAAACTGGCTGACACTGACGGCGGTGGTGCACAATTTTTGCGCAGCTAGCGCCATTCGACGGCCAACACCGCAGTTCCTGGTGTGTCCGCTGTGCCGTGCGTGTGATCATTGCTTGTACAGCCCTCTCGCAGTGTGCGAAGCAAGTATGGTGGGTCTGACACACCGGTGTCAATGTGTTCTTTTTTCCATTTCCAGGAGTGTATTTACGTTCCTTACCACTTCACATTCCATTATATATCTCAAAATCTTACCGAATTTTGTGGTCTAATTACGCGTTTACATATATCTCTGGGATATATCAAAGAACCCAATGAGGGTACCACAAATGGCGGTGAAACAAGTTTCAGTGATAAAACAATTCAATAATCTGTAACTTACAAACAGGTGGACCAATTCTCAACTAATTATTATTTTTCTTCAAGCACGAACATTAATGTCAGAACTCCAGTACGGCAGTTTACACTTAGCATTTTGCTGCGGCAACTTACTTGCATGTTACCCTTTCTGGTTTCTTAATTATAGTTGCTCTCCGATTGTTAAGAGCGTCACACTAGAAATACTTTCGTCATCGGCGCTAAGTTTTAAAATTTCTATACTTCCTGGAGACACAATTATATTTAGTACAAATACATATTTTCTTTTCTACACTGTTTTTTCTTGGCCAGTTTCGGTTGAAAAAGTTCGGAATTATTTGTGGAACATCGTGTAATATCCACAATTCATCATCTTTAGCTTCATGAAGTTCCGATAGGTGGTGCCGCTGTGCATGTACTTCAAAATGGCATCATTGACGACTGTGCAGCAACACGTTGTCTCTGACGTCATCAAGTAGAGTGGTACCATGCAGGTACAGAGGTCCCCCAGTAGGGTGGCGTAAGGTTGTCGCATTGAACGGAGATTATGTTGAAACAGAGTTTTGTGCATTGGGACCATGAAAAAAAAACCAGTCTAGAGCTTTGAGAAAAAAAACTCTGTTGGGTGACATGTTGAGCACCCTCGTAGTTCCAGGACAAACGCATGCAGCTTGTTTAAGTTTCTGTTGCGTAAATGCGAAACTGAAGTTGTTTCTATTATGAGTGTTATTCTGTACCATATTTAGATGAAGATCTACTGACTAAATATTAGTCCTCCACTTATAAAAGCTCATTGATAGCATTGTAACCCTGTAGATGGCGTGCAGATTATGCCATAAATCATGTCAGTAAACAGGAAACAGTGTTGCGTGTCGTGAGTGATAATCGGATTCCAACCAGAATATGCTGCTGGCAATTAATGCATGTCCGTGTCAACGAGTCTCCCAGTGAACATTGTTTGTGAAACGGTAGATAATGGACAAAATGGTTCAAATGGCTCTGAGCACTATGGGACTCAACTGCTGTGGTCATCAGTCCCCTAGAACTTAGAACTACTTAAACCTAACTAACCTAAGGACATCACACACATCCATGCCCAAGGCAGGATTCGAACCTGCGACCGTAGCAGTCGCACAGTTCCAGACTGCGCGCCTAGAACCGCGAGACCACCGCGGCCGGCGATAATGGACATATGGGAGTCTAGTATACCCCGCAAGGTCGTTGTTCATAAGCGGCGCTTAACATTGCACCTCTTCAGTGGTTCAAACATCAAAGAAACTTGGTTTTGCCCTTTACTGCTAACTCTAGTATCATGGAAGTCATTCCCTCACGTCTTAACGGACGTCCTATTGAAACGTCCCCTTAGAAAAATTTGTGTATTACTGTGCTGATAAACCTCTTACTTTATTTGATTTTCAAACAGCTGAGCAGAACCGAACGTACTCAGACATTTCGCTCTTTACCTATTCTGATCAACACTAAACTGACACACAATGTTTTTTAGCGCAACGCAATCTGACTTTCAGTAATCCCTATAAAACAATGGCCCTGACTAACATTAACCTATACCTTTCATGAATCACTTACCTCACAAAAATCTTCGTTACTCGAAATACTGCAATACAGCGACCACCACTACTGCCAGCTAAATAAAAGATTCTAGCTACTGAAGGCACTAACTACTGATAGGCATAGTTACCAAAAGAAAGATTTTTATAGAGAACAAACAATTTATTTACCTTAAAGGTGTTCAAAAGTCATAATATATATAGCAGTTCATGGCATCAAGTCTTAGAAATTTATTGTCTCTGACAGACACACGTCCAGATCATTCGCTCTCAAAACTCCGCCATTTCTCTCCCCACATCCACCACTGCTGGCGGCTCAGCTCCAACTGCACAACGCTACGATAGTGACTATTACAACAATGCAAACCTGCCACACCCCTCACATAGCACAGCCAGTGATTTCCATGTAGAGCGCTACCTAAACAGCCTACTTACAATATCATCCTGTCCATTCTCCTTATTAGTGTTTTCCACGTGATCCTTTCCTCTCCGATTCTGCGCAGAACCTCCTCATGTCTTACCTTATCAGTCCACCTCATTTTTAACGTTCTTCTGGAGCACTACATCTCAAGTTCTTCGATTCTCTTCTGCTCCGGTTTTCGCACAGTCCATGCTTCACTAGCATACAGTATTTCAATTGTGAAATATTCCCCAGTGATTTCAGAAATTCTTATGGAATGTTATCTATCCCTTATGCCATATTTGATCTTAAGGCCTCCAAAGCTCTTTTGAATTCTGATTCTAATACTGGATCGAACATCTCTTCTAAATCGACTCCTATTTCTTCTTCTATCACATCAACCAAATCCTCCCCCTGATGGGAGCTTTCAATGTATTCTTTCCACCTATCCGATCTCTCCTCTGCAATTTGGAATTCCCGTTGCACTCTTAATGATACCACCCTTGCTTGCAATGTCCCCGAAGGTTGTCTTCACATTCCTGTATGCTGAGTCTGTCCTACCGACAATCATTTCTTTTTCGATGTCTTCACATTTTTCCCGGAGCCATTTCGTCTTAGATTCACTGCACTTCCTATTTATTTCATTCCTCAGCGTCTTGTATTTCTGTATTCCTGAGTTTACCGGAACGTTTTTGTACTTTCTTCTTTCATTGTTCAAATGAAGTATTTTTTCTGTTACCCATGGTTTCTTCACAGTTACCTTCTTTGTACCAATGTTTTCCTTCCCAACCACTGTAATGGCCATTTTTAGAGATGTCCATTTCCCTTCTAATGCACCGCCTACTGAACTATTCTTCGTTGCTGTATCCACAGCCTCAGAGAACTTCAATCGTATCTTGTCATTCCTTAGCACTTTACTATCCCACTTCTTTGTGTATTGATTCTTCCTGACTTCAGCCTACTCTTCATCACTACTATATACTGATCTGAGTCTATATCTGCTCCTGGGTCCACCTTACAATCCAGTATCTGATTTCAGAATCTCTGTCTGACCATGATATAATGTAACTGAAATCTTCCCGTATCACCCGGCCTTTTCCAAGTACCTCTCCTCCTCTTGTGGTTTCTGAACAGAGTATTCGCTATTAATAGTTGAAACTTGTTACAGAACTCAACTAGTCCCTCTCGTCTCTCATCCCTTGTCCCAATCCCATATTCTCCTGTAAAGTTTTCTTCTACTCCTTCCCCTACAACTGCATTCCAGTTCCCCATGACTATTAGACTGTCATCCTCTTTACATACTGTATTACTCTTTCGATATCCTCATAAACTTTTTCTGTCTCTTCATCTTCAGCTTGCGACGTCGGCACATATAACTGAATAATCATTGTCGGTGTTAGTTTACTGTCATTTCTGATAAGAACATCCCTGTCATTGAAATGTACACCGTTACACACTCTCTGCCGTACCATCCTAATCACAACGAATCCTACTCATGTTATACACTTTTCTGCTACTGTTGATATTACCCTATACTCATCTGACCAGAAATACTTGTCTTCTTTCCGCTTCACTGACCCCTATTCTATCTAGATTGAGCCTTTGCATTTCCCTTTTCAGATTTTTTAGTTTCCCTACCATATTCACACTTCTGACATTCCACGCCCCGCCTTTTAGAACGTTATCCTTTCGTTGATTATTCAATCTTTTTCTCGTGGTAACCTCCCCCGTGGTAGTCCCCTCCTGGTGATTTAAGTGGGGAACTATTCTGGAAGCTTTGATAATGGAGATATCATCATGATACTTCTTCAATTACAGACCAAATGTCCTGTGGATACACGTTACGTGTCTTTAATGCAGTGGTTTCCGTTGCCTTCTGCATCCTCACGGCATTGATCGTTGCTGCTTTCCCGCCTTTGGCGCAGTTTTCCACCCCAAGACCAGAGAGTGCCCTACACTTCTGTTCGCTCCTCCGCCTTCTTTGACAAGGCTGTTGGCAGAATGAGGATGACTTCTTATCCCGAAAGAATTCGACCACCAATACTGATTATTTCTCGAAATTTAAACAGCAGTGGAATTCGAACCTGGAACCGAAGACGTTTTTATTGTGAATAAGAGACTCTACCCCTAGATCACAGGTGCAAATGGTTAACTAGAATTTGGGAAAGGAGTACAGTAAGAGAATAATGGGTAGCTTTGAGAGATGAAATAGTGAAGGAATTAGAGGATCAAGTAGGCAAATAGACGAGGGCTAGTAGAAATCCTTGGGTAACAGAAAAGATATTGAATTTAATTGATGAAAGGAGAAAATATAACAATATAGTAAATGATCAAATGAAGCAGGTGAAAGGGAATACAGATATTTATAAAATGGGATTATAGACGGTTCACACTGGCTAGGCAGGAATGACTATAGGATAATTGTGAGGATTTAGAAGCATATTTGATTAGGAGAAAGATAGATACCTCCTACAAGGAAATTAAAGACACATTGCGGACAGGAGGAGGATCTACATGAATATCAAGAGCTCATATGCAAAACCCGTCATAAACAAACGAGGGAAAGATGAAACATGGAAGGAGTATATAGAGTCTATACAAGGGGGATAAACTTGGAAGGAATATTACAGAAGGGGACGTGGACGTAGATGAAGATTAGATGGGAGATATGATACTGCCAGAAGAATTTGACAGAGCTCTGAAAGACCTGTCAAAACAAGGTCCCAGGAGTCGGCAATATTCTGTCAGAACTATTGGGAGCCTAGGGAGATTCACGCATGACAAAATTCTGGTTCTGCTGAGCAAGATGTATGAGACAGAGGAAATACCCTCATACTTCGAAAAGCATATAATAATAGCAATTACAAAGAAAGCAGTTGTTGACAGGTATGAAAATAACCGAAGTGTCAGTCTAATAAGTCATGGTTGCAAAATACTAACACGGATTCCTTACAGAAGAATGGAAAATCTGGCAATGAGGAAGATAAATTTAGATCAAGGAGAAACGTAAGAACACTCGAAGCAATACTGACCATCAGGTCTATCTTAGAAGATAGTTAAGGAGAGAGAAACCTATGTTTGTAGCATTTGTAGACTTAGAGAAAGCTTTTGACAATGTTGACTGGAAGAATCTTTTTGAAATTCTGAAGGGAGCAGGGATAAAGCATAGGGCATAAAGGCTATTTAGAACTTGTACAGAAGCCAGACGTCGGTATTAAAAGCCGAGGGTCATAAAAGGGAAGCAGTGGTTGAGAAGCGAATGAGACAGGGTAGCAGCCTATCTCCGATGTTATTCAACCTGTACATTGAACAAACAGTACAGGAAACGAAAGAAAAATTTAAAGTAGGATTTGAAGTTCAAGGAAATCATGTAGAAAGATAATGTAAGGAATAAGGAGGATCTGAACAGAATCGGTGCGGAAAGGAATATGTGGAAAACACTGACAAGGAGAAGGGGCAGGATGATAGCACTTCGGCTAGGACATAAAGGAAAGCCTTCCAGGGTATTAGAGGGAGCTGTAGAGGAAAAAAACTGTGGAGAAATACAGAGATTGGAATACATCCAGCAAGTAATTGAGGACGTAGGTTGTAAGTGCTGCTCTGAGATGAAAAGACTGGCAGTTCGTGGCGGACCGCTTCAAACCACTCAGGAGACTGATGACTCAAATAAAAAAACAAAGAATTGAAAAAAGAACCTCTGCTGACTTGCTGATGGGGAAAAAGTGGCACAAATATAAATGTTAATTGCATCAATATCCCATGACTGCACACAATTCACCGTCGCTACATCATGGTTGGTAAATAAATTATTTAGAAAATCTGTTGCTTCTTTATCTGAATGTAAAATCTTCTTGGAACAAAATCGTTTGGTTAAGGGTTAATGCAGCTTTCGTTATAGATAAACAAAAACGTTCGATAACACATGAGATACCGAAATGAATTAGCAGAGCATTGAATCACACAACTCGACCCAAGGCTATTGGAGTAGACGGCATTTTCTCCAAAGTTATTAAGATCCTTGGTGCAAAATACCATGACATACTATTCCGTCGCGTATGCAAAATATGACATAGAAAAAATACACTCAGAGCGTAATAATTCCAATGTCAAAGATGACACTTGCTGACAGATGAGACTAGTACCGAACAGTTGATATAACAACTCATGTGTGCCAAATACTGACAAGAACTATTTATAGAAGTAGCGACGAAAAAACTTGCGGAAGCCGGGCTCAGTGATGATCGGTTTGGATTCCTGAGAAATGTGGGGCAATATTGATCCTGTCTTAAAAACAGGTTGAATAATGACAAACTTGCTTTCTAGCGTTCATCACTGTGGAGAAAACCTTTGACAATGTTGTTGGCAGACACAGTAATATTCTGAAGGTAACAGGAATAAGCTGCAGGGAGCGAAAGTTTGTTTACAGCTTCCATAAAAAACCTGATTTTTTTCAAGATGATGGATGGAAGTTTTTGAGAAGGAAGTAAGATAGTCTTGTAGTGTATTCCTGATGTTGTTCATTCTGTGCATTGAACAACCAGCAAAGAATAACAAGGACAAATTTTGAAAGAAAACTGTAGTTGAGAGAGAAAAAATAAGAACTCGGAGTTTTGTCGATGACACTGAAATTCTGTTGGTAACGTCAAAAGACTTAGCGGTGCAGCTGAACGGAATGGATAGCGTGATGAAAAGAGGTTATTCGATGTATATTAAGAAAAATAGTTCAAGGATAATGAATTGTAGCCGAAGTAAGCCAGGTAGTGGAGAGGGAATTAGAGTAGTCCACGGGACACTAAAATCAGTAGATGAGTTTTGTTATTCAGGCAGCAAATTGAGTGGTTGATGTAAAGGGGATAGAGAAAGTATGGTGAAGTAACAAGAAAAACATTTCTGAAAACGAGAAACTAGATTACATCAAATAAAAATACATATCTCGGAAAGTCTCCTAGGACATATTTGCCTGGAGTGTAACCTCAAAAGGAATTGAAATATGAGCTATAAGCAGTTCGCACAAGAAGAAAACAGAGATATTGTGCTGAAGATTAAAAGGGTAGATCGGATAATGAGGAGGGGAAGGAAATAAATTTATTTGACAACCTGCCTGAAGGTAGGGAGGGCTGAAGGCTGATAGGACACATCCTGAGGCATCGAGGAATCTTGATTTGCTAATGGCTCGAATTGTCAGTTTGTTTCTGGCTTCTTCTCTTATCGAGCTATAAGCTTCCAGACCTAAAACGATAAACGAAATCTCAACTTCATAATCATAAGTTTCATAGCAATTTCGGTTTAGTACCTTGTAAATCTACAGGTGAAAAAATTAAGAAATTGTGACCTTGCACCCTTGTTTTAACTTATATTTTTCTGTTTATACTGGCACACATCTTATTCTTTTATGACGCAATTCAGTTGACCATGTGTGGCATGGAATACGCTAATTTAGTAACTAGTTTTTTGGGGTATACCCTCACTGCAAGGATTACATGTTTCTGTGGTAATGTCGAAATGTTTGTTGGGTGGGACACAGGTCTACACGTAGAGGCGGGTCATACGGGTGTCAAAAATATCAAATATCTTGGTAATGCTTGATGGTTTGGGCTGTCTCGTGTTTCAGATACATTAAATTCAGATTCATTAAATTAGACTCTAGTCGTAATGGTACCTGTCAAGTTGTGATTCATTTGTACTGGTTTGGTGACAACGGCGCTCAGGTTGATGAAAGGCATTTGACACCGACCAGAACTGCCGTTTAGTGAAACAAATAAACGAAGTTATCGAGTATCGTACCAGATCTGATTATGGATTCAAGACTTCCTTGCAGATAGAAGTCAACACGTTGCTTTGCTCTGAACGGACAAAAGTCGACAGATGTAATCTCCAGAGTACCACAAGGAAGTGTGACCGGACCGTTACAGTTTATAACATATATAAACGATCCAGTAGAAAGCGTCGGATTATCTTTAAATCTGTTCGCAGATGACGTGGTTGCCTATAACAGTAGCAACGTCGGAAGGTAATAAAGATTTGCAAAACGACCTCCAGAGAATTGATAAATGCAGGCTCAGGCAGTTGATCCTGAAAGTAAATAAATGTAAAATATTGCGCTTACTTGGGAGACGAAATCCAGTACTGTATAGCTGCACTATTGACGACGAACCACTGAAAATTCTATTTACCACAAAATATCTGGGAGTACCTTTCCAGAGCGACCTTAAGTGGAATGAACAAATAGTGGGTAAAGCAGATGATAGACTCACATTAATAGGAAGAATCTTTAGAAAATGTAACTCATCGACAAATCAAGTGGCTTACGAGTATAAGGCGCTCTTTCGATCGATTCTTTTGTTCATCTGTCTGGGATCTCAAGCAGGTAGGACTGATAGAAGAGACAGAAAAGATCCAACGAAGAGCAGATCGTTTCGTCACAGGATCGTTTAGCCGGCGCGACAGCGTTGCGAAGATGCTCAAGAAATTCCGTTGACTGACGTCACAAGAGAGGCGTTGTGCATCACGGAGCACTTTCCAGGAAGAGTCAGACAACACACACACACACACACACACACACACACACACACACACACACACATACGTCTCACGTAATGACCACGAGGACAAAATTCGAGAAATCAGAACCAATACAGAGGCTTACCGACAATCATTCCTCTCATGCTCTGTTGCGAGTGGAATAGGGTTGCAGGACTCAGTTAGTGGTACAGAAGTACCCTCCGCCACACATCATTAGCTGGCTTTCGGAGTATCGTGTAGATGTAAGATTTCAAAGCACTTGTATGGGCCTGAGATGTGAAAAGTGTTGATGTTGTACTGAGTTTGAAACTCGGGTCTCTTGTTAGGCCAGGTTGGAGCCCTTTGAGATGTAACATTTTCACCGTTTCATTGTTTCTCCATGAGTCCTCAGTATCTCTACGAGAACCGGATGCCTGTGTTCGAAAGCCGGTCTGGCACAAGAAATTCCATCATACCATTTATAACTGTAGCGCATGCATGCAAAACTACAATAATTGAGGCTATTAACGCCTCTCGTGCGTTTTCAACAATATCGATTGATGCAGGTTTCGATTCCCAGTCAGAACCTTTTGTCGTGTTATTTTGTGTGCCTCTCTTGTATACTGCTGGAAAAGAATTCGATACTCAATATTGGTATGTAGTCAACAACGATGATAATGTAGAATTCGATACCCAGTCAACACAGAAATATTTGTCGTGTTATCTAGAGTTCAAATATGTTCACACCTCTCAACTGATATGTTATGTCTAGTCGTGAATAGAAGACAACGATAGGTAGTGGGTTCAAACCCCGGTAGGACAAAACATTTTTTTCTCGTTATTTCAGTTATAATCATCTTGCTACTGGTGCAAAAGTACGATTTATAACATTTGATTGTGTTCAGTTAACAATCCGATTAGTGCAGAATTAGAATCTCCGTCCAGCACAAAACTCTATTCCACATTATTTCTCGTAAAATATTGCCTACAGTGTTACTTGCGATTCAAAACATAATTAAGATGTTTGGTGGTGAGTCGACAGGAACAGTGTTTGGGGTATTAGAGACCCGGATCTCAGCCCAGTACAAAAACTGTCGTCATTAGTTCCCAGGCGAAAGATTCTTGTTGAAACGTCATTGTCGGTAATAAATTTGAGTTTACAAGTGTAATGGTTGCATCAACTTTAAGAACCTGTTTCATGATATTTGCATCGACGTGGTATTAATTTTCATATGGGCTGAAAGCCTTACACAGCCGTTATCCCTTGAGTCGTCTTGTAGTAACAAGTTTGTGTAATCAAACGACCGTATGGAAAAGGGAGCACAGGACTTGCAAGACAGTTGCGTTATGTGGGTTGCATACAAATCAGGCGATACGCACTTCAGAGAGTTTGGATATTTTTTAGCATGACGGTACACATTTCCCTCTTCCAATACGACAAGAACCGTCTTCACATGGCTGTACGTATATAAGTTCTTAGTTCGACCAGCACTCACACATGTTATAGCTTCATGACTGGCCCCCTAAATCACCCAGTCTTAGACCCACAGAAAATGTCTGGGGCTATGTGGAAGAACTCGTGAAAGTTACAGTTAATACTCCCGCAATTTGGTAACTCTACAAGATCCATTCACTAATTATTTGCTTCACCTGTACATTGAATAATCGGCGAAACTTGTGAATTGTGTTCCTTGCTGAATTTAATCCATTATCGAGGGCAGAGATAGCATTCTCGTGGAGAGGTCGATTTTTTTGTTCGGTGTGTTTGTTTTGTATTACCCATTCTTGTATCTTCTATTATCGAATAAAGAACTGTAATGTGCTTGATGGAACGTTTGGTACTAGGTTCGTGCATAATATCGAAAAGACCTACCCCAGGGATCAGTACACAATACTTCGGTCTACACCATAAGATAGTCGAGTATTGTTAAACGGAAGCTGTGGTCACTCAAGGTAGTAGTGTCAACTCGCGAACAAATTTGGCGAAGAAATGCATCACTGTGGTAAATTTTCATAATTCTACTAAAATCACCAATGAGTTTGTATTGAACGTGTTATAAAATCGATTGAAGTAGTAGAAATAAAATTGAACAAAGACATTTATGTATACAACGCGTGATTTTTATGAAATTCAGCAACATTTTTGGTCTGGGAGTTTTTTAAAGAAAAATTAATGAAAGACTTCGAACTTGGACATCGGGAAGCTTCGTTAGACGTCATAAGTGTGAAGGTTTGGCCTTTCGTATAATAACCTGGCTAGTCTTTTCGCTTCATGTGGTTGTTGGTTGTATGCGCAGTGGCGGGATTTTGTTAGATATATGTATGCATGCTCTCAGAATCATACTTGTATCTTCGTTGTGGCCAGAAAAGTGTTAATTGAGTACAGTCGTTGTGGAATAATTAAAAGTCTGTCATCAATATAGTAAATTAAAAGTTTTTGTTGGTTTTTTTCATTTTTCTTTACTTTGTTTACGGTTAGTTGACTAAGACCCTACTGATCATTCCGTTTCTAGGTATAAAGTGTTACAGTAACTTTTACAATTAGTACAATCATTGCTTTTTGAAATATTTTAGCATGTTTCTGATCACGCAATTGCCAGGAGAGGTAAGCTGTGTGTTGAGTAGGCTACAGGAGCGTTGCAGAACAGTTGTTAGGAGAAATTAGAGGCTATTTTAAAGCTCACAGTCAGATGGTTGAGAATTGATTTCTTTATAATTCGTTGGAGGAGTAATTAATTTTACTGTTCATTTTTTGTTCTCAATCATAATTCTGTTATTCCCAGAGACGGAACTTCCCACATATATTTCCGTACGCTTGTAAAATAATTCACCCAGAAAAATTTCATGTGTGCTGTCCGCGTGTAGAATGTGGAAGGCGCGCGATGTGATGGCCAGGAGGCTCGGAAAGAGTCTTTCGGGAACTGCACAATCTGTCGGGTGTTCCAAGTGTGTTGTGGTTAGTGTCTCAAACTCGCGGGGTTGGGGTGGTGCGAACTGTGGTGGAGCTAACATCGAACTTTAATGTTGACCATACAAGTGTGTCTGAACACGCAGTGCACCGAACACACCCAATAATGGACGTCCGCAGCCGACGACCTATGCGTGTGTCAATGTTAACAGCACGACGTGTGCAACTATGAGTGAAATGTGGAAGTGACCAACGGCAGTGGACGTTGGCACAATGGCAGAACTTTACATGGCTTGATGACAGCCGATATATTCTTCATCACGCCTATGGGAAGATGCGAATCCGTCATCTTCCAGGCTGAACAGCTTCTTGACACAAGGTGGCGGTGGCTCCATAATGCTTTGGGAAACATTCACGTGCTTGCCCATGGGTACAGTGGAGCTCGTGCAATGCACCAAGACGGGCAAAGAGTATCGTACTCTGGCTGCAGACGACGTACACTCCTCCATGACGATCGTGCTTCCCGACGGCAGTGGCATTTTAATAAGATAACGTGCTAAATCACAAGGCCATCTTTATGATGGAGTGTTTCGAGAAACACAGTGAGGAATTCCTATTGATATACTGCTTCTCCCCTCCCCCCCAACCTCTCGCCCAGCTTACCAAATCTGAGCCCAATCGAACACGCCTATGATTCAATGTGCCGTCAGAGCTCGTCGCCCCCTCTCCCGGTATTTACGGGAATGACTGAACAGTGTATACCGAGCGAGGTGCCTCAGTGTGTGAGCTTAATGCTATGGCATAGACATACCTCTGCGGATGTCAGTTGCAGCTGTCCTGCGTGAATTTTCCGATAATCAGCTGGCTCCCAATGCAATCACATGAATTCAATGGCAGGTGTCACGGACAGATAACTTAATCAATTTAAATTATTGAACGGAATTATGTGTAGCATTCCTGATCATGGATGAGGTAACTCACAAAATTATAAAATAGAGAGTCCCATCAAAGTACTGAAGGAAACAATGGTCACTAGAGGGACCTATTTATTACTATTTGCTCGACTGCCAGTCATACGCAGATACACGAGGACATGAAATTATACCATTCATTCTTAATACAAGTTTACAACGGAATTAAAGTAACAGGACCTTGTCAAAAGTTGGGTAATGAAGTGAGTGAATATGTTAAATTCACTCCCACACTGACAGGACAAATTGCATTCGTGGAAAATGGTACAGCGATTGCTGGACGTTAATCAGAGAGGATACGAAGAATTACCGACAGAGACACTCATACGCCCACTGCCTTTATTGAGCACACACTGAGTTCGGGATTGCTAATAAATTCACTTTGAATTAGAAACGCAAAAGCCTTAATGTCAATCTACAACTCTGCTTACATCCTATCGCTTGATTTATGAGCGCTAGAGTTGCTCAACATACTTAGAGTTACCGGTACCGGAGAACGGCGGTGTGGCGGCTGAAAAATGTAAGCCATCTGTCCATCCTCAAACCTGGAATCGAACACCTCTTTCGGGTGAAGCGTAGCCTACACTGTCGGCGCTCTGGAAGTGTGTTGCACATAGCGCTCACAGCAAGAAGCAGAACTTTCATTTGTGCGTCATTTTGAGCAGCAGTGACAGCGATTCTTCCAACTGCCGGCTACTCCAGTCTGATCTCGTATTGCCGTAGTCCCCCGGCAGTACTCAGTTTAAACTTAATTAACCATTTGTATGAGATTTTGGTGTTGGCTTTCAGAAACAGGCAGTTCCAGAATACCAACGTATGTCCTGTCTCAAATTGGTAGCCAACGACGTCGCCTGCATGTTTACATTGATTTCTCTTTTCCCACTCTAGGTTTACTCATGTTACTATTTCTTAATAGTATCAACAATAAGGCATTTCAATCGCCGCCATCTTGACGGCAGCGGGTCCGGTGTTCTTTAACACAAAAGCACGATGGCTTCCTTTCCCACTGCCATTCACTTTGTATCGCTGCGGTCTATCGTTTCTGTAAAGGCTAGCTGCTTGTTTAGGTCAAGGAGCCGCACAACTACCTTCTCTCAACGTTTGCTCGTAGCGTCCCTCCTGCGCCAGCGCACTGCTCATGTTAAAAACATGATACATTCGATTCCCGTCATTTGGCACACAATCAAGATGGTGCCACTCTGGCGGAGATTAGCCCACATGCAATACACTAATCGAACTTTCTGTCTGCGCTTCTCATGCCTTTGGTGGCGTTTGTCCTTTGGCAAGTTTTGCGGCACACATAATGGCCGGACGCTGGCTATTTCACGCTGCTCGGGTTGCCTCTGCCCAACCACTGCTCGATAAGGCTCAATAAGGTTCCCAGCTCCAGACCTCTAGGGGAGTAATTTAATAAGAAAGCATGATTACATTATCGTATGTGGCACTCAATGACATAAATTTTAAACATACTTTCACAATAGTGTCTGGCTAATTCAGATTGGAGGGCGTTGTTAATTTACTACAATTTAATTATGGCATATGACAGTTTTGCCACAAACGACCTCTTAACAACTGGTCTCACATTCTGGACGAAGAAGGTTCAAACCCGTACCTGGGCCTTGCAAATTTGCTTTCTGGTCCAGGCAAACGCTGGCCGATTTCCCTCACCATCCTTTTGTAATCTAAGCTTATGCTCCTTCACAAACGACCTCACTGTCGACGGGACATTAAACCCAAATCTTTCTTTCTTTTTTTTGTACCACCACTTTCTTTTTTTGTATTCTTGTCTGTACGGTTTACAGCCGGTGTTCAATTGCATAACTTAGTAATTAGTAAGTATATCACAAATTAACAATTTCAAAGAAAAAAATTTCTTGCTTTTGCGTGCTTGCATTTCATAACCTCTCTACTGGTACTATAGACCTTTATACTGCTGCTGAAATAACAAAATTCATCTACCTCTTTTGCTTTTTCATTCACTATTCCAATTCCGTTGGTAGCACCTAATATGAATCGAAAACACTCCATTATCCTTATTGTATTTTATTTGTTCATCAAATAGCCATCCATCCTACACAACTGATTCCCAGAATTCTTAGCTGTCTGCGAAAGAATTTCTCAGAACTTGTCAAGAGTGAATTTCAGTCAAGATCACAGAAAGCATATTGTATACCTATAAATGCTATAAAGTGGGTTTGCCATTATTTAATCACTCTGAGATAAGTCAGATGCTCTGTATTTCCTTAGTGTACCTACACTTCACCAGGATCCAAATCGATGTTCCTCTGAGCTGGCTTCTACAAGTCTTTCCATGTTTCGTAAGTATTTCGTGTTAGTATTTTGAAGCCTTAACTTATTAAACTGATGGACCGGCAATATACCTCTCTGCGCTCGTATTCTTTGGTACTGGGATTCTTACATTTATTTAAAAGTCTAAGGGTAACCTATAGTCGAGTTAGAACATTTTTCCAAGATTTGTTTTCTCAAAGATGTTAATAATTCTAAAGTTATGTTGTTTACACCAGTTGTCTTCTTTGGATATCAATCTTTCTATCAGGTTGTATCCAAAGTTTCATTTTCGTCCCATTCCTTTCATTTGATACTATTATCGATTTTATTCCGTTTATGTAACCATTCTATTTAGACATTTTAACTTTAAGCTTTTGCTTCTGCTCTTAGTAGTTGTTTGGCATCTGGGACCTTGGTAACCATGTATCTGCTTCTTTTTTTTCTACAATTTTATCTTTAATTTCACTCCAGAGATATGTTATCATGCATCTCTGTATTACTGCTCTAACCATTTCTGACTTGTCACTCTAATTTTATTTATTGTTATTCTATCTTTTAATCAAAACAATTTAATTCCTCTTTTGTTATTTTAGGTTTTGTGTTGCTTTCAAAGTTCTCGCTCTGTTACTTGTAAGGTGTCAGGCAATTCCAACACCTTCCATGAAAACCCTGACATCATAAGCAAATCCAGTAGTATGTCACATAGCTCCGAATAAATCGTGACATTAAATTAACCAAAGTAATATGAGTAACGAGTGAGCAAATGGAATACTACAGACTAACACAAGAATGCCAAAATGCATGTCATACCTTCCCACCGTCAGACAGACGCAGTTCCGAGGGGAGAAACGAGAACAGAAGCCGAGAGCAGAACGTGTTAAGCTAGAAGGCCCTACGATAAGGGACGTACTGGACACCCACGTCGCCAGCTAACCATTAGGACGAACCACCCGCAAGTTTTAGCATGAGACTTTTTCGCGCCTTTGTTACGTCAAGGACCACCCCCAGCCCATGTTAAAAGCTAGAGCCCTCCATAAAAACAGCATATATCATTAGATAGTAGAAGAAGGGCCACACCACCTGCAAGTTTTAACGTGAGACTTTTTCGTGTATCTGTTACGTTAGGACCACCCACCCCCCCCCCCCCCCCCCCAGCTCGTGTCAAAAGATAGAGCCCTCCAGAAGAACAGTGTAGATCTCACAATAATGCTAAAAGGACCACACCAGCTGCAGGTTTTAGCGTGAGAGTTTTTCGCTTCTCTGTTACGTTGCAAACTTTAAAAACATTGCCTCACCACGAAAAGTATAACATTTCTCATTGGATAGACAGAATTTTTGTAGGCGGAGCTTAAGGTTAACATTGAGACCCTGATTGGTCAGATGAAAACACAGCCAGATAGTTTTTTTTCGTTTTTTCAAACCAAATTCGGTAAGTGGTAGTAAGGAGAAGAGTTGCTTCCCAGATGGCGAGGTGAGCGGAACTGTGCTGCCCGCCGCCGCCCTGAAGCTGCCTAACCAACGACAAGGTAATGAACGCACGCGATGCCGCATAACAGCGCATAAAGTTTCACTCAGAACTGCAGAAGTCTCATCTGTTACACCCCCTTTATTGCGTAATACTAGTCTCGATCGTAAATTAAAGCTCATAGTGTTCACATTTGCCACTTGAAGTAAAAATCTGAAACGCGATAATTTCTCTGTTACATAATTATTGAGATAACACATCAGCCACTGTAATTTACGACAAGTTAGATAATTAATTAAAGATAATTGAGGGTCATTGTAGACCATTTTGATAGTTTCCTCTTTTGTGAAACTTAATTTAAACCTAGATTATAGATGTGATATGGCATAGGTCATCCTTCGATCGATTATAGAACTTGGAAACCCATTCAGGGAATATTCGTTTACATTTTTGTTGAACGCAGTTGGTTTTTACCATCCTGTATTAAACCATTTCCTTTTATCAATATTGCAATTTATAAACGATGTTTTGTGAGTTGAATAAAATTTCCAATTGTAAACTCAACTGCTTTTCGACGTTATTTTACCAGCTAACTAAAAATAGGAAAGCCTTGAACCCCTTCCACTAAGTTTAGTTTGTATTAAGATTGTTTTATAGGGAGTGCAGTGGAGCTGATGCTGAAATCGTTAAGTATTTGGTTATATCATCGCTAGTCTCACTGAACTCTTCTGAATTCTACATGTCATGTGTGGTCTGGCGTCTCCTTACCAGCAACAAGTCCCAGGTTCAAACTAGTCAATTCCCTGAAAAACACGCTCAGAGCGTCGTTGCGCAAAAGTGGTAGGGAGACACGATATAGAACAATCAGACACCACCATGAATGTTAGATACTTTCACTGAATCGTCTCCCAGAACCCCGTAATCCTCTTATATTGTGATCCTTTTGAAGCTAGTCATTGCTTAATGCTCTCTTTGAAAACCCTAACAATATATGGTTTTTATCTTTCCCATATCGAATATCTTTAACTTCCTACCTCTCTGAAGTTTATTCGGCTTTAGTCTGTGTCCCATAACCTATAATTTTTGGTCACAGTTCTCATGAGCTCTTAGAATTCTTATGCGTTGTATTTGCTGGTTTATAAATTTATGTCTTGAAATTATGTACTCCATTTGAAACCTTCACGTTTCTCGTGTTCTCTTCAATGTATACATGTTTCTTTCACGATTCTTAAACCGAGTGTTTGCATTGGATAAATGATGTTCTGTGGAAATTATACCATGTGGCTGCCCATTTCATTAATTTTCCTCAGTTTCATACTACTGTAGACGAGTACCCAAACAAAATAAAATTCTAGTGTAGAATAACTTCTTTTATCTCACGAAATATTTGTTTCGATTTCTGTTTTACCTGCGGAGCTACTAGAAACAGTTACTGGACGTACTCTTGCCTTACCCCCTAAATGACTTTGCGTTGTAAATCTGTCTCATCTGGCCGGGTAGCCTGTTCTTCTGGTCTACTCACGTAACTTATAGCCTCAATCTATGCTACTAATATTTACAGTTCTGTAATTCTTCCAGACGATAAAGGAAGCTGGCATTCACCACTTCGCTTTGCGAATGGCAGAGTTATTATGAGAACTTTCTCTTGAGTAGCCCTCGCCAGGAGAAAACGAATGAAGGCATATTTCATTTCTGCACACTTTTATTTGCGGGGCACTGGTATAATTAAACCATAAAAGTGACTCGAATGTTCTGGATAAATATAACGGTAGCAGCTTCACCTGCTTTACTGCCATGCTGCAATTCCAACGCAGCAAGGCAAAGTTTGCTGATGTTATGTATAAGACCAGATGCGTCAATGAAGCAAACTGTTGCCCCTGCAACTACTGATGAGGCTGCTGTCCTTCAGATGGTACCACAGGTTACTCTGGCTTCATTAACAAAATGATATGACGTGTACAACAATTAATAATAGTTCTATCCGTTCCTTACAATTCTGCTATTACTCTCTGCAGTGAACGACAAAATATGTAGATAAAATTATCAATTTATTAAGGAATGTGTAGATACTAACAGCGTAGTACTGTCGAAAAACTGTCTCAGGCTCATAGATGTTTGGTGTTTGTTCCTCATAAATTGCTTGGAATGGGTACATTAGGTCTGAGTCGGTGCCTTCTCCTTACTAAGCAATATATCATGTGTTGACTTCACTAGTGCAGCCGTAAACAACTCCGCTCTCAGACAAGGGAACACGTGCCGAAATTAATATGGACCACGCTACAAATTTCCCTCGTCCGCCATCGCTGCGCCACGCCACGCTCCAAGAGCCCGTATAAATTACTTGGCATCGCTGATGGCGAGCTAGCGTGCCCGTCTTCATTAGGGAAGCAGCCACGTCTGATGTATGCACTAACTTACCCGTGCACTTGTGCCTTGTGAGGCAGGTTCAGGTGCTGTAGCAATATCGCCGTGATTTATTGCCTTACTCCGAAACGTTATTTATAGAAGGAAGTTTTGCTAGAGGGCTATTCAGAAATGATTTTATTTAATGACTTAATAATACATTTGTAATCAGTGTAAGACAAAAAGGAAGCCGTTAAGTTACATAACAAATACTTCCTTAAACTGTCGTGGTAGAAGTCTGCTATTACGAAGTACAATTGTCTATGCTTTTGATTTAGTACTAAACATTTTCCTTTGTCTCCGGGTGGTATTCGTAAATAACTGACGTGGAATAAAGTGTCAGACATGTTTTTTTTATGAAACATATTCTCTGTTCAAGTTAAAAGAACAATTATTCTTCAAAATTTTCTCATCTGTCTGCGGCAGTTATTAAGTTTTTGAGTCTTCCTCCAGATATTTTGATACCATCACCTTCCACTACTTTGATATTAGACAAGAAAAACGGCCCTTACTTCCAGTTTCACACTCGGAACAGAAATTCCAAAAATGTTTTTCTTTCTAATTTGCTTAGGACTTGAGTCAGAGATGAAGTAAATATGTGATGTAAAAACGAAATGCTGGATGAGTCACAGACAGTCTCGTACGCCGTACCTTTATATACTCCTGGAAATGGAAAAAAGAACACATTGACACCGGTGTGTCAGACCCACCATACTTGCTCCGCACACTGCGAGAGGGCTGTACAAGCAATGATCACACGCACGGCACAGCGGACACACCCGGAACCGCGGTGTTGGCCGTCGAATGGAGCTAGCTGCGCAGCATTTGTGCACCGCCGCCGTCAGTATCAGCCAGTTTGCCGTGGCATACGGAGCTCCATCGCAGTCTTTAACACTGGTAGCATGCCGCGACAGCGTGGACGTGAACCGCATGTGCAGTTGACGGACTTTGAGCGAGGGCGTATAGTGGGCATGCGGGAGGCCGGGTGGACGTACCGCCGAATTGCTCAACACGTGGGGCGTGAGGTCTCCACAGTACATCGATGTTGTCGCCAGTGGTCGGCGGAAGGTGCACGACCGCACCGCCACTTCCCAGCAAATTAGGGACACTGTTGCTCCTGGGGTATCGGCGAGGACCATTCGCAACCGTCTCCATGAAGCTGGGCTACGGTCCCGCACACCGTTAGGCCATCTTCCGCTCACGCCCCAACATCGTGCAGCCCGCCTCCAGTGGTGTCGCGACAGGCGTGAATGGAGGGACGAATGGAGACGTGTCGTCTTCAGCGATGAGAGTCGCTTCTGCCTTGGTGCCAATGATGGTCGTATGCGTGTTTGGCGCCGTGCAGGTGAGCGCTACAATCAGGACTGCATACGACCGAGGCACACAGGGCCAACACCCGGCATCATGGTGTGGGGAGCGATCTCCTACACTGGCCGTACACCTCTGGTGATGGTCGAGGGGACACTGAATAGTGCACGGTACATCCAAACCGTCATCGAACCCATCGTTCTACCATTCCTAGACCGGCAAGGGAACTTGCTGTTCCAACAGGACAATGCACGTCCGCATGTATCCCGTGCCACCCAACGTGCTCTAGAAGGTGTAAGTCAACTACCCTGGCCAGCAAGATCTCCGGATCTGTCCCCCATTGAGCATGTTTGGGACTGGATGAAGCGTCGTGATCACGCGGTCTGCACGTCCAGCACGAACGCTGGTCCAACTGAGGCGCCAGGTGGAAATGTCATGGCAAGCCGTTCCACAGGACTACATCCAGCATCTCTACGATCGTCTCCATGGGAGAATAGCAGCCTGCATTGCTGCGAAAGGTGGATATACACTGTACTAGTGCCGACATTGTGCATGCTCTGTTGCCTGTGTCTATGTGCCTGTGGTTCTGTCAGTGTGATCATGTGATGTATCTGACCCCAGGAATGTGTCAATAAAGTTTCCCCTTCCTAGGACAATGAATTCACGGTGTTCTTATTTCAATTTCCAGGAGTGTATGTTACAATACTGACAATTGTTACAACTTTCAGGGCCATAAAAATATATTTTGTGAAAAACGTTGAATTTTAAGAAAGAAAGCACAGATTAAGGAAGGCTAGGGTAGGGTAGGAAATCTGACGTAGCCTTTAAAAGGAACCATTTTACTCTCACCTTACTACTATGCCATTTCCCTCAGTTGTCGAAAATTCTTACCATCAGATAAACTGCAAATAATGTTCTGTTGTTTCCCGCATCAGCTTACTCTGGACTGTGGCCATCGTCACTTATTATGCTGCCCAAACAGAAAAACTTGTTCATTACTGTTTTTGTCTCATTTCCTATACTGCTTCCCTCAAGATTGCCTGGATTAGTTGGAATTCAGATCACAGTCCTTTTTGAACTTTTGCTGATAGTCGTCTTTTATTCTCTTTCCATTTTGATCAACAGAACTTTCAAGACCTCTGCCGTCTCTGATAGAATTACAATGTCATCGGTAATCCTCAAAGTTATAATTAGCTTTCACTGATCCTTAATAATCTATTGCAGAGCCATTTTTGATTTGCTTTACCCCTTGGCTGCTTCATGTGCTGGCTGAAATATTAAACCAGGTGTTTCTGATTAAAGTAAATGCACTTAATTACATGAAAAATTCATTTACAAATTTTTACATACAAAAAAAAACAATGCAGTGGACAGTTCAAAGGGGTATCCTTTAAACTCGATCAGTTCCCATCTCTTAATGTATCTGTGTACACTCTTAGTAATTCTGCACTTTGGAAGCTAATTACTTTTAGTTCACCAGTCACAGACGCTTTCGGCGATGAGTATCAATTTGGCAGTGTTGATTCTTCGTGAGACCTCGACCATAGCTGACAACGATGGTGTTCGTTCCATAAATCTCCTTTCTACATCTACATCTACATCCATACTCCGCAAGCCACCCGACGGTTTATGGTGGAGGGTACTTTGAGTACCTCTATCTATTCTCCCTTCTATTCCAGTCTGGTACTGTTCGTGGAAAGAAAGATTGTCGCTATGCATCTGTGTGGGCTCTGATCTCTCTGACTTTATGCTCAAAGTCTATTGTCGAGATATACCTAGATGGGAGCAATATACTTCTTGACTCCTCGGTGAAGGTATGTTCTCGAAACTTCAACATAAGCCCGTACCGAGATACTGAGCGTCTCTCCTGCAGTCTTCCACTGGAGTTTATCTATCGTCTCCGTAACGCTTTCGCGATTCGTAAATGATCCTGTAACGAAGAGCGCTGCTCTCCGTTGGATCTTCTCTACCTCTTCTATCAACCCTGTCTGTTACGGAACCCACACTGGTCATCAATATTCAAGCAGTTGTCGGACAAGTGTGCTGTAACCTACTTCCTTGGTTTTTAGATTGCAATTCCTTAGGATTCTTACAATGAATCTGTCTGGCATCCGCTTTACCAACGATCAATTTTATAAGATCATTCCATTTTAAATCGCTACTAATGCCGACTCCCAGATAATTTGTGGAATTAACTGCTTACAGTTTCTGACCTGCTATATTGTAGCTAAATGATAACGGATATTTCTTTCTATGTATTCGCAGCACATTACACTTGCCTACATTGAGATTCAATTGCCATTCCCTGCATCATGCGTCAATTCGTTGCAGATCCTCCTGCATTTCATTACAATTTTCCATTGTTACAACCTCTCGATATACCACAACATGATTCGCATAAAACGTCAGTGAAATTCCGATTTTATCCACAAGTGTATTGTGAAGCAACGGTCCTACGACTTCTCTGCGGCACACCTGAACTCACTCTTACTTCGGAAGACTCCTCTCCATTTAGAATGACATGCTGCGTTCTGTAATCTAGGAACTCTCCAACCCAATCTCACAATTGGTCTGATAGTCCATATGCTTTTACTTTGTTCATTAAAAGACTGTGAGGAACTATATCGAACGCCTTGCGGAAGTCAAGAAACACGGCATCTACCTGGGAACCTGTGTCTATGGCCCTCTGAGTCTCGTGGACGAATAGCGCGAGCTGGGTTTCACACGATCGTCTTTTTCGAAACCCATTCTGATTCCTACAGGGTAGATTTCTAGCCTCGAGAAAAGTCATTATACTCGAACATAATACGTGTTCCAAAATTCTACAACTGATCGACGTTAGAGATAGAGGTCTATAGTTCTGCACATCTGTTCGACGTCCCTTCTTGAAAACGTGGATGACCCGTGCCCTTTTCCAATCCTGTACTCTTTATACCGGTTGTCTCTCGCTAAGAGCATTTTGTCTTATGTTTTGGCAGGAATTTGCCATTTCGATTTTGCAATACATAGCTGCAATCAGCCCAAACAAAATACAGTTCATCAAGTCTTTCATGCGATGCCAGTGCGGAGGAATGTGACGGTTTCTTTACCGTTATTAACATTTTTTTTAAAACAAAAGTTTACGTGGACATTCCATGGAGAGGTCTCAGCTTACTCCAGTATGATGTATGGTTAATTGATTTTTGTTAACATGGACAGTAAAACACCAAGAGTAACCCGGATTCCAGGTGCTGCTGAGTAGCGCTGCTGCGTGGCTGTACCAATCAGCGCGGGCCACGGCGGCGCATGAAAGACTTGGTGAACTGCATTTGTCTGGACTGACTCTAGCTACGCGTTGCGGAAACGAAATGGCAAATATCTGCCGAAACATCACAGGAAACGCGAATGGCGACTCTGTATACAAATACATCTCCGTTTATGTCACTAAATAATATTTCCACGATTAAAATTTATACACTACTAGCCGTTAAAATTGCTACACCACGAAGATTACGTGATACAGACGCAAAATTTAACGACAGGAAGAAGATACTGTGATATGCAAATGATTAGCTTTTCAGAGCATTCACACAAGGTTGGCCCCAGTGGCGACACATACAACGTGCTGACGTGAGGAAGTTTACAACCGATTTCTCATACACAAACAGCAGTTGACCGGCGTTGCCTGGTGAAACGTTGTTGTGATGCCTCGTGTAAGGAGGAGAAATGCGTACCATCACGTTTCCGAATTTGATAAAGGTCGGATTGTAGCCTATTCGGGATTGCGGTTTATCGTATCTTGACATTGCTGCTCGCGTTGGTCTAGATCCAATGACTGTTAGCAGAATATGGAATTGGTGGGTTCAGGAGGGTAATACGGAACGCCCTGCTGGATCCCAACGGCCTCGTATCAGTACCAGTCGAGATGACAGGCATCTTATCGCCATGGCTGTAAGGGATCGTGCAACCACGTCTCCATCCCTGAGTCAACAGATGGGGATGTTTGCAAGACAACAACCATCTCCACGAACAGTTCGACGACGTTTGCAGCAACATGGACTACCAGCTCGGAGACCATGGCTGCGGTTTCCCTTGACGCTGCATCACAGACAGGAGCGCCTGCGATGGTGTACTCAAAGACGAACCTGGGTGCACGAATGGAAAAACGCCATTTTTTCTTATGAATCCAGGTTCTGTTTACAGCATGGTCGCCTCCGTGTTTGGCGACATCGCGGTGAACGCACATTGGAAGCGTATATTCGTCATCGCCATACTGGCGTAACACCGGGCGTGATGGGTTGGGGTGCCATTGGTTACACGTCTCGGTCACATCTTGTTCGCACTGACGGCACTTTGTACAGTGGACGTTATATTTCAGATGTGTTACGACCCATGACTCTACCCTTCATTCGATCTGTGCGAAACCCTGCATTTCAGCAGGATAATGCACGACAGTATGTTGCAGGTCCTGTACGGGCTTTTCTGGATACAGAAAATGTTCGACTGCTGCCCTGGCCAGCACATTCTCCAGGTATCTTACCAATTGTAAACGTCTTGTCAATGGTGGCCGAGCAACTGGATAGTCACAATACCCCAGTCACCACTCTTGAAGAACTGTGGTATCGTGTTGAAACTGCATGGGCTGCTGTACCTGTACACGCCATCTACGCTCTGTTTGACTCAATTCCCATGCGTCTGAAGGCCGTTATTACGGCCAGAGGTGGTTGTTCGGGGTACTGATTTCTCTGGATCTATGCGCTGAAATTGCTTAAAAATGTAATCACATGTCAGTTCTAGTATAATGTATGTGTCCAATGAATACTCGTTTATCATCTGCATTGCCGGCCGCGGTGGTCTCGCGGTTAAGGCGCTCAGTCCGGAACCACGTGACTGCTACGGTCGCAGGTTCGAATCCTGCCTCGGGCATGGATGTGTGTGGTGTCCTTAGGTTAGTTAGGTTTAAGTTGTTCTAAGTTGTAGGGGACTAATGACCACTGATGTTAAGTCCCATAGTGCTCAGAGCCATTTCAACCATTTTTTTATACAACCTGATGAATCCAAGGACCCTGCATGTCAGCAGGGGACTGTTCAAGCTGGTGGAAGCTCTGTATTGGTGTGGGGCATAGGCAGGTGGAGTGATATGGGACCTTTGATACGTCAGTATTTCCTCTAGGTGTAGCAATTTTATTGGCCAGTAGTGTAGTTGCTTCCGGTGGGTGGTGATTTGCGAGAAGTGGGCATTGTCTACAGGACAGGGCAGATGTGCGATCGTTGTCTGCTTAAGATCGATCTGTGTAGCAGGTAAAGTTGAAGAACTACCATAAGCTACAATAGACTATCATAAAAAACGTATACTGTGGTGGTTTTCCTTGTAGACTCTATCAGTAAAATCGCTCCCGCGGTACTGCATGTCAGGTGTATAGTATGCGAGTAGGGGGCTACCTTATATCATCCGTATTATTTATGTAACCGACCAGTGTCTTTCAAGGTTCCAGATTGGAAGCGGTAAACTATTTAGAAACTGAGGGAGGATAGAACAACGGCTGCGTAACCTAGGGAAAATTTTTGTACTGCTTAGTTGGCCCCCTGTTTGTAACTTAAAAATAAGCAGTATTTATAGCAAAATTGAAACGGTCAATGTTTAATTCAGATTTTATTCCAAATAATTTATCAGTAATAACAGACAACTCTTGCCTTTGATCACGATGAAGAACGTTCTGTTAAGTATAAAATAACAACAATAATTAAATTAAAAAATGTCTTGATCGCGATTTCAATTCTTACTAGTTAGCAACCGGTTTCGGCCCTTTCCTCAGACAATCTTCAGGACAGGCCCCGCCATTAAGGCTGCTGTCGACGGCAGACGGAGCGAGATCCGTAAAAGTAAGGGTGTCACTGCTCACTCCTACGGATTTCGCTCCATCCGCCAACACTACCAGCCGTAATGGCGGAGACAAGCCTGAAGATGATCTGAGGAAAGGGCCGAAAAGAATAAAAATCTGAAAACAAGATTGAGACTATTTTTATGTTATTTTTAGCATTTTACACGTATCACTACTTTACTTCAATAAAAGAATGCTTTCTAAAATTTTTAACAATAATTATATATTTTTTATGTCAGTGCATCTAAATTGTACTTCCATCAAAAGTAATTGCTTCAGTTACATAAACAACTATTTTTTATTGCTTATACTGTGCACTTTATGCACTCTGAGGATATAAAATACACAGTGTACTATCACTGAATGATGTGCGGCTCTAATTATGTGAAAAACCATGAACTAAACAAAAAAAAAGCCAAGAGAAGTCGTCGATTCCTAGTTCCTCTCTCACACATTCGCTGAAGCCTCTTTCCCTACCAGTGCTACTGATTATCCTAGCATTTACTACGTCATTTATGTATTTATGTACTACACCGAAACTTCGAAACCATAGCTTCGGTAGAACACAGCCCTATTAGCCACGCTACTCATTTTAGCTCAACCACCGCTTTGAGCCATGACGTAAGTTACCATGGTCTACTTAAGAAGGATCGTTACAGGACAAAGGGTCCTAACGAGCCGCAGTTCTGTGTACACAAAGAGCAGTGTGGCGGCACATACGTAGTGTCTAATTAGCATAGCGCGTTGTATCTGATGAAAGCCGTTCCTTATCTGGTGTCATAAGGAAGTGTCACATAAAGCTGCTGGCCTTTACACAGCAGCTTCCTACACACAGCTTCACGTCTCCGTGTGTGGCCAGTGAAGGCGGTCTTAGCGTTGTTAAGGTCGCCGGTGCGTGTTATCTGTCACCAGCGAGGGCGGACCCCTGTGAAACCCGCCGTGCCTTCAGACAATGGCCAGTGAGGTACGGGCGGCACCATCACTCACCGCGTAAGCCAGGTCCACGTATCTCGACAGCGTAAACGGACAGGCGACACGTTTCGCGGAAGATACAAGATTTGCAGTTAAAAGCAGCAGCCAGGTTCGCGGTTTGTTGAACGCCCCGCGATCGTGGAAGAAGCTGAAAGCTGTCAGTTATTATCTGGACACTTAATTTTTGTTTTTACTGCGAAATGTTTGAGTGGAGAGAAACCAAGACTCCCTATATTTTTCGTAGCCAAACGAAGAGTGGGAAACGGACAAATGAGGTATCAAATTGACCATCATATGGTCTGCTTTCACAAAAAAAGAGTTTTTATTTAATGGTCACCAGGGTAACTGAAATTAGTTATTTGAGAGAAAATTTTTATTCCGATGCCTCTGGTGTGCGCGTGCGACTAATATGACATCCATATATGTGCTAGTTATATCTCTAGCCCTTTGCTGGGAGTCCGTATGGCGCCTCTCCGCAAGAGTAGGGGCGTAAACAGCGGCGGACCTGTTATAAGACAGTCCTCGTCTAGCTATAGAAGTGATTAACTTGAAGCAGTGCTACTTGGCGGTCAGTGTTCATTCACGACGGCTAAGTGTTCCACATTATTTAAACCAGCCTCATCTGGAAAGTGTCATCGGCGCCGGCACACCGATTGGATACTTGACTGGCATCCACCCGACCACTGAAGGAAGCCACACTGCTTAGGGAATTGTGGTCTGCCCATATTGTGGACTATGGTTACAGGCATAACTTTTATGCTCTGATGCGGCATCCTGGTTCAGACAGCTCCTACTGGATTCTTGTCATTTCTTCAGTGTTGTGCTGTGAGCTAAAGACGTTCGTTGGTGTTTTGATACATACTGTGATGAAAGTGCATTAAGTTAAAGATCTATGATCCATTCGCCACGCAACTGAGCAACACGGCTGTTTCGAGGAGAGTGTAAGATATGCTTTCTGTTACATTGTTTTGTAGACTATCTGCACTGTTCTTTTGTTTCATATTTGCCAGCGTCATAAGGTGGTTGGTACTTTGGTATGCACCTACCATTTAAGTTACCCATCACATATTATTGGGGGAAAAATTTATGTCACAAGATGAATATAGGTAAGGCTCGCCTGATACGGCCCAACCTCAAGCGTCAAGAGTCGGTTCATACGGTGGTGGAGGGGACATGGAGGGTACAAATTGAAGTGGGAGACCAATGCTTTCGTGTAATAAATTCATTTAAACACTTGCAGGTTGCAGCTGTTAAGCAGATCCGAAGACGTTCAAACTGACAGAGAGTTAGGATCTGCGAGTTTACGGTGCCGAGCAAAAATAAAAGGTTATCTGAAAGAAACTTATTTTTTGATTGATCATAGTGGAAGATCTCTGAATTGGAGAAGAAATTTATTCTTGTTCGCCGCAGTGGCCAAGTTTTGAAACAAATCTTTGAATCCTGAGAAATGCTCAGAATTTTATCAAAAATGTTCTCAAACAACAGTTTCTGTAATACACATCAGCAAATAGCTAACACAAGAAATAATATATGAATATATGCGTCTGTGATTCAGAAAGCATACAGAATAGACTTTACAAACAGTAAATATCAAAACATATACACAAATGAATTAAACAAGGAAAAATTATTTACAAATTTACATACGGAGGAAGAGGAGAAGAATATAAGAGTTTAACGTCCCGTCAACAACGAGATCATTAGAGACAGAACACAGGCTCGGATTAAATTAGGATGAGGAAGAAAATTGGCCATGTCATTGCAGAGGAACAATCCCGGCACTAGCCTGAAGCGACTTACGGAAACCACAGGAAACCTAAATCAGGATGGTCGGACGCTGGTTTGAAACGTCGCCCTCCGGATACGAGGCAGTGTGCTAACCACTGCGCAACCTTGCACGGTGAAAGGAACCACAGGGGATTTCTGTCTCACTAATTTGCACTATCGTGAAAGGTAGAAAACGTGATGCACTCTTATGTGAAGCAGACTTTTGCATCAACAAATGTGAATCACATAGATAAAAGAAATTTATCAATAATGTTTAAAACTTGACTTACATGACTGGGGGGGGGGGTTGCTATTTAACTAATATACATAATCATAGAAAACTGAAAATTTAAAATAATGCAAACGTCTACGAATCAGACTGAGGCCGTTTTCCAATTACTTTTACGAGCAACAAAACCCCAGGGAATCGAAGGACCTGAAACACATGAAACAGGCCATTGTGGTAATATACAATTTCGGCCTAACTATCAGACAACTGCTCGAGAATTTCAATTTGTAATACCTATACACAGAGCAGAAATTAAATTTACATGGTAAGTGAATGACAGGCAGTATGTGGACCTCAACCAAAGCAGATACACGAGGGAATACAACTGGGTGCATTTGACCTGTTAGTAACAAAAATAAGTATATATAAAAGATCTGGTAAGAATGACGTCAAATTGCAACGGAATATTATTGGCTAAGGGGGAAAACGTATGGCAGAGGAAAAAATATGGTGTGAAAATTGAGCAATAGATGGCTCTGTTTGTGTCAGAATACGTAAATGAGAACACCTGTCATGCGCACGAGCCACTGAAGTTGGTATAAACACACCGGGTACACGGCTTTTCCTCGTTTCGCGCCTGCGACGTTCGCCATGATTGTCTCAATGCAGGGATGCGCTCTGCTCGTAAAGCTGTATGACAAGAATGATGACTGTGCACAGGTTTCTCTGCAGAAGTTCCGGTCACTGAAGGGTTCGAAAAAAGGCGTTGGTCTGATGAACGCCGTGGGTCTGGAGAAAATGATTCGGAAATTCGAAAAGTGCCACCTGGTACAAGGAGGAAACGAATTGATTCGATGTTAGTGGAAGCAGTGGCCACAGCACTGCAGGTGGAGAGAGTGGTGGTGTGAAAACATGTAGTGCACGGAGAATTGCCCAAACGTTGGACATACCCATGAGCGCGGTGCCTAAAATGCTGAGATAAATCTACTTTGCTGTCTGTTCAAAATTACCCATATGCACGAGTTGCTTCCTGTTGACCTACTACCAAGAGAGACCTTTGCTTTAGAATGCCTTGCCCGCATGGAAGTGGACGATGAATAGCAAGGGAAGATTTTGTGGACAAACGAAGCCCACTTACATCTGACAGGATATGTCAATACACAGAATTGTGGAGTATTGGCAAAGGAAAATCTACACGCAAATCACCCGTACCACTTTATCCTGAAAAGGTCAATGTGTGGTGCGGATTGACGGAATCACTTATCATAGGGCAATATCTTTTGAAGAGAAGGGTGCTTCCTGTCCTGTTACCTGTATCGTCACTGGTAAGCGCTACGAGTTTCTTTTGCGCAAACACGTCATTCCATCTCTCCAAAAGCGTGGATGTGATGATGGTATCATTTTTATGCAAGGTGGCACACCTCCGCACATTGAAAATCCGGTTAAGCAGCTGCTGAAGCGCCAGTTGTTACCCTCTACCGCTCCCCCTAGTGAAGTTATCCCATGTGTCTTCACAGATATCCTGCCACGCTGTGTCTTCTTCTGGTCAGTGTTTTCGGTAAATTCCTTTGCTCTCCTATTTTCTGGAGAAGCTCGACATTCATTACTTTATCAATCAACCTAATTTTAGTATTCCTTTGTAGAATTACATTTCAAATGCTCCGTTTCTCTTCTGTTCCGGGTTTCTCACTGTCCATCTTTCACTACCATATAAAGTTGTGCTCCAAACGACATTCAGAGAATTTTCTTCTTCCAATTAAGGCCGATGTTTGACCCCAGTAGATTTCTCTTGGCCAGGAACGCCTTTTCTGATAGTGCTAGTCTACTTTCTATGTCCTCCTTACTCCGTTATTTATGGCTTGGTATCCTGCCCAGATCACAGAATTGATTAACTTTTCTACTTCGTGATCCCCAATTATGATGGTAAGTTTTTCTTTAGTATCGCTTCTACTGCTTCTCATTACTTTCGTCTTTCTTCGATTTACTCTCACCCTTAATCTGTACTCATTAGACTATTTGTTCGGTTCAACAGAGCCAGTAATTCTTCTCCTCTTTCACTGAGGGTGACACTTTCATCAGCGAATCTTCTCACTGATAGCCTTTGAACCTGAATTTTATTTCCGTCATCGATTCTTCGGATATAGATTGAATAGCAGGGATGAAAGGCTGCATCCCTGTCTCACAACCTTTTTAATCGGAGCATTAAATTCTTGATGTTTCAGTGTAATTGTCCCCTCTTATTTCTTGTAAGATTGTCCATTAGCCGTCCTTCTTTATAGCTTTCCCCCCTTTTTTTTAAAGAATTTCGAACAAGTTCCACCATATTGCACTGTAGAACGCTATTTACAGGCTGAAAAATCCTATGAAATTGTCTTGATTTTTCCTCCTCCTTGTTTCCATTATCAAACATTAAAACTGCCTTTCTGGTTCCTTTACCTTTCGTAAAGCCAAACTAATCCCCTATTTTCTTTTCAATTGTACTGTATATTATTCTTATCAGAAATTTGGACGCATGAACTTTTAAACTGGTTTCGCGATAATACTCGTATTTATCGGCTCTTGCAACCCTCAAGATTGTGTAAGTGAAGTTTTCCCGCAGCCGCGCAATTTATGCCGCCATGTCACGGATTGCGGGGCCCCTCCCACGGGAGGTCGAGTCCTCCCTCGGGCATGTGTGTGTGTGTGTGTGTGTGTTGTTCTTAGCATAAGTTAGTTTAAGTCTAGGGACCGATGACCTCAGTAGTTTGGTCCCTTAGGAATTCAAACACATTTAAATATTTTTGAAGTTTTTTGGCAAGTCTGGTAGTGTGACTAAATCACCGATCCCACACGTTCTAAACACGTTCTGTTGCCACTCGCCCTCCCCTGATGCTTCCAGAAATTCCGATGGAATGTTTTATGTCATTGCTGCTTTATTTGATCTTAAGTCTTCCAAAGATCTTTTAAATTCTGATTCTGCCCCTGTTTCTGCCCCTTTGACTCTTGTTTCTTCTTCTGCGACGTCATCAGACAACTCGTCATCCTCATAGAGGCCTTCAACGTAATCTTCCCATCGATCAGCCATCTCCTCTAAATTTAAGAGTGGAATTTCCATTTAATATTAGCATTTCAGCCTCTACTTGTAATTTCACTGAATGCTCTTTTCACTTTTCTGTATGCTGAGACAGTCCTTCCGAAAATTTCTTGACATTTTTCCTGCAGCCATTTGGCCGTACCTTCCCTGCACTTCCTACTTGATTCAGTCTTATGTCTCCTTAAACTTTACAATTAAATAATTATTTGATTTAGATAGGTACTGATCACCACGAAGCAGGTCCACATAAAGGCTTCAGCCAAACATGTACAGCAGAACGATATGAATCAATTTACTGGCGAAATAACAACCGACACTTTGAAGTGTCATCACAAGAGTGCTGTTGTCTCAGAAATCGTGACCAACACTTAACGGCCAAAGCAAATGAAGGATTCCGTATGTCGCCATGTCCACCAGTCAAGCCTGCAGGAACACGCCTGAAGTCCAACTCCAGAATATTACCCGTCACCGCACAAGCAGTATAAAGCTTGAAATCGCCAGCGAGGTAAAGGCTTGGCGCGAGATGTAAACATCAACCAGGCAGACACGATAAGCAACCAATATAACACAAAGCGCGATACACCGCGATGCTCCACGAAGACAGCCAAACTGCAGTCGGTTTATGTGTGATTTGCGAGCGCGCTTAAAACCCTACTAATGTACCATCACACGAGACGCCCAGGGAGCAGTAGCTAACCAATTCTAGGCAAAAAGTTTCCGTAAGTACAGGAACTGATTTAACCCTACACGTGACTCAGGGTTCGCATAGGCTTGTGCGGAAAGCTGCATCAAACCTCTGTTCAGAGTGAAGACCACAACATCAATATCACATGGATAAATGTATTAAAGTTAGCAAATAATAAAATACTGTTATGAAAATACTGGTATTATTGGAATAGTAAAAGTGATCCATGTAAACCGGCAGGGGTGGCCGAGCGGTTCTAGGCGCTACAGTCTGGAACCGCGTGACCGCTACGGTCGCAGGTTCGAATCGTACCTCGGGCATAGATGTGTGGTGTCCTTAGGTTAGTTAGGTTTAAGTAGTCCTAAGTTCTAGGGGACTAATGACCACAGACGTTAAGTCCCATAGTTCTCAGAGCCATTTGAACCATTTGATCCATGTAAACACTAAGGTAATGGACACTGCCTGGGGCAGGCAGTTAATTTACAACACACTGATTTAATCACATATTTTTTTAATTAGTTAACTGTCTAGACAATGCAGACTGCAGCTTCGAAATTACTACAAACCACTTATAGAATCAGAAAAAGGCAATGTGCCAGTACCCTTGAATGATATCAGTTCCCTCAATATGTCTTTAACTTATCATTTGTTACCAAAGATAAAATAATAATGAACACCTGACTCCTGTCACAATATCATACCTACTTAGAAGAACAAATATCATCAAATGGGCAAGCAATATAAGAAGTACTAAACAAACACAAATTACTACGCAAACGTAATACATCAACTATCAAAATCCTAAACTGCTGGTTAGTCGTGTCCATTTGTTTCAGCGTAGAACACAATTAATAAACTACGACATCGAGTCGAAAAATTCGTAAGGCGGGGGAATTTATCGTATAATGTATACAGCAGTCCTGTCATGGACAAACTAAGGAACAGCAGATAGCCTTTCAAAGACAATCTAAAAAAAAGCAGAAGTAAACTGCACTTCTGCATCGTTTTACATAATGTAAGTTGCGACATCATAGAACTGATGTTTCATTGCAATCGAAATAACTGCACAGTAGCCATGCGTGGCAGCACCGTTTCACGTAGTCGTCGTAGGCAATCCATTCACATTAATTCATTAAGACAGTTGATTGCATTTACGTTCCACACACAGATCTGCTGTTTTATTAACAAATACATGATATATTCTGCACGCATCAAAAGAAGTTTTGCATCACCCCGGTTCCTAGAAATTATGAAGATAGACGTTGACTGTGGATATTGTATCACAGACACAGTCCATTTGACTGTTCAGATATGTCACTAAACCCGCACAAAGATGTAAAGAACCATGCAAGAGCAGCATTATGTGGGGCCGACGTACGCCGCTGGTGGTCATTGAAGGCGCCGTAATGGCTGTACGTTACGTGAATGCCATCTTCCGACCGATAGTGCAACCATATCAGCATCATATTGACGAGGCATTCGTCCCCATAGTGCACATCTTGTGAATGATTTCCTTCGGGCAACAACATCGCTCGACTAGATTGTCTATCGTGTTCTATAGATATGAACCCTATCGAACATGCTTTGGATACATTGAAAAGGGCTGTTTGTGGACGACGTGACCTCTGAGCATAAACGCCGAATCGCCGATGAGGAGTGGGACAACCTGGACGAACAGTGCCTTGATGAGCTTGTAGATAGCATGCCATGACGAATACAAGCATGCATCAATACAAGAGGACGTGCTACTGGATATAGAGGGACCGGTGTGTACTGCAATCTGGACCTCCACCTCTGAAGGTCTCGCTGTATGGTGCTACAATATTCAGTGGGTAGTTTCATGAGCAATAAAAAGGGCGGAAATGATGTTTATGTTGACATCTATTCCAGTTTTATGTACAGGTTCCGGAGCTCTCGGAACCGAGGTGATACCAAACTTTTTTGATGTGTGTAGTTTTCATTGGAGCACTGAAAAGGTTCTATATTAGTGACAGTGCAACAACATAATAACATCGCTCCTCTACTCGCAATAACATCTATTGCAAAAACTGCCTTTAGCTTCTGGGTTCGCTTGAAGCATCGAGGTGGACGAGTTGACAGTTAACGGGGCAACCATGTCGTTGGAAGTGGCTGCTTGTTTCGTTCTTGGACAGCCATAGGTCACGAGTTGGAATCGAAATTCATGATATTCTGCCTTGCTGGTGTACAGTGGGGTTGGGAGAGAAACTTTGGAAAATCATTGTATTCTGCCATACGGTTATGATATCCTGAGATATATTGCTCTGTAATATTGTATGGCCCTTTCCGTTTAGGCGCATTGGTAAAGCTTTGTTCTTGTAACAAGCAATTCTATTACTTCTTGTTAAGTTTGAATACAGTTCTGTCTCACAATTATGGAGGATTCCCTTGTCAGTGTACATGTTGTAGGCTGTCCAGCCGACATTACCGTCTGTAATCAATTTTGTCTATGTTTCCCGTTGTATAGAAAACTGCGTGATGTTGTTGGTACTGACAGAAGTACTGCTAATGTCTGTCATTACTTGAGTTTTGGGTTGCTCTGTGCTACTTAGTCCGTAACTGGTGTTTATAGTTAGATTCATGTCCCTTCTTTCGGTGGTGGCCCTTTGGTGACTGCTCTTTCGTGTATTCTTTACATCCACGGTTTATGGGCCTCGATATTGTAAGGAGTTTAAAACCTTAAGTGATAGCCCAGTTTCTTAAAGGTTGACCACCTGAGGCGAAGAGTTCTTATGTTCTTTGTTATTGTAATTTAATACGACTACTGTCATGGCTAGTTGCCAAATCCATTTTTTTTTAACTTTCGCTTATCTTGGTTAGGCGAACTACTAACTGTAAAAGTTTTAAAATTGGATTTAAATACATTCTTCGCCATGAAGGTGCTTAATTGATTTCTGTGTTTCTTTATTCCACTGCCTTTTAAGGCGGCTAATAGTTGTATATTTTCATGTTTTATTGCTTGCGAGCACATTATTCCAAGTGTTTCCCAAAGCAGAAAAGTTATTAGGGTGTAAACTGCTGTTCTAAATTGTCCACGTGAAACATCAAGAGCCAAATCTTTTATTGTTTTTCACGTATTATGTTACTGTTAGATAAACTAACTGAAACTCTATCAAATTACGTTATCCAGTACATTAACACTCACAAACCTAGACCCTTAACGTTCCACATATTTTAGTACAGCCATAGCGCTTCGCTCAGCAATGCCCAAGAACGCCGACGAGATGAATTTTTTTATTATTGACATAAACAAATGACCTAAGGAGCGGAGAAGGAGATGACATACAGATGGTATGACAGAATATAAAAGACAAGTCCGACGGCACAAGGGGGTCGTCACAAAGAGATACGACCATTTCCGCACAGTGAAGTGAATCAAAACCTCGCCGAAGATGTCGTAAAAACGTTGAGAAGAAAAGACAAACAGCAAATAACATTTTTATTGTCCTCAAACACTCTGGGAATGAAATGACAAAGCAGAAGCGGACTAGTTTTTATGTCACGTGTTTTTCTTTCTCGGACTGTCACGTTTAGAGCTGGCAGGCTGACCACTTAGGCGAACAACCACTGTCTCCTGCCTGTATTTCACAGAATTTAGTACACTATTTTTTTCCGACTTCGTTAATGATTGGCGAATAATTAAAACATGTCTACAGACAGCAGCCGTTGACAAGTCATTCCGGTTTTCTCTTTCAAATAACTAATGTTTCGAATTTTCTCGAGAATATGATAAAATTACAAGTAAATGGTTTATTGGAGTTTATTGGAGTGGGAAACAAGCTTCACGAAATATGGAACAGGAGGAATCTTAATTGGAGTGGCTGGAGTGATTCCTCCAGCTAAATGCAGACCTTAATGATATAGTCGTCTACCGAACGTTAAGCCTAGTTTTTCTACATAGGTAGGAATGATCATCAAAATAAAATAAGAGAAATCAGAGCTCGAACAGAAAGGTTTAGGTGTTCGTTTTTCCCGCTCGCTGTTCGGGAGTGGAATAGTAGAGAGATAGTATGATTGTGGTTCGATGAACCCTCTGCCAAGCACTTAAATGTGAATTGCAGAGTAGTCATGTAGATGTAGATGTATCTTCTTCCACTTGAATGTGGCAGCTTCTTATTACAGGCATACTGCGAAATAGTCATATTGCGAATTAAACGTCTTGTTCTTGTTACAATCGTAATACTACTCATTAATTTCCAGGGGTGTTAAGCCTTTTGTATTAAAGGAATCTTATGTGGGCTTTTTGTTGCTTTAACCTGTCATAGCAGTTTCTGCCTTTCCTCTGATGTCGTCATAGGTTAAGAGACGCACTTCGCGTTCACTTTCGGACCTTAGAAATCTCATGCCTTCACTTACGCCTGTTTGTTATCTTACTGGTAGTTGACTGAAATATTGTACGTTGACGGGCTCCCTTCTGGCTTGCGCTTAGTAAACCCTTTAAGTACCGCCACTACCTGTAAAACTGCGTGAGGTCCGTAAATTATGTGCATTAACAAATCATTTTATAGCCTTGGAATTATAACTTTGAAATGAATAAAAAACCAGTAATAATGTGCACCATCTCTGTGCAGCCTGTTCGCATCTTGTACGCACATGTAACGATGTACCTAACTTCATACACTGAAATACAGACCATTTATGTACTCTCGATAGCCCAAAAAAGGGGCCACTCCTGGTTTGCAAGGCGTAGGCCACAGATGATTGTAGGAACCAACATATCATAGGTGTGTGGCAGGTCCTCTAGACCCTCTGCAGTGCAGTAATTTGACTATATTCAATGGTTATCTCAAGAGAGAGCTATAGAACACTGCTTATTAAAGCAGTCAGTTCAGACGTAAACTAATACCGCCACTCAACAAATATTAGAAAACACTTTATGAGAGATGAGACAGATCCTAAGGCTTGTAACTTAAACTTCATTATAAATAAGTGAGACTTCAGAAGACTTGTCACACTCGTTAAATGACACAACTACTACTTGTTCATTATCCAACCCACTGCTAACCAAAGTTCGCGTGTCTGATCGACAATCGACTATGCATAAAGAGACGTAAAATACTGAAGTGTTCAACAGGCTCAGTTTGTAAGGCCGAATGTCCGAACTTGAAAATAAATGGCGATACCTTGAGCACTGCATCAGAAATCCCAGATAACTTATATTGCCCTGAGAAGTAACCACGAAAGGTATGTAATGAAGTGCAACGCAAAAGGGTGAAACGGCACGAAGTAAAGTCATGATCGGTGGGAAGTGGAGTCCATTACCTATATGAATTGTTAAATAATCATAAACGGATATTAAATATGTTTGTCAATGGCGTGATACTGGAATCTGTACGATGATACAAATGTTTTGTACTTGGCAGGGATGCGAACCCGACACTTTTTGTTGTTTCTTATAGCTACGAATAGACATGATATATTTATTTTTTCTTCACCAATAGTGAGATGTGCACACGATCGGATAAAGGTAACGCATGGGACAGTTTTGTGCTGCCTTGGACTCCAACCCTATGCATATCGTCGTTGTAGGCCCCACACGAAGATGTGTTAACTATCAAATTATCTTTCTCCAGTATTTAGTATCGCCCCATTCGTAGAGCCCTGGAGGAGTATGGCATCGTGAGGAAACAACGAAATGACGGGACAGTATCATCTCGAAGGGTTTAAATTCATAGAAAGATAGGAATTGTAGCTCGAATCCCAGTCAAGAGCCAATATCTTCAGAATCTTAAGTCCACTGAAAATAAGAAATGAAGATCCTATGAGCTTTCATGAGGATTGGTTCATTAAATAAAATAACGTTTCCTGTTTAAGAAACCTTACTGGAGACAGAGCTTCTGTAACCAGCGTCATCCGCCTCTGACAGCCAAAACAAATCTAACATCGTTCAAGTCAGTAGGGAATTTAACGTTCTTTTGGGACCATGGCACAGTCCTGCCTGCTTTACTTGACTTTGCTGGATCTGAAGAGACTATGTTTGTGCCTGATAAAAACTGGTACCACTCCAAGAGGAATCGAGCACACACCTTAGACATTACAAGCTAGTCTCAGTCCAACCAACCATCGAATTTCACCTGTGTTAGAATCTCGTTTTCGTCATAATAATGTACGCAGAAAATGGTACGAGAAGTTTTGACTTCCACTTGAGCTGATGTTGTGAATAACCTATTCATAGTCTAACACCATGGAGTGCGAACGCAAAGCCGTGATATGAAACCCAACATTTTCCTTTCCGTTTTAAGCCAAATTCCGTTTGTCTGCAAAGAGCGTCAGTCTGACAGAAGTTCAGAGACAGTTTCGTTCATTTTATAACGAACCTGTAATAGAGAAATATTGTTTTAAAATGTTTGTGAAAGGGCTCGTGGGTGTCTGTCAAGGCAAGCCCAATTGCAGCACCATCGGCCAGCGGCCACTTCATACAGACCGGCGTCGCCCACGAGATCGTGATGCATCGGGCCAAGAACCTATGACTTCCAAGCGGACTTTTCCGCACTCGAATTAGCAAGTAAGACATTGTGTAACAATGCGCCTGATATAATACTTCCTACATGTTTCAGAAAGCTCCGCGGTGATTTGGGATGGCATATTCTTGTAAGCGTATTTAACTATGGTTTTATTTTGTTCAAGTTTGTAATAAGCTCGTGTCACGATGATTTGAATACTTCTCATTTTAGACGTTGTGAAAAGCGATGTTTATGCATTAGAAAACAGAGTCTAAAGCCGAATAAAGTCTGTCATTTGTTGAATTCTGTTCTATTTGTGTTTGTTAAAGCAGTGGAGGCAATTCCAAACACCTATGCTACCGAGAAAGTCAACTTGTATTAATTCAAGTACGATCTCCACATTCGGAGAACCAAATACGCAATAATGAGAGCGTTTCTGCAATAGCTGTTAAGTGTGGCAACCACCTTACCTTCGTGTGACACTTGCTTTCAGTAGTCATATTGAAGTTAAAAGAAAGGAAGGAGGATTACGGTACAACCTCTCGTCGAAACGACATTAGATTTGAAGCAGAATCTCGAACTTGGAAGTATGGGGAATGAAGTCGTCTGTGCTCTTTAAAAGGATTGAGCCTGGCACATGCCGCAATAGATTTAAGGTGGTTATCATAATCCTAAATGTGTGCAGCCTGATGGTGATTCGAAGTACCAAATGTAGTGACTTCATGAGGTGAAAATGGTGGGTAAGCCACAGTAAACATTATCTCGAACGATGGACTGTGTAGTCCACAAAGTGTATTGTAATTAATATACATCTGGCGGCACAAAGAAAATGTTTTGGGCTACGAGCTGCTTCACAGGAATGTGCCTTACGCTACAGTCTGGAACCGCGCAACCGCTACGATCGCAGGTTCGAAACCTGCCTCGGGCATGGATGTGTATGATGTCGTTAGGTCAGTTAGGTTTAAGTAGTTCTAAGTTCTGGGGGACTGATGACCTCAGACGTTAAGTCCAATACTGCTCAGAGTCATGTGAACCATTTTTCGATGTGCCTTCGCAGCGGACATTAGTTGCCAACAAATGAGATGCGCTGCTGTCGCAGGGTAGCAAATGCGACCTGGAGGACAGCACCAAGGAGCTTGATCGACAAACACGCGTACTGCACGTTTTCCAATCTCGCACTCACGTGTGTTTACCTTTCTCGCCCCTTATCGGTCAACCACAAAAAAGATAGTTTTCGTTTTATTTGTTTTTGTTTGTTATGTGAGCTGTATGCGGCTCGTGTTCGTACCATTTACTGTTTGTCATCTACTTTTACTGTACTGCAGCCTCATTTTCTTATTCCATTTACTGGCGTCACTAACTTGTGCCTTACCTGCCTGTGAGTGGCAGCAGCAGCGCTTATCGATAAGTGCACTGTTGTACCATTTCGGGAGCAACCGATATTATTTCTGGGTCGTCGTGTGTCTGAAGTCGTTTGGTGACAGACCATGAGTGCAGTGGGCAGGGAGCAGCGTCGGGGACAGAGCGCCAATGAGGTGCTGACACAGTACTTGCCGACCGCTCGGGACTCACATGCACTGCCCGACGGAAGGAGACTGGTTCAAATGACTCTATGGGACTTAACGTCTGAGGTCATCAGTCCCCTAGAACTTAGAACAACTTAAACCCAACAAACCTAATGACATAACACACATCCATTCCCGAGGCACTATTCGAACCTGCGACCGTAGCGGTCGCGCGATCCTAGACTGAAGCGCCTAGAACAGCTTAGCCACTCCGACCGGCAAGGAGACTGGAGTGAGAACGACCGTCGGTTGGTCGTAGGTCGTCTCATCGGACGACGTGTATTTGACCGTTTCCATGTGTGGCAGTCGTTCGGTTGGGGCAGAGCAGCCAGAAAGTCTCCATGACGTGTCGTCAGGCCGGGCCCACTGGCGGCGTTCACGCGCCGTTGGAGTTGAGAGGCGCTTCTTGTGAGGTTTACGAAGTTCGTTGCCCGCCGATCCTGGCCACTAAAGTTGAGTACTCACTTAACCTACTACCAAGCCTCAAATGCTATCACATCTCTTCGTTTGATCCTGTTTGTCGCTTTCTGAGAGATTCCAGCAAGCAGCAACGTGTGTGTGCATTGAAGTCAGATAGAATTGTAGCGGTTTTCCTTTGTGGTGTTTAACATAATTTAATGCATTCCTTCATTATTGATATGTACCAGCGGTATCTTCTGCCTTGTGGCCATCGACGTTCAGGTCACCTGCCCAGGACGTTGACGTAGTTTTTGGCAATGTATTTATCTCGTCGTGTTAATGCTCTCCAGCATGGCGAGTAGTTCGACAGCTGAAGAGTGTTGGTAGTTGTGGGCGTTTATTCTGACTTGGCTGCATTGAGCACCAGTGTCGAGAACACTGTGCTACTGACATCTTGTTGTCGTTTTGCTGGTCGTGTGGAGCACATTTGATCTAGTTGATTGGTACGTCGGCTGGCTTTCATTTGGGTTGTCTTCTGATTAAGAGGTTGTTGGTCTGGCTGCCTGTCTCACCTAAACGTGCGTTAGTGTTACCTTCCCAGGCCGACCCTTGGAATCTTCTGAGCGCCGCTCATTGTGTTGTACATAGTGATTTCCTTTTAGTCTTAAGTTTTAGCTTATTAAAATTCCAAGGCTTTTCTTCTTAGGTCTAACGCCGGAAAAAAAAAAACAGTTTCCTGTTTGGTATGTGGCGTTCAGTCGAGTTTCAACCTTTTAAAATTAAAATTGAAAATTCCTTGTGTCTAGGCCTTAGGTTGTAAATTTGTTTCAAGTTGGTATGTGGCCTTCAGTCGAGTTTTTAGCCTTTTCAAATCAAAGTTTGAAACATTTTGTCTAGGCGTTAAGCTATAAGAAATATTTTCTAGTTGTATGTGGCCTTCAGCCGTGTTTTCCGGTTTAAATTAAAAATTGGAAATTTTTTGTCTGGGCTGTGAGATTGTTTGGGTTTCGTGTGTGGCCTTCAACCGAGTTTTGTGTGAAGCATTTTAGGATAAAGCCTTTAGCCTATTTTAGTTGAAATTTAGAGGCTCTTCCCTTTAGGCCTTAAGCCATAAAATGTTTTTCTGCATGGTGTGTGGCATTCAGCCGAGTTTTTAATCTCTGTTAAATTAAAAGTTAAAAAGTATTGTCTTGTTCTTAAGCTATAAGAGTGTTATTCCTTAGTATGACGCCTTCATCCGTGTTTTACACGTAATATTTTTAGATAAGACCTTCAGTTTTTTAAATTTGAAATCTCTTCTTCCTAGGCCTTAAGCCATTAAATTGTTTTGTTAATATGCGGCCTTCAGCCGAGTTTTCAGCCTATTTAGATTAAACACTGAAAATCTTTGTCCTGGTCTTAAGCGGTAAGACTGTTCTTGATTAATGTGGGGCCTTTAGCCGATTTCCTTGGGAAAAATTTAAGCTAAGGCTTTCAGCCTATTTATATTAAAGAAAAAAGAATTTTTTTTAAAAGAAGTGAAACCTCCAGAAAAACTCCTGCACCTCAATTGCTTGCTTAGGCCATGTGCCTTGGCTTTTCGACGTGGCCTTCAGCCGATCTAAATTAAATGAAAGGAGATCTTTCGTTAAAATTTTGAGAGTTTTGATTCTTGCTTGTGTGACTGTGTGTTTTAACAAAGGAAGTTTATATATTGAGTGCAACGGACAATAACTTATTTTGGTCCCTTTCCACAAATATAACCGCATCAGCTCTGTCCTGCAAGCCCAGGGATTTCATCTTGTCTTGCTTTAAACGTGCTTAGTCCATAGATGCGTGGGATCGGAAAAGTACCTGCGCATCATCAGGCGGATTTCAGTAACAAGGTCGAATATATTTTTGAGAATTTCTCTGATATTCGTATCTATTTTGTTCAATAACCTAACAAGAAACGCTATTAATATGCAATATACTTATACCGTAGGTTTCTCATCATAATACCATACAACTAATCGCTATCTTAATTAAATGTGAAGTCTTTTGGCATTCTCAAGTAGCTTAAACAGACTACGACCCAAATACGACAGTGTACTTACCGAATGAAACGGTTATCATGGTATTCAGTGGTTTGACTTAACATATTTGTGAATTTTCAGTAGCAGTTCCGTAGTATTTTATGTTTCTTACCTCTAGATCGACTGCTTTCTGTAGCGAAACATCTTATAATGACAAAATTTCTACAGTTGCCTGTCTGTCAAGATAACCCTTTGTACCTCTGTCACAGAGGTGGAAAACGTTACTTTCGCGCCAGTTTGGAACTTAGAGCTCCTCCTATTATTGTCGTAGCTGCACTATTATGTTTCTACAGGCAATGTCTTTCTTGAGTGGGCTAACAATTTAGTAGTGCATCTTGTGAACCAATGATGCAGCAGCTTAATTAGTTTTCCTACTGTGTCATGAAAAGTATTCCACTGTTAATGGCGAGGAAGAGGAATGGAAAGAGCAAAAACCACCACGATACATACTACAAAACATAAATGAAATCCACTGAGCTACACATCCATTTCATCGACACCGCCATGCAGCAAGACGTGTGAACAAATACTTTGTTACTACGTTATGAAATACGCGAAATTTATTACCTGTTGACATCGAACCAGCACAGATTTTAAGAGCATCACTCTTGTGAGACACAGCTAGTGCTTTATTCGCATGACGGACTATGTATGGAGGCTCTCAAATTGATTCAGTATTTTTCGGTTCGAAAAAGTCGTTTGACATCATTCCTCATAAGCGACTTACAAACACATTGCTCTCCTATGAATTACCGACTCAGTTGTGTGACTGGATTCGTGATTTCCGTGCTGAAAGGTCACAATTCGCAGAAACTGACGGTACGTCATCTAGTGAAACGGCAGTTATGAGTGTGATTCCGCAAGTAAAGTGATGTAGACCTGATTCTGTTTGTAATATACATCTACTATTTAGCATACAGTAAAAACATTTGTCTTAAATTTTTTGCAGGTAATGCTGTCATCTAGTAAACTTCTCTGAAGACCAAAGCGAATGGCAAAATGATGTTGAAAATATTTATTCAGGGTGCAAAACGTAACAATTGAAAGTAAACAATAAAATACGTCAGGTTCTCCACATGAATACCTAAATAGTTCCGTTAAAGTTCGCTTACACGAAAAATCAGTTGCACATAAAATTTGTCGATAAAATTAACACTACATTGTGGGAATGTATACAGGCAATTGTTTGAGATGTGACTACGAAGGCTTTCCCGGCGTAATAATTGATAATATTCTTCTCGGATATGCAGCCGGATCATAACGTCTTCATGACACAATATTTCCGCGGTCCAACTGGCCGCCATCTTCAGGTGAGAGTGCTGGTGCACGATCTCGCCGGAACTGACTTCCCAGGGCAAGCGGCGGCCCCTACATAGGCCGCAGAAGACCCACAACGCGTGCGCGAGAAGGTGCCGTAACCGCCCTCTAGCGCAGTAGACATACCCCGCCGCCAGTGGTGGAAAGAGGCGAAATCGAGATATCGCTGTCAGAAATTAAAAAATAAAAATAAATAAAATTTTTTTATTCCGACGATAGAACCACAGACCGTTGTTTTTTAATGTCAGATAACACTGGGCTCCAAGTCATACTTAAAAGAAAACCCTTGTCTCTATTAATAAGATTGTCAGATAACCGAATCTGGTGCTGCCGTGCCACCGAGATTATACGGTCTACCCAAGATTCATAAGAAACGGGTCCCGCTTCGTCCGATCGTGAGTAATTTGGGTGCTCCTACCTACAATCTTGCCAAGTATTTAGCATCTGTTCTTGGCCCTCACGTCGGTAAATGCGAACATCACATTTCCAATTCTATGGTGTTTATTCAGAGATTGAAGTCCTTGTCTCTTAGTCCCTGGGATTTGCTTGTGAGCTTTGATGTCGTGTCGCTTTTTACCCGGGTTCCTCTGGAAGAATCCTTGCAATTAATTGGTGAGAAACTGGATGAGGAAACAACCAGGCTTTGTCGCCACGTGTTAACGTCGACGTACTTTTTATTCAATGACAAATATTTTGAACAGACTGACGGAGTGGCTATGGGGAGCCCTTTGTCCTCAATAGTCGCCAATCTTTTTATGGAAGATATTGAGGACATGGCGCTGAAGACGGCGTCCTTAAAATCAACCTGTTTCTGGAGGTACGTTGACGATACGTTTATGGTGCGGCCTCATGGGAGAGAAGCTCTGGACCGCCTCCTATAACATTTCAATTCCCTGCATCCTAGCATCAAATTTAACATGGAGGTGGAAAATGATGGAAAGCTTCCGTTTCTGGATGTTCTGGTGTACAGAAAGGATGATGGGACACTGGGACACAGCGTTTATCGAAAGCCTACGCACACGGACCGTTACATGCTTCTAGCTGTCATCCATCGTTCCAGCGTACGGGGGTCCTGCGGACGTTGGCGAGAAGAGCTTATGCCATTTCAGATGGAGAAAGCTTGACACAAGAATTGGACCATCTTAAGATTGTGTTCAAGCAGAATGGCTATACAGATAAACAGATCCATCGTGCTTTCCAGTTTGGACCTTCGCCTAAGCCACCAGAAGATACCTGCAAATCGGTAGTTTTTCTGCCTTTTGCTGGGAGCATTTCCTCGAAGATAGGAAGGATTCTGAAAAGATATCACATCAAAAGTATTTTTCGCCCGCAAGCTAAGATTACAGCGCTCCTTGGCTCTGTTAAGGATTACTTGGGTTTGAGGAAGCCCGGTGTGTACAAGATCCCTTGCCACTGTGGAAAGACTTATATTGGTCAGACAATCCGGACCTTTCAGGAGCGATGTGTTGATCTTCAGCGGCACACAAGGCTGCTTCAACCTGAGAAGTCTGCAGTGGCGGAACACTGTCTCACCGAGGGACACAGAATACTATATGACGAGACACAAATGGTTGCCCCTGCATCCCGCTATTGGGACTGTATTTTAAAAGAATCCATAGAGATTCGGTTATCTGACAATCTTATTAATAGAGACAAGGGTTTTCTTTTAAGTAAGACTTGGGACCCAGTGTTATCTGACATTAAAAAACAACGGTCTGTTGTTCTATCGTCGGAATAAAAAATTTTTTATTTATTTTTATTTTTTAATTTCTGACAGCGATATCTCGATTTCGCCTCTTTCCATCACTGGCGGCGGGGTATGTCTACTGCGCTAGTGGGCGGTTACGGCACCTTCTCGCGCACGCGTTGTGGGTCTTCTGCGGCCTATATAGAGGCCGCCGCTTGCCCTGGGAAGTCAGTTCCGGCGAGATCGTGCACCAGCACTCTCACCTGAAGATGGCGGCCAGTTGGACCGCGGAAATATTGTGTCATGAAGACGTTATGATACGGCTGCATACCCGAGAAGAATATTATCAATTGTTTGAGATAATATCTGTTATGGCTTACGATAGCTTCTCCAGCTTAAAATAGTTCTGATTTCAAGATGATGTTTCACAAATTAACATACGCGATGCAAAAAATAGCAACTAATGTTCTGTGAGTTCTCAGTTCCGTACAAGTAGGCGAAAAAGTTAGACTCCTTCTCTGGAGTGCATTAAGACCTCGCCTGAGAAATTAACGTACGGTAGCGGCCGTTTACCGCCCAGAATCTGTCAGCCACACGCCCGAATAAAGCAGATCCGCCTTCTTCATGAACTTGAGCTCGTCATTCAAAAGACCCGTTCTCCTCTTGACTCCAGCAGTGTTCCGCCACTGTCCAACTCACTGGTCCAAGGCCATCCCCACCAAAAACACATCGTTCTCAGGCCCTAATGACTCAAAATGATTACTTTCTCGCACTAAATTAACGTATTACAATAATAGTCAAATAAATGTTATAAACCTTCTGTCAGGCTAAGATAATTTAAAGTAAGTATAAATACAAGTTAGTCCATAAATAAATAAGCCATTATTTTTGCCCAGGTGCGCTTATGATAAGTTACAACAGGCTGACGTTATATATTATTTATTTATGTGTTCTTGACACAGGCGTCTTTTCATTCTCTTTCCAACTGTGGTGATCGCTATCACATGCGACTGACCACTTTTAAATTAGCATAGTCTTTTAAGAGGAACTGCAAACAACATTTAAATAAAGTTACTGGCAAAAGAGTAAACTGGCCGTGCAATAAAAACGCAAGTATGATAAAGTGCGAGGTTTCATGCTGTGCTCATTTGCTGTCTGGATGTGGAGAATACGATGATTTGACAAACATTTCGGTAATTCAAATGGTTCAAATGGCTCTGAGCACTATGGGACTCAACTGCTGTGGTCATCAGTCCTCTAGAACTTAGCACTCCTTAAACCTAACTAACCTAAGGACATCACACACATCCATGCCCCAGGCAGGATTCGAACCTGCGACCGTAGCAGTCGAGCGGTTCCGGACTGCGCGCCTAGAACCGCGAGACCACCGCGGCCGGCTTTCGGTAATTAAAAAGAATATAGAAGACGTCAGAAGTCAATAAATAAAATAGAGGCAGATACGAAGCTTTCACCAATGATAGCTATAGTGCATAGCAATCATCTGAGATTTTGTTTGTAGAAATCGCATGAAGTGATTAAACGTTGTTATTCAGAGGTTTATTACGTAAAATGTATACTCACCGCAAAATACTTACTTCTATTGTTTTAAGGATACTGATGTGCTGTTGTGTCACTGGGAGATCGCCGATGTATTCAGATTTGCATTATTGTTTGATGTGAGTATTTGTTGAATCTCAAAGAGCTGTAACTTTGCCATCCTTAAGAGTGTCTGACACTACGCCATTTCCTGGAGCATGTTCTGCACAAAGGCAACGGGAGCATCAAGCATCCAAATTCCCAGCTTCGGGACTTCCCCACATCAGGTCCTTTGCTAACGCACGTGGCTTGCCTGGCCCGCGTCGTGCTATCGGCCCTGGGGCCGTAAAGCTTCTCAAACAATTTCACCTTACCTTGCACCAATTCTAGGCGGCCGACAGGTTCGCCTACAAACGCGAAACGCTACAGCTACTAGCGGTATAAGTAGTGCAGAGTGGAGACTGAGGACAGTGTACTAAACAACACTACATCAGTATTCACTTCACTTGCCGACTAATGATTATAGATATTAGAATTAGTAGGCCTTAAGTTGGTTATCCTCCCCCCATGAACCATGGACCTTTCCGTTGGTGGGGAGGCTTGCGTGCCTCAGCGATACAGATAGCCATACAGTAGGTGCAACCACAACGGAGGGGTATCTGTTGAGAGGCCAGATAAACGTGTTGTTCCTGAAGAGGGCAGCAGCCTTTTCAGTAGTTGCAGGGGCAACTGTCTGGATGATTGACTGATCTAGCCTTGTAACAATAACCAAAACGGCGTTGCTGTGCTGGTACTGCGAACGGCTGAAAGCAAGGGGAAACTAAGGCCGTAATTTTTCCCGAGGGCATGCAGCTTTACTGTAGGATTAAATGATGATGACGTCCTCTTGGGTAAAATATTCCGGAGGTAAAATAGTCCCCCATTCGGATCTCCGGGCGGGGACTACTCAGGAGGATGTCGTTATCAGGAGAAAGAAAACTGGCGTTCTACGGATCGGAGCGTGGAATGTCAGATCCCTTAATCGGGCAGATAGGTTAGAATATTTAAAAAGGGAAATGGAGAGGTTAAAGTTAGATATAGTGGGAATTAGTGAAGTTCGGTGTCAGGAGGAACAAGACTTCTGGTCAGGTGACTACAGGGCTATAAACAAAAAATCAAATAGGGGTAATACAGGAGTAGGTTTAATAATTAATAGGAAAATAGGAATGCGAGTAAGCTACTACAAACAGCATATTGAACGCATTATTGTGGCCAAGATAGATACGAAGCCCACACCTACTACAGTAGTACAAGTTTATATGCCAACTAGCTCTGCAGATGACGAATAAATTGAAGAATTGTATGATCAAATAAAAGAAATTATTAAGATAGTGAAGGGAGATGAAAATTTAATAGTCATGGGTGACTGGAATTCGGTTGTAGAAAAAGGGAGAGAAGGAAACGTAGTAGGTGAATATGGATTGGGGAAAAGAAATGAAAGAGGAAGCCGCCTGGTAGAATTTTGCACAGAGCACAACTTAGTCATAGGTAACACTTGGTTCAAGAATCATAAAAGAAGGCTGTATACAAGGAAGACGCCTGGAGATACTAAAATATACTAAATGAACCAGAGGTTGTACAGAGTTTCAGGCAGAGCATAAGGGAGCAATTGACAGGAATGGGGGAAAGAAATACAGTAGAAGAAGAATGGCTTTGAGGGATGAAGTAGTGGAGGCAGCAGAGGATCAAGTAGGTAAAAACACAAGGGCTAGTAGAAATCCATGGGTAACAGAAGAAATATTGAATTTCATTGATGAAAGGAGAAAATATAAAAATGCAGTAAATGAAGCAGGCAAAAAGGAATACAGACGTCTCAAAAATGAGATCGACAGGAAGTGCAAAATGGCTAAGCAGGGATGGCTAGAGGACAAATGTAAGGATGTAGAGGCTTATCACACTAGGAGTAAGATAGATACCGCCTACAGGAAAATTAAAGAGACCTTTGGAGATAAGAGAACCACTTGTATGAACATCAAAAGCTCAGATGGAAACCCAATTCTAAGCAAAGAAGAAAAAGCAGAAAGGTGGAAGGAGTATATAGAGGGTCTATACAAGGGCGATGTACTCGAGGACAATATTATGGAATTGGAGTAGGATGTAGATGAAGATGAAATGGGAGATACGATACTGCGTGTAGAGTTTGACAGAACACTGAAAGACCTAAGTCGAAACAAGGTCCCTGGAGTAGACAACATTCCATTGGAACTACTGACGGCCTTGGGGGATCCAGTCCTGACAAAACTCTACCATCTGGTGAGCAAGATGTATGAGAAATGTTGGAACACGTGAGGCAATACTGACCCTACGACTTATCTTAGAAGCTAGATTAAGGAAGGGCAAACCTACGTTTCTAGCATTTGTAGACTTAGAGAAAGCTTTTGACAATGTTGACGGGAATACTCTCTTTCAAATTCTGAAGGAGGCAGGGGTAAAATACAGGGAGCGAAAGGCTATTTACAATTTGTACAGAAACCAGATGGCAGTTATAACAGTCGATGGACATGAAAGGGAAGCAGTGGTTGGGAAGGGAGTGAGACAGGGTTGTAGTCTCTGCCCGATGTTATTCAATCTGTGTATTAAGCAGTAAAGGAAACAAAAGAAAAAATTGGAGTAGGTATTAAAATCCATGGAGAAGAAATAAAAACTTTGAGGTTCGCCGAAGACATCGTAATTCTGTCAGAGACAGCAAAGTACTTGGAAGAGCAGCTGAACAGAATGGATAGTGTCTTGAAAGGAGGATATAAGATGAAAATCAACAAAATCAAAACGAGGATAATGGAATGTAGTCGAACTAAGTCGGGTGATGGAGAGGGAATTAGATTAGGAAATGAGACACTTAAAGTAGTAAAGGAGTTTTGCTATTTCGGGAGCAAAATAACTGATGATGGTCGAAGTAGAGAGGATATAAAATGTAGACTGGCAATGGCAAGGAATGCGTTTCTGAAGAAGAGAAATTTGTTAACATCGAGCATAGATTTAAGTGTCAGGAAGTCGTTTCTGAAAGTATTTGTATGGAGTGTAGCCATGTATGGAAGTGAAACATGGACGATAAATAGTTTGGACAAGAAGAGAATAGACGCTTTTGAAATGTGGTGCTACAGAAGAATGCTGAATATTAGATGCGTAGATCACATAACTAATGAGGAAGTATTGAATAGGATTGGGGAGAAGAGAAGTTTTTGGCACAACTTGACCAGAAGAAGGAATCTTTTGGTAGAACATGTTCTGAGGCATCAAGGGATCACTAATTTAGTATTGGAGGGCAGCGTAGAGGGTAAAAATCGTAGAGGGAGACCAAGAGATGACTACACTAAGCAGATTCAGAAGGATGTGGGTTGTAGTGGTTACTGGGAGATGAAGAAGCTTGCAGAGGATAGAGTAGCATGGAGAGCTGCATCAAACCAGTCTCAGGACTGAAGACCACAACAACAAAAAGTTGGTTATGACCTAAATATGGCAAGAGCAAGGCATTCATGGTTCTTTTCCCCTGGCAATGCGGCGGGAGGGGGGGGGGGGGGGGGGAGGGGGGCGTCTTGAAATAGACTTGTGGTAATACGGCAGGTAATGAAGAATTCGAGAGGCTTTATTACTCTTGCTCCACACTAGAAACAAAGCCACAAAGACGTATGGGTCATCTACATCTAAATCCGCAAGACACGTTACCGTGTGTGATGGAGGGAACTTTGTCTAACACTATTCCTTCACCGTTTTCCCGTTCCAGCCTCGAGTAGTTCGTTGGAAGAACCGTTCATAGTAAGCCTTCGTGTGAGCTCGGATATCGCCAATCTCCAACTCTTTGGTTTTTTACTAGGTACACGTAAAAGCAATACATCGATTGAATCTTCTATGAAAGTATGCTCTCAAAACTGTAATGGTAAAGCACACAGTGATGCTGAATGCCTCTCTTGCACCGTCTACCACTGTAGTTGAATTAGAAGGTGCATCACGCTTCCCCGCTTATTAAATGAACATTTAACAACAGCCATTGTTTTTCATCAGGATCTTACCTACACTACCGACAATTAAAATAGCTACACCAAGAAGAAATGCAGATGATAAATGGGTATTCATTGAACAGATACATTATACTAGAACTTAGGTGTGATTACATTTTCAGGCAATTGGTATACATAGATCCTGAGAAATAAGTACCCAGAACAACGACCTCTGGCCGTAATAACGGCCTTGTACGCCTGGGCATTGAATCAGACAGAGCCTGGAAACCGTGTACCGGTACAGCTGCGCATGCAGCTTCAGCACGATACCACATGTCATCAAGTGTAGTGACTGGCGTATTGTGATGAGCCAGTTACTCGACCACCACTGACCAAACGTTTTCAATTGGTGAGAGATCTGGAGAATGTGCTGGCCAGGGCAGCAGTCGAACATTTTCTGTATCCAGAAAAGCCCGTACAGGACCTGCAACGTGCGGTCGTGCATTATCCTGCTGAAATGCAGTTTTTCGCAGAGATCGAATGAAGGGTAGAGCCATGGATCGTAACATATCTGAAATATAACGTCCACTGTACAAAGTTCCGTCAATGCGAACAAGAGGTGACCGAGACGTGTAACCAATGGCACCCCAACCCATCACGCCCGGTGTTACGCCAGTATGGCGATGACGAATATATGCTTCCAATGTGCGTTCACCGGGATGTCGCCAAACACGGAAGCGCCAATCGTGATGCTGTAAACAGAACCTGGATTCATCCGAAAAATGAAGTTTTGCCATTCGTGCACCCAAGTTCGTCGTTGAGTACACCATCGCAGGCACTCCTGCCTGTGATGCAGCGTCAAGGGTAACCGAAGCCATGGTCTCCGAGCTGGTAGTCCATGTTGCTGCAAACGTCGTCGAACTGTTCCTGCAGATGGTTGTTGTCTCGCAAAAGTCCCCATCTGTTGACTCAGGGATGGAGACGTGGTTGCACGATTCGTTACAGCCATGGGGATAACATGCCTGTCATCTCGACTGGTACTGATACGAGGCAGTTGGGATCCAGCAGGGCGTTCTGTATTACCCTCCTGAACCCATCAATTCCATATTCTGCTAACAGTCATTGGATCTCCACCAACGCGAGCAGTAATGACAAGATACAATAAACCGCGATCGCGAATAGGCTACAATCCGACTTTCATCAAATTCGGAAACGTGATGGTACGCATTTCTCCTCTTTACACGAGGCATCACAACAACGTTTCTTCAGGCAACGCCGGTCAACTGCTGATTTTGTATGAGAAATCGGTTGGAAACTTTCCTCATGTCAGCAAGTTGCAGGTGTCGCCACCGGCGTCAATCTTGTGTGAAGGCTGTAAAAAGCTAATCATTGGCATATCACAACATCTTCTTCCTGTCGGTTAAATTTCGCGTGTGTAGCACATCATCTTCGTGGTGTAGCAATTGTAATGGACATTGTAATAATACAACAATCGATCTTTCAACCTGTTTAGGCATCAATTACGAATCCCTGCACCAAGCATCGATCTTCTTCGCTACAATTTTCTAGCGTGGCGTTGCGGTATAACGCTACACTTTTTTTTTCATTTACAATAGATCCTTCTATTCAACACTACTTGCTCACTGATTTATCATATATAAAATGTTTCGGTACTTGCTACAATATTCGGATATGAGTAATAGTTGTTATAACCACAAAGCATCGTGGAGGTGTACCGAGAAAAATCAGTGATCAAGTCTACTGAATAAAGAATTCGTTGAACAGCGTATTTCCTATGCATTGAAAGTACTGTTCTACTTTCTACAACTTCAGTTATACAGATTAGTAGTAATTCACAAACATTTAGCCCAAATAATATGAAACCAGGTGTTGCTCACTGAGATACTAAATAAGGATTTCAACGAAATCAGCGCAAACTGAACATGTAATAACGCAGAATTTAATTTTTGCCTGTCACAATGTAACAGGCAAAGGAGTATTTCTCATTATGTAAAATACTGCAGACAATAGTCATTATTCATTCAAACTTAGAATGTTAATCTTCCCCCTTTGGAAGCAATTACGTTGGTCTACTTTTTTGACACAAGGTAACAATAAATATTAGGTTGGTGCGTAAGTTCATAACGTGTTTGTCCTGCACGTTGGTACTCCGGTTACAATGGGTTTATTTGTCGATTGTCATTTTTTTTATTTGTTGTCACTGTTGCCATTTGAGTTTCCTTATCATCATTTTAACACTTGAAGATAGTGAATGTAAATGTGGAACCTAGAAAATGGAGTGCCAAGTGCAGAGGTCGGAACATTTCCGACGTATTCCTCTGTATGATTTCAGTAGAGGGATGACAGCAGCGGAGGCAGCCAGAAATATTTGTGTCTTGTGTGGGGATAATGCCAGAGTACTGGAAGAAACTGGTTTTCTTGTTTTAAGGAGAATCGTTTTGACATTAGCAACTCTCCACGTTCAGGAAGATCTTCGGCGTTTGATGAAGATCGCTTAAACGCATTAATCTACAAAGATACACTTGATTGTACTCTAGATCTGGCGAACGAGATGAACTGTGGGCATTCCGTCATCGTGTGACATTTGTATGCAGTGGGGTGGGTTCAAAAATCATTTGTGTAGATAAAAAGCTAAAAATCAGCGGGTCGCCATATGGGCACCACTGCCTGCACGTTACAAATTGGATCGTGAATAAAACCAACCATTCGTATTCCTTATCGTTCTGATGACGAGAAATGGTATATTTTTGCTAACATAAGGAAAGGAGAGGAATGGCTGAGCCCAAAGCAGCAAGTAGCCGTAAAAAGACCTGCGCGCATCCACAGAAGATAGTATTATGCATCTGTTGCAAAAGCGACGGTTCGATGTACTACGAATTGTTTCCCCGTGGTGCAGCCATCACTGCTGCCATTTATTTTCTTCAAACGAGTCATCTTGCCAACGCATTCTTCTTTACTGACAGAAAACGTGCCCACGGGCGCTGCATTTGGAAGTCGTTCTACACTCACCTTATACATCTATCTTCAGCTCATAGATATTCAACTTTTCCGCTCTCTATCAAACGTACTGCAAAGAACTTCCTTCCCGGATGAAAATGCGCTACGAACATGGCTCAACGATTTATTCACCTCAAACCCCTTTATTTCTACAGTCCTTCTTATGCACCTTCGGCAGACCATAGAACGTGGGCGGCCTGAGTGCCTTGACGAGGAGGTTCTTAATAGTATTCTCTTCCAGCGATGACCGTTTGGGAAGAAGGACGCACCGTTGAGGCCGACAGTGAGTACCATTGGATTGCCGACCTACAAACCTACTAAAAATCTGGACACTGTGGACACAATATAAAGAATACGGCGGACTTCATCAATCGGATTAAAAGTCTGTGACTTGCTGAAGGAGATATTATGCTCAACTTCGATGTGGTTTCTTTATTCACGTGTGTCTCCATTAAAGACACTATTCACTTGCTATCCCAGCTCTTTGACGACACCGTCGTGGAATTCTTTAAGCACACTCTGCATCTGCATCTACATATACATCCATTCTCCAAACGGTGTGTGGCGGAGGGCACTTTACGTGCCACTGTCATTACCTACCTTTTCTGTTCCAGTCGCGTATGGTTCGCTGGAAGAACGACTGTCGGAAAGCCTTCGTGCGCGGTCGAATCTCTCAAATTTTACATTCGTGATCTCCTCTGGACGTATAAATAGGGGGAAGCAATATATTCGATACCTAATCCCGAAACGCACTCTCTCGAAACTTGGCGAGCAAGCTACACTGCGATGCAGAGCGCCTCTCTTGCAGAGTCTGCCACTTGAGTTTGCTAAACTTCTCCGTAACGCTATCACGGTTACAAAATATCCCTGTGACGAAACGCGCCACTCTTCTTTGGTTCTTCTCTATCTCCTCCGTCAGACCGATCTGGTACGGATCCCACACTGATGAGCAATACTCAAGTATAGGTCGAACGAGTGTTTTGTAAGCCACCGCCTTTGTTAATGGACTACATTTTCGAAGGACACTCCCAATGAATCTCAACCTGGTACCCGCCTTACCAACAATCTGACGTCCTCATATACCTTACATGATGGAGAATATTTTAACCAAACTGACGGCGCGGCGATGGGAAGTCCATTAGCTCCAGTAGTAGCCAACCTCTTTATGGAGCACTTCGAAGACATCGCTCTGGACACGGCACCTGCAAAGCCGAGGTGTTTTTATCACTACGTCGACGATACCTTCGTCATTTGTCCACATGGACAAAAAAGTTTGGAGAGTTCCTGGAGCATCTCAACAGCATCCAGGACCACATCAGCTTCACAACGGAAGTAGAGAAGCAGGGTTCCCTGCCGTTCTTGGACGTGCTTGTCCGCCACCAGCTTCCATCACCCAGCACAGAAAGAGTTCTAAGGACCTTAGTGTATCGATCTGAAACCGTCTAAGACGCTGAAAACTTGCCGAGAGAATTGAGTTATAACACTTTTGTCTGTATGCTACTGCAATACCATAACCTTAAGGCAAGTTGTGAAATAAAACAAACTTATTAAAGCAATTATGGTACAACGCAACAGAGCAGTGTTACCCTCTGAAAGGAATTTTGTTGTGTTGACCGTGTTGTACCTAACGGAGATGGCTTATCGGAAGTGAAAGTCAGAATTAAGTAATTATTTGAACAGTAACAAACAAAATTTTGCCTATCTGCACTGTTTAACGGGTAAAGAAAACAGTCGCCAGCCTAACTAGGCAAGAGAATGATTAACGTTCTTGTTCAAGAAAATAGTTATTAGTTACTTTAATGGATAAACACGACCTATACTTTCTCACACGCGAGTGCAGTGAACTCTTGACACATACGTATGTTTTAAGATAGAAGCTAACAACTGGAGCAGCACAAACTATTTGCAAAATTATAACGGATACCGAAACACACTATTACTTTCGGGGCTTACACGAACTGAATGGTTTTTATAACGTTATTATTACTAGTCACTACAGAATCATTTACTGGATATAGGTTAAGTCTCTCTCAGTTAAATACTTTAATATTTAAAATGAAAGTTAATTAGAATCCACTAACAGGTTGCTTCTCACTATATAAGGAAATAATGTTTTTCATAATTAGTGGTCTTCCCATTACTTGTTACCTAGCATTAACACAATCGGCATACTGTGGATCCTGTTATATTATTAATATGAACTTCCAATACACAAGAGAGACAAACACTTATCAAACATGAGTATATAACTTTTCACACTGCAGTTTTCCACTTTTACTACATTGAGAGTCAAAATTAACATATATGTAAGACACTGACTCACCTTCTGAGATTTACAACAGGCAGTAATGTGATCATTTACTAAGCAAAACTTTATAAGCCTCAGTCTTACGAACTCTTAATTTGAAGTTGGCAACAATACATTAATAAGCAGTTTTATTAGGAAAATTACTTTCATGAAGGATCATTAACTTTAACTTTCTTTTTACTATGTTCAAGAGGCATCAATTATCAAAACACTGGGCTTTAATGTTGTTTCAGTAAGCACACTCGGAAATCACTTCAGTTGAAACGGAGGGGAACCTGAGAGGTGTTATGATAAGAAAAATCAAGGTAGGTACATAAATTCAGTTATAAATTACCTTATATTTGAGCACACTAACACATCCACTTAGCTGATCCTTCAGTGTACATTACTATAGTGCTCCATTACAGTGATTGCGCAATGTGGTGACGATTGCATGTTGGTAGTTGAAATTGCAGGTAGAATTGCTCGACTCTGTCATTTCTTGGTGGCGATGACACATGCAAATTCCAGAATAGTTCCAGCTATTTATCAATCCATCAGAGGCATTGGAAAGTAGCAGAAAGAGCCTCTCTCGGAACCAGCACAATATGCATCTTTTACATGGCAACGCACAGTTTGGTAGCTCGTCCCCAACTGGTGGCTCGCCCCCGACTTTTCTACCTAGGCCAACCACAATTTGCGCGCACTACACAGTTCCATTCCCGAGGGGAATCACAACAACTTTTACATACAATCTAACTAAGAACCATAAGTGAGGATCAGCAGTTTACATAACAGCAAACAAATAGTTTAAACAAAACAGACCATTTGCACATATTAGTGTTTCTACAAAAAATTATTCACACAGAAATTACAATTATATACAGTAAGTTTTGTTCCCTCCAAATGGGACAAAGAATTTAAATGACAGATACACTACTTTGCATAGAATCAAGCCACAACATCAAAGTTTTAAACAAAGAAAGGAGTATACAATTTTGTGTTATCGATTCAATCAAACACATTTACAGAAGCTTAACGGTGTAATATTAAATGACACAAAAGCAAAACAAATCATTGGAGTATTAGAGCTATGGTGTTACAGAGTCACTTACGCAAAGTTTTTAAGGAAAACGGTTACAACGACAAACATATCTCACAAGCAGTGTCATCCAAGCTTCAAAGGAAGAAGACCTCTGAAGAAGACACCAAGCCGGTTGCGTTGTTACCGTTTTGTGGTTCGACAACAGGAAAGATTAGTCGGCTCCTGAAGAGGCATAAAATAGACACAATCTTCATGCCTCCGCAAATATCCGGCAACAAAAGAAATCTATAAAGTCGACGGAGGCCTCATTACGCCAGGAATTTGCGTGATACCGTGTGGATGTGAGCTGTTCTATGTCGTCCATACTATTCGCATTATTGAACAGCGCTGCATAGAACATGAAAGGTGTTACCATCCATCTACGCTATCCTGAAAAGTCAGCTGTAGCAGAACATGCTCTGGAAAACGGACACCGAACTGCATTCGATAAGACGTCTATTATTAAACGGACTAATGGCTTCTGGGATAACGTGATAAACGAGTTCATAACAATTAGAAGTTCTGACACCTCAATAGAGACGGTGGGCTGCAGCTGAGTACGGCGTGCATCCGGTGTTGAGGGAGTTGAAGCGGGCCCTGCGGTCGACCGGTCAAAACATTACCATATATGGTGCGGGACCGAGCATCAGTGACGTTACGAGCGACGTCACGACCGACTGCGCCGCTATATAAGCACGGCAATGACAACCACACGAAGTCATCCAGTTGACAATGGCAGAGGAGCTCTTCGCCGAAAGCTCGTGGGCAGTAAACCATTTGACGCGGCTTAAAACCCGAGAATATTTTATTAACGGATATCGCCGCGAAAGCATGCGTTCGTACACATCTCTAATGCAACGATTTTCTTCTGTTGCGGTTTTCCCAAAGGCTATGTTTTACTGCCATACAAGCTGTACTCCAAACGTGAGTCCCCAGGAATTTCTTCGTCAGATTAAGGTCCGTGTATACTTCTCTCAGCCAGGAATGCGCTTTTAGGTTGTGTTACTCTGATTTTGATGTCCTCCTTACTCTCTCCGTCGTGGGATATTTTGTTGTTTAGTTATAAGAGTGCCTTAACTTTATCCATTTCGCGATCAACAATCCTGATGTCAAGTTTACTGCTGTTCTCATTTCTGCTAGTTCTCATTACTTGTCTTACTTCGATTTACTCTCGTTACACATTCTGTACGCTGGGGACACACATGCTCTGCCAGACGGAAGGATACTGGTTCAAATGGCTCTGAGCACTATAGGACCTAACTTCTGAGGTCATCAGTCACCTAGAACTTAGAACTGTTTAAACCCAACAAACCTAAAGACGTAACACACATCCACGCTCGAGGCAGGTTTCGAACCTGCAACCGTAGCAGTCGTGCTGTTCCGGACTGAAGCGCCTAGAACAGCTCGGCCACAACGGCCGGTAACACATTTTCGGTTTTCTTTTCCATTTTCTGTAGATTGTACTCGCCTGAAATTTAGATGCATGAGATTTTAAGCTGATTTGGTGATAATTTTCGCACATATTGACTTTTTCAATCTTCGTAATTGTGTGGATAATATTTTTCCGAATGTCTAATACTATACCGCACACATTCTACACATCTAGGTGGCCGTTTTGTTAACTCTTCCCCCAATGATTTTAGAAATTCTGATGGCGTATTAGCAATCCCATCTGCCTTGTTCGATCTTCAGTCTTCAAAACTGTTTTAAATTTTGATTCTAATACTTGATCCCCGACTCTTTCAATATTGACTCTCGTTTCTTCTTCTATCACGTCATCAGTCACGTCCTCTCCAATAGACCTTCAGTGTCCTCTTTCCACCTATCAGCTGTCCCTGCATTTAACAGTTGAACTTCCATTCCCCTCTTGATGTTACCATCCTTGTTTGTAATTTCACCGAAGGTTGTTTTGACTTTTCTACATGCTGATTGTGTACTTCCGACTATCTTTTCTTTTTCGATTTCTTTCCCTTTTGTCATGTAGCTATTATGCCTTAGCATCTATGCACTTTCAGTTAATTTCATTCCTAAATGAGTTGTATTTATTTATTCCAAAAGTACCTAAACCTTTTTTTTACTTCCTTCTTTAATCGATGAACTTAAGTGTTTATTCTGTAACCCTAGGTTACCTTCTTTGTAAGCATGTTTTCTTTACACCCTCAGTGATTGTCCTTTTTAGAGATGTCCATTCCTCTTCCTCTTCAACTGAACTGCGTACCGAGCTACTCCTTATTGCATTATCTACAGCCTCAGAGAACTACAAGCGATGTCTTCGTTCCTTAGGGTTTCAGTATCCCACCCAACTGGGCACTGATGCTTCCTGACGTGTCTTAAAGTTCAACCTGTTGTTCATCACTGCTAAGTTGTGATCCGAGTCTATTTCAGCTCTTGCGTACGTTTTACAATTCAGTATCTGATTTCGTGATCTTTGGCAGACTTTGATGTAATCTAACTGAAATCTGCCCGTTATTAATCTACAATGCAGCTATTAGATAATATGCTTATCCGTTTCTTATGAATAAGCTATGAAGGTGCCGTTCAAATTACCGTCAACTCAGACAAATCCATATTATACGGGATTCCCATACTCGTCTTCAAGCGAATCTCTGGAAGGTTTTCATGAAAATGACAGACTTATTCCGTCCACCTGCTCCGACCCACCCGTTTTCGTCGTTAGTCTCCGATGGTCTTGTCCTAGACAGGATACTAAACCTTCACGGTTCTGTCTCTTCAAGAACATTTTAAAGCACACATAACTGTGAATGTTCTTTGCTACTGTCACCCATGTATGAAAAAAAAATATTATAAATGTAAATATTCAAGTACATTAAACAAACGATATTCAGCCTACAGTGAACACGTATAGGATATACACACCTGGAAATTGAAATAAGAACACCGTGAATTCATTGTCCCACGAAGGGGAAACTTTATTGACACATTCCTGGGGTCAGATACATCATATGATCACACTGACAGAACCATAGGCACATAGACACAGGCAACAGAGCATGCACAATGTCGGCACTAGTACAGTGTATATCCACCTTTCGCAGCAATGCAGGCTGCTATTCTCCCATGGAGACGATCGTAGAGATGCTGGATGTAGTCCTGTGGAACGGCTTGCCATGCCATTTCCACCTGGCGCCTCAGTTGGACCAGCGTTCGTGCTGGACGTGCAGACCGCGTGAGATGACGCTTCATCCAGTCTCAAACATGCTCAATGGGGGACAAATCCGGATATCTTGCTGGCCAGGGTAGTTGACTTACACCTTCTAGAGCACGTTGGGTGGCACGGGATACATGCGGACGTGCATTGTCCTGTTGGAACAGCAAGTTCCCTTGCCAGTCTAGGAATGGTAGAACGATGGGCTCGATGACGGTTTGGATGTACCGTGCACTATTCAGTGTCCCCTCGACGATCACCAGAGGTGTACTACCAGTGTAGGAGATCGCTCCCCACACCATGATGCCGGGTGTTGGCCCTGTGTGCCTCGGTCGTATGCAGTCCTGATTGTGGCGCTCACCTGCACGGCGCGAAACACGCATACGACCGTCATTGGCACCAAGGCAGAAGCGACTCTCATCGCTGAAGACGACACGTCTCCATTCGTCCCTCCATTCACGCCTGTCGCGACACCACTGGAGGCGGGCTGCACGATGTTGGAGCGTGAGCGGAAGACGGCCTAACGGTGTGCGGGACCGTAGCCCAGGTTCATGGAGACGGTTGTGAATGGTCCTCGCCGATACCCCAAGAGCAACAGTGTCCCTAATTTGCTGGGAAGTGGCGGTGCGGTCCCCTACGGCACTGCGTAGGATCCTACGGTCTTGGAGTGCATCCGTGCGTCGCTGCGGTCCGGTCCCAGGTCGACGGGCACGTGCACCTTCCGCCGACCACTGGCGACAACATCGATGTACTGTGGAGACCTCACGCCCCACGTGTTGAGCAATTCGGCGGTACGTCCACCCGGCCTCCCGCATGCCCACTATACGCCCTCGCTTAAAGTCCGTCAACTGCACATACGGTTCACGTCCACGCTGTCGCGGCATGCTACCAGTGTTAAAGACTGCGATGGAGCTCCGTATGCCACGGCAAAGTGGCTGACACTGACGGCGGCGGTGCACAAATGCTGCGCAGCTAGCGCCATTCGACGGCCAACACCGCGGTTCCCGGCGTGTCCGCTGTGCCGTGCGTGTGATCATTGCTTGTAGAGCCCTCTCGCAGTGTCCGGAGCAAGTGTGGTGGGTCTGACACACCGGTGTCAATGTGTTCTTTTTTCCATTTGCAGGAGTGTATTAAGTTAAAAAATGACCTGGAAAAGAGTAGCGTACGTTTTATTGCATGGCAAGTGAAAGTAACTGTAGTGATGTATGGTGGTGTAGAGGAGTTTATGTCACATTGAATTGTTGTTTGATGCAGATTCACATTTAGTTACAGCAGCCTAATGAGAAACAATGTCGTACTCCACATTCGCTGCAACCCTTCCTTCGCGAACCGTAGGTGTTGGGTATGAAGTGTACGAGTTGAGTGTAGGTGACAGTGAAGAGTGCGTAGAGTGTTGGGCGGCTTGGTTGTTAAGCTGAAGGAAGTTACCGACATGAAATACTGACTGGCATACATTTCTTCGTTCCAGCGATTCACATCATGAAACAAATATGAGCAAATGTGCGTTCGCATAGCCTGAACAATATTTCTTTGCGTTACAGTCACCTAATAAATCTTAATAATAGACGTGCAACTGGTCTTTCAGCTAAAAAAACCTAATTAACGCTACCCACCGCAACGTTTATATTGTAAATGTAATGTATTGCGAATACATAGAAAGAAGGATCCTTTATTGTATGATTATATGCAAATACTGGTAACAGTTACTGCTGTAAAATATCTGGGAGTATGCGTGCGGAACGATTTGAAGTGGAATGATCATATAAAATTAATTGTTGGTAAGGCGGGTACCAGGTTGAGATTTATTGGCGAAAATATAGTCCATCAACAAAGGAGGTGGCTTACAAAACACTCGTTCGACTTTTACTTGAGTATTTCTCATAGTTGTGGGATCCATACCAGATCGGGTTGACGGAGGAGATAGAGAAGATCCAAAGAAGAGCGGCGCGTTTCGTCACAGGGTTATCTGGTAACCGTGATAGCGTTATGGAGATGTTTAGCAAACTCAAGTGGCAGACTCTGCAAGAGAGGCGCTCTGCATCGCTGTGTAGCTTGCTCGCCAGGTTTCGAGAGGGTGCGTTTCTGGATGAAGTATCGAATATATTGCTTCCCCCTACTTATACGTCCCGAAGAGATCACGAATGTAAAATTAGAGAGATTCGAGCGCGCACGGAGGCTTTCAGACAGTCGTTCTTCCCGCGAACCATACGCCACTGGAACAGAAAAAGGAGGTAATGACAGTGGCACGTAAAGTGCCCTCCGCCACACACCGTTGGGTGGCTTGTGGAGTATAAATGTAGATGTAGATGTTTTACAGTGCAGGAAATAAGTCCACATGATTATGGAAGGGACGAGAAATTGTGTACTGAGTTTCACTGATAGGGAGGCTATATCAACTGGAAATGATACACTTGGAATTATTTAATAAGAATGAAATACGAAATAGTTATACAAACTGTGGCTCTCGTTTGCAACACGGATACACAGAATTCGAACTGAATTTTTCTCATGAAACTCGTAGAGAAGTCAGTGTAAATGGGAAAATATTGTCTAAAGGGAAAGCTGCTGGTTAGGTAAATTTCTGGATAGCTTATTATGTTATTGAAAAGCTTGGCTTTTAAACAAAGGTATATTAAAGATTTTTCCCGCAACTGACGTGACGGTTTACTGTGCATATATGCGCGCTTATTTTATTGATACTGGATGAACCAATTTGATTAAGGGAAAGACATGACATTTCCCAATGGACGCTGCTGAGTAAAAATCTGAATGTTTATGAATATCTATTTATGGAAATACTGCCTACTTTCTCTTCTCACAGTAAAGATATTTTTCCGAATTACTGTTAAGTATGCATTAAGTCGATTAGTATATACAGACACGAAACAAAATTGTAAAGCGGTGAATTCTGAAGACGGCCTCGCAGAAGTAGTAACATCCGTGAAGACAGATGAACGAAGTTAAGCGCTGTCGGGCGTGGCTATCACTTGGTTACGTGACTGTCCGAGTCTTCCGGGCACTGGTAGCAAACGTGATTCATTCAGCCCTTGTGAGTCCAGTTGACAAATTAAATGACTGAGAAGTAGCGGCTCCGGTCACGAAAACTGACAACGACCGAGAAAGTGGTGTGCTGACGACGTGCTCCTTCATATTACACTCAGTCACGCCTATGAGCGGAAGATGATACAGCAGTGGCTAGGAAGCGTTGGGCCCTTAAGGCCTCTTCGGACGGAGAGAGAGGAGTATAGAACTCTCCCGCATCTTCTGGGTGAATGAGCAACAGTACCTTACTGGTACTGGTAAGTAGTTCATTTGCTACCAACATAAAACTGATAACAATTACCAGAGAATGGAATTGATTAAACGTGCGAAACTTCGTTCAATCTTAGAGCTACTTAAACCTAACTAACCATGGAACACCACACATATCCATGACCGAGGCAGGTTCGAACCTGCGACCGTAGCAGCAGCGCGGTTGCGGACTACAGCGCCAAAGGCCGCTCGGCCACAGCTGCTGGCTGCTAAAGTTGCATCTCAGATGGTCCTTCCAGTACCCCGCCCCTCATACCGTTTAATTGCTACAGCTGCGACAAGAATGGGATATTTCTTCTGCATTTGTCAGTGGTTTTTACAGATGTAAAAGTTAACAAAACAGTGTCAGTTACTAAAATTGGTGTAAATGAAGCTGGAAGTAGAAAAAGAGCCCCAATGAATGAGTGTGGAAAGAACACTATTATAAAATTTTGATCAAGTGTTAACTTATATGTATGTGAGGTGTCCCGATACGTATGACATCAGTAATCCCTTTTCTTTCCTTCCCTTTCCCTCCCTCCCCCCGAGCACCATCCAGTTACATAACTGTTAAATTAACAGTTCCTATAAATTGATAGGCTACTCCCAAAGCCTGCCGGTGTGGCCGGGCGGTTCTAGGCACGACAGTCTGGAACCGCGCGACCGGTAAGGTCGCAGTTTCGAATCCTGCCTACGGCATGGATGTGTGTGATGTCCTTAAGTTAGTTACGTTTAAGTAGTTCCAAGTTCTATCGGACTGGTGACCTCATGTTAAGATCCACAGTGCTCAGAGCCATTTGAACCAAGCTACTCCCGCGGGTATCAAAAATATTAAAATTCATGTAGCCGTATCAGTACGCTCCTGAAAATGGGAGAACGATCTTACGGGTTTCTGTACAGTCATCATCTCAGGTTCAAGCATTTAGGAGATTAACTTCTTTTCAAAAATTTGTTCATTCTGATCAAGCTATAATACACCAAAATGACCACTGTTGTGGCAGTGGTATCTGCTGGAACATTTCCGTTAAAAAAAAAAGTAACACGATGCCCCTTCACGAATACATCTCCTTGGTGGATCAGTCTACTTTCTGTGTCCAGAAAGATAAAAAACAGACGCCCCCTCTTTGTTCATGTACTCGGCAGAGGCAGACGTGTCGGTATTGTGACGCAGCTGAGTGGTAGACAGATCACTCCCCCAGGACCGAGGTGATATCTGACTTGCTTCGCTCTCACCCTTTTCGATCACTCATCTCAGATGCCTCACTTCTCACGAGTCTCTCTTGGTGTCAATCACGTATGTTCTGCGAACGTGATTCCATGTTAGAAGATTATGGGGCACCAATACTTAATGTTCCGAAATGCTAGCAGCATCCTGAAGCGATCGTAGGCATCGAATCGGAATGGATTTCGAGTCACCACACTCGTGCTCTTTTGGGCGTTGCTCATTAGAGAGCACCTCAGACATTGACCACCATGTTCAAATCTGCATGAGGCAACATCAGATGCAGTCAGATGAGAACGAGGTTTATTGAAAATAGTAAGTAAACCGCTTATTTATTCAAAAACTTTCGCTGCAACTGTTATACATTTATCCAACTATGAAACAATACACTTGGACCACGTGTTGCCTATGTTGTTTCGACAACGCGGCAGAAATTTCACAAGGAAGTCATTACTTATCCTCCGTACAGTTGTGATCTTTCTCCATGCGTTTTCCATATTTTTGGAGCCTGAAAGAAAGATATTAGTGGCTGTTGATATGCCTCTGTCGAAAAGTGGCACACCTGGGTACAACCATTGTTCCGTAGGCAATTGAAAACGGTTTTACATGAAGGCACTGACTATCGTCCCATAGTCCGCTAAATACACACATCAAAAATCGCCACGGTTCCCAGAACTCCTGCAAATAAACGTTGACTGTGAATATTACATTACAGACACAATCCCTTTGACTGTTCAGAGATGTCACTAAACCCGACCAAATATGTATACATCGACACATGAGCAGCGCCTATTAGACGGAGGGGGTCCGACAACCGATCAGTTCCAGTCTTTCCACCAAGGAGGAGGTACACGGCTCGTGTTGTCTGTAGTTCAACCATGTGTAGACGGTCAATCCCGCGGTTCGATCGCGTCCCCATTGTTACTTTGTGCCAGGAAGGACTCTCAACAACGAAAGTGTTCAGGCGTCTCGGAGTAAGCCGAAGCGATGTTGTTCTGACTTGGACGAGATACAGAGAGACAGGAACTGTCGATGACATGCCACGCTCTGGCCGCCCAAGGGCTACTATTGCACTAGATGACTGATACCTACGGACCATGGCTCGGAGGAACTCTGACAGGGACGCCTCCATGTTGAATAAATGCTTTTCGTGCAGCCACAGGACGTCGGCTTACCACTCATACCGTGACAATAGGCTGCATGATACGCAACTTCAGTCCCGATGTCCGTGGCGAGATCCATCTTTGCAACCACGACACCATGCAGAGCAGCACAGATGGGCCCAACAACATGCCGAACAGAACAGCTCAGGATTGGCATCACGTTCTCTTCACCGACGAGTGTTGCATATGCCTTCAACCAGACAATCGTCGGTGCCGTGTTTGGAGGCAACCCGGTCAGGCTGAACACTTTAGACACACTGTTCAGCGAGTGCAGCATGGTGGAGGTTCCCTGCTGTTTTGAGGTGGCATTAGGTGGGGCCGACATACGCCGCTGGTAGTCATGAAAGGCGCCGTAACGGCTGTACGATACTTCAATGCCGTCCTCCGACCGATACTGCAACCATATTGGCAGCATATTTGCGAGGTATTCGTCTTCATGTCCGACAATTCGCGCTCCATCGTGCACATTTTGTCAATGACTTCCTTCAGAATAACGACATCGCTGGACTACAGTGGCCAGCATGATCTCCACACATGAACCCTTTCGAATATGCCTGCGACGGATTGAAAAGCGCTTATGGATGACGTGACCCACCAATCACTGTGAGGGATCTACGCCGAGTCGCCGTTGAAGAGTGGGACAATCTGCACCAACAGTGCCTTGATGAACTTGTATAATGGCTTGAATACAGGCATGGATCAATGCAAGAGAATGTGCTACTGGGTATTAGAGGTTCCGGTGTGTACGGCAGTCTGGACCACCACCTATGAAGGTCTCAATGTGTGGTGCTACCACATGCAATGTGTGGTTTTTATGAGCAATAAAAGGGCTGATATGATGTTTATGTTGATCTCTATTCTAGTTTTCTGCACATTTCCTGAACTCTCAGAACCAAGTTGCTGCAAAACTTTTTTGATGTGTGTGTGTTAACGGTGTTGGCGGTTACTTTTGAAATAAAAAAGGTTTACTTATTGTTTTCAATATGTCTCGTTTTCATATGACTGTAGATTATAATTTATATGATCTCCGTTTGCAAATACCATTTCTCTCGTAAACTGATTTTCGCAAGTTTTAGGCAAATTTAATTCCGTTACTGTTTTGCCAACACTTGTTTCAGTTCCTAGCGTACGTACTTTTTCTTCCACCGTGAAACACTGTTCTGCACTAATCCCTGCGGTAATATTGTAACGTATATGCAGCAAACATGTAACCTAATATACCTATGTTCGTCAGTGAAACTGGACTCGATAAGCAACCTGAGCTTTCAGTAAAAGGAATCTAACCTCCATAATACTGTGTATGTTGTATGAGTGTCAGTTTCACTGTATTTAAGACCTCAACAGATCGTTGCTCGAAAAGCGTAAAACTAACATTTGGATAAGCTATCTGACTGCGTTTTTGAACAAGAATTTACAAGTGACCCAAAATCTGACTTATGCAACGGAATTTACTAGAGTACATGACACGATGTGATGTGTCCGTGTCTCTGCTTTGGCCCTACATTTTACACTCACCTCTTTAGATAACTGCCTTTTCTCATGTGGTTTACAGCAATGCGCAGCAGCATGCAGCAGCAGAGGCTAAAGGTTATTGTTACTAAGAATAAATGTAATAAAAACGAGTTTGCTTGGATCCTGTTAAGTACTAAATAACTTTGGTGAAGGGATTTAATTCATTAAGTCTATTGAAAACTTCAGAATCACGATGAACAAGTACTAATAATGACAGTGACTAATGACGTATGTGTCAATAATGGCTGAGTTCCAGATTTTCAAATTATTTCAATTTGAAAGTTACATTAACATTTAGTAACCACAGCATATTATATAAAGGTGGAGAACAATAATTATTATTTGGAGGATAAAGAGGCTTATTTCAATGACCAGCAAAACACGGGACTATTGCAAACTCGGGCTAACAATCACGAACCTAACACTGCAATTGCTTTTGCGCTGTTCTTGTGAATTTTATCTTGAATTTCATCTTCAGGCGTAGTTAAGCTATTTATATCTCTCCTGGCTATATAAATGCAATCAGGCCTTGAGTGCGGAAAGATCTTCTATCACCGACGTGAGGGCAGCGTGACACGTCTTTTGTCTCCGAGCTCTCGACCGACACTACTCTTGAACTCTCGCAGACAGATCTCGCCCCCCCCCCCCCCCCAACAATTCTTACAATCGTGCCCAGCATATTCAGCCCTCAGATTGTTACTATCGATATCTGGGTGCTTACACAATGCAAAGAATAGCGTTAAGTTGGATACATTGTTTTATGTAGAGGTCAGTTCTGACATACACCTTACAATATTAATTTTAATTCCTAAGTAACGTGCGTTGTCGGAATGGGAGGGAGCAGGTGAATTTTCTAAATTAAGGCAGGAATAAAACTGCTGTATTTAATGGAAAAGGTGCATAAGTGACATTATTTGGCTGTAGAGTTGTGATTTTTCCCTTTTGTCTACTGTATCTGCATGTAGCATCGGTTTTGCGGAAGCATTTACCTTACTATTTACCAACGACAGTTGAAAGGTGGCTCCACTGAGTCACAGCGCCAGAGATTGCGCCAAAGAGTATTATTCAGCCGCCTCCACTGACAGTTGTAGTTCAGAAGTTGTTATGGGCAGTTGTAGTTCTGAGGTAGGCTTGATCAGTGCTTGTTGAGACGATGTCGATAGAGTACTAGTTGTGAGCATGTCGTGTGCAGTTGTTCTGTTGGGCAAGAAACCATATGTTATTCGAATGGGGATGTTGCAATGATCAAAGTGTATTTTTCGTCAATATATATGATGGTAAAGAAAATTTTTGTTTCAGATGTCCTAAAAAACAATGCCTCTTGGTCACAGGTTCAGTCAACAAAGCATCTGGCTCGTGTTCTTGTATTAGAATGTAATTCTGGTTTCTATGTGTCAATCATAGTATTTCTGGTATTTTAATTACTTTATTGTAAATGGCGTTTAAAGCATCTCTTCGTATTGAGGAAGAACCGTGCCAGATGTGTACGTTGAATCACACTTCCACACACAAAACTGTTACACTTGTGCTTCGTGGTTTCGTAGCTTTTATAATTGCTGGGGACTTAATTAATCAGTTGTGTTAACGGAAATTTCGTTTCATTCTTTCTTGTTATTCTATGCAGTCAGATTGAGTACTAATACTGCTCAGGCTCAACCGGTTACGAGACTGCGTAACCGGACAGACAGCGACTAAAAATAAAATTATTTGCATTTTATTTAATGAAGCCCCCATGCACGGTGTCACCTTTTGTTTCAAATTAGAAATATTATTTGCCAGTCAACCCCTTTATCTGATAGGAATGATCAGATAGTCTCCCTTTATTTGGCGCTAAAAGTTGATCCAAAGAGGATCAAGTAAGTGCACACTCTCGAGTCAGAAAAAATGGCGAAAACACATACTGCGTCACTAAATGACGACAAAACTACTGGGAGATTTTTCATAATCGTGTATAATTACACCAGTTACATTAAGGTGACCATCGTCCCCGGCCACTGTGGCCGAGCGGTTCTAGGCGCTTCAGTCCGGAACGACGCAGCTGCTACGGTCGCAGGTTCGAATCCTACCTCGGGCATGGATGTGTGTGATGTCCTTTGGTAAGTTAGGTTTAGGTAGTTCTAAGTCTAAGCGACTGATGACTTCAGATGTTAAGTCCCATAGTGCCTGAAGCCATTTGACCACCGCGGTTGTTCGACATCAACGTGGATGGACGGCACACAGACGGCAGGTTCCATTGTAGCAGTGGAGCCTATAAAAAGCTTGGCGGGGGGACACGGAAAAACAGTGCAGTCATTGTCGTCATACGGAAACGGAACGATTTATCTTACGTCAGAAATGATATCATCATTGGCTTTCGGGTCATGGTTGGAAGCGTTTCCCAAACGGCTAAGTGTGTAAATTGTTCGCATGCCGCAGTGGTTAAAATATACTATTCACGACAAAATGTCCAAAACCGGCGCCGGGCAGCTATTTGACACTACGGGTCGTAGACGACAGGGGTAAACGATAACTGGTGCCGAGAAGCGTCCGGGCGAATAGACGAACAAGTGTTGAGTAGAACCAGATGCATCAAGTTTGCTAACAACGGTATCCGCTATGACTTTTCAGCGAGCGTTACTGCGTATAGACCTCCGCGGCAGACGCAGATGACTATTGGTCATCGGCGACGAAGGGACGAAGGGTGGGACTTGGACGCCATTACTGCAACTGGACGTCCACTGACTGGCGACAGGTGGCCTTTTCAGATTAATCACGTTTTAAGGTTAATCGTAACAGATGGCCACTGGAGCGGACAGCGTGAAACGCCTTAACTGAATACCCTACAACAATGTCAAAATGGTCCAGACCGGAGTAGGGAGCGTTATCGACTGGGGAATATTATCGTGGCCATCCCTGAGTGGTCTCATCATTCTGGAAGACACAATATCATCTATCCTTGTGAAGCATGTCCACCCCTACATACAGTATGCTTTTCCATGACAAGTAGGCATCTGCCAGTATGACGACGCAACGTGTCACGCAGCTCGCAGTGTGTGTGCGTGGTATGAAGAGCAACAGGATTTGTTTACTGTACTCACCTGCACATCAGACTCCCCGGATTCGAACCCAATCGAGGACATGTGGGACCACCTCGGTGGATTCTCAACCGAGAGACCTAACACAGCTAGTAACAGCACTGGAGTCAGCATGGCTCCGCATCCCTGCTTGTCTCTCCCAGAATCTCAATGACTCTCTCTCTGTACATCTCGCCAGTGCAAAAGGTGGTTATTCTGGCTTTCGACAGATGGTGATATTGATGTGACTGGACAGTGTAGTTGCACTTACGAACCAAGGTAAGTCTCTCGATTTACGCTTCTTGTATCTGTAGGAACAGCTGTGGAACAGGGAGGGTTCTCGCTACATTTATATCACAGGTTTCCCGAGTTTTTTCGCCTTATGGCTGGTGCCTACACGAGGAGCCACATTTTCACACACGCGTGTACTTTGTGGTCTCCAGCGCAGTGAACCTTCAGAAATTTACAGCACCGTATATTTAAATTTCAGATCCCAGAAGAAATACGGCTGGAGATACGCGACCCATATATAATTTCGGACAACTCATGTCCTACAAAATTCGACGGTTGTTAAAAATTAATGGTCCCCATTCTTGCTCGCTGCGTAGTTCCGCAGATAAATGGGCCATTTATTTGCGAAAGCAGGCCAGCTTACATGGCACGTGGCGCCGCCTCGGTTGACACACAGTCTAATTTTCGCGTCACTCTGGATTTACGGCTTCCGGCAGCGCGGCATCGGCTCCTGTCCACACCTTGAGGAAGTGTGAACACCGCGGAGGAAGAACTACTGCCGTAGGAGGCTCATAGCCAGCGATAACACGTATCTGCTACAAATGTGTGGTAGAGTTCCAGCCACGGGAATACAAGGTTACAGTTACCATCGCCCGGCTTGTTCATATCGCAGGCAAGCAACTCCTGTTCAGCCATTGCGTCAACAGTCACTGGTAGTGAAATCATGCGAATCAATATCCAGTTCACCAGCTGCACAAAGGGCAATACAGAGCACGCCGAGTACTGTAAGTGATGGAGATCCCCTTACAGTGTATTTTGCACCACGTTATCATGAAAACGAAAAAAACAAAAAAAATAATAAACAAAAAAAGGAAGAAAGCAGGGAGATATGACTCTTTGCCTCCAATCGTGCATTGATCTCTCTTGTTCTTACGCTACCTGAGCGAGATATACGAGGGAATCAATAGAACGACTTCGGACACTGTTAATATCACACACACTAATTCATTCGAGAGGGCTCATCCGAACAAGTGACACCTACATACAACGACTCATTTTAAAGTTTCCGACCTTCTCCGTTCTATTTGTGTACGTCACAAACCGACTTGTTACTATGTTAATTACAAGTCGCTATCTTCTGTCCGACCCAAATCACTGCAGCAATAATCCGGGTTAGATCGCCCTAGATACTTGTATGCACCTTAGATGCTTGTATACATGTCCGCCCCCGCTGAGTGGTCGTCCGTTACCTTCGGTTTGTGATGGCGCTAGTGTTTACAGTGTATCTATGTTTGTGTGTGTCTGTGTGTCATCTTTATCCGGCCGCAGTACAAATTATGCCGACATGGTAGTCCAGCGTGTTCGCTCACAGAGCTGGTTGTCCTCTGTAATAAGAAAACTGAATGGAAGGACCAACAAACGAACCTGAACGGGTGTCACGTGACGTCCGAAACGACCAACACAAAAAAGTGGTCAGCCAGACAGACTATCAGTCCTAAGAGCCAGGGTTCGATTCCCGGCTGGGCCGGAGATTTTCTCCGCTCAGGGACTGGGTGTTGTGTTGTCCTAATCATAATTTCACCCCCATCGACGCGCAAGTCGACGAAGTGGCGTGAAATCAACAGACTTGCACCCGACGAACGGCATACCCGGCGGGAGGCCCTAGTCACACGACATTTACATTTTTTTACATGTATTCATTTGATATAATATCTTTAACCGCTTTGTCCGTTGGTGTTTGGTAAAGTATATTAAATGTCATGAAAGAAAAACAGCACTTTTGGTCCGCAGCTCGAGTCGTGCGGTAGCGTTCTCGCTTCCCGCGCCCGCGTTCCCGGGTTCGATTCCCGGCGGGAGTCAGGGATTTTCTCTGCTTCGTGATGACTGGGTGTTGTGTGATGTCCTTAGGTTAGTCAGGTTTAAGTAGTTCTAAGCTCTAGGGGACTGATGACCATAGATGTTAAGTCCCATAGTGCTCAGAGCCTTTTGATCCAACACTTCTGAAATATGTTATTTAACAAACCAGTTTTCGGCTCTTCCCCTCAGGTGCAAAGACAGAAATGTGTGGCTGTGAGTCTTACGACAACAACGATTTCTGATTAGATTCAACAAAAGACTTTTTCATTTCACTATCAGTGGTGGCAGTTATTATCGTTTGATATAAAGAGGAGAAGAAAATGTCAACTAATTAGTCTAGGTAGTTATTTGCTGTATTTATTCCAATCTCCGTCTTTCCCTACAGCTTTCAACTCTCCTACAGTTCCCTTCTGAATGATGAAGGCTTTTCCTTATGCCTTCACGCATCGTATCGTCTAGTCTCTTCTTTCCGTAATGTTTCCTACTCTATATGTTTCTATTGTTGCCCATTCTGTGGAGAACCTCGTCATTCCTTGTATTATCAGTTCATCTGAATTTAATCTGTCTTCTGTAGCACCAAATTTCAAGCGCTTCGATTGTTTTCTGTTTCGATTCTTCCAATATGTTTGGTTCATTACCATATAACGCTGTGTTCCAAACGTATATTCTCAAAAATTTCTTCCTATAATTAAGGCCTATATCTGCCACCAGTAGATTTCCCTTGGATGTGCTAGTCCGCCTATTACTAGGTGTTCTGAAAACTAATAAGACAATTTTTTATCTAAAAACTCTAAAATCTTTTTAAATAACACAAACTGAGCCATGCTTGGCTAGTGCTCGTACCATCTCTTATTTTACAGGCTTTTTTTTCCGTGTTGCCACTTCGTTACGTTAGTTTCAGTTTCTGTTGTCACTGAGTCTCTGCTTTGTCTGCTATCAGCAACAGCACCTATCGATATAGCGCTCACGTGCCACTTAGCTGCACTGCTATTACTTCCCAACTGTCGTCTGTCGTGGAGTCAGTTGCAACGTGCCAGGATGGCAGTTCGGACCTGCCAGTTTTGGAGTTGGAACGCGGCACTAGTTCAGTCGGGTTGGAGCAGCAATGAGGCCCGGATGTCCATGGCTTGTCCGACCGTTGCCGCCAAGCATCGCTTGAGCAGGGCCACGGTCGTTTTGGATCGTCGGTCGGTCGTCCTACTGGACGATGTGAATTGGCTCGCCGATCGCTTATGGGTTGGATCTGTGTGTGTGTGTGTGTGTGTGTGTGTGTGTGTGTGTGTGTGTGTGTGTGTATCGACTCTAGATTTGTCTTCGTGATTGCTCAGCCACTGCTGAGTGTCTTCCAAGTCTTCGTGAAAGTGTTTCTCAAACTGTGTGTGTTTTTGGTGTCATTTCCACTGACAACTAGTTTTAAATGTTGTCGCCGTACTGACAGGGAGTCGGTAGGTTGATGCGGACTAAGAAGGATATCTCCGTGTGGTGCAGTTAGGTGGATCCGCTGGCGGTCCCTGCGCAGTGTCGGAGCGTGTGTGGAGCTGTCCGATCGCTACCAGCTTCGTGGTTCACCGACCAACGACGACAAACTGAAGTGGTGTGTTAAGTACCCAAGCCAAGTCCGTTCATGTTGTGTCGTTCGTTTCGGTGGTTCACTGTTGGGGAGCTTTTTCTGTGAGCAACACCGAGTGTTTGTAGTGGCGAAATCAGGCTGCCATGTAATGGAATTAACTATATTGGTTCACTACAATTCCAGTGCAGCAGCGGAATTTTCTGCCTTGCGGCCGTTAGTGTTCTGGTTACTTGCCCTGACCACTAATGTAATTTCAGGCAGCGTCCTTTCCTTTACCTTTCGTCGCTGTCCAACATGGTGTGTAGTTTTGACAGCTTAATACATATTTCACTGTGGATAATCACGTCCGTAACAGTTTGGTGTTTGAGTTCTTATGCAAGTCATTTGGTCGGTCGATCTGTGACTGTCTGCTGGTTGGATTGTGGACAGATCAAGTGTAGTTGGGCCCACCACCTGTCTCACCTAAGTGAACGTTAATGTTTCGACGCCCCCCCTACCCCTCACCCCACTGGAGGCATCTGAGTGCCGTTGTCTATACTGTAACTTTCATGAGTTTTTGGACAACATGGTTGTGGAGAGAAGCAGCGATTAGTCGGATTAATCAATAATTCAGTAACAGACTTAATCGCATTTACTACTGTTATAATACCGCCAACCGGTTTCAACCCGACGTAGGGGTCATCTTCTGGGCGTCTACACTGTGAAATTATAGATATCCGTCAGAAAGGCTCTATTATACAACAGTAAATATTACGTAAATTTAAAATCTGTTACCCATTGGTCAACTGCTGGTGGTGTCACTCCTGTCTACATAACGGCAGGAAACTATGCGAGACTAACCCTTCGTATGGGCTTAAATAGCGTACTTAGATCACGTGAATAGACAGCAACACCCTAAGCGGCGACCAAAGGCATTTAATACGTAATTACTAGTCACATTGGTTTAACACAAATTTAAGTCACAGTAAATAACAGAAAATGGAACAATTCTATTTAAAAAGAGTTACAATTATAGTGTTAATTTTAAAATAATAATAAATGTTCCATAGTCAACTCGTAAAATTCGTAAAAGTATATTACATTATGTGTCAAAATATAGTAGTAGTAGTAGTAGTAGTAGTTTCATTCATCCGTAGATCTCTTTTTACAAGGATATAGGACATGTCAAAGTATTTACAAGCTTAGATCAATTTACAATAAGCTAATTCGTATACACATATATTTACAGACTTCTAGTTAGAGACAATCATTAGATTTTACTCCTGGTATACAATACTTTATTTACAAATAACTCATTAAATAATGTAATGCCACACTATTCACTCATATTTCACTATCAGTCACTGCACACACTATACACACATTGTTTCATAACACTTCACTCACTACATACATACACACACACACACACACACACACACACACACACACACACACACACACACACACACACACACAGGTGATCCTTGGGCCATTTTCTGTACTGCAAGTTCCCATTTGCTATCCTGAAAAACTGAGTCAGCATCCCTTCATAATGAGTGAGATGTTGAGCTCAGAAAGAGGAAGAGGTGTTAGTATTGTGCTATGCATAGCTTGAGGGGAGAGTGTCTCTAGAAAGGAAAAAAGAAGAAAAATAATAAAGTGAAGGTGTTATGTGGAATATTGTATGTTTTATAATCATTATTATTATTATTATTATTTGTTTGTATAACATTTTTTTATCAAACCCCTACTCTGCTTTATCTAAGTAATCCTTCAATGTATAAAATGTATTGCATAACAGGTACTTTTTAGCTGCCTTCTTAAATAAGTGTATTTTTGAAATTTCTTTAATCTCTTTTGGTAATTTATTGTACAGTTTTATTCCTTGGTAGAAAATGCTGTTTTGAGTTTTATGTTTATTTTTTCTTGGTAAATGTAAGTTGAGTCTATCTCTTGTTGCATGGTCATGGACAGAGCTGTTTGTGCAGTAATTGCCAATGTTACTTTTGATGTGTACAACTGACTGGTAAATGTGTTCACATGGAGCAGTTAAAATTCCCAGTGTTTTGAACAGATCTTTACAATGAGCTCGACTACTATTTCTGGTTATTATTCTTATGGCTCTTTTCTGGAGTTTGAAAATTGTGTTCATATTTTGTGGATTTGTTCCCCAAAAAAGAATGCCATAGCTAAGAATTGAGTGTACATATGAATAATATGTAATTAAAATACACTGCATGTTACACACAGATGATAGAATTCTAAGGGCATAACATGCTGATGACATTCTGTTTGCAAGTACCTTTGTGTGTTCGCACCACTTCAGCTGAGAGTCAATATTCATTCCTAGAAATTTTGCATTTGTTACACAGTCTATAGAGGTGCCATCTACATTTAATTTAACATTGTCATTTTTCCTCTTCAAACTGAAGTTCATGGCATTAGTTTTCTTTATGTTTAATGTCAATTTGTTGCTTATTGACCAATCGTAAACTTCCTTGAGAGTTTCATTTGCTTTCTCGGTAAGGAGTTCTCTTGTTCTCTCAGTGACTATAATATTGCTGTCATCAGCGAAGAGAATTTTCTCACCATGAGTAACACTACTGCGAAAGTCATTGATGTATATCAGGAATAGTATTGGTCCTAATATGCTACCTTGTGGAACCCCTATATTAATATGTTTTGGTTCTGATAAGTATTTTACTAAATGTTTAAATCTATTTGAAGCATGTGTTATCTCTACTCTTTGTACCCTATCTGTTAGGTATGATCGAAACCAGTCATTAGCTACCCCTCTTATTCCTAATGCTTCTAATTTATTTAATAGAATCTTGTGGTCGACTGTATCAAAAGCCTTAGAAAGATCCAAAAATATGCCTGTGACACACTCATCTTTATCAACAGCATTAAGTACAACTTTTGTGAATTCTACTATGGCTGACTCCGTATTTTTGCCACTTCGAAAACCAAACTGTGATTTGCTTAAAAGATTGTATTTATTTAGATAATTCATTAATCTGTCTTTCATAATTGCTTCTATTATTTTTGAGAATGCTGACAGCAGGGAAATGGGCCGGTAATTTTCTATGTCTTCTGCATTACCTTTCTTAAGCAAAGGTACAACTCTTGCCTGTTTTAGCTGCTCTGGAAATGTCCCTGATGTGAAGGATTCATTTATTATATTTGTTAATGGGCCTTGTATAATCCCTATGCATTGTTTCAGTACACACATTGGTACATCATCTAAGCCTTCTGACTTTTTATTTTTTAGCTTTTGAACAGTTTTATTGACTTCATTCTCTGTGGTTGGAAGTAACATCATTGTATCTAGTGCAACAATTTTTGCAGGTGTTATATTTGTTTTGGGGAATTTTTGCTGTAACTTCTCTGCAATACTTGAAAAATGCTCGTTTACATAGTTTGCTAAGTGTTGTGGATCATTTATTACCTTATCCCCCTCCCTTAGCAGTATGTTATTCTGCGTTTGTTTGCCTCTCCCCGTTTCCTTTTTTATAACATCCCAGACTGCTTTGCTTTTATTCTCTGCATTATATATTATTTTGTCATTAAATGACTTTTTTGCAGCAATCAGCACCTTCCTATAAATCTTTTTGTATCTATGATAGAAATTTAAGAATTCTGGATCATTGTGAATCTTTTTCATGGAACTGAGGTGTTTAAGTGTTTGGGAGGACTTCTTAATACCTGCTGTTATCCATCTGTTTTTGTGAGATGTTGATACAGTCATGCATACTTTCGGAAATGCTGTTTCAAAGTTCAATTTAAACAATGTGGAGAATTTGGAGAATTTCATATTCACATTGGTTTCCTTATACACTTCATCCCAGCTTTGTTTTTCTAGTTCTTTTGAAAAATCTTTTATTTTGATTTCTGATAGATGTCGTTTATAGGCTTGTAGTTTAGGGAATGATTCGATGCCTGATTTTACTGTTGTTATTTGACAGAGATGGTCTGATAGTCCGAGATCTTTTACAGCTACATCACATTTTTCCCTGTCTATATTTGTGGCCACATGGTCAATTACTGATGCAGTCATTGTAGTAACCCTTGTTGCACTATTGACCAATAGGGACATGCCAAAACTTTGAATGATATTTATGAAGGTGCTGCTGGATTCATTTATGATATTAGTGTTGATGTTTATGTCCCCACACAGAATTATGTTGACCTTTGTACTTGAGACTTTATCTAGAACTTCTGTTAATTTATTGAAAAAAGTGTCCACACTACCACTGGGAGATCTATACACACACAAAATGATTAATTTCTTGGTGATATCGAGCCCTGATAATTCAATAGCTGATATTTCAATGTGTTTGTCTTCACTTACTGTACTGAGGTCATGTCTAGATTTGAACTGTGTTCCTTTTCTGATATAAATGCATGATCCTCCACCCCTTCAAGTAGTTCTGCAGTAAGAGTTTGCCCTTTCATACAATGATAATACTACATGTTGGATTTCTGTGTCTCTACACCAGTGCTCAGTAATACAAACTACTGTGCAGTTCAAAGATTGGAGCTCAACTTCTAATGCTTGTATTTTATTTTTTATTGATTGCATGTTTTGATGGAGGATTGTTAAGTCTGTGAAATGCCCCATGTTACTCTTTCCGATGGTTTGTTTTTATTTGTGACATCTGGTATGTGTGATTTTTGAAGTGTTATAATCTGTCTTGTGAGTGATTGTTTCAGTATTTTTTGAACTGCTAGAGATACTCTTTAGGCAGGGGAACCTGTTGTCTGGATTTATCCTAAAAAAGACCTACTTTTCCTACCTATGACAACAGGTATTTGACCATGTGTGGCCCGAGATCCACCCCCTATACTTTCATGAATCAGCTGTACCAATCTTCCCTTCCCAGTCCTGTTTAGGTGTAGGCCATGCCTAGTGAAACCCCATCTGTTGATAGTCCCGACGGGCACCAGAGAAACATGATCAAAGTTGGCCGTCCTCAGAGCCATCCCCAGCCCCACATTGATTCGCCTCACAGCTCCATCAAGGCGTGGCTGATCATGACGCCGGAACAGCTCAACAAAGTGTACATTGGTGCCATGAGTCAGGGAAGCTATCTTGTCCAGGTCACCACCTATTTCATATGCCCCATCCCTGTCCAAACTGTTTCCCGCCCCACCCACTATCACTACATGGTCCTCTTTTGTAAAATCCTTACATAAAGACCCTAGGTCCTCTATCACATGACTTAGCCCTGCATTTGGTTTGAAGATACTGGTGGCCTGGTACGCTGCCCCTAAACTTTCCTGTAACTGAGGGCCTACACCTCGCCCATGGCTACTACCTAGCAGCAGCACATTCTTCTTCCTAACACTTTGTACATTCCTAGGCTTCTTGGCCTCGGTTGAAGTGTGCTGCACATTTCCTGCTCCTCGTTCTACCTGAGGCTCTTCTCCACTTAACTCTGGCAGTGGCAGATACCTGTTTTTGGTGTTGATGATAAAACTATCAGATCGCGTTCTCTTTCTTCCTATCCTCCTACCAGCTGCCAGTTCCCAACCACCCTCCTCCCCCCTATTTCCCTTGATCCTTATCAGTTCCTTCCTTGCTTCCTCCAACTGTGCCTGAAGGGCACAGATTTTCCTTTCCTGCTCCCGAATCAAAATGTTCCTACTGCATACTCTGCAGTTCCAGGAGAGAGCCTCTTCTGTTCTCCCAACATTCTCCCCACTGCATCCCCCCCAGTGAAAATATTTCCTACAAGATTGGCAACAAATCCCTCTACTCACTACCCTATAACAGCTCCCACATTTCTCACTCATGGTCAGTTTCGAAAGAATAGTTAAGTTTAAAGAATGTTTTAAATTTGTCAAGGTCGCAAGATTGTATGTCTGCAAGCAAAAAAAACAACACAAAGATCTTATGTGCGGTGGTTGTTGTTTTTCTACTGATTTAGAGATGCAAAAACAGAAGAATGAATTTGTAATTACTTTGCTTTTAGAGAATTTAAGTTATCAGGCGTGTTTGGTCAGGTTTTTAAACGTTTATAACTCGGAAAATTTAGACCTAGATCGCGTCTATCTAACTAGTAAACAATACGAAATGTGTTAGTTAAATACGATTTAGAAATGTTTAATTACACTTTTATTGCGACAATAGACACTGATGAAACTAGTAGCTGTCTTTTTTAAACGATTTTTGCACTATCAAGAAAACTTGAATAGAATTTGTTGTGTTTATGTCACGCAAAATTACGGGTTATGTCGTGATTATCGGGACCTCAGCTAAAGAACAAGTTTTTTCAAGAACAAGCTCTGCTTGGACGCTAATATTCAGTTGTGTGACAAGAACGGACACTACAGCAAGTAATAAAAACAAAGAATAATTAAACTTGGCACTGTTTCCTCTTAAATAAGTTATTTTAGCGGACGAAGAAAATACCTGTGATCTCACTCGGCGGCCATCTTGATCTCTTATATAAAGTAAAACAATCTGTAAGACACAAAAAGTGGTGTCGTCTTGTATTACAATGTAAATTCACGTAGAAAACATTTCAGTCGATTTACTGAAACGGTTAATATCGAAGGACTACAACGACCTCTAACTCCTTGTGGTGAGGGCGCCGTTGCCATGGATTACAAAGCGTATATCGGGCGCCCTCCAGTCGTCATGGTAGCAGCTGGTGTGTTCATATGGTGTTATCTTTGCTCTGGCCACGGTGTCCGTTGCCGTGGTAGCGGTATGTTCTGGCTCTTCATCCATAGGTTGCACAAACATCGACAATCAAGAATAACCTAAATATCTAAAGATAAGATAAAAGCTTACGACACGTTTTTAGTACTCATTAAAGGAATTAAAGTATTACAATAATAAAAGGAAAGTAGCATCATTGTCTACAAATAATATTTTCGAATAGCTCGAAAAAGTATTTATTGTGACTCTCTATTTGTTCATTCAGCATCCCTGCCGGATTCCGTTTATTATATATAAAAATTTACATGCTCTCTAGAATATCCATCATAGGTCCTTTTTGGGTTACATGCAGTATCTTCAGATTTTTCCCTTATACTGATTTCTGCATGTTTTTCCATATCTAAATTCTGTCCGAAGAGTGATTTATTACGTGCTGTACCAGTATTGCTTCAACCTTTACAAGTCAATTTATAAATACCTGATTTAGCACTCATCTTGTTTTCAGCTATACTATGCCTAAGACTATTAGCTATGGTATTTATAGAGAAAGCAATCGTAACATCCGAATTCTTAAACAGTTTGTTTATCGTATCTGATATAATCCCCATATACAGCATCTTCGCAATATTTCTCTTTTCGGGTATTTTCGGCTGTCTGACGTGTATTTTCGGTTGTATCGTCTCTACTATATTTGCGTTATATCCATTAGATATCGCAATTTGCTTTAATATGTTAATCTCCTTCTGTATCTGTTCCGGTGTTAGTGGTATTCTATTCAACTTATGTATCATTGTGAAGAAAAAAGCTTTTTTATATCTATTTGGATGGCATGACTTTGCAGGGATAATGGTATCTGTAGTGGTAGTAGTATCCGGCGAACTGTCCGGACACATGGGTGATGTCGTCCAGGATACCGAGCAGCATACATAGCACACGCCCGTTGGGCATTTTGATCACAATAGCCATATATCAACACGATATCGACCTTTTCCGCAATTGGTAAACGGTCCATTTTAACACGGGTAATGTATCACGAAGCAAATACCCTCCGCACTTGCGGAATGCTACGTGATACCACGTACCTACACGTTTGACTATTACAGCGCCATCCACCACAAAGCGAAAAAAGTGGTCCAACTAAAACATTCATATTTCTGTACGTACTACACGAATATGTAATAAAAAATGGGGGTTCCTATTTTAAAAAACGCATTTGATATCCGCTTGACCTAAGGCAGCGCCATCTAGTGGGCCAACCATAGCGCGACCTGGTTTCCCTCTTCAAGCTAGACAAGTTACGTTCTTTGCAGTTTTCTCGTTTCACGCTTACTTCGTGGATATTTGGCCCGGTCACGATCAATGGACCACCCTGTGTATATATATATTATTTAATTTGTAATTTTAACTGCATGTGTTCAGTCACTTAAAAATTATCTTGTTGCTCTTTAAGAGTTCTTGTTTGGATGCCTTCAGCCGTGAAAGAATTGGATTTTGAGTTGTAAAGGTTTGGTTATGTGCTGTTTCGGCTTCAAGTGGTTATTAAATTACAATAAATTACTGACCAACTCCTAATTTGACTATTTCCACAATCCTAATCACCTGTTCTTGCCCAGGGGTTTAGCGGGAACCTCACAAAATTATTTAAAATTCTACGTTTTTGTTCTTAAAGTCTATACATTTGCAGACCTCTGCACCTAGGCTCTGAATTGCAGACTGTGAAATGGCAGTGCATGAGAAACAGCTCGCAGTAATCGAGTTTCCAATTCGAAGAGTTCGTCCACACACGGAGCGCCCTCACCTTCAACCGTAATAGACCACACAGGAGCGCTGCAACATCGGCGAGCATCTTACGCCTTGGATTCACTTTCATCGATCATCTACGTCTACATCTACGTGATAACTCTGCAGTTCTCAGTAAAGTGCCTGGCAGAGGGATCAATGAACCACCTTCAAGCTGTATCTCTACCGTTCCACTCTTGAACGGGGCGCGGGAAAAACGAGCACTTAAGTTTTCTTGTGTGAGTTATGAATTCTCTTATTTTATCGTGATGATGATTTCTTCATATGCAGGTGGGTGATTGAAATTTCACGAGAAGATCCAGTCAGAACGAAAAACGCCTTTTTTTTAATGATTGCCAACCCAATACTCGTATAATGTCTGTGGCATTATCTCCCCTATTTCGCGATAATACAAAACGAGCTGCTCTTCTTTGAACTTTTTCGATGTCATCCGTCAGTCCCACTTGATGCGGATCCCTAACCGCACAGCAATATTGTAGAACAGGGCGGACAAGCGTCGTGTAAGCAGTCTCCTTAGTAGATCTGTTGCACCTTCTAAGTGTACTGTCAATGAATCGCAGTCGTTGGTTTTGCTAACCACTATATTAAATATCTATGTGATCGCTCCAATTTGAGTTATTTGCGATTGTAATAAAAAAAAAAACGTAGTTGAATTTACAGCCCTCAGATTTGTGTGACTTATCGCGTAATCGAAATTTTGCGAATTTCTTTTAGTACTCATGTGAATAACAACACTTTTCTTTATTCAGGGTCATTTGCCACACCATACAGATATCTTATCTAAATAATTTTGCAGTTCATTTTGGTCATCTGATGACTTTAAAAGACGGTAAATGACAGAAACATTTGCAAACATTCTAAAACGACTTGTCTTCTATGTCGTTAAGATTCTCTCCTATGTCGTTAATATACACTAGGAACAATAGAGAGCTTATAACACCTCCTTCGGGAACGACGGATATTAGTTTTGTTTTAGTCGATGACTTTCCGTGCATTATTACGAACTGCGACCTTTCTGACAGGTAATCACGTATCCAGTCACTCAAATGAGGCGATATTCCGTAGGCACATAGTTAGGTTAGAAGACGATTGTGAGGAACGGTATCGAAACCCTTCGGAAAAACTAAAGACATGGAATCAATTTGACATCCCCTGTCGATAACACTCATTACTTTATGAGTATAAAGACTCAGTTGTGTTTCGCAAGAACGATATTTTCTGAATCTGTGCTATGTGTCAATAAATCGTTTTCTTGGAAGTACTTCATAATTTTCGAGTACAGTGTATGTCCCAAACACCAACTGCAAATCGATGTTAGTGATACGGGCCTGCAATTCAACGGATTACTCCTACTTCCTTTCTTGGTTATTGGTGTCATTTGAGCAGTTTTCCAGTCTTTAGGTGTGGATCTTTCTATGAGCGACTGGCTGTATCTACAGTATTTGCTAAATATGATGCTACTGTACCGGCATACTCTGGGAGGAACCTGACCGGTATACAATCTAGACCAGAAACATTTGCTTCATGAAGTGATTTAAGCTGCTTTGTTACACCAATGATATCTACCTCCATGTTTCTCATCTTGGCAGTTGTTCTTGATTGGAATTAAGAAATATTTACTACGTATTCTTTGGCGAAGGAGTTTCGGAAAACCGTGGTTAATAACTCTGCTTTAGTGGCACTGTCATCAGTAGCTTCACCGTTGTTATCGGGCAGTGAAGGTGTAAGGTGTCAGGCAAATCCAACACCTTCCATGAAAACCCTGACATAATAAGCAAATCTAGTAGTATGTCACATAGCTCCGAATAAATCGTGACATTAAATTAACCAAAGTAATACGAGTAACGAGTGAGCAAATGGAATACCACAGACTAACACAAGAATACCTAAATGCATGTCGTACCTTCCCATCGAGAGATCGACGCAGTTCCAAGGGGAAAAACGAGAACAGAAGCCGAGAGCAGAACCGTGTTAAGCTAGAAGGCCCTACGATAAGGGACGGACTGGACACCAACGTCGGCAGGTAACCACTAGAGCCTCACCACCCGCACGTTTTAGTGTGAGACTCTTTCCCGTCTATGTGACGTCAAGGACCACCCCCCAACCCCTGTTAAAAGCTTGAGCCCTCCAGAAACACAGTATAGATCTTACGATAACACAAAAAGGGCAACTACCACCTGCAAGTTTTAGCGTGAGACTTTTTCGCGTGTCTGTTACATTAGGACCATCCTCCAGCCCATGTTAAAAGATAGAGCCTTCCAGAAGAACAGTATAGAATGCCAAAATGCATGTCATACCTTCCCACCGTCAGACAGACACAGTTCCGAGGGGAGAAACGAGAACAGAAGCCGAGAACAGAACGTGTTAAGCTAGAAGGCCCTACGATAAGGGACGGAATGGACACACACATCGCCAGCTAACCATTAGGACGACACCACCCGCACGTTTTAGCATGAGACTTTTTCGCGCCTTTGTTACGTCAAGAACCACCCCCAGCCCATGTTAAAAGCTAGAGCCCTCCATAAAAACAGCATAGATCATTAGATAGCACAAGAAGGGCCACACCACCCGCAAGTTTTAACGTGAGACTTTTTCGTGTATCTGTTACGTTAGGGCCACCCCCCAGCTCATGTTAAAAGATAGAGCCCTCCAGAAGAACAGTGTAGATCTTACGATCATGCTAAAAGGACCACACCAGCTGCAGGTTTTAGCGTGAGACTCTTTCGCGTCTCTGTTACGCTGCAAACTTTAAAAACATTGCCCCACCACGAAAAGTGTAACGTTTCTCACTGGATAGACAGAATTTTTGTAGGCGGAGTTTAAGGTTAACATTGAGACCCTGATTGGTCAGGTGAAAACACAGCCAGATACGTTTTTTTTTTTCAAACCAACTTCGGTAAATGTAGTAAGGAGAAGTTAGAGAGAGTTGCTTCCGAGATAATTAATTAAAGATAATTGAGGGTCACTGTAGACCATTTTGATAGTTTTCTCTTTTGTGAAACTTAAATTAAACCTAGATTATAGATGTGATATGGCATAGGTCATCCTTCGATCGATTGTAGAACTTGGAAACCCATTCAAGGAATATTCGTTCACATTTTTGTTGAGCGCAGTTGGTTTTTACCATCCTGTATTCGAACACTTCCTTTTAACAATAGTGCAATTTATAAACGATGTTTTGTGATTAGAATAAATTTCCAATGGTAAACTTAACTGCTTTTTCGATGTTATGTTACCAGCTAACTAAAAATAGTAAAGCCTTGAACCCCTCCACTAAATTTAGTTAGTATTAAGATTCTTTTATAGGGAGTGCAGTGGAGCTGACGCTGAGATCATTAAGTATTTGGTTATATCATCGCTAGTCTCACTGAACTCTTCTGAATTCTACATGTCATGTGTGGTCTGGCGACTCCTTACCAGCAACAGTTCCCAGGTTCAAACTAGTTAATTCCCTAAAAAACACACTCAGAGCGTCGTTGCGCGAAAGTGGTACGGAGACACGATATAGAACAAACAGACACCACCATGAATGTTTAGAAAGGTATTGATTTTATCTTGCCACTGCTGTGCTTAATGTATGACCAGAATTTCTTTGCGTTTTCTGCCAGATTTCGAGACAAAATTTCTTTGCGGTACTTATTAAAAGCACTTTGAGTGTCTTGGGGATTTTGCGTTCTTTTAAATTTGGCATGCGTTTTCTCTACTTCTGCAACAGCGATCTGCCTAGTTTCGTGTACCATGAAGGATCAGTACCATCAATTATTAATTTATGGGATATATATATCTGTCAATTGCTGATGATACTATCTCTTAGAAATCATTACACAAATTTCTACGCTTACATGATCAGATCGGAAGGAGTGAAGTCCGTCTTTTAAAGAGACGCTAAGAGAATTTTTATCAGCTTTTTAAATAGATATACTTCGCTTTTCTTTTCAACGGTTATAGGTGTTACGGTATTCAGCCCAGTAGCAACTGCCTTGTGGTGGCTAATCCCTGTATTTGTCACGATACTCACTATTTGTCCAGGATTATTTGTTGCTAAGAGATCAAGTTGCTTTCGCAACCATTTACGCTTAGAGTGGGCTCATGAATAATTATTCAAACAATTTTTCTGAAAAAGCATTCAGTACAATTTATGATGACGTTTTGTGCCTGAAGCCAGCTTATAATTTTTCCAGCATATTGAGGGTAGATTGTTTTAATCTGCCAGGAAGTTTCATATCAGCGCACACTCCGCTGCAGAGTGAAAATCTCATTCTAGAAACATTCCCCAGGCTCTGGCTAAGCCATGTCTCCTCAATATCCTTTCTTTCAGGAGTACTAGTTCTGCAAGGTTTGCAGGAGAGCTTCTGTAAAGTTTGGAAGGTAGGAGGCGAGGCACTGGCGGATGTAAGGCTGTGAGGACGGGGCGTGAGTCGTGCTTGGGTAGTTCAGTTGGTAGAGCACTTGCCCGCGAAAGGCAAAGGTCCTGAGTTCGAGTCTCGGTCTGGCACACAGTTTTAATCTGCCAGGAAGTTTCAGTACATTATTGTCAGTGATCCGTAAATACGAAAGTGGTAGTACAATAAAAAGGTCAAATGAAAAAGAAATTAATTATTTGAATACAAACATACCTGCACTGACATTGCCTGAGCTTAATAATAAACATCAAAGTGGCAACGCATGCTTTATAAATGTTTGCAGGATGAATGCCACAATCCATACATGCCTCTTAAAAACTAAACTAAAACTTCGTCCGAAGACGTTGGAAGGACCGAAAGTGCCGACCTGCCGCCGTGTCATCCTCATACCACAGATGTCACTAGATGCGGATATGGAGAGGCAGGTGCTCAGCACACCGCTCTCCCAGCCGTATTTCAGTTTCTGAGTCCGGAGCCGTTACTTCTCAATCAAGTAGCTCCTCAGTTTGACCCACAAGGGCTGAGTGCACCCCGCTTGCCAATAGCACTCGGCAGAACGGAGAGTCACCTATCCTCGCCGGCACGATAGCTCAGCGTGTTCGGTCAGAGGGTTAGCTGCCCTCTGTAATAAAAAACTGAGTTAATCGATCAATAACGAACTTCAACGAATGTATTACGACGTCCGCCCCGAACAGATGCAACGAGCAAAAGCGAACACAATGAGATAAAAAAAATCCTAGTGCTAGCCCAGCCCGACAGCGCTTGACTTTGGTGATCTGACGGGAACCGGTATTATCACTGTGGCGAGGCAGTTGGCCACACATGCTTGTTACCAAGTCTAAATCAAACCGGTGGTCCACACAGCCACCAGCACCAGGAAACATTTTGATGACGCTAACGTCGTGCCACATGCCCACAGCTAGTCGGCGCGTTGCGTTTTAAATGTTGATGCGTGCAAGCGCTTTTGTTAAACTTGATATCAATACACAGAATGACAACAACAAATTACAAGTGTCACACAAATACAGATAATAGTACTGCTAATACACGCAACATATTTCAGCATAAGTCTGGGATATAACGAATAAGTGCACCTCCACGGCCAATGACCAAATATTTAGCATCGCAGAGCCTTTATTAACCAGTCATATCAATCACATACACACGCTGATTCGTTAAAAATTGTGCGTTATACACACAGATTGTTGTCTTCCGAAATTCTACATACATAAATAGTTTATATATACAAAACATTTATATACAGTACATATCATTTGTTTACATAATTCTACTAAAACACGGTTTCATGGCACAGAATCATTACATCTCGTCATCAGCAACCACCTTGTAATCGCCTTGTCCGGTACTCAAAGTGCGTATCCACTCATGCGAGTCCTGTTGTCGTAAATCACAGAGGACGAATACTAAAATACAAATATTCAAGCATTTTCCAGAATTCCAAAAATTGTTTCGATTAGTGCCCCTATGATTACTCCACCAGTCAGACGCAAATACCATGACATGACTTAATGTACTAACTAGACATACTGATCCAATTACAGATGCAATTAAGTGTTCTCCCACGAAAAAATTTTCCGAATTCAAACAACACGATCTAACTGACTGTTGACAAAATCGTTAATAAACGCTTTAACGCCTTTTTTTATTAATATGATGTGTGGTCTAAAGTAGTTCGAGTTATTATCGTTTTCGTGTTTTCATGGTGCACCCCAGGATACCCGTCAGTCTACTTGCCTAATAGGGGAAAGTCTATGGTCTAGAGATCGTGGCTTTAGTGTACCAAGCCGCTACTATTTTTCCATTTGGTTCTTTTGGTGTATCTGATAATATTAGCATGATGGGAATATCTATCTTTGTCTTTTTTTTTTAAGTAAGCTATCGTGTTTGTGTGTGTGTGTGTGTGTGTGTGTGTGTGTGTGTGTGTGTGTGTGTGTGTGTGTGTGGCTGGCGGGGGGAGGGGGAGGGAAGGGGGGAACTTGTTAATAATGAAACTAGTACATGTAATGTAATGACAGCTATTTTCGTAGTGATACATGAGACGTTACGATAAGACTTTCGTAGATGGTGCCGTTCAACCTAGGTGCACCGTGAATGTGATTCCACATAAATGTACATTTGTCGACCATGTGACATTTGCTTGATCCAACAGATAAAGAATGACTGAAAATCATGCGACATCACGGCAGAGCAGAGAATATCACCAAATAGGACGCGGATGCTGTTAAAATTCATGCATTGGTCCTCAACGATTAATCTGCTCCTGTCTTTCAAGATATGCTTTTATACTCTTGGAACCTTTCCAAATTAATATCTGATAGATCTGTTTTTACCAACTGGAACGTGACACTTTTCCACGAGCAAAGAACCGGATAACATGTCAATTCGGCGGCATTTCGTTCGTGCGTTGTGCATGGTGCGAGACACACTTATTTCTGCCTGTTTCTGTGGTAAGTTTCACCCCACTGATCGCGAGGACGCTCTCGAATAGACGACCGGTTAGGATTACACAATAATAGACTTCAAATATATTTTTGAATTTGTATCAAGATGAAAAAGACTGTCAATACATCATATATACTTATTTGATTATTAATGACATCTCTCAATGTTTCACTTCAAAAAAGAAAAAGTCACGATCAACAATCGATCAGATATCACCAGATTGGTAGTCTAATTACTTGACCGCCTTACTGCCGACCTCGCTCTTACGTACGGACATGTAGAATAAATTACGGGGACCCTAGGTACAGCATGAAAACACAGAAACGTTAATAACTTCAATACTGATGGCTTTGAACTCCATATTATAAACTGTTTGGTTTTAAAAGATCTTTCGAGGTATAGTATTGAAAATACGATTTCTCAGCGTCGTTTTTGGACTAAATTTTTTCAAGAACTAGGGAGTGTGCAGCAAAAACCGCAACACGTCTCTCTTTGTTTCCAATATAGATAGTTCTTCCAAAACTTGAATAAAAATAGGTAACCCTCATGTCACACCCTCCACTTAGAACATTGTGTGACGTTTGGAGATAGCTCGAAACGTGTTCCCTACTCCTGCAAACTAGGATAGAATCCGATAATACCTATCATGTGAAACCCAACACGGACTTTTCTCACATTACGAATTGACAGCCATTGATCAAGGCCATTTGGTGGATCGTAGTTATCTCTTGACTTCTGAAAGCATTATCGCAATTACTATCGTATGAGGTATGAAGCGAGTCGTATGTAAAGCAGCTGACGCGCTTCAGTTCACTGACGGAGTACTAGGTAAGTGTTATCATTTTTCAAAGGAGATTGATTACGAAACTGTTGTAGTTGGCAGGAGAGCCAACACAGGGTTAATAAGGAGGTTTAAATGAACGCGTTTTAGCTCACGGAGGCTGGCGTGAGGTCTGGAACATGGCAAGGGAATTAGAATTGAGAAAAACGGACGTAGCTGGTGGAATACTTAACTTTAATCCATTAATGACGAAGGTCGCTCTTGACGGTACATGATTTACAATATCAATAGAAACTGATCATGGCGCCCTGCTAGATCGTAGCAAATAACTTAGCTGAAGGCTATGCTAACTATCGTCTCGGCAAATGAGAGCGTAGAAGTCAGTGAACCATCGCTAGCAAAGTCGGCTGTACAACTGGGGCGAGTGCTAGGAAGTCTCTCTAGACCTGCCGTGTGGCGGTGCTCGGTCTAAAATCACTGATAGTGGCGACACGCGGGTCCGACGTATACTACCGGACCGCGGCCGATTTAAAGGCTACCACCTAGGAAGTGTGGTGTCTGGCGGTGACACCACAGAAACATTCTTGCATCCTAGAATATTGCCCAAATGTATAGGACTCCTACCAAATAGGACTAACTTGTGATATTGAACGTATGCGGAGATATGCAGCATGAGTAGTCACGGGTTTGTTTGACCCATGGGATAGCCTCATGTCAATTCCGAACAACTGAACTTGCATACGCTTGAAAACGGACGTAAGCTATGTCGAGGAAACCAGCTTACAAAAATGGTTCAAATTGCTCTGAGCACTATGGGACTCAACTTCTGCGGTCATCAGTCCCCTTGAACTTAGAACTACTTAAACCGAACTAACCTAAGGACATCACACACATCCATGCCTTAGGCAGGATTCGAACCTGCAACCGCAGCGGTTTTGCGGTTCCAGACTGCAGCCCCTAGAATCGCACGGCCACTTCGGCCGGCCAGCTTACAAAGATGCAGGAACCAACTTTAAGTGATGACTCTAAGAATACAAACAAGACTCTATGTATCGTTCCACTAAGGTCGATGAAGACAAAATGAGACTAATTACATTCCATAGCTCAATGACACAGAAAGAAATCCTAGTAACTGGTACAATGGAATGATTAACTTGCCATTAAGTTACAGAACATACATTTCGCTACAGCGTGAAAAAATCATTCTGGGAGCTAAGTGATCATATTCTCTTTTTGTTGAAACGGGTAACGACATTTTCACGTCTATAGTAAATTGATTGTCCACTTTCATAGAATGATAGCTTTTGAAGTATGCACGCAGTTCAAGTTCGGACACAGCCTCTCATGGATATACAACAAAATCGTTTCTCTATAGTACGAGCAGAAGAAACAAGAGTTGACAAGGATGAGAGAGGAGATCCAGGTTTAGAATTATAAAGAAGGTGGAAGCGATAGATAGCATCCCATATGGAGAATGTATGAGGCTGCTAGTAACAATCAGATTTTCTGGATAACATAAACTGCAGGATTTTAGAGATAGCAAGCGCCGATAATGGCAAGAATTATCGCACAGTCGGCTTAACAGCTCATCCATCCAAGTTACTGACAGGAATAACACATAAAAGAATGGGAAAGAAAACTGAGGATCTGTTAGGTAATGATTATTTTGGCTTTAGGAAGGATAAATGCACCAGCGAGGCAGTTCCGACGTTGCGGCTGATTACGGAAGCAAGATCAACACACGTTCATAGCATGTGTCGATCTGGAAAAAGCGCTCAACAATCTCAAATGGTGCAAGATGTTCGAAAATCTGAGAAAAATAGCGGTAAGCTGTAGGGAAATACGGGTAACTTACAACAAGTACAACAACCAAGATCCTACCGTTCAGTCGATATATCAAAGAAGCAGTAACGGAAATAAAACGTTCAAGAGTGCAATTAAAATTCGAGTATGGAGGATGCGATTCGCTGATAATATTACTATCCTCAATGGAACTGAAGAAGCATTATAGAATCTTCTGAATGGAATGAAGAATCTAATTACTAAATATGGACTGAGAGTAAATGGAAAAAAGTCAAAAGAAACGAGAAGTAGCGGAAATGAGGACAGCGAGAAACGTAACGTCAGGATTGGGGATTATGAAGGAATTTTGTTACCTAGGCCGCAAAATAACCCGTGATGGACGCAGCAAGTAGATAAAAATGCAGAAGAGAATTGGCTGAAAGGGCGTTCCACTTACTTTGAAGGAGAAATTTCTAAGAATGTATGTGGTGATGAAATGTAGAGTGTGTGAAAGCTTGAACAGAAGAGAATTGAAGCTTTTTATCTGTGGTACAACATAAGAATATCGAAAATATCTATGAAGACATAGGTTGCAAGTGCTACACTGAGATGATAAAGTTGGCACAGGAGAGGAAATTGTGGGTCGGCCGCATCAAACCAGTCAGAAGACTGATTACACACGCACACACACACACACACACACACACACACACACAAACACATAAACACACTGATGAGGGCAGACTTTCTTTTTTGTCAGACTTTCGGCTTCAGTTTCGCTACATTTGGTTTTCAAAGGAGATGGTAGCACATTTTTCGTGTGTTGGAATGCTGCCACTACACCATGACCAAGATGGGTCTTTGCCACATTTTTGTATTGCTTGGTTATTTAGAGTGCAGTTTCCTATGTATGACCTTTGTTAGGTTTCTTATAGCTGAAGTAAGTTTTCATATGTGCTCTTTCAAGTGCGTGGTTAGTCACAGTCTAGTTGTCAGTGACATCAAAAACAAATATTCCACTAGCCTTTTCGTTACACTATACATTTATTTGATTAGTATTGCTGCTGTCCTAATCCCTGTAGGAATCAGTTCGATACTACGATGATACTGTCGGTAACATCAAATCATTTTGTAGTCTTGTCTACTAAAAGATTTTTCTCTTGCGTGTTTGATTATAGGAGTAGCTCTTGCAGGTACCTGTCAGCGTTACTTCACCAGACCCTTTGTTTTCTCCGTCTGTGATATGGGCATAGTTTCTCGCAGACAGTACTGCGCCAATTTAAGTCACTCCCCAGTCGTATAATCTGAGCACTACCATACTTTATAACTGAGACAGACTTCCAAATGTACCGTTTTAATAACACCTTCCTGGAATGGTGGCCTTTTGTTTTGAGACTGCGTATTTTTTAGTTTAGCTGAATGCGCCGGTACATTCTATACTTGATGATGTTACAATGTTTGAGGGATAATGGAAAAAGGGAGATGTATCAGTTTCAGCAAATCTTAAGAGGTCCTGGTCGGGAAACGACCGAATCGAAGGTTGAGAGTAAAACTATTCAGATAGCTCTCAGAATGGAATACATGTCCTGTACCGTTGTTACTAAGATTGTAGGGAAGGAAGTTTTTGGACCAAAATAAAAATAAATTATCAGTAAAGATAAGCAACGTTAAGAAATAAGAGCTCTTCTTCATTTTGGGTATGCTAAATACTTCTGATGCAAGCTCTTTGGTACTATGGACCAAACCAAGAAAAAAATGTCGTGTGTGCATGGTCTTTGAAACGCATACCACAAGAGCTATCACCACTTGTCGAGTAAAAAAGATGTGTAGCAGAGTAACGAAGATGAACAAGGGCCAATAGCTCTTAAGGTACCCACTTTAGAATCAATGTTTGCGGACATTTGTTCTTGTTGTGGTCCGTATTACATCCTCCCAAAATACGGAAGCCAAAGAGCTTGTAGTAGAAGAGTTGCTCTTGTCAGTATGAAGGACGAAAAAGTGCTCATAGCTCTTAAGGCATTTCAGAGCCTATGTTTATCAGACTTTTTTTTAGCCACTTTCCATTTTGCCAACCACGAACGTTGGCTACCATACAGTTGAGCAACAACGGTAACATGTATTCCACTGTCCGAGGAGATGGGTTCCTTCTTATAACTTTCGACTTCCGTAATAGTCTTATTTCGTAGCGGAAATGCAATGAATGGGCGTATTGAATCTGCCATTACGTGATTGCAGCACAACTGTACGTGGTAGCAACCTTCACAGACAGAGTAGTTGCTAAGAAAGCATTACAAGAAAGTATGATAGACAGCCTTACACCTTTCCGCCAACGGTCACAAATTAAAGTGCAAATTTCATTTCTTATTCTTAGTTTTATTTTGATGCACATTACTGGAGAGCAGCACTATTTTAGGCAGCCATGTTCCGTCCCCTAGAAGAGAGAGGATCAGCAGTGATCAGTGTAGATAATGTTTGGTTTCGCATCACCCCAAAACGTAATTTTAATTCTTCTTGCCTTCTTCTCTGCATTTTTTGCCACGTTTTCATTTACCAGACTTTTTTAATCTCTAGAAAATTATGGCTTTGACAGGGTTTACTATAACATATAGCTGCCTATATTAACTCTAAAAAAACAGACTCGGATCTCATCGTAGGATGATTGTTATTCATCTTTTCTTAATTTATATTCGTTATTTGATTTTCAAACAGATGAGCAAAACTGAGCTGACCATGTGCTGTACTAGCCGTCTCGTCTTAATAGTCTCATAGTATTTCTCAAGTCAGGAACGAAATCATATCAAGCCACACTGCTAAAAATATTTATGGGATTAGGTGAGATATCATACACAATAGACATATTGTACCATATTTTATTCAGATATCGGTTAAAACTGTAATTCGTGTGTGATACAGTACGATATTTTTGTGTCTCAACTTTTCACTTGATATTTACACAGCGTTTACGTAGAGCGAGACATCGTGGGGCTACATAATTTGAAACTCTCACTCTCGTTGCCCCCTAATATGGAGTTTGATCACCTCGGACGGCCAGTACAGTTGCACACCTGCATGGCATGGGCAGTATGAGGTTAGCAATCAGCCCTTGAGAGATATATGACCATGCATCCATGAGTGCAATATCCAGCTCTCCAACCGTTGTGGGAGGCTGCAATGCGTCTGCCAATTGCATCCCAGACATGCCCAGTGAACAAGCTGGCCACTCCATTTCTTCAGTTCTCTCAGCTTCAGGCATGTTGTCCACCAGTGCAACTCTGTTGGGACGTGAGAAACCTCCCCTGAGCAAAATTTATGAATGATTGTGCTGATAAACCTCTTACGTTGTTTGATTTTCAAACAGATGAGCAAAACTGAACGTACTCAGACATTTCTCTCTTTACTTATTCTGATCATCATTAAACTGACACACAATGTTTTTTAGCGCAACGCAATCTGACTTTCAATAATCCCTACAAAAGAATGGCCGTGACTAACAATAACTTATACCTTTTATGAATCACTTACCTCACAAAAATCTTCGTTACCTGTACTACTGCAATACAGCGAGAGCCAATACTGCAAGCTAAATAAAAGATTCTAACTACTGAAGTCGCTAACTACTGATAGGCATAGTTAGCAAATGAACGATTCTGACAGAGAACAAACAATGTATTTACCTTAATAGTTTCCAAAAGTCATTATATATAACATCCAGTCTTAGAAATTTACTCTCTCTGATGTACACAAGTCCAGATCATCCGCTCTCAAAACTCCATCTCACTCCCCACATCCACCACTGCTGGCGGCTCACCTCCAACTGCGCAACGCTACGCACTGGTCACATCCAACTGCCCAACAATGCAATAGGGAATATTTCAACAATGCCAAACAACCACAGACTGCACACAGCACAGCGTTATCGTCCACCAGAAGGAATCCATCTTCGATGGCAGATAGGTCGAAGAATCTCGTTTCTATACCTCTGAGTCATCAAAATGCCATTCTGGACGGCATAGAGGTCCGTATGTTCGTCAATACTTACTGCTGCCCACACCATTCGTCCACCACGATGATATGGCGATGTTTCCTGCACATAATCGGGATTGTTCCGAGCTCCACGTTCGCTCCAGAAGAGGGAACGACGATTGTCTGGCCGAACACAAAAAACCTTGACTCATCTGTAAACAGCATCGGCGCCATGCGTTACGACTCAAGTCTTGACTTTTCTCTCCCCAGTTTCTGCGGGCTAAACGGTGTCGTGGTTTTAATGGGACACACACCATAGGCCTCCTTGCGAAGAGGCCACATTCCCAAAGGCGATTTCGGACTGTTTGTGTTGATACTGCCCTTCTGTTTCTGCCTGTAGAGTGCGTTGCATCTGAGTTACATTCAGCCTCCCGTCTCGACGGACTGTTAACCAGAGATAACGGTTATCTCTTGCTAATGTCAGCCGGGTACGACCTTGGCCTTGCCTTCTTTTAACGGTTCCTGTTGTCTGAAATCGCGACCAGGTCTTGTAAATTACACTTTGCGATGGTGTAATAGCTACAGCCATCTCCCTCTGTGTCTATCTCGATTCCTACCGTCCTATTGCTCTCCATGCCATAGCTTCGGGTAAGTCACGTTGTTGTTAATGAACAAAGTAAGAGCATATGGTCTATCAGACCAATTGTGTGATTGGATTGAAGAGTTCCTAGATAACAGAACGCAGCATGTCATTCTCAATGGAGAGAAGTCTTCCGAAGTAAGAGTGATTTCAGGTGTGCCGCAGGGGAGTACCGCAGGACCGCTACTATTCACAGTATACATAAATGACCTTGTGAATAACATCGGAAGTTCACTGAGGCTTTTTGGGGAAGATTCCATGGTATATCGAGATGTTGTAACAGTGGAAATTTGTACTGAAATGCAGGAGGATAAGCAACGAATTGACGCATGGTGCAAGGAATGGCAATTGAATCTCAATTTAGACAATTGTAATGTGCTGCGAATACATAGAAAGAAAGATCCTTTAGCCGGTGGAAGTGGCCGAGCGGTTCTAGGCGCTCAGTCTGGAACCGCGCGACTGCTACGGTTGCAGGTTAGAATGCTGCTTCGGGCATGGCTGTGTGTGATGTCCTTAGGTTAGTTAGGTTTAAATAGTTGTAAGTTCTAGGGGACTGATCACCACAGCAGTTAAGTCCCATAGTGTTCAGAGCCATTTGAACCAGCCAAAGATCCTTTATCATTTAGCTACAATATAGCACGAACAATACAAGACTAGAATAGAAGGGAGAACCGATAGAGGTACTCAAAATACCCTCCGCCACACACAATCAAGTGGCTTGCGGAGTATGGATGTAGATGTAAATGTAGACGTTACATTGCACTACCTGTTCACTACACTAGGTGAACGCAACTGCTTGAGTAATTCATTTGGTAGAGTAAACACAAGTCAACACCAACCCTATCTGCAGCAACTTTCCGTTATTACCTCTATCTAGGTGACCGTAATGTTGTTGTCTCCATTCTGTAGAACTAACAGAAAGATGTCGAACCATTTTAGTTCATTCTGCCGATGGCAATACTTCAGAACCTAGATATATCAACTGATCCCCTAATTGTTGTGACCAATGTACTTTCGACCTCTCGCACTTTGCATCGAAGGCAACAACTGAAGAGTAGTGATATACAAAATGAGAGCAAACTTAATCAGGAAAATGATTACAGCACGGTGATGCAACTCCTCACAAATGTACACGAGATATTGCTATTACGTTGTCAGTTGGCGCACATTACATAGTCTCCTGTATCATTGTGACACCATATTAATAGTTACTCTTGCACCAGAATAAAATTCCTCTAGAACAAACTAAAAGCGTTAGACTTCAAGTATTGGGATACCAGCTTGATTAGCTACACGTCGTTCTTTCAATGTCCCTTCCCAATGTGGTTATGCAGCCGCGACTAAAACGTGCTTTACAACTGCTTAAAACGATTATCAAGACTTGCATCGTTATTAATGTAAGATGGTACTAAACTTGCACGTTTGAGGCCATAATTTGGGAGAATCCTCTGATGCAAGCATCCAGGAATGCAGCACCTACTTGAGGCGGGTAATAGAGACGTAACACAGAGTGAGTGAGGGATCTGCTGATGGGTCTGATTCGCTGTATACTCAAAGAGGCTCTCGCACTGAGGTCTCTGCAGGTTGTCTTCCGTGCTGCTGGGGGGTCTGCTTGTTAATGCGAAAGGCCGTAACGATCATGAATAAAAAGATGAGCTCCGCGTCAAAAGACTGAGCCCCAGAGAACGAGCCGAAGAATCTCTCTTTGATGGCAATGGAACTGGAATGGGCCACCAAAGAACTCATGAATTTTCTGCGCTCGGAAACAGCAACCTCTTTGGAGAAACCACACTGTGTTAGAAGGGAGTGAATGAATACATTTGTGTTTCGACGCAAGTCTTGCCAAATAAGCTATTTACATTACTGAGAAGTTTAACATTACATCATTTACTGGTAAGTGGATACTTTAATTCTTTATAAGACATTGCAAGAGAGACGTTTCCCCTTTCCCATACAAAAAATAATATCGAAAGACAGAACACATAAGGGATAAAAATATTGTTACATAGTATATAAATATTTGACTAGATTAAAAGTTCTTCTCACCGTGTAGTTTCGTCCTACAGGTTCACACAACATATATCGCAAATTGAGCATTACAAAGTACTTAAGGCCACATACGCAAAGGTAACGCAGAGGTGTGAATAACAATACGGAGAAGGAAAAACGTTCAAAAAGCAGAAAAAGAAAAGAGAACAAACCACAGCCTCTATTAACACGTCATGTAATGCAGGAGCACAATAACGAAAAGAAAACACTACGGTCTTCCAGTCATAGACAGACAGAGACGGGAAGGGGTGGCGGAGGAGAGAAAGAGAGAGAGAAGGGAAAATGTAAAGTGAGTAACTAACTGGACACGGGGCATTTAATGATGTCATGTGAGAAACAAGTAGTAAATGGCGAGTACCATCTGTAACACATGAAAATAATGTGATGCTCTGCACAATGACTTGTGGGCTGTATGTGGATAGACTATATGTAGAAAGTCTATCATTATAATCACTCAAACACACAGTTCCGTCTTCCATATTACATCAGGTGTTAAAAAAAAACCTTTGCCAAATCTGAAAAAAAGGAAAGAACGTTCTACAAACATTTGTCCAGAAACCAATACTTTCGTAGATGTGGGCTACTCTGTTTGTGTCCAGAGCATCTCTGTACTCCATAGTGAGTCTGTCTGCCCGTTGATCTTCACGTTCAATGCTCATTTTTCAACGATTATGTTTATTGGCTATGCAGCTGTGACTATCATGCTTTTGTTACACATACCATTTACAGGTAGCGGATTAAAAAACGGAAACACGAGAAGCAGAACAAATTATCATGCCTAAGACAGTATAGCATACAAGGCTGTTTCCAGTCTTATCGGAAAGTATAAATAAAGGTCCTTAAAAGTTTCCACGGAAGTCCTGTACCTTCGTCCTGTACCATTCGTCCTGTAAAATAGTGGCTAGTTCAACTACCGTTGGTGGAGGTCGATAGCGATCAATCACTCTTTTCTCCAAAGTAGATCACAAAGACTCAACAATATTGAGATCTGGTGACTGTGATGGGCAGGGCAGATTCAAAAATTCATCTTTGTGCTCATAAAACTAAAGGTGCGATCTATGTGAACTATGGCCCTATCTTCTTGCAGTACAGCATCACCACTGGGGTACAAACATTCTATCATGGCTTAAGCGCGAACAGCCAAAATGATCACGTAATCCTTAAGAGTCATGCGACCTTGCAGTGTAACCATGGGGCCCATGGGATTCAAGATATGACTCCCAAGCATGTTTCACTCTTGAGACATAAACGCCTCCAGATGTTAGGAACGGCATGCAACAAAACACGTCTGACACAATGACATTTTTCCATCGCACCATATTCCAGGTTTTATGGCTTCTGCGCCACTTCTTCGTTTTACGGGCATTTTCGCTACTTAGTTAGTTTGGAATTCGAGCTCGGTCTGCAGTTCCCTGCTTATGAAGCTCCCATTGTGGTGTTTTGGTGCTGACAGTGCTCGCGTATTTAACATCCAGTTCTGCAGCGACTTATGTATTTGTTCGTCAGAATCCTCTTCAAAGATCGTCCGTCACGATCATATAAGACACTCTTCCGCCCGCGCTGCAATTTAGAGAAATGCGTGTTTCCGCTTTCCCTGCAAGCCGCGCATTTTGGAATAGGGAACATTTCGGCACCCATCACAAATCCACCAACAATTTTCCCATGCTCGAATTCATACAGCTCCGACATAAGGCACTCACAGATTCACAGAATACCATCCTGACGATGACTAATACTTGCAATATTCTGGGGACATTGCACAGATGGACAGATACAACACCACGACCTGAAGTATTGACTAGCATCTGCAATCACGTTCAAGTAAGCGTTTCTTATGGTGTTTCCATATTTTTATCCAACCCCTGTATATTCGATTTTTATATCTCTTACATCAGCCAATAACTTACAGGTGGGCTGTACGTTTCCTCATGAATTATTGCGTTTCATAAACTGTCAGATATGTATAAATGACATACATTTCTATTAATTTTTGTGAGTATGTAAACAGTCAAAGATTTTCTGTCGAATCCTCGAGATTTCCGGAGAAAAGTGTGAGATTTAAATGCACCTTTACACTTAGAAGTCTGCAATTCATTTGACCACATGATTCTGTTTTTATTTAAGGAAAAATGTTGAAGAATGTGTGAGTCAGAGGTAACAGACTGGTTTTGAACAGGCTGTCAGGTATCATAGGACAGTAGCACAAAGAAACATGGATTTCTTTCTTGAAATGTCCTTATACCTTATTTTGACCAGTGTTATCTCCTATAGGAACTTGGAAAATGTTTTTTTTTTTAACTCCCTTCATAACGACTTGTGTCCCTCTTTAGTTTCTCCGGTACAACAATCTGATACGTTGTTTACACCTCAGCCAATACAGCATTAACGTAGAACAATGTCGACTGACTGATTTAGTTTTACTTTGAGATATGTTCACTCAGCAAGCCTTACCAATTCCGAACCACGTTACAGGCAAAACCCGTGCATGGCAACACACAGTTGTTCTTAGAAAATCTCAGTTCAGTTCTCCCTATATGTAGAGATGTGCCTAAGATAACAATAAAGGAAATAAGTTAGAACATGAAAAATTAAAGACAATGCGACGGATGCGACTCCTCGTTGAACCCTAGATTGCTTTCTTTTTTGGGGTTGTGTTGACGATAACATATCCGTCCTCAGGCGGTGGCCTTCAAGTCACTAATTCATTTTACTAAATTTTTTCCTCTTCTTGTCTTCTTGATGTGAACGTTTGTATCCAAGGAATGCTTCAGACAGTATGTCCTGCTGTCATACATTTGTTCCACGTTTTCCAGTGTACCCCCTTTGATGGCTACCGGATTACTGGTCTCCATAATATGATGTTTTGAATATGACAGTTTAAAAGAGCTCCTGATAAAACTGTAGCCACGTGCACTATTGTTAACACGTTTTGTTTGGAAAAAGGACGGAATAACAAGCATTATTTTAACAGACTTCTTTTAATGATTCTTGCTTTAGTATCCTTAGTAGAAACTCTATCCTTTCGCAGCAGTTACTACAGATTTCTTATATGCTATCACAAATATTTCTTTTCGTTGCTCGTACATGATAAATTATTGCATCAGTAACACTCATCGTTTTGTACATACTTTTGTGGATATATACAATGCTTTCAACAAACGTACTTAACATTCCAAGACAATTAATAATATCTATGACCGGTCATTCCATTAGAAAACATACGGCGTGTGGCAGAGAATATTTTGTGTACCACTGTCACTCTGATTCTTTTCTGTTTCTGTTGCGTATTGTTTATGGAAAGTACGATTGTTTGTTTCCTGAGCCTTCAGGGATCTCGAAGACAATTTTGGCTTCATGATCTTTCGGCCTGATATACGTTACAGGGAACTTTATATTGGTCGACTCTTATCTGAACTTTAACAGTAAACCACACGGTGAAGCAGAATGCCTCTCTTCCAGAGTCTGGCACTGGAGTTGGCTTAGCATCTCCACGATGCTTTCCCACTGACTAAATGAACGTGTAACGAAATATGCTACTCTTATTTTGATTTTCATTTTCTTTATCAGTCGTATATGGTACTGAAGACAAAATGACTTGCCATATTCAAATAAATGGAATGAGGGTTTTCGAAGCTACTGCCTGTGTTGTTGAACTATGTTTTCTGAGGATTCCTCCAATGTATCTGTGTGTAACATCTACCTTAACTGCGATTAGTTCTATCTTATCTTTCATCTATACATCCATCCGTATGCACACTCCTGGGCATACTACTGGCCATCAAAATTGCTACACCACGAAGATGACGTGCTACAGACACGAAGTTTAACCGACAGGAAGAAGATGCCGTGATATGCAAATGATTAGCTTTTCAGAGAATTCACACAAGGTTGGCGCCGGTGGCGACACCTACAACGCGCTGACATGAGGAAAGTTTCCAACTGATTTCTCATACACAAACAGCAGTTGACCCAAGTTGCTTGGTGAAATATTGTTGTGAAGCCTCGTTTAAGGAGGAGAAAAGCCTACCATCACGTTTCCGACTTTGATAAAGGTCGGATTGTAGCCTATCGCGATTGCGGTTTATCGTATCGTGACATTGCTGCTTTCTCTGCCTCGTGATGACTGGGTGTTGTGTGATGTCCTTAGGTTAGTTTGGTTTAAGTAGTTCTTAGTTCTAGGGGAATGATGACCATAGGTGTTAAGTCCCATAGTGCTCAGAGCCATTTGAACCATTTTGACATTGCTGCTCGCGTTGGTCGAGATCCAATGACTGTTAGCAGAATACGGAATCAGTTGGTTCAGGAGGGTAATACGGAAAGCCGTGCTGGGTCCCAACGGCCTCGTATCACTAGCAGTCGAGATGGGCATCTTATCCGCATGGCTGCAACGGATCTTGCAGCCACGTCTCGATCCCATAGTCAACAGATGGGGACGTTTGCAAGCCAACAACCATGGACTACCAGCTTGGAGACCATGGCTGCGGTTACCCTTGACGCTGCATCACAGTCAGGAGCGCCTGGGTGCACGAATGGCAAAACGTCATTTTTTCGGATGAATCTAGTTTCTGTTTACAGCATCATGATGGTCGCATCCATGTTTGGTGACATCGAGGAGAACGCACATTGGAAGCGTGTATTCGTCATCGCGATACTGGCGTATCACCCGGCGTGATGGTATGTGGTTCCATTGGTTACACGTCTCGGTCACCTCTTGTTTGCATTGAAGGCACTTTGAACAGTGGACGTTACATTTCAGATGTATTACGATCCGTGGCTCTACCCTTCATTCGATCACTGCGAAGCCCTGAATTTCAGCAGGATAATGCACGACCGCATGTTGCAGGTCCTGTACAGGCCTTTCTGCATACAGAAAATGTTCGACTGTTACCCTGGCCAGTACATTCTCCAGATCTCTCACCAATGGAAAACGTCTGGTCAATTGTGTTCGAGCAACTGGCTCGTCACAATACGCCAGTCACTGCTCTTCATGAACTGTGGTATCGTGGTGAAGCTGCATGGGCAGCTGTACCTGTACACGCCATCCAAGCTCTGTTTGACTCAACGCCCAGGCCTAACAACGCCGTTATTACGGCCAGAGGTGGTTGTTCTGGGTACTGATTTCTCAGGATCAATGCACCCAAATTGGGTGAAAAGGTAATCACGTGTCACTTTTAGTATAATATATTTATCCAATGAAAACTCGTTTATCATCTCCATTTCTTCTTGGTGTAGCAATTTTAATGGCCAGTAGTGTATTTTATAGGTTACATTTTTTATCTCAGTAACCTCTCCCTTTATCAAGCACCGAACCACTGCAGGTATTCCATTATAACGCTACAATTTATTAACGTTTCGACGTCTCTGTTTACAAGAGCATCATTCTAAAGAAGTGTTATAGAAATTCGGCGTTATCCACTGTGTAATTTCGATATACCGTGAGAATTAATGGTCCGCTATCATTCGCTTACGGTACGCCCAAAGTTGCTTTTAAGTATGAAGATTTATCCTCTTTGAGAATGACGTACTGTTTGGTGCAGACTCTCCAGTCCACTCACACAGCACGTTCGATATTCAGCGCGCTCGTATTTCCCTCATTAGGCGGCAGTCCGGAACTGTATCGTTTTTCTGAGGACGAGGAATACGTCATCAGCATGGGTGCCGCACAATGAACCAGCTCGCTTCAAACACTAGACATAATAGAGAAATGCATATAAACACTTACAAAACTGATTATGCATCTGCTGTCGGAAATATAAAATTCAAAATGGCGGATCAAAATTCATAAATATATCTTTTTCGAGTAAAACAAAACTTCGTGTATTTTAAAGTAGCTGATGAGGTACTAAAAGTCAAAATAACGGTCCTGAAATGTTTTCGTCGATATTTTTCATTTTTCAACTGAAATCGTTGTCAAGTTCGACGCTAGCGTCATTATCGCTATCCGAGGGGGCGCTGTCTTGTTGTCCTCTTGGAAATTGATCGGAAAGCAGATGTTTTACCTCAGATGCCGCCTGCTTATCATCTTCAATTGTCGTTTTCCGGAATCTGCATATGACTAGAACAGAAGACAGCCGAAGTCGATGGAATAAGTCACGCATCGTTTTCTCACTGTAATATTTGCCCGAAAAAAATCGGTGACGCCGGATATACTTACTCTGAGCTTCCTGCGCATCTTCAGATTGCCGACCAGTCGGCAACGGAGCGGATTTAGTTATGGCATACCCGCATTGCTACACGTTGGAAAAATGGAATGTACACACGCAAATACATTTGCACTTGTTAACTATACTATTAAAAATAGGAGAGACTGGTACGAAAGTGCAGCCACGCAAAGAAAATTTAGTAGCAAACTGTTTCGGACAGCTTTGGTAATGATTTGGTTTTAAGTCATTAAACAAATTAAAACGTCATGTACAACCTTCTTGTATGCTACCCGTCTTGTAGGATACTGCCAACAGAATGGGATCGTAGTCATATATTAAACAGGCCACACAAAGAATGTGTCGTTGTTCGATTCACTGCATTAGTGGCACCTGTCACATCGACCTGCGATGCCACCGCAGCGCTGTCGACACAAATGCACCAGTGAAATCTACACAAGATTACACCTCTCCCATTTATATTCTCTTCATGCTTGGAAGCGAGTTGGCTCACTGTACTCCAATATTTATTTTTTCTGCGTCTTGTAGACGAAACAGAGCGATGTGGGTTTCACACATCGTTTTTTTCAGAATCCTTGTTGACTCATAATGAGGAGTTTTCCAATCTCCGGAAATTTCATCGTATTCGAGTATAAAATGTGTTCCCAAATTCCGCAACAGACAGAAGTCAGAGATATAAGCCTATAATTTAGCTATATGTTAGATGGTTTTTCTCGAAGGTCCAGTGGCCCTTCCGTTGTAGATATATTTCAGTTGCTTTCCTGTCCCGTGGTTACTTATTTCGTTATCTGACGCCAGTGCAGTGATTTGAAGGAAGCGCCATGATACGAGTCCCCTCAGTGAAAATGTTTTCGAAAAGCAGGTTCAGTATATCGGCTTTCTGTTCGTCATTCAGTGCCATTACTGTCACAGAGTGTCTTGCTCTCCTTATACTAATTATTTTTTCTCTATCCTTTTATCTGCTGAGGCTTTCACTACCATTGAATTTACAGTGAAGCTGTGTTTTGTTTTCGTAGCAGCTTTATAACACTGCTGTCAAAGAACGATGGGTTTTTCCCATACCTGATAACTTTGCTCGAGAGTGTCAAAGCCTCCCAAAATCAACATATCGGTGCAGGAAAGGAAATCTCTTATTGAACTTATGAGAATCGAAAGCATCGTTGTAACAAAACCGGATAATAGGAATGCTACTGTTGTTTTAGGCACTACGGATTATCACAGGAAGATGGAGCAACTAATAGCTGATCCTGTGTATCGCAAGTTAATAAGCGATCCGACGAACAGAGTCGTTCGGAAAGTAAAAAGCCTGATATCAGACTCCAGACTGGAGAGCTCCATTACAAAGAATACCTGTCTTATCCAGAATGTATGGAATACGCAAAATACAAAAAGAATCGGTTCCGTTGAAGCCTATCATCAGTGGAATTATCGCGCCGACTTATTTATTGCGCGTCATTTATCTGGTAAAGTGAGACATCTAGTTGGTAAAACAAATACTTGGGACAAAGGTTCGAAACATTTTATGGGTATCATACGCACCGTGAAGATATCTGCAGGTGACATTCTTGTGAGCTTCGATGTGAAATCGTTATTTACTGACGTCCCAGTATCGGATAAAATGGAGATCATAAGGGAGAATATTGCTCCTGATTTTTGTGATTTAATAGATTTATGTCTTCGTTCGAACTATTTTAAATAGAACGGTAAATTTTATGAACAGGCTGGCTGGCATGGTATGGGCTAACTCATTTCGCCAGTTGCAGCTGACGTTTTTAAGGAACTTTTTTAGCAACAGGCATTCAGTAGTGTTCCTCTGAAGCCTTCTTTCTGGCTACGCTATGTGCAAGATACATTTGTTATATGGCCACACAGCGAAGAGGAAACTTCATGCGTTCCACAATTTCTTAAATGGAATTCACCCTAAAACCAAATTTACCTACTACGTTTACAGTAACGTCCGTCTCCCATTTCTAAATGTTTTGGTATACAGAAGATCTGATAACGTATAAGAAACTGTCAGCCTCGACTGAGGTTGCAGACCAAATAATTGAGCCTTCTTCAGAAGTTATATCTGAATCTATAATTTGTCTAAGAGGGCATGGTGCAGAAATAAAACTAAAACAGCCTGAATAGGTGTAGTCACATTTTAAAAATGCGGTACATAAGTACGAAGGCAGCACCAAAGCTTAACTTGAACCCTGGCGTGCGTCTCGTCTCCATGGTCGCCGTGCGGTGGGCCTCGGGAGCTCACGTGAAACTAAGTAGGACTAGATAACAGCTGCAAATCAACATGGCGGTGAACATTGCGCATGTCTAACGGACAGCATGACTGTCAAACATAAAAGACCAACGCAGTTATATCTTAAAACAAATAACTTACAGAAAGGTTGAAAATCTTGAACATAAAGCTTCTGCACGTGGTTATACCTAAATGTAACAAACTATGCATGGATTCATATAAGTTCGAACATGATCAACTTCAGTTAAAAAAACAAGAATATTTTTCAATGTTTTATGCCATTATTTAGAATATCATGACAAGATAATGGTTAGCTGGCAGGAGCTGCGCAGTATTTCGGTGGCGTTGTGACACAGATGGTCGTTGAATGATGTACTTTATTTTAGGCACCCCTTAAGGTAGTGGCTAGCCTGCGTGCATTTGAGCACGTGGCATTTTAATGTCTGATTCCCATCACGTGGTCTTTCCACATACGGTGCGTACATAATGTGGCACACATGGTTTTTAAATAATTATGATGCCCGCATCCATCCCATAGAGGCTCTGAGCACTATGGGACTTAACTGCTGAGGTCATCAGTCCCCTAGAACTTAGAACTACTTAAGCCTAATTAACCTAAGGACAGCACACATATCCATGCCCGAGGCAGGATTCAAACCTGCGACCGTAGCGTTCTCGCGGTTCCAGACTGTAGCGCTTAGAACAGCTCGGCCACTACGGCCGGCCCCATCCCATAGACAAGTCATATTCATATCAGTGGTTACTAGCCCACGAGTGGTGAAATGGAGCTGCAGATGCCACGATTTAGTTGGTCCGTATCGTCCTTTTGGGCTTTAATTCCCTTTACATTCATTTGTAGTTGCAATCCAGAGACGACTTCACCCTTGTCTATTTATAGCATGCACATGGGCATATTAGTGGCCGTCTTTTATTTGTTTTCAATTCTTCCCTGTGAAGAACATGCCGTTTTCCCATGTCAAGTATTCATAAAATTTTCCTATGTGTCTATTCGGATCAAGCACGTTTTACCATATCACATATATTTAACAGTAGCTTTTAATATAAGAGGCGATAATTCTCTTTCGTAGCGCATTGCGAAAATGACCTCTGTCGCTCGACAGAGTACAAGGGCGATGAAAGGACGTTGCACGTCCGTTCACGCAATTACCATATTTTTTACACGAGAAACATAATTTGACATATGCTGGTCATTTGCTATTACATGGCGATGAAGTGGCGTTGTTCTTTCACTCACGCGTTGGTTTTTGTATTAAGATAAAAATTAATCTTGCTAACATTGTTCATTCAGTGTGTATCAGCAGTAAGACGTATATTTACATCAACTGATAAAAACAACTACTCGACCATCTGTGTACAAGCTAACCGAGATTATTGCGTTATGTCGTTTACATACTTCAGTTTGGCTGTTTTATGTCCTATGTCATCTTTCATTAATAACGACGGGTGAGTTACGCAGCAATCGTTGTGAAAGGGTCGATATATTCTAATATTGTAAGCCGGGGTAGTGTTTTCGAACTTATATAAATCCATGCATAGTTTGTTACATTTTAGTCATAACCTGGTACAGAAGTTTTATGTTTAAGATTTTCAACCTTTCTGTAAGTTATTTGTTTTAAGATATAACCGCATTGGTCTTTTATCTTTGGCAGTCATGCTCTCAGTTAGACATGCGCAATGCTACCCGCCATGTTGATTCGCAGCGCGTTATCTAGTCCTACTTAGTTACACGTAAACTCCCGAGGCCCACCCCACGGCTTCCATGGAGACGAGGCGCACCCCACAGCTTAAGTCTTGGTGTTGACTTAGTACTTATGTACCGCTTTTTTAATATGTGACTACGCCTATCCAGCCTGTTTTAGTTTTATTTCTAGACCATGCCCTCTTAGACAAATTATAAATTCAGGCGTATCTTCTGAAGAAGAGTCAATTATTTGGGCTGAATCCTAGGTAAATGTTGGTTTCACTACCGCAATCGAGGCTGCTAGTTTCTTATATATTAGATTATCACGATTGCTGACTGTGCAGCAATGTTGAAAGTACAAAGAGCTGATAACACTCTAGGTCACAAAGTGTATAGAAAGCAGAGTAACATAAACAGATATTTAGATGCCACTTCGCACCACCACCCAGCCGAGAAGCAAATTGTATTCAACACTCTGCCTTCGCGTGCCTACCGTATCAGCGATGACGACAATTGGGAACCAGAGTCGAATGTTTTAAAGAAGACATTCAAAGCAGATGGCTATGATAGTTATTCAATCGATAGGGCTTTTGGGGGGAATAATAACACGCTAATAAGAATGACGAGGAACCGCCTTCTCACTCCGTTACGTTACCATTCGTTTCTGGCGTCATTGGCCGCATAAGCAGAATTCTGAAGAAAATTGTGTTCACACATCTTTCCTTAGTCAACAAATAAAACGTTTTCTTCCGGCGGAAACCGGATGCATCTGATTTCCTGCACAATGCAGGCATATATCAAGTGACAAGTGGTTGAGGCAAAGTGTATATAGGCGAAACGGGAAGAACTGCTAAAGAACGCAGTAACGAACACGAATGGCACATGCGGCTAAAACAAAGTGCAAAATCGGCAGTAGCGGAACATTATGAGAACTGTGGCTCTGACATCAGTTTTAATAACGTACGTATGCTGGCCAAGGAAACAAACATTTACAGAAGAAAGCTCCGAGAAGCGGTTGAAATGTCAAAGCATGCATCTAATTTCAACAGAGGCCGCCTATAGGCTTTCGGCATCGTGACTCCCCGCTAACAAGGAAGTGAATATGCGGCCGCGGTGTGCGAGCGACATAAACATCACACAATAATATTTTGGGTAAACATCCTCTCCCCTTACCTTCTCTAGCTCCGTCCCTTAAGCATCTAGCCGATGACGACGGCTAAACAACAGCAGTAGGAATAATTTCAACTAATAACTCTTCTCCAGCGTAAGCGTGGAACACTGCCTTTCTATACAACGACGATGGGCCACCAATGGTATCCACAGGAGTTTAGCCAACAATGCCCCTTCTTCTGCATCAGTGCGGGAATATTATCCTATGACTGTGATCCACCAATGGTAGCCATAAGAATTTTAACCAATGCTACCACTTCTCCAACACGAACGCGGGAAAAATTTCCTTTATGACAAGACGCGACACGCGCCCCTAACAGTGTTCTAGCAGTAGTGGACACCGGTAGATCCTGAGGAAGATCCCAGCAGAGTGGTCGAAACGTCGATTATTTTAGAGAAAATATGACGCGACCTAATAAGAAGATTTTAACATCTGTGCTCAATAGGCTGTATGATGTGCAACTTCACTTCCGACGTCCTCGGCGAGGTCCATCTCTGCAACCACGCAAACATGCAAGGCGGTACAGATGGGCCCAACAACATGCAGAATGGACAGTTCAGGTTTGGCATCACTAAATTTTCCACATTGTCAAACTATATGGTATAATATTGAAAAAGATGAGACCCTAAATTGACGCATAGTACTGTTGAAACCGGTCATCAATCCAAAATAAATATTTAAATGTTTGCTACCTTGCCACCGAAGAATTTCTTCAAAAATTATGTACACATACTTCTTAAGCGCTCCAGTATTAAAAGTAGAGAAATATTAAGTATGCCCCTGCTTTCCTTTACAATTTCAATTCAGAACACACGATAAATTTTACTATCAACAAGCACGGAAAAATCCCCAAGATTACCTGTTACTACTTAATGTGACCGTAAGTATAAAATGATGAAGCGAGCACTGGAGCGGCAGTCTTGTGGCTCACTGTGAAGATGGCTGAAAGTTATACAGCCGAAATATTAGAAGGAGAAGGAGAATTATTGCGGCTGCACACCCGAAACTTAATGGAGCACAATGATGTACTGGTTATCGGCGAACTAATATCCCGCATGCAGTAGCCGTGTCACTGTGGAGCGTGAGACTGCGTGCCTTGCGGTCCTCTTAAACGTGATTGCAAATGCTTCCGCTGTTTGAAGTAAGCCCCATCTGGCCTGTTGCAGAGTATAGCAGTCATCTGCTTCTATAATTCACCAAGTTCGACCACCTATTCAACAGGAGTGCCTGTGGTGCGGAACAATCGCCAAACACCTGAAACAATGATGAGAGCCATTACTTGATGGAGAAATACACCCATCGTAGAGACAGGAAACCACTCAGATTTGGCACAACATTGATCATATAAAGTTGATCGTCGGTAAAGCAGATGCCAGACTGAGATTCATTGGAAGAATCCTAAGGAAATGCAATCCGACAACAAAGGAAGTAGGTTACAGTACGCTTGTTCGCCCAATGCTTGAATACTGCTCAGCAGTGTGGGATCCGCACCAGGTAGGGTTGATAGAAGAGATAGAGAAGATCCAACGGAGAGCAGCGCGCTTCGTTACAGGATCATTTAGTAATTGCGAAAGCGTTACGGAGATGATAGATAAACTCCAATGGAAGACTCTGCAGGAGAGACGCTCAGTAGCTCGGTACGGGCTTTTGTTAAAGTTTCAAGAACATACCTTCACCGAAGAGTCAAGCAGTATATTGCTCCCTCTTACGTATATCTCGCGAAGAGACCATGAGGATAAAATCAGAGAGATTAGAGCCCACACAGAAGCATACCGACAATCCTTCTTTCCACGTACAATACGAGACTGGAATAGAAGGGAGAACCGATAGAGGTACTCAGGGTACCCTCCGCCACACACCGTCAGGTGGCTTGCGGAGTACGGATGTAGATGTAGATGTAGAAATTATGGAAAGCCGGCCTTTGGAGCCGAGCAGTCTAGGCACTTCAGTCAGGAACCGCGCTGCTGCTAAGGTCGCAGGTTCGAATCCTGCCTAAGGCATGGATGTGTAATGTCGTTAGGTTAGTTAGATTTAAGTAGTTCTAAGTCTAGGGGACTGATGACCTGAGATGTTAGCAACATAGTGCTTACAGTCATTTAAACCATTTGAAAGTATGAAAAGATCTTGATTGCACAACTTTCGTAATGAAATTGAAACTGTGAAGTAAAGTGTACAAATAAATTGATGATAATGAGTACACTGGGGAGAGAACCGTCATGGGATACCTTGTAGCATCATGTCGGACCTCAGTTTGTCCGGCGTACTGCAGCAACTCGACTCGGCATTGATTCAATAAGTCGTCCGAATTCGGCTGTATAAATATTGAGCCACACTGGCTCTATAGCCGTGCGTAATTGCGAAAGTGTTGCCCGTGCAGTATTTTGCTTACGAAATGACGTCTCGCTTACATCCCATGAGTGTTCGATGGAATTCATGTCTGGCAATCTGGATGTCCAGAATGTTCGTCAAACCAGTCGCGATCAATCGTGACCCAGTGACATGGTGCATTGTCACCCAAAAAAATTACATCGGTGTTTGGAAGATTAAGTCCATGAATGGCTTCAAATGGTCTCCAACTAGCCGAACATAACCACATACAGTCAATGATAGTTTCATTTTTGCCACAGGACCCAGTCCATACCAGGTAAACAGTTCACACCATTACAGAGCCACCACCTGCCTTGTTGACAACTTGAGTACATGGGCCTGCGCCACACTCGAAGGCTACCATCAGCTCCTACAAACTGAAATCGTGGTTAATTTGACCAATACAACGATTTCTAGCGTCTAGGGTTAAACCGATATGGTCACGAGTGCAGAAGAGGGACCGCAGTCGATGTTGAGCTTTTAGCAAAGGGACTCGTGTCAGTCGTCTGCTGCCGTATCCCATTAACGCCAAATTTCGACGCACTGTAGAAGTGGATACGTCCGTCGTACGTCCCACTTCGATTTCTGCGGTTATTTCGCGCAATGTTGCCTGTCTGTTAGCGCTGGCAACTCTACGCAAACGCCACTGGTTTCTGTCGCCAAGCGAAGGCTGTCGGCCAAAGCGTTTCACAAGCTGCGACATAGTCGCGGACTGAACAGTGACACGAAAATAGAATAAATTCCCTTTACTTTACGTCTATGATCACAAGTTTTAGTCATCAGATTACCGGTTTCGGTCGATAATGATCATCTTCAGATCTGTTGTATGAAAATATGTCCCAATATACTGGACCCATAGTGGCATCGTCTAGTGCTAAAGGTAAAATGAGGACTTGACGATGCCACTATGGCTCCAATATATTAGAATATATTTTTATAAAACAGATCTGAGGTTGCTCATTATAGACCGAATGCGGTAGTCTGATGAAAAAAAACATTTGTGACCATAGACGTAGAGTGAAAGGAATTTGGACAAAGCTTATCCGTGGTTAGAAGTTCGACATTCTTTACGCACACTTCACACTGTGGATCTCGGAATACTGAATTCCATAACGACATAAAAGCCAAGCATTTACAAATTCCGGTTAAAGGCCATGATGATGGTGATGAACTCCCATACTACTTGACAGCGCATAGGGGAACTAAGCGGGAGACCCGCACCGCCGTACTAGGCAAGCTCCTAGTGGAGGTGGTTTGCCGTTGCCTTCCTCCGACCGTGATGGGGATGAATGATGATGACGAAGACGACACAACACCCAGTCATCTCGGGGCAGGTGAAAAACACCGACCCCGCAGGGAATCGAACGCGGGACCCCGTGCTCGGGAAGCGAGAACGCTACCGAGAGACCACGAGCTGCGGACCTAAATGCCATATTAATGAAAATTCCAGTTACTTCTTCAACTGAAAGATCAATTACAAAAGTTTTGTTAACATAATAAAAGAGAGACTTTAAAGATAAGCCTTTACAGAGTGCAACATAAAAAAAATCTTCAGAAAACTTGAAGTATCTTGTAGGCTGAAGACCCAAGCAATTACTCGAGAATAATTAAAGTTAACTTAAACATTTACAGGAAACGGCTGAAGGCCGTTTCAAGAATTCAAGATAATTAAAGAGAAAATTTACAGACAAGGATTTACATATTCAAACCACACATTCTGAAAAAAACGCGGCTTAAGGCCTTAATACAGAGCAACAAGAATTTTAAATGAAACACGGCTGGAGGCCATATTCTAAACATAAAACAGGCAGTATCAATACACTGCTGAATGCTTGGTGCAGTACCGGCGACCAAATAAAATGACAACCACAAACAATAAACAGCGGTGCTCAGAAGTGATCCAAGGGTCGACCTGGGGAGGAAACTCTAACCACAGTTTAGGTGAGACTGACAGCCAAGCGTAACACTAAACAATCGGGTTGCAGTACGACCTACAAACGGCTAATGAGCCAACCAACCGCCTAATCAATTCCCTTCCACCGGACCAACAACACGACAACCAAAAGTACCAGCGAATATGAGGATTGCAGCAGGATTATGCCTTAATAACTGGCGAATAAACTCAGTTAAGACACAATAAACACTTAAAGAGAAAAGGAGAACAACGCCAAGCTGTCGAACTACATGCTATGCCAGAGAGCATCAACACGGGGAGGAAAACACACTGCCACCAAACTACGCTAACGACCTGGCAGGTAACCGGAACGTTAACGGCCACAAGGCAGAAGATGCCGCTGGTGAACTTCACTAATAAATTATAACCATTTCAAAGGCTAAACACCATAGAGGGAGACGGCGGCAAAATTTTGCCGACTCCCACACACCATCACGTTGCTGCTTGTGGGGACAGACCAGGATGCAACAACCAGCAGTCAACGAAGAGATGTCACAACAGTCGAGATTTCATGACAGGTTCGCTGATTACTCAACTCCAGTAAGCAGGTGCGCTGGGTGACGAACTTAGCACTTCTCGCAGCAAGTGCCACACAACTCCTACCGCGCGTGCACGCCGCCAGTGGCCCCGGTCTGATCATACGCCGCATAGACTTCCTCGCTGCTCCGCCGCAACAGACAAACTGCCACACACACCATGAAACGGAAATGTAACTGCCACACCAATGAAGTTACAGCAGTACTAGTATTGATAAGCGCTTCTGCTGCTGCCACTGATGGAGGCAAGTGAGCAGCCCACCAACGCCCTTTTAATAGAAGCACGGGAGATGCCCTTGAGCATTAGGAGCCAAATGTTATCGGACAAATTCTACATTCAAGGCATGGCCATTATGGACAGTTCCGTCTATCAAAGTAGAGACTGCATTTATAGACTGTGGATTGCATCCCACAGAAGGAATAAAGTGATAGCCGTTTGTGCCATCTTTGACACCTGCTCACCTGTCACACATTCTATACGGCGTTCAGCGCATCTACCTGTTTTTGAATATGATCTTCAAACGCTCTGCTCCCAGATCCCAGTCCATTACTTAAGTATGACCTGGCTGGACAGTACTAATGTCAACGTTTGCTTCAATCGTCTCGTTCAAGCACAATGGCCGGATTTTCTCTGTTTATATACCGATGGCTCCAAAATTCCGCAAGAAGAGTGTACATGATGCGCTTTTTTCTCCCCTCAGATCCAGATCCGCAAAATCTTCAAACTGTCTACGAGCACTTCTATTTTTACGGCGGAGACAGTGGCAGTTTTGGAAGCACTTAAGTTTGTCCCTAGCACTTCCTTCCACAAGATATTGATAGTATCTGACTCGCAAAGCGTTCTTGAAAACATTCAGTACAGTCGATGGAACAAAACAACCAACAGTTATATCTTGGATGTGATATCTGAATATATTCGCAGCACACGCACGGGGCGGACGATCCATTTGTTGTGGGCACCTTCCCACTCTGGTATCCTTTATAATGATGAAGTTGATGCATTAGCCGAACAAGCGGCAACGTTAGGCACCGTCCTGGATCTGCGCCTTCCTAATACGGACTACTTACGTGAAGCCAAGAATCACGCAGGACGACAATGGCAGGAAATGTAGAACGTTTCTCAACAGACAAAAGGCGGTTATTACGCAGTGCTACAACCTCGGATTCCTTCGCAGCCGTGGTTCATGAGGACACATCTGGACCAATCCACGATTTCTACCCTCTTAAGACTCCGCTTCAGTCATGCCTCTTTTCCACAACATGTACATGGGATCAACGTTTACAGTTCACAAGTATGTGAGTGTGATCCTGCGTCGGAAGCTGATGTGAACCTCATCTTATTTATGTGCCCCAAATTTGACTGTGAACGGTTGGTCTTTCTGAAGACATTGCTGAGTATGGGCTAACACTTTCCTCAATCAGCTTCTTCTCTTTTGTGTACTAAAGACGTTCGTCTATATAAAGTGATAGTTAACTTCATCAAGAGAAGAGTACTGGTTACAATCTGTAGGTTTTAATGGTGTACATAAATTATAAATATGTTTTGCTGATGAAGATATTTCAGAATTGATGTGAATTGTAAGCCAAGACACTTTTAATTATTTTCCAATTCAATTCAATTTAATTTTTAAAACATTATGTACAAAACGGTGACAGTTAAACTTTTTATTCTTGTAAATATGCATTTCTGTATTTGTTTATTCAGTTATGTGTACATTGTCCCTATGTGTTGCCGATGGCTAAATTGAGTACACATTCAAAGGCTAAATAAAAAAATAAAAAAATAAACTAGGTCAGATAGTAAGTGAGGGAGGAATAAGACGCCACTCGATCGTGACAAAATACCCAAAAGGAAAAACGGCATTAACGCGAGCCGACCACTGCTCAATCGTACTACAAAAACGTACAGTAAAAAGAAAGGTAGCTCCTCATCCGGTCCGTGAAGGCCCAAGGTATATCAACAGGCAGCGGTGTCATCCTCTGCCTAGCGGCGCCAGGCGAATGCTGTATGGAGGAACACTAGATGCAGAATCATAAGTGACAATTCTAACTTTACCGTGGACAAATGTGCCAGAAGTATATACCTCAAGCTTAAAAAAAATGGTTCAAATGCCTCTGAGCACTATGGGACTTAACTGCTAACGTCATCAGTCTCCTAGAACTTAGAACTACTTCAACCTAACTAACGTAAAGACATCACACACATCCATGCCCGAGGCAGGATTAAAATCTGCGACCGTAGCGGTCGCGCGGTTCCAGACTGTAGAGCCTAGAACCGCTCGGCCACACCGGTCGGCCACCTGAAGCTTAAAACGACAACAGACGTCAACTGCCTTAGTGCCACTACGCATGCCGAATGGGCCAGTAGACGACGCAATTTCACTGAGGTGCTAGCAGGAGAACGCCCCAATTTGCGCTTGAGAAGGATGGTTAGTATGTCAGCTAAGGTGTACTGTACGTTGATAAGGTGCCAGCTTTAACCACCAGTCTCTCATTTACTTTCTGCTGTTACCATTTTGGTGAATCATCATGTTATTTCTGGACACTCTTCTGCTTTCACTATCAAACGTTCTTGAGAGTAGAGCACTTTCAACCCCACCCCACACTACCGAGAAATATTGAAATTTGTAGATGCTCATCCAGTTACATGTATATCTAGGAGTATATTAATCATTAATTTTCAGGTTTTATGCTATTAATAAATACGTAGGACTTGAATTACGATTTGTTCATCACTATATTTCCTGATTGTCAATTGTCTTGGTAGTCCTTAAACACCATTTCTGGTATTATACCATGTACAGGTAAAATCAGACTCGGCATGGATTTCTGCAGCACCCATGAACTTATTTAGTCATTATTTTACTGAGTCACAAAAACATTACTTAATGGTGTTACTATAAGAATAACACTGATTTTATATGCCTGTTTCTTTTCTACGCCGTCAGTCTAATTATTGCTTATTTTCCAGTAGTTTTACAAAAAAACATATATCGTTGTTTCCGTATCACATTTATAGCATAAGAAACACCAGGTAGCAGATTTATCCGAGAAATGACATCGTTTAGTATAACTGTTTTGAACCACGGAGTAATTCACGTAATTTCGTGGTTTGCCTCAGGTTACAAAACTTCCAAGCGAAGCATCGGTAGCATCAGTTTGCTCGGCCGTGGCAGCAGACGTAAAGTTGCTTCAGATTTTTCTGCGTGTAACCAAAGCGTAATAAAAACATAATGGCGCCGTGAGGGAGGATGGGTAGCTGACGCATCGCAGAAGTGAGTTACCTTATCAGGAGGAAAGAAGAAGAGGGAGGCCTTTTTTTCGGGAATGTGATATTCTGTGCTTCAAAGGAAAGCAGCAATATCCGTATTTACGGTTGATTTCCTTCGTAATTCCTCTTCCAGAAACTCATATAATACCTCCAGGCTAAGGGCTTACTGCGACGTGGCAGCCCTTTCATGGTCAAGTAAAGGCATAACTTCAAATTGGTCTCAGATTGAAAATAAATAAAATATCGTGGAGGAAGGAGTTTCACGTCAGTTTATACTTTTTTTCAGCAACGGCGTCAGAAAAACTTCGTTTCAGTGGACGTCATCCCCACAAACGTTTTTTTTCCAAGTGACGTTCCGCCAATTTTTTTTTCAGATAATTGATGGTAAGTCGCATTTAACTGTAGAGCATTCAGAATATTTGTGTATTTTGAAGATCGTAGTCACGCAGCTTATAATTACAACGATATGCCACCAGTTTAAACTTACTATTACGACATATACATAATGTTCAGGTTTTGGGTGCTAAGTCTTGCTTCACTTGGGGTGTTATTACGCGTACACCTCACACACACACACATGCAGAGGGAGAGAGAGAGAGAGAGAGAGAGAGAGAGAGAGAGAGAGAGAGAGAGAAAGAGGGAGAGAGAGAGAGAGAGACGACGACGACGACGACGACGGAGATGGCTGCAATGTTGTATCTTTGAAATTAGTTTTCTTCTGGGTAGCATTAATACTTTCAGAAAATCATGAGCATCTACCGATTATACAATAGTAGTTGAAAACTTCAACTAAACTATTAAAAATAGTCTTGTGAGGGGATATAAGTCTTTTAACTTACATGACCGTGTATAATTTTCCGCATCACGATAGTACAAGAATAGAATAGTAAGCAAAGCGTAGGAGATGCAATTGTTAAGACATTAGGCTCACACTGAAGAGGACGATGATTAGAAGCCTGCGACTGTCTAGATTTATTATCCTCGTAGTTCATTAAATGAATTATAACGAAAGCTCATGTGGTTTCTCAGATACGACCAGACCTCCTCCGATACGGAATTAAAGTGCGTTCGTTCAATTCAACGAGGACGGCACATTGAGTCTTCTTTTCATCTAACCTGGATGTAACACAGTCTGAGCAAGTCGTTTTCTTCTTTGCAACGTTTCCGATAAATTTACTTGTCCAAAATGGTGTCATTTGCACACGTTTCCTCATAGTTTGCCTCAGATACTTGTTCTCTAACCCCCTTTTCGACATTTCCAATACTGAACAACTCAGTACCAAGATGTTGAAATGTCGTTACCTGTTGAATAATTTTTCCAGCTACTTCCGGTTGGTATCTGGTTGGGTCAACAGGCTTGGACATATACATAATTTTTTGAGTAAATATAATTAGATGTTTGACTGCCACGTTAAATATTAATAAACTTTTCTGCACATTATCTTCACCGTTAGCTAGCAGAACTGCATAGTGAGCATAACAAATTATTCTTTGTTTCTTCGTCCTCCATTCTATAACCACTACCAGTTAACACCTTCTTTATCATGTCGTCCATGACTATATTGACACGTAATGGGCTCAAAGGGACACCTTGTCTGACACGGCTGTTAACCGCTATACAGCAGCATTTTTAAAGCTATTTTTTTTTTAAACTGGTGTTTGCCTTCTCGGTTTGAGATGAAAAAATGCGTGTCCCACTGTTTTACGAAATCCAACCCTAAGGGGGTGAAACAGGTTCAGACTGATTCACTGACTCATCATCGTCCAGCCCAAACTCATAAGGAAAGAAACTTCAAGCTTGCAGAGGGTGTGAATCTTATACTGTACGCATCATTTCAGAAGGAATTGTCCAAAATTCCACTCCCAAGGGGGCGAAATAGGGGATGTAAGGTTTTTTTTAAGGTGTGTTGCTATTAAGGGAATTTCGAAGCTAGAACTACGATGATTGGTATTTGGTTTCTCAGCCAGAAAATAAAAACCACGTGTTCCTGCCTGTTTGGAAATTCAACCACTAAGGGGATAAAATAGTGTGTGAAAGTATTTTTCTATATAAATAATTACTAAAGAATTGCTAAAGGATTTTTAAGGTTTCATCTGTGACAACTGGTATTTGACTTCGGGTCCGGCTTCAGTGTTTCTGGAAATCCAGTCCCTAAGGGGGTGCAATAGATGAAAATTATTTAGAAAATATTTCTATAGATAAAAACGTTTAAAGGTAAACGACTGAAAACTGGTATTTCACTTCTCAGCTGGATATAAAGAAATATTTGTTAGAGGGTGAAAATTGCTATGGAAATATCTCCACCAGAACTCAAATGTATGCTTACCAAAAGCTGTGGATTCCAGCTAACAAAATAGGTTGTTGATTCGTAGTACATACGGGAAAGATCATGCTTATATGACCTTCATTAGCGTTAAAAATTTTAAAGGTATTGCAGTTTCTAAGCAACATAAAAATTCGATTAAATAAAACGCAAAAAATGGCTTTAGTCCATACACTCTACGCGAGCGAAGCAGTTAGCGCTGGGTTAGTTGACTATAAAAGCATCGTTTGACGCATACGATCACCAACTGTTCTCTTGACGTACAACGTTGAACCTTAAAAAAACTGAGACTTCGACTAACACTGTCCTAATAGATGCTGATGACTTCTGATGTCAAGAACTGGGGTGATCTCTTGCTCGCACGATGTTATATTGACCCCATTGTGAGGGAGGTTACTGCAATTGCTGGGGTAGAGGCATAATCTTCAAGAGGTCAGCGAGTGCTCACTAACATAGGTGGTATCGATATGCGCTGCCGATAATGGCGTGGCACAGTGATTTATGGAAGATACCATACAGGAGATCATCATAAATCATGGTGACCTTGCTTCAGTTATTGACTTTGACTAAAAGTTTAACGTCTGTTCATGTCATTGAGTATTTCTTTCGCTTACCTTGTGTAGAGTAGCGTAGTACAGTATACTATAGTACACTATACTGTAGCAGTTCTTTCTGTGTACCGTCCAAGTTTGATGGAGCTACGGCACTTCGCAGTGATACAACACGCGAAACTTATTTTCATCCTTAAATCATACATACCAGTGAAGTAACAATAACAGCAATCATAGCAACAATTATAAGAACGGCAACTATAACAATAATAGTTGTGGTGGTTTGTAGAAATAAGTCATAATAAGCAATCGAGATGAAATTAATTTTTCGATACAGTCATTCTTGCATCGCAGTGAAACCATAATGGGCTGCTACTGCTTCTAGTAAAGTACACTGTTTTGCTTTTGAAGTACCAGCAGAAAGCACGTCCTTCCACTGTTCGTCGAATAAGTCTTATAAGACTGCTTTCAAACATTCTGTGTTGTAGACCGCTTCATTTCGATATCAGAAGTGATCGTGTTCTGAATCAGGAAAATCAGGAAAAAAGGCAAGACTCACACTACAGTAAAACTTATAGCTTGCCACATTTAACGCCGCTGCTTGACGTGTAGTGCTCTCGTGATCTTGTATAGTGTCCTACAGGCTGGTGAAACAATGAACTTCGATTTCTCGCAATCACTTCAGAAGTGAATTTCTTTCTTTCCCTGTCCTTAAAGTCAGAGAGCGCTATGCGACTAATGACCCACTGACGCCTCAGGAAGATTTCAGGCAAGTACCAGACAATCTGATGGGCAAAAGTGAGCCCCAATAGGGACGTAAATCGCTGTAGAGAATATTCTCCTACATATGTAGTGCAACCTATTAATGACCAGTTACGTATACGCTTCCCCGTTTAGTATAATGCTCTATATGGTAACGTTATGCAGTATACTGCTTGCTGTGCACGGCGGTACCTCCTTCTTTTCTTTTTTCAGTTTTACATTGTTACACATGGGTTTTGGGATTTGGTGGCCAACGCCGTTCCTGAAACCACCACTCCGGTGGTAAGCAATTTATATACACCATCTGTCTGTGGTTAGCGCACTTGTCGTGTTGAAACTTTTCTGTCTGTGTTGTGTGTATCTGTGGCAGGACGTGAGTACCAGCCCTGTGTTCGCCTTGTGGGATGTAGAAATGTGCCTAAAAGCCACATCCAAGTGGACAACTGACTAGGTCTCGTCATTAATTTGCGAGGAGTCTTCGATCCGTAACCCAGAAGCGTGCATGTTACGTTCTCGGCGATCTAGGCTAGTACTTAATGGTGCCTCATTAGGTTACATATCTAGTACACAATAATTTCGGATAGACTGATCAGCATCTTCTGCGTAGTTAGTGCGTTTTAAAACCTTAGATATTTTTTCTTCGGATCCATGTTCAAATGTTTCTAATGGCTCAGAGCAGTAATGGGACTTAATATCTGAGGTCGTCAGTGCCCTGGAACCTAACTAACCAAAAGACATAACACACATCCACGCCCGAGGCAGGATTCGAACCTTCGACCGTAGCGGTCGCGCGGTTCCAGACTGCAGGGCCTAGAACCGCTCGGCCACTTCGGCCAGCTTGGAAGCATGTCAAGAGTGTAGTGAAAATTAGTCCAGCCGCCATCAGAGCTGATCGGATTGCCTGAATCAACGTACTGTGGTCACTGTTGCAAAGGAATCAAGCATGTAGTGAATATCAGGGCAGTCTGTTGGAGCATTAGCTGGTCACAACATCTGTAAAATGTAGTTTGTGCCTTATAGGTCTCCATTCTCAGAATCTCAATTGAGCGAGTGACAAGGTAAACTGATTAGCACACTAGAATCACGTACAGGAGGACACAATTTCAATTCCCAATCCAGTTATCCAGAAGTAGGTTTCAGATGGTTTCTTTAAACCGCTAAACGTAGATTCTTGTGTTTTCTTCAGGAAGGACATGGCGGAATATCTTCCTTTTCCTTAATACTAGTGATACGAAGCTGTCCACTGCCAGAATGCATGTTTCATATGCCGTTCTTAACCTTACTTAAAATCATAAATATCTAAACTTAAAGCCTGAGAACAATGAAGGAGCTGCAACAGCATCAAGTGCCAGGAGTATGCCATATTAATTTCTGCTTATTCTTGGTGGAGATTTTGTCTGTATTTGAGTCGGGTACCTGATGTTCGGATACAAACTTCGGCCTGGGACTGCAGCCTGCCTTAGCAGAGGAAATCACAAGACGAGCAGGCAGCTAAGAGAAGGTACTTGACACTGACCCCACTTTTGTTGCGGATGGTACTGGCCAGTCGCCTCCCTGCACCTTTCGCACAGTGCTATGTGCTCCGCACCATATGGGACCAGGGGTTCATTGACAGAAATCGTTACACAAATTTTCCTTCCAGAAACGGAGGTTGTTGGTCAGTTGATAAGAGGGAAACATCTAAGCAGTCCATGGAAAATGGCCGGGCTGTTTTGTGAACAAAAGCGTTTCTCTTTGTAACAGATTGTGTCGACTCTTTGTCGTTGGATGATGCGAGCTGAATAATTTCTAGCTGAAAAGGTTAAGAGAGATCCTCATTGGTCAAACAAAATAAGTGGAAGTCAGGGCACTAAATTCCGTGAAGTGCGTAACATAGAGGAGATCACACTAGCTAAAACGTCGAACTGGCTCAGAATTGTTTAAAAAGACCGGAAAAGTCGGTTAATGGTGTACAACTTTTGCATTAAAGGGAGATTGATGTCTTGCTAGAACAAAAAAGATTAAGTAAGCAATTTTCATAAGGATACGAGGATTGCATGGATCTGCAGAGTGGAGAACGAAGGTAGTACCGGAATAGAACACATTTGACTCGTATTCAAGATTGGGGAGAGAACTCTTTGCTTTGAAACATAGTGGACGACAATTACACTACTGGCCAATAAAATTTCTACACCAAGAATAAATGCAGATGATAAACGGGTATTCAATGGACAAATATATTGTAGTAGAACTGACATGTGAGTACATTTTCACGCATTTTGGGTCCATAGATCCTGAGATATCAGTACCCAGAACAACCACCTCTGGCCTTAATAATGGCGTTTACACGCCTGGGAGTTGAGTCAAACAGAGCTTGGATGGCGTGAATAAGTACAGTTGCCCATGCAGCTTCAACACGATACCACAGTTCATCAAGAGTAGTGACTGGCGTATTGTGACGAGCCAGTTGCTCGGACACCATTGACCAGACGTTTTCAGTCGCTGAGACATATGGAGAACGTGCTGGCCAGGGCACCAGTCGAACATTTTCTGCATCCAGAAAGGCCCGTACAGGACCTGCAACGTGCGGTCGCTCATTATCCTGCTGAAATGTTGGGTCTCTCAGGGATCGAATGAAGGGTAGAGCCATGGGTCATAACACATCTGAAATGTAACGTCCACTGTTTTAAGTGCTGTCAATGCGAACGAGAAGTGACCGAGACGTGTAACCATTGGCACCCCATACCATCACGCCGGGTGATACGCCAGTATGGAGATGACGAAAACACGCTTCCAATGTGCGTTTACCGCGAGGTCACCAAACCCGGATGCGACCATCATGATGCTGTAAACAGAACCTGGATTCATCCGAAAAAATGACGTTTGGCCATTAGTGCACCCAGGTTCGTCGTTAAGTACACCATCGCAGGCGCTCCTGTTTGTGCTGCAGCGTCAAGGATAACCGCAGCCATGGTCTCCGAACTGCTAGGCCACGCTGCTGCAAACTTCGTCGAACTGTTCGTGCAGATGGTTCTTGTCTTGCAAACGTCCCCATCTGTTGACTCAGGGATCGAGACGTGGCTGCTACGATCCGTTACAGCCATGCGGATAAGATGCCTGTCATCTCGACTGCTAGTGATACGAGGCCGTTGGGATCCAGCACGACGTTCCGTATTACCCTCCTGAACCCACCGATTCCATATTCTGCTAACAGTCATTGGATCTCAAGCAACGCGATCAGCAAGGTCGCGATACGATAAACCGAAATCGCGATAGGCTACAATCCGATGTTTATCAAAGTCGGAAACGTGATGGTACGCATTTATCCTTCTTACACGAGGCATCACAGCAACGTTTCATAAGGCAACGCCGGTCAACTGCTGTTTGTGTATGAGAAATCGGTTGGAAACTTTCCTGATGTCAGCACTTCGTAGGTGTCGCCACCGGCGCCAACCTTGTGTGAATGCTCTGAAAAGCTAATCATTTGCAGATCACAGCATCTTCTCCCTGTCGGTTAAACTTCGCATCTGTAGCACGTCATCCTCTTGATGTAGTGTAGGATCGTAATGTCGAAGAGAAACCTAACTTTGTCTTGATATTGGATGGTGAGCTGATATATCGCAATGTGTGGCAGGTTGTAGTGCCTGCTACACTCCACATACGAGAGCTGATACTGTGAGCAACTACAACTTGGGCTAGAAGAGTAGGAGAATAACTGACATATGAATGAAAAGGCTTATTAAGACTGAAGTGGAAATGTTATTTGTGGGTGGCCGTTTTCAGCTTTCAGGTAGATTCAGACAATCACTGCCTAACTATGGCGAGAAATATGTGTGGATATGTCATATTCTCCTGAGCAAAAAATTCAAAAATTGTTCAAATGGCTCTTAGCACTATGGGACTTAACTGCTGAGGTCATCAGTCCCCTAGACTGTAGAACTACTTAAACCTAACTAACCTAAGGACATCTCACACATCCATGCTGGAGGCAGGATTCGAGCCTGCGACCGTCGCGGTCGCGCGGTTCCAGACTGTAGCGCCTAGAATCGCTCGGCCACTCCGGCCGGCTATTCTCCTGAGCCATCCAGACTATCCGATCTTTCTACGTATTAAATTAGTACTTATTCAGCTTAACAACTGATCACTTTCCTGTTGCTGAATTCTCGTGGTAGACAGGTACTGCAATAATGTGTTATTCACATATGCTAGTCTCTAACCTAATTTCTGTTGTCGCTCAATATTTTCATACTTTCGTTTACTCCCATTTCATCAATTTTCAATGTTTACTAGACGGTTGATTCTTCTAGGGAGTTCCCAGAAATTCTTCCTCATTGTTTCAAACGATAGCTATGTCACCGGCATACCTTAACACTGGCCTCCTCTCAAACTGAATCTGAATCTTATTACTGCTACCTTTTTCATGTTTTCTGGTCCTCAGTCTCCTGACTGGTTTGAAGCGGATCTCCACTAAACCTGTCTTGTGCCAATCTCTCCTTCTCGGAGTAGAACTTAAAGACATCATTCTCTAGTACTTGGGGGATGTATTCGAATCTCTGCCATGCCCGACAATTTGTACTCTCTACGTGTCTCTCTAGTACCGTAGAAATCGTTCCCTCATGTCTTAACATTTGACCTACCATCCTGTTCCTCTCTTCTGTCGGCTATTTCCATATGTTCCTTTTCTTCTCCGATACTGCAGAGAACCTTCTCCTTCTTTATCAGTCCACCTGGTTTTCAACATCGTTCTACTCCATCACGTCTCAAACGCTTCGATTCTCTTCTTTTCCGAGTTAACCATCGTCCATGAATCACTTTCATAAAACCCTGTCCTCCAAACGTACCCCATTTCTACTACTCTTCATTACTTTTATATTTCTTCGGTTCGTATTCAGTCCATAATCTGTACTCATCATACTTTTAACTGCATTCAGCAGTGTTATCGTTGACGTAATTTCAATCTGTATTTTAATCGAAGTCTTGATCCTTCCTTTTATTTTCGTCATTGATTATTCGATGTATGGAATGAACAGGAGAGGTGAAATCCTTCGTTACTGTCTTGCAGCCTTTTTAAACCGAGTACTTCATTCTTTGACTTCCTTTTTTAGGGTTCTTTACCTTAATAAGTAAAAACTGAATCCTTATAGGTCGACGTTGTTTGTCTGCCCGACTGTTAAGGGCTATTTTCTCAGGAACGGATAGACATATGAAATTGAAATTTATCTCACATATTAACATCTACGGTTCCCTGGCGATGTAAAAATGTAAGCTTCTAAATCTGAAATCAAAATATATGGCCATTTATGTGACATATTTCATGCTCGAAAACTCACTCATCGATACCTACAGCGCACTCTCAATTGACCTGGAACCATAAAATTTGGCAAAAAGCAACGTTTTAATGTACAAGTAAAGGAAATAATACTAAAATTATTAATTTTTAATTATTTAACTTAAAAAATCTGTTTGTACGTCTGTTAAGACCCGTTTTTCTCAGGAATGGGCAGACGTACAAAGTCGAAATTTATGACACATACGAAGGTGTACGTTCACTTGTCGGTGTAATAAATTTAAGATTCTAAGCCAATGCAGTGAAAAGATACGGTGATTTGTCAAATATTTTTATACTCGTAAGGTCATTCATCAAAAACTATAGGATACTTCCCTTTGACGTAGAATCATGAAATTTTGGCAAGAAGTAAGTTTTCAAAGTATAGGTAAGGGAAAAGAATCTGGAAATTGTTAGTATGGCATTAATCACATAAAAAATTTTTTTGCTATTATAAACTTACAATACACTCGTAATATGCCAAAAATCCCAGGAACTACTGTTGGGACTTTGCTAAGGTTTTCAGTAATAGATAGAGTGATTCACTAGTAAGGTTTCTGTAAATTTTTGGCATATTACGAGTGTATTGTAAGTTTATAATGGCGAAAAAATATTTTTATGTGATTAATTACATAGTAGCAATTTCCAGATTCTTTTCCTTTACCTGTACCGTGAAAACTTACTTCTAGCCAATAGCCCTATTGCTGGCTATACGGTTTCCTTCTTTGGAGACTCCCATGAAACCTTGTCAGACGATGCGTTTTGAATAGCCAGTTCGCATAATAGAAATATGTTAATATAACTCTGCAATTAATCAAAGAAAGGAAAAATACAATAGCGCATGTGTAATTATGCAAAAAATTTAAACTTAAAACAATTTTCATTCTGCAGCGGAGTGTGCGCTGTAGCGTGGAAGGTAGGAGACGAGATACTGCCGGAAGTGAAGCTGTGAGGAGGGCTCGTAGGCGGCCTTGCGTAGCTCAGTCGGTAGAGCACTCGCATGCGAAACGCAGAGGTCCCGACTTGAAGTCTTGGTCGGGTAAATAGAATTTAATCAGCAGGAAGTTTCAAGTTAAAAAGTTCTTGTAATCCCAGAGACCAATACATTGTTAGTATCGATATCGATAACACGAGAAAGTCATTCTCTTTACATAACCTTTTTAGATAAATCTGTTTGTGTGAAACCCCCGGTGTGCGAGCTGTACTTGCACCTACCTGGTATTTTTATTAATGGCTCTTGGTTCTCGTACGAATTATCCGTCTCCCTATAACAAGCTGCTAAATCTATTGTGGTCGTGGTCGTTCGCTGATAATAATGGGTTGAAATCGGTGAACTGAATTAGGCTCCTCAAGATGTTGAAAGCGGATCCAAATTACTCTCGGGATATTAAGATGAGTGGAGCGAGCAGAGAGAGGCCGGCAGAAGCGCTCTGGCGAGAGCCTTCAGCGGAGCGTGGCGTGCGGTGGTGCCATAAAAGTGCATCGGCCGTGAAACGAGTCGCCGGCCCGGCTCGCGGCGGACGCAGCATGAGGGCGGGCAGAGCTCACGCTCCGCTGGCGTGCGCTTCCATTACTGGCCAGCCCGCAACGCCTGCTGATGCAGAATGGCAAGTGGCAGGTGCGACGCTGCAGTCCCGCTGCGTCAGCAATTAAAGGAAGGTATCATTTCACTGGTGTACACTGGAAACGCGACAGACATCCAACACAACAGAAAGTACACACATCAAAAACGTTTTGTACCAACCCGATTCCCAGAACCCCTGAAGATAGACGTTGACTGTGGATATTGTATCACAGACACAATCTCTTGAACTCTTCAGAGATCTCACTAAAACCGCCCCAAGATATAAACATCCATGCATGAGCAGGGCCTATTAGACAGAGGGGGTCCGACAGCCGATCAGTTCCAGTCGTTCCACCAAGAAGGAGGTACCCGGCTCGTGTTGCCTGTAGTTCAACCATGCCTAGACGGTCAATACCACGGTTCGATCGCGTCCGCATAATTACTTTGTGCTGGAAGGGCTCTCAACAAGGGAAGTGCCCAGGAGTCTCGGAATGAACCAAAGTGATGTTTTTCGGACATGGAGGTGATGCAGAAAGACACGAACAGTCGATGACATGCTTCACTCAGGCCACCCAAGGACTACTACTGCAGAGGATGACCGCTACCTACGAATTACGGCTCGTAGGAACCCTGACTGCAATGCTTTTCGTGCAATCGTGCAGCCACACGACGTCGTGTTACGACTCAAACTCTGCGCAATAGGCTGCATAATGCGCAACTTCACTCCCGACGTCCATGGCGAGGTCCATCTTCGCAACTACAAAAACATGCGCCTGCTAAAGATGTGCCCAACAACATCCTCAGGATTGGATTTCATTCTCTTCACCGATTAGTGTCGTATATGCCTTCAACCAGACAATCGTCGGAGATGTGTTTAGAGGCAACCCCATGAGGCTGAACAACGTACACTGTCCGGACAGTGCAGCAAGGTGGAGGTTCCCTGCGGTTTTGGGTGGCATTATGTGAGGCCGACGTACACCGCTGGTGCTCATGGAAGGCGACGTAACGGCGGTAAGATACGTGAATGCCGTCCTTCCACCGATAGTGCTACCATATCGACAGCATATTGACGAAGCATTTGTCTTCATGGACGAAAATTCGTGCACCTGTCGTGCACATCTTGTGAATGACTTCGTTCAGGATAACGTCATCGCTCGACTAGAGTGGCCAGCATGTTCTCCTGACATGAACCCTATGGAACATGCCTGCGATAGATTTAAAAGGACTGCTTATGGACGACATGACCCACCAACCACTCTGAGGGATCTACACCGAATCGCCGTTGATGAGAGGGACAATCTGGACCAATAGTGCCTTGATAAACTTGTGGATAGTATTCCACGACGAATACAGGTATGCATCAATGCAAGAGGACGTGCTCTGTGTATAGGAGGTACCAGTGTGTAGAGCAGTCTGGACCACCACCTATCAAGATGGATGGTGGTACAACATGCAGTGTATGGTTTTCATGAGCAATAAAAGGGAGGAAATGATGTTTATGTTGATTTCTATTGCAATTTTCTGTACAGGTTCCGGAACTCTCAGAACCAGGGTAATGTAAAACTTATTGATGTTTGCATTATTGTTTAATATAGTTATAACAATGTATAGTGTAAACCATGTTAAGATCTTTGAGCTGAGGGTTATCGGCTGAGGCCCTTGTAGAATTCTGGCTCTGAAATCCATAGCATTCACTCCCAAACCTGACTACGTAATTGGTTGGTTCGTTGATTTTGGTGAAGGGTCCAAACTCTGAGGTCATCGCCCCCAACGGATTAGGCAAGGATGGTGAATGACATCGGCCATGCCCTGTCAGGCGAACCATCCAAGCATTTGCCTGAAGCAATTTACGAAAATTCCGCAAAACCTAAACCAGGATGGCCGGACGCGGGTCTCAACCCAGTGTGCTAACCAGTGCGCCATCCCGCTGGGCCACTGCGTAATTGAGAAAGTAAATATTCGCTCTGGTTTGGTGTAAGATGGAAATTGAGGCTTTTACATATTTTCATCTTCCAACATTTGTTTAGTATATAATCATATTTGGTTGACAATATCACTGCGATCTTCAACAGTAAGATGTCATACAATTTATCCAGATTCTTTTCATTACATATATTCTTTAATAAATTTAGTATTATGTATTGCAGACGAAATACTTCGAGCACCTTCACGTGCCATCTCTGTGAGCCGAGGAAAGTATTTCGGGTTGAGTAGTCTGGATAGAATCGAGTGAGAGCGCAGTTAGATGGGCGGCTTGGTCCTGCTGTAGCCGACACCGCACCTTTAACAACTTAGTTGCAACGCAGTCATGTAAAAATCTATGTGTAGTTCATTTGCGGACAATGGATAATAGAGAGCATAAACAGGAAGTGGTTTTAAATATATAATTACCAGTAATTCTATGAGATGTTCCAGTACTGTTGTGATAAACTTAGAGGATGCCATCTTAAGGAACAAGTTGAGGATATGAGCTATGAGCTCGTTTCCGGGAACGTCATTCAACGCTGCTACAGATCGTCAAAGTTTCAGGCACCAGCGCCTACCACTAGCCCCCCACCCCCTCACCCCCTACGGCAGCAAACGTGACTTTGTACTCTGACAGACTGTAGGCGAGCGTCTCGCAGTGTTGTCTGTTATTAAGTAAAATAATGTAAATGTCGTATGACTAGGGCCTCTCATTAGGTAGACCGTTCGCCGGGTGCACTTCTTCCGATCTGACACCACTTCGGCGACGTGCACGTCGGCGGGGATGAAATGATGATGGTTAGAACAACACAAGACCCAGTCCCTCAGCAGAGAAAATCCTCAGAACCAGCCGGGAATCGAACACGGGCTCTTAGGATTGACATTCTGTCGCGCTGACCACTTTTTTATTTATTTTTTAATTTTTAATTTTTTATTTTTTTACAAGTAAGACATTTTGACATTATATACACTTTACGTCATTTTTTACACTTTGACAAACTCATTGTTTGCCGCTGCAACTAGAACGTGGGTAAGGTATATTTCTTGGTTATAGAGATAAGTTGCAAAATGAGCTATTACTCGAGCAGTAATTAATTCCAGGGTGTATTTTAGGTGCTTGAATTGGAATGCAGTAGATAGCTGTTGTTGCCAAGAGTGGCGATGAGCTTCACAGTGATTTTAGGAAAGCGTTCCAACCTTTTAGCCGTTCTTCGACAGAAAGTAAAGGGAAGTCACTGATGACGGTAAAACTTCACTGAAAGATAACCGGGTGCAGTACAGTTTTGCTGTCGATAACCAGTGAGAGGGATTGTTGGTTGCTTAGAAATTTAGATAAAAATGTCACCCCAATCCCGTGACCAGGATTAGAACCTGGGTTCTTGCGGCCAGAACGCAATGTCCTAACCACTTTTTTTTAATACAAAATTCCCGTTCTCCGATGTAAGAAAGACAAAGAAACGTGTTCTTTGAGTAGAAACTAAACACTGATAAAAACTTAACAATTCTTCTTGAATCACACAAATACTTTGGAAGTCGAACACGAGTAATTCTGAACAAAATGTTTTGAAAAAAAAAACTTTTCGTGTAACATAGAAGTTGCGGAAGCAAGATAACAGTAAATAATAAGAAGAAACCAAGTAACTTTTAATTTTCTTCTGTTCGTTCTCGTTCAAGGTGTTGTAGTGGTTCCACATATTTAACCAACACCCATTCTTTCAAAAATGATCTTCAGTATGATGCCGTAGTGCTTCTTGTGGTTGAGGCACATGCTGATTTTTGCGTATTCACACTTCATGTAAACGCGGAATTCTATCTCGTTGTCCGACCCAAGTTTGTGGATGACATAACTAACATATTTTCCCAGAAACCAGCTAATGGCGTTGGTTTTTAATTTCGGAATGTATGTCATGTCTGGTCTCAGGAGGAGCGATGGCGTTATATATTCCGTAGAGGAATTGGTGAGAAAGTCGATTTTGTTGCCTGATCCAATTCCAGTTATGCACATTGCCACCACAGGTGAATCTGTCGATGAGTGTATCCACCAGATTGCATTTTCCACAAAGGTGTGTCTCGTTTAAACTGATCCCATATAGTCTATCGTTGGTGCTGATGACATTGTTAACTGTTTTGTACCATGCGGAAATAGCGTCTGTATATAGCCCGGCATAGTTGATGTTCCGCCATACAGCTTTCCTGTCACAGTTTTGGAATTTCGTTTCAATTTCGTTTCTGCTCTCATTTAACTTCTTTTCAAGTATGATGTCGCACGCCGTGACACATGTTTTGCTTCTGATTTCGTCACTAAGACAACTTGCTTCGAGGAAAAAGTTCCTCACATACTGCAGACGGCCTTTAATCCTTCGCACATCAATCGGTGCTTGCAGGCTATGTGGTGTTACAGCCTCAAAGAGCTTTGCGGTTATACATTGTGGAAGTTCTCTGAGTATATGGAAAGTCCGTTTGAGGAACAGAGCAGACGTTTTATTGCGAATATCCACCAAAACGAGGCCCCCGTTTCTGACATGCAGTATAACGGTAGTCGCACCATATGTCTCCTCGCCATAAATAATTGGTAACGGTGGACATGATCCCTTACGCTACTAGTTTAGGGATTGGAAATACCTGCGCAGTGAAATACGCTTTAGACAAAACGCAGGAGTTGACGAATTAGATTTTTTGTACCAGGTCCATAGTACGATGGATGTTCTTCATTACAGAACCATGAACTTTCCCCCTAGTTTCCATCCAGTTAAAAGCAGCCATCCTCATCGGACATGCTATTAAGGTTATTCCCAAAGCTTTATGTTTGTTGTATTGTTTTGCCCATGCCAGCCACAGGTGATCTAGGCCCCGTAGATTCAATATTTTACTTTTGTTTTCATATGTTGTCGCTCCCGACGCTAGACAATATCTGTGGATTTCTCTTTCCAGTGTAACTGTCTCCTCCTTACTCCTTATTGCAACGCCCTCGTCATCAGCATAAGCTCGTATGTCAGTTTTCTCGCCACTCAATGCTATGCCTGTTAATCTTGCGTGGACACCACTTAGCTACTGGGGGCGGACAGTTATTAAGTGATCACGAGCGATTGTCTCGACCGCGAGTGGAAAAGATCGATGTATCTGCTGTGCTGAATTACCTTGTCTCTTATGAATGCCATGATCTGTTGACTCGTTGGATGACCATTTCGGACATGGACTTCCTCCCACAGTTCATTTTTCCCTTGGAACCCTTTAAATTTCTTCAATTTTTTTCCGATATACTGGACAAAATTATCTGCAAATAGAAATCCACGTCCGAAACTGCCATCCACTGAGTCAACAGAGCATTCCATTCATACAAGTGAAGCTCTTTCTACAAGGCAGCTAGTACCGTCTTTTCCATCGTGGCAATCAGTCGCGATTACTTCCTAACAAATAACATTGCGAGACGTTCTATCTACTATCCGACAGCGTACAATGTCACGTTTGCTCTGAAAGGCCTCGGACGCGCGATGTCGCCGGCGCCTGTAATTTCGACGTTGTGTAGCGCCACTGGGTGACGTTCTGGAGACGGGTTCTTATCCTCGATTTGTTCCTCAAGACACCTTCTATAACTCCTCAAAGTTTCTTGCAATATTTCTGGGACACCTTGTGTAAAGTATTAACTGAACACATTCTGAGGTATTTGAACTGTATAACGTGTGACATCTGGTGAGAAAGGTGTATGAGACTGGCGAAATACCCTCAGACTTCAAGAAGAATATAATAATTCCAATCCCAAAGAAAGCATCTGTTGACAGATTTGAAAATTACCGAACTATCTGTTTAATAAGTCACAGCTGCAAAATACTAACGCGAATTCTTTACAGACGAATGGAAAAACTAGTAGAAGCCGACCTCGGGGAAGATCAGTTTGGATTCCGTAGAAATGTTGGAACACGTGAGGCAATACTGTCCCTACGACTTATCTTAGAAGCTAGATTAAGGAAGGGAAAACATACGTTTCTAGCATTTGTAGACTTAGAGAAAGCTTTTGACAATGTTGATTGGAATACTCTCTTTCAAATTCTGAAGGTTGCAGGGGTAAAATACAGGGAGCGAAAGGCTCTTTACAATTTGTACAGAAACCAGATGGCAGTTATAAGAGTCGAGGGACATGAAAGGGAAGCAGTGGTTGGGAAGGGAGTGAGACAGCGTTGTAGTCTCTTCCCGATGTTATTCAATCTGTATAGTGAGCAAGCAGTGAAGGAAACAAAAGAAAAATTCGGAGTAGGTATTCAAATCCATGGAGAAGAAATAAAAATGTTGAGGTTGGCCGATGACATTGTAATTCTGTCAGAGACAGCAAAGGACTTGGAAGAGCAGTTGAACGGAATGGACAGTGTCTTGAAAGGAGGGTATAAGATGAACATCAACAAAAGCAAAACGAGGATAATGGAATGTAGTCGAATTAAGTCGGGTGATGCTGAGGGAATTAGATTAGGAAATGAGACACTTAAAGTAGTAAAGGAGTTTTGCTATTTGGGGAGCAAAATAACTAATGATGGTCGAAGTATAGAGAATATAAAATGTAGACTGGCAATGGCAAGGAAATCGTTTCTGAAGAAGAGAAATTTGTGAATATCGAGTGTAGATTTAAGTGTCAGGAAGTCATTTCTGAAAGTATTTGTATGGAGTGTAGCCATGTACGGAAGTGAAACATGGACGATAACTAGTTTGCATTAGAAAAGAATAGAAGCTTTCGAAATGTGGTGCTACAGAAGAATGCTGAAGATTAGATGGGTAGATCACATAACTAATGAGGAGGTATTGAATAGGATTGGGGAGAGGAGAAGTTTGTGGCGCAACTTGATCAGAAGAAGGGATCGGTTGGTAGGACTTGTTCTGAGGCATCAAGGGATCACCATTTTAGTGTTAGAGGTCAGCGTGGAGGGTAAAAATCGTAAAGGGAGACCAAGAGATGACTACACTAAGCAGATTGAAAAGGATGTAGGTTGCAGTAGGTACTGGGAGATGAAGAAACTTGCACAAGATAGAGTAGCATGGAGAGCTGCATCAAGCCAGTCTCAGGACTGAAGACCACAACAACAACGTGTGACACTGTAGTCAAACATTTGTATCCTTTGTTAGTATATTACGGCCTCGTCCGATACGTTGTTTCATACAGTAAAAGCCGCTGGCATACCTATTTGAAACTTGATTTTTTAATTTGCTAGTGGTCATACCCTTAGAACATTCACTAAGCGCTTTGCTACAGCCTCACATCAGGCACACGGATCTCGGCCTACGAGCTGCTTCTGCGTAGGAAGAACTGTAGAAGACACCTGGTGGGTCGACAATTTGAACCTGTAAGCTATGCCTTGATGCGAAAGATAACTATAGCCTCTTTCAGGCTGTACATCGAAACTACGAATGCGGAAGACTCAAGTTACACCAAACATTCACTCTTGTATCGAACCGGTTGGAATGGTTAATTAGTTTCGTACCTAATTAGCGTTTATGTCGAGTCTGCGTATTGTTCCCCCGTAGCGCAGTTTATCTTAATCGCAAATAGGTGACCCATATAGCATATCTCTCCTCAGGTGGAAAATTCTACGATGCGACAATTCTTGTGCATCTTTATGGACATCTTATACAAGTCCGGAGATTGTCGAACCGCAGCCGGCCGCTGTGACTGATCGGGTCTAGGCGCTTCAGTTCAGAACCGCGGTGCTGATACGGTTGCAAGTTCGAATCCTGCCTCGGGCATGGGTGTGTGTGATGTCCTTAGGTTTAAGTAGTTCTAAGTCCAGGAGACTGATGACCTCAATGTTAAGTCTCATTGTGCTTAAAGCTACACTCCTGGAAATTGAAATAAGAACACCGTGAATTCATTGTCCCAGGAAGGGGAAACTTTATTGACACATTCCTGGGGTCAGATACATCACATGATTACACTGACAGAACCACAGGCACATAGACACAGACAACAGAGCATGCACAATGTCGGCACTAGTACAGTATATATCCACCTTTCGCAGCAATGCAGGCTGCTATTCTCCCATGGAGACGATCGTAGTGATGCTGGATGTAGTCCTGTGGAACGGCTTGCCATGCCATTTCCACCTGGCGCCTCAGTTGGACCAGCGTTCGTGCTGGACGTGCAGACCGCGTGAGACGACGCTTCATCCAATCTCAAACATGCTCAATGGGGGACAGATCCGGAGATCTTGCTGGCCAGGGTAGTTGACTTACACCTTCTAGAGCACGTTGGGTGGCACGGTATACATGAGGACGTGCATTGTCCTGTTGGAACAGCAAGTTCCCTTGCCGGTCTAGGAATGGTAGAACGACGGGTTCGATGACGGTTTGGATGTACCGTGCACTATTCAGTGTCCCCTCGACGATCACCAGCCATGTACGGCCAGTGTAGGAGATCGCTCCCCACACCATGATGCCGGGTTTGGCCCTGTGTGCCTCGGTCGTATGCAGTCCTGATTGTGGCGCTCACCTGCACGGCGCCAAACACGCATACGACCATCATTGGCACCAAGGCAGAAGCGACTCTCATCGCTGAAGACAAGTCTCCATTCGTCCCTCCATTCACGTCTGTCGAGACACCACTGGAGGCGGGCTGCACGATGTTGGGGCGTGAGCGGAAGACGGCCTAACGGTGTGCGGGACCGTAGCCCAGCTTCATGGAGACGGTTGCGAATGGTCCTCGCCGATACCCCAGGAGCAACAGTGTCCCTAATTTGCTGGTAAGTGGCGGTGCGGTCCCCTACGGCACTGCGTAGGATCCTACGGTCTTGGCGTGCATCCGTGCGTCGCTGCGGTCCGGTCCCAGGTCGACGGGCACGTGCACCTTCCGCCGACCACTGGCGACAACATCGATGTACTGTGGAGACCTCACGCCCCACGTGTTGAGCAATTCGGCGGTACGTCCACCCGGCCTCCCGCATGCCCACTATACGCCCTCGCTCAAAGTCCGTCAACTGCTCATACGGTTCACGTCCACGCTGTCGCGGCATGCTACCAGTGTTAAAGACTGCGATGGAGCTCCGTATGCCACGGCAAAGTGGCTGACACTGACGGCGGCGGTGCACAAATGCTGCGCAGCTAGCGCCATTCGACGGCCAACACCGCGGTTCCTGGTGTGTCCGCTGTGCCGTGCGTGTAATCATTTCTTGTACAGCCCTCTCGCAGTGTCCGGAGCAAGTATGGTGGGTCTGACACACCGGTGTCAATGTGTTCTTTTTTCCATTTCCAGGAGTGTATTTAAACCATTTTGTCGAGCCGCATTATACTCCACTGTAAATGGAGCTGTCTTTTGATTTTTTCATTTCACTACACTTATTGAAGGATGGTTTGTTGGTAATGGCCAGCATTATAAGTTTGGAAAAATTACTGATATAAGATAGTGAGATGGTAGAAGGACATACTGCTGATCCTGCTGGCGTCTGAACGACTACTAGTAAACTACATTCCGCAAGGAAAACTGTGCAAGAAAATGATGTCTCCAGCCCAGTGAATGAAATTCGGACAGTTACTGATCTCCAGAGGTCAAACAATAGTCAAAGTAATAGGAGCACTTAGAAAACTGCTAAAACTGTGGAGTTTCAACACCTTACTGGAAAATAGGCAGAATGGTTGTTATATTGCTAAGATATGTTAAAAAGCCACTGGAAACAGAATTACAAAAGAACGTGGGGCTCAACACCACAACGATTCATTCCACAAAATATGAGAGTTCATGATGTTAGGAATCATGTTTGTTGTAAGTGTAGTGACATTGGACTTCCGCAGTACCACAGATAACATAGCTGCTTATGCGATGTACGGTATTGTACGTAATTGATTTAATGAATTTGTAGTTTTGAATAAACAAAGATAAAAAAGTGCTTTCACCCGTTACATGCACGTCGCAAAGGTTACCGTTCACGAGGGTGGAGTTCATCAGGTCGCCACATTGAGTACGTAGTGGAGATTAAGGCTAGTGTGGACATGGGAAAAGAACGGACACAGAATAATTTTGATAAAATAACCTATGAAATATTTATATGTTCATGCTGACAGTTCCTCAGGCTGTAGGAAACAATTAAACAATATTGGCGCTATTGCGGTTACTGATGCTTCTGGTTTTTGTGGAAACCGAATTTCAAGGTTACTTTTTGTAGATTCATCACAGATAAGCCTTTCTTTTTTTCTTTTTTTTCTTTTCTATTTAAGAAAGCAGTTTCGGCGCTTCATTAGTGTCATCTTCAGTCCACAGAAGTTAATATTAGTAAAGAGGACTACAACTGACCACCTCTGAAACACCCCTCGTCCCCATCAGATAATTACTTACTGGGATCGGTTTTTTGTTTTTATGTATTATTTTAACCGAATTGGAAATACAGCTGGGAAAGAGGAAGTGTGTGTTACCTCCTTGGAGAAAGACAGTCTCTGGATTTTTGTTCCCTATGGTCCCAGATTAGTCAGTAGTGGAGTGGTAAGATATTATTTGCCACCTGTCTTCTGCAAGAACAACTGTGACACAAAGCCAAGAGAGGATACTGCCATTAAATGTTAATTTAAATGTGTAATAATTGTAAAAGAAAAAAAATATGCTTCAGGTATACGGGTGACATCTGTTACGGAATATGCAAATTTTTTGCGAAAATTTGTGCTAATTTATGTCAAGAAACTAGAGGCTACTTTCCCTGCATGCAGTTTGAGCCACGGGGTGAATGCTGATACATTGCAGGTACTTCTTTTAAACAGCTGGTGGTGAAAATGTTGAAAATTCATATAACTGCTCTAAAGTTTCCTATAGTATGGTATCTGGTTAGTCCAAAGATATTAAATTAGAAAACTGTGACTCAAATAGTTATAAGATAAAATATGAAACATCAGATGTTTCCACACATCCCCACACTCTCAAATTCCTGTTGGTGTCAGACAGCAATAATTTTGAAGCTATAATACAGCTCCTATGGAAACGCTCTATAATGAAATAACTGAGTCAATAGTGCACGTAATGAATTTCTTATAATGTGTATAAAGTCTCTTATTGGACACGAGAGCATCAAGTTCAGGTTTAGGAAGTGATTTAAGATTTTTATTACTTGGCATACTGTTGTATATCTCTGGTCAAAATAAATGCGGTTGAAGTGATTAGTGAGTTATGTAATTTTGTCATATGACGAGTTGATTTGATTCCTTGGCTATTATTGGAAAACAAATGTTGATGGTGTTGACACAGCAACCAGCCACAAACTTATTTGAGTTCCTTTATTCAAATAGTACCATTACCAGTTCTGAATGATTACAATTCGTTGTCATACAGCTTTCATGCTTTCATTAGCATATATGGTGCGTTTTTTGTTGATTAGTTATCATAAAATATAAATAGTACATAATTGTAGGCATTCCACTCAAATGGTTGGGTTACATATTTGCACTTGTATGTGACTTACAAGAAATGTCGATGTGGAGTATTTGTTTTCATAGTTTTCGTCCATCAAATTATGTTTGTAGTTTTCACCACATTCTTATCGTTGCACAGATAAATTTGTATCACTGAGCACTTTAGGTTTGTCACAGAATACATTTCTAACATGCATCACATATTTTGATAGATACAAAGTACTTGAGTGTCAAAGATGCTATAATGCACTGTAACATTGTAAAGATGTCCCATGTATGTAAAAGGATCATATATCCACTTGTGCACCTGAAACACATTTTACACTAGTATAGAGAGACATTAATTTTGTGAATTTTAGAGCAAATACTGTTACATTACAAAGAGTTCATGATGCAAATGGATTCTGCAGATAGATGCAGAAATATTATTTGTTTTGTAGGGTGAAAAATAATATTTGCAAATTTTTCAGGAGAGGGGTGTTCGCTAACTCAGTTTGTTCATAAAGGATAAAATCTGGGTTGCTGTTTTTGTGTGTGTGTGTATTTCTATTTCTTCTAATATCTTCATAGTGGCTCCTTTTTCTGTTAGATGTAAAATTTTTAAGTTGTTCACAATGTTTCTCACTGAATGGTTTTCCTCAGTAATTCATATCTGTTCAAGTTGCCAAGCCTTAAACCATCAATGCAGTCTTTGTTTGTTACTTCAAAGCTTCTGCCTGTCTGTCCAATGTAGAATTCTGGACATGTATCACATTTGAGCTTGTATATTCCTGATTTACTGTAGGGATTCTTGGAGGTATTTACGCCATGGATTACTTTTTGTTGTCATTTACTATGCGTGGAAAAGCTGATAGTTATATTTTTTCAAATACGTTTGATATATGGTCTGATAGTGGGCCTATATACAGCAGAGCAGCGTATTTAGGCTTGCTTTCTGTGGAACACTAATTTGTTTTGGAGTGCATGTTGTGTGGATTACTGTTTAGTGGATCTGTGGTTTTTGTTCCCATTTTGTTGTGAAGTTTTCGTTATATTAAGGGTTTATGTCCATCAATATTACTAGTTGTTTTAATTATATTGATTTCAGTTTGTTGGTGTGTGTCACTTGTTAGAACTTTTTTAATTTGGAGTACCATTGCTCTAAAATATATCATTTTTTGTTGGTGGGGTTGGCAAGATGAGTTGTCAGTACTGACATCTGTGGTGGTAGGTGTACTGCAAATACTGAATTGATGTTTATGGTTACTATTACAAATCTTCAGGTCAAGAAAGTTAATGTTTTTATTAATTTCATTTTCAACTGTGAATTTAATATTTTCGTGCTTTTTGCTTAGATCTAGTGCTAATGTATCAGTTTCATTGTTTGTACCATCAAAAAAACAAGATTGTATCATCAACATATCTTCTATTGTAGATTATTTTGTTTGAGATGTGCTTGTTGGTTGAAAAGAATTTTTGTTCTATGGGGTTGATATAAATATCAGCCAATATCCCAGCTAAGGTACTTCCCACTGCCAAATCATCATGTGGTTGGTTAACCTCGTTGTTTAAGCTAAAGTAATTATGCTCTATAATAAGTGAAAGTATTTCTATTTGTTCATAGATCCCTGCAATACTAATTTACTTATACGCAAAACTTCCTGGCAGATTAAAACTGTATGCCCGACCGAGACTCGAACTAGGTACCTTTGCCTTTCGCGGGCAACTGCTCTACCATCTGAGCTACCGAAGCACGACTCACGCCCGGTCTCACAGCTTTACTTCTGCCAGTATCTCGTCTCCTACCTTCCAAACTTTACACAAGCTCTCCTGCAAGGAGAGCTTCTGTAAGTACTTGAATAGTTCCAAGGCTCTAGAAAAGTATTCTGCACAGTTCATGGTCATATACTTTATACAACAATCATGTTGTTCTTTTTGGGTGAAAATACAGTTGATTCACTTTAAGTTCCCTGTCTCAGACTCTAATTCATTGTTATGTAAACAGCTTCTATTTAACTGTATCATTATCAGTTTCATAGAACTGCATTAACTTCCTCAGGATCTGCAATAGGCTATATGGTATGTGTTACAGAATAAAGATTACTATCTTTTCTGGTAAGATGTCAGGGGTAAATGGTTTCTAGTGACTGAGACTGTACTCTTCCTGGCCTGGTGCCAAAACGTTCAACAGATTCCTTGGGACAGTTATGAACACAACAGAAAAATGAAAGAACAAATGGTAATATCAGAAGCCGTTAATTTCTGAGGGTTGATGTCATTGAAAAACAGCATTTATGCAAAACTTATATCCCTGTACTGAGGAAATATATTATTGTATCACTTAACAGACATATTTTAAAATGAATTTTATTTAATCCAATTTTTTCTGCAGGGGAAGCTTTATATGTGGGGGAAGAAGAAATACTGGCTCAGTCATCTTAAAAATTAAGATAGCGTAAAACCTCGGAAACTGATATTATGAATTACACACTGAGATAAATATAAGGCATTAATTTTCACTTGTCAGCAACAGAGTTAAGAGAAGTACAAGGAAAGTTTAAAGAATGGCACTAACATTCTTTAATTTATTTCACATGAACGAACACAAAAACTACTGCTCAGCTGTAGGTGTGTTGATTTCTGCAGCTGTAGATGCCATCGCATATGTGCATAATTACATTTGCAAAACACCGGTCTTTTAAACAAAACTATTGTTGTTTTGAAACTTCTAATCAAAGCGTGGTGCGGCTCATCGCTTTGTAGCCTTTTTTTTATAATACTCAACAACTACAACTTTTCTCAGTTGATACATGTGGTTATGAAGAGGACAACCGATTAAAACATGTTTATTCAACTGAAGAAAACATCATTTCTGATGTCCTGCAAAGCTGAGGTAATTATTTTCTTCAAAGCTGTTTAACATTAACAATGGATATTTGTTTAATACTTTCTAGCCCATGTTGCACAGATAACATGATCATTAGATATAATAGACAATCCACCTTTGCTTTTTCTGTTCAACATACTGGTACTAGAAACTCTGGAACATGGTGAAATTTTCCTAAAGTGGCATGCATGTTTTCTGTTCAGTTTGCTAGCCAAACTGGATGTGGTGTGTAATTATAGTCGTTATTTATTACAATGGCAGAGTAATTAGCATTAGTAGATATACCAGTAGGAATGTGTGCAAAAAATCTTTTGGAACTTCAGACTGTTTGACTGATAATAGTTCTTCAGTTTCCAATGTCTGTAGAGGAGAAACTAATTCATGTCAACAACAGGGAGCTTAACAACCGCCTGCATATGTTGGAACAGCTGGACGCGCTTTCAGGCAACAGACAAGTGTCGGAAGGCTGGCGTAAAAACAGGTGGCGTGCTGACGGCCACAACGACTACCTCAGGGGGCAACAGCACTCTTTGGATTGCTAGGTAGCTGACGCCTAACAGGTACCCGAGTTAACTAACAGTTTACTTCCTTTCTTTTCAAGCGGTTAATTCTCCCCTCCTCTTCATTCTGAAGCAAAATCTGTCATCTATCCTTCTTCAGTCAAGATAAAAAAATAAAAAAATAAAGAGAGAAGAGACAAAAGAGGGATCAATTGAAACAAAAGACGTACTAATTGAATAGCGAAGCAACCGATCATAAAGTATACTTATGAATAACAAAATATAACATGCAGCATTTCAGCATGGGCTCCTGCATTATGTATAGCTTGTTTTAAAAATGTCAGTCGCGATTTTTCTCGGTTTACCTTTCCTTGTACTGTTCCTGTTAGGCCATCCACAAGGAACTGATCGTTTTATATGACCAGTCCACCCGTGTCTCCTTTGCCCTATTCTCACTCGTGTCTTCTTAGCTCTATCGTTCTCCCAAATTACCTTCCTTCGCCAGTTCTTGGCAGGACTTCCAGGTTCTATCTACCCACTTTTAGAGGAGTCTAGAGCGTCACACCACAAACTTTTAAAGTGATTTCTTTCATTTTTACTTAAAGTCGGAGTTTTACAGCCGCAAAATGATTCTAATGCAACTCTTAGACACATTTTGCCTCGTTTCAGTATTAGTTGTTTGAGCAAAGCATTTTAATTTTTATTTTATTCATGAACTTTTCATTTGCCTCGATAATTCAATTTTTGTGTCTTCTTTGACTTTTTAAATATCTTACTTCTCAAATATTTCTGTTACTTGTTTCTGGTATCTTATTTCTCTAATGTTAATGTTTGTTTCTTTTAGTTCCTTGGAGCACCCGAATATTTCAGTCTTTTTCGATTTACTTTCCGTTTTGTACTCGTCCTGCACTACTGTATCTACAAGTTCTATGATTTTTTGGAAGTTTCTCCTAAGCGCAGTTATCCCAACTTTGTCATCCGCTAACCTCGCCCTCTATATTGTTTCTCGATCTATTTTGTTATCTGTACGGAATTCTCTACTGCATGATCTCTGTAATTAATGAATAGTGAAGGGGACTGAGTCCACACTTCTTGTCTAGTTCCTTAAGGATTCTGGAATATTGTTTCCGTCTGTTAGTTACATTCTCATCCTTGCACTTGAAGTGTGTTAAACTGTTGTGTTCTTTCGATTTTGCAAAATACCTTCTTAGCTGGTAGCGTGCTTTTTCTACGTTTCAGTTTTTTGTATGTTTCATCAGTTTCGTCACATATTGCTTCCAGCCGTTACTTATTAACTCTTTTTTCCTTCATCGATGAGTAAGTTTCTCAGGCTTTGTAGTTTTGCTCTGCCATTTCCTCCTTGTTCGTTTAATACTATTACGTGATTATTTCTGCATTATTTCCTTGTTAATTTTGTGAGATGCCCACTGTGACCGATTTTGCAGTTATTATTGACTTTTGTAGATTTTTATCGTGGTTTGTTGCTTGACGCACATTGTCTTCCCGTTCGTACCTTAACAAATTTGTATATTTTGTGTCTCTGATAGTAAGTGTTTTTGATTGGTGCCTTGCCCATTCTCATGTTTCACTTTGAATTTGAATTTTTTCCCGGTTTTAGTTTTTACTGCATTGTAACTAATTAATGCTCAATGCATATATCACCTCCAGAGTAATATTTTCCTTCTTTGCTTGCGTCCTTTGTGGTCATGATATAGTTATTGTGATAATGTCTTGGTTCTCTTGCTTTTATTCATGTAAAGTGGCTTATTGGATGGTTCTGAAATAATTTATATTTTTCTGGTATCTTCACAGCAAGCAATAAGTTCTGATGCTTGCCACATAAATTTTTGATTAACGATTTAAACTTCTGCTTTAATTTTACATTTCTCAAAGGTTTAAGTAGTTGTAGGAAATACTAATTAACGCAATTAGGGTATAGCCTAGCACTAAGAAAGTTAAAACTGTGTCCAAACTTACACATTATATGTGATGGAAGGCTAAATAAAAATGAAGCTTGAGTACCTGGGACACATCATGCGAAAAAACAACAGATACCATCTAGTCCAGACCATCCTGCAATGAATAATGCCAGGGAAGCGTTGGCCGGAAAAGAATATCCTGGCTTGAGAATATCTACAGAGCTATTTAGAGCTGTAAGTAACAGGAAAAGCACTGCCAAGATGGTTGCCAACATTCGGAATGGGTAGGAATCAGAAGAAGAGGATTTCTTGTACTTTGACAAGGACGAACGTCACAACATGTTTTGTGTTTTTATTTTGTTGTGTGTTTTTGCTTTACATAACAGCAATAATCAAATGCAGTACTTCTATACGCCAACATTCGTATATTTCCCGACGAGATTGTTCCGTTATCGCTGCATCAACTCCCACTTCTGTATCGTCTACAGTATGCGGTTTTATTTCATCTAATGGTTTTTGCCTTGGCATTAAAACCCGATTATTACGGTTAACGCTCCAAAGCCCACTAATTAACAAAACAGGACATCTCGGAGCCCCTAGAAAAACGCTTACTGGACTGTTCGGACAGTGTTGCAGCTGTCTTTGTTTCTGTTTTCAGTATCTCGGTATACTATGCATAACTTGATGTTTGAAAATACACATATATAAAGTTAACCCATTATTTTCAATTTTATGTCCGACACGTCGCCGTAATTACATCATGAAGGTACCGTAGACGGTTGCAAGTGTCCGACACACCTATCCGAAAAGACAGTTTGTGATTTTGCTTGATGACCAAGCTTCAACTTACAGGTCTTGTACGAAAATATGAAAACAAGAGATGGATGCTGGAAGATAAATGAGATACTAACCAAGCCTGAGATTGCACTGTATTTGAACACGTAAGGCACCTGTGAAAAATCCTCAGTACTTTGCTAATGTCAACCGTGGTTCGAACAGTGTAGTTGTGAACGCCTTATATCGGAGCTCAGTCATTCGAACGTGGGAAAATTGTAGGTGCTCGCATTATTGTGGGTCGTTACATAACGAAGGCAGTCGAAGTGTTCGGTGCTTCACAAGCCATCGTATCGAAGACTTACACAGCGTACAGTAAAAGTGGTAAAACATCATCCATTAAGTCAAAATGCGGACGAATGTGAGAGTTGAGTGATTGTGACGGACGGTCCGTTGGCGATGATCATAACGAAAAATAAGAGGACCACAGCTGAAAAAGCCATTGCACAACTGAACGTAGGGCTCTCGAACCCTGTCAGTAGGAAAACAACATGAAGGGCAAACCGTATGATGAGAACTGATGGGTGAGCTGGAATTCCAAAACCACGCTTCAGTGATGCAATTGCTCTTATCAGGGCGCAATGGCGATAAAATGTTCCGGGGCGACAAGACCCCTGTTCACACACGGCTGGATTTGAGAGTACGAAGATGAATTGTCGCATCTGCCTCGGACATTAAAATCAGCAGATCTCAATATTATTGAGCCTTTGTGGTCTACATTGAAGAGAAGGGTGCGTGATGGTAATCCACGTTCATCATCGTTAACTGAACTTGTGTTTTTGGTGTTTCCATATTTTTCCACCTCCTGATTTGTACGTTATCCCGTAACGTTGCAGCTAAGTAGAGGGCATAGGCAAATCACATTAGTGTTGCTGCCAGCCGCATTAGCATGATTCTTTTTGCCCACTCCATTACCTTGCAGTTCGCTAGAGACGCGTTCCGTGATCGCCTCAGAATGGCACTTATTGCCGTGTTTGTACATCTGTTTCCCAGTGCTTCATTATTAATAAATAACAAGCGGCCCCAAGTGGCCGTTCTACCGTGTTGACATCTATACAAAACAACAGTCATCTTTGGCGTGAGATACACTATGTTATCAAAAGTATCCAGACACCCCTAAAAACATTCTTTTTTTGTAATAGGTGCATTGTGCTGCCACCTACTGCCAGGTACTCCATATCAGCGAACTCAGTAGTCATTAGACATCGCGAGAGAGTAGAATAGGATGCTCCGCGAAACTCACGGACTTCGAACGTGGTCAGGTGATTGGGTGTCACTTGTGTCATACGTCTGTACGCGAGATTTCCACAGTCCTGAGCATCCCTAGGTCCACTATCTCCGAAGTGACAGGGAAGTGGAAACGTGAAAGAACACGGACAGCACAAAAGCGTACAGGCCTACCTCTGCAGTTGACTGACAGAGACCGCCGATATTTGAAGAGGGTCTTAATGTGTAATAGCCAGACGTCTATCCAGACCATCACATAGGAATTCCAAATTACATGAGAATTCACTGCAAGTACTATGCCACTTAGGCGGGACATTAGAAAACTTGGAATTCATGGTCGAGCGGCTGCTAAGTAACTACACATTACGCTGGTAAATGCAAACGCCGCCTCGCTTGGTGTAAGAAGTGTAAACATTGGACGTCTGAACATCAGAAAAACGTAGTCTGGAGTGACGAATTGCTGTGCACAATGTGGCGAATGTCCGGTGAACGTCATGGTGAAGTTAGAGTGTTGTCCTGTTTTTCAGGGAGGGGGCTTGCACAACTTGTTACTTTGCGTGGCAGTGTCACAGCACAGGCCTACACTGACGTCTTAAGCACCTACTTACTTCCCACTGTTGAAGAGCAATTCGGGGATGGGGACTGCATCTTTCAACACGATCGAGCATCCGTTCATAATACACAACCTGTGGCGGAGTCGTTACACGACAATAACATCTCTGTAACGGACTGGCCTGCACAAAGTGCTGACCTGAATCTTACGGAACACCTTTGGGATGTTTTGGAATGCCGACTTTGTGCCAGGCCTCACCGACCGACCTCAATACCTCTCCCCAGTGCAGCACTTCGTGAAGAATGGGCAACTATTCCCCAAGAAACATTCCAGCATCTGATTGAACGTATGCCTGCGAGAATGGAAGCTGTCATAAAGGCTAAGGGTGGGCCAAAACGATACTGAATTCACGCATTACCGATGAAGATCGCCACGAACTTGTAAGTTATTTTCAGCCAGTTGTCCGGATACTGTCGAACAGATAGTGTGATCATCGTGTCGTACCTTATCCATAATCCATTCTCGTCCATCTGCATTGTGTGCTCCAAAAGAAATGCTTCAGATTCATATCCTAGTATCTTTATGCGTTTTTTTAGCGCACTGTCTACACTAATGTGAGGTGTAACGACGAAAATCATTTTCGAAATAACACAAAGGTCACTTGGGTTCTATTATTATTCTCTTAGATACGATCTCCTTTATGGAGATATGTAGAACTAAAAAAATCGAAAATAAAGAACATCAGAACCGAACTCGCAGAAATCATTTTATTTCTATTTTTTTATACCTATAATTTATTTAGTAAGATTATGAGCTTAAGGCCATTTGTTCATAGTGACACAGCATTGCAGTTTGTAGAGTACGTGAGTAATACATACTGATAATAATAATAATAATAATAATAATAATAATAATAATAATAATAATAATAATAATAATAAACTAATAATAAACTAATAATAAACTAATAACGGCAATATACTATACACAGTGTTTCTTTCCAAAGAGTCGCCGGAAGCACTGTCTTTGCCGTTTCAGCAGATATAAGCTATCTCGTTTATGCATTGTACATCTGGAGTCAACTCAAACAAATAGTGCCCATCACGTCTTCCGAGCGCTGCCCGGTGCCGACGGAAACCGTCGATCTTTTTACCGTTAAAGACAAAATGAATTTTAAAGCGGGGTTATACCGGGTGATAAAAAAAGAAAGTATAAATTTGAAACTGAATAAATCACCGAATAATGCAGATAGAGAGGTACAAATTGACACACATGTTTGGAATGACATGGGCTTTTACTAGAACCAAAAAAATACAAACGTTTAAAAAATGTCCGACAGATGGCGCTTCATCTGATCAAAATAGCAATAATTAGCATAACAAAGTAAGACAAAGCAAAGATGATGTATTTTTTTTACAGGAAATGCTCAATATGTCCACCATCATTCCTCAACAATAGCTGTAGTCGAGGAATAATGTTGTGAACAGCACGATAAAGCATGTCCGAAGTTATAGTGAGGCATTGGCGTCGGATGTTGTCTTTCAGCATCCCTAGAGATGTCGATCGATCACGATACACGTGCGACTTCAGGTAACCCCAAAGCCAATAATCGCACGGATTGAGGTATGGGAACCTGGGAGGCCAATCATGACGAAATTGGCAGCTGAGCACACGATCATCAACAAAAGACGAGCGCAAGAGATCTTTCACGCGTCTAGCAATGCTTTGTTTTTTTTGTTTTTTTTTTGTTTTTTTTTTTTTTTTTTTTTTTTTTTTTTTGTTCTAGTAAAACCCCATGTCATTCCAAGCACGTGTGTCAATTTTAACCCCTCTATCTGCATTATTCGGTCAAATTTATACTGCCTTTTTGATCACCCGGTACATGCTCATATGATAGAGCAGTTCCAGGTTAGTCTGTTACCGTATTACTTTTATCGCTAAGTAGTAAGAGGGACAGCAAATCTCGAAAGATTGCCCCGTACCCTAGCAGTGACAGCACTTCCTTGGCCCGCTCTGACTGCTGCCGCCAGGCACACTGCGCTACTGGTTCGCTGCTGGATTGCTTTTTATTCTTCGTGCTTTACTGCCCCTGTTAATACTTAGCGATTTATCAAATGCCGCAGTAGACTAACCTGGGACCACCCCGTGGAAGGGGCAAGTAAAGTTCTGCTTTAAAAATCATTTTGTTTGTAAAACGTATCAAACAGACGTTTCCCGTCGATACTGGGCATCGCGTGACAGACGCCATGAGTGGTGCTTGGGCTGACTCTAGCTAACCGTTGCAAAAACGAAATTGCAAACAACCGCTAAAACACCAGAGAAATTGCGCCTGATGACTCTTAGAAGAGACAGTCAGTATATGCTAATAAAGATATGATATTTCAGAAGTGTCAGTCCTATTACTAACATGTCAAGAAATTTCATTTGGAAGTGAGTGATAACACTGGGGAACAGCCAATTTGTTGTCCTAGATCTGTGACTTGTTTTTAACTAATTTTTGGTCTCTGAATTCAAAATTGTTGGCAGTTTTCTCTATCACGTCAAGTTTTTAAACTACTGGATATTCTCTCTTTACCCCAAAAAACATGAAAACTGGTCATACAAAGGAGAATATTGTGGGTACTAACCAAACGTAGTTGAATATTAGTATATTTTATTGTTTCAAAGGTTATTATAAGATTCAAAGTTACACTGTGTTTATAGAAATGATAAAAACAAAGATATTAGGGTACAAATTATCGCTTGCAACTTTTCCTACAACGCTCCATCTGGCAACATTCTCGCTTGATGGTCCAACAGTAGTCAATCATTATACCGACATCTCATCTACCTTGATACCTTGCTTCCACGACCAAATCTTGGTGCAATCGCTCACCCTGTTCATTGTTAACAACACCAAGATTTTCTGGAAACTTAGCAAGATGACTATGTAAGAACTGAAGATTTATACTTATATTACAGCCAAACTTTTTAAAGCTCCCTAAGAGTTGTTTTAAAAATTTTGACGTAATTCTGGGTTCGTGTATTTCCTAGAAAGTCCTTGACAATACTTTTGAATGCCAACCAACTATTCCTTTGAAGTTTGGCCATTGTTTCTATGAAACGTTCATCTTTAAGAAGTTGCCGAATCTGTGGCCCATCAAAGACACCAGTCTCATCTTCTCATATGACAAGCTAGGAAATGCAGAAATGATATACTTAAAACAGTCCCCTTCAGTTGACAGAGCTGTAACAAATTGCTTCATGAAACCTATTTTATATGCGAAGGCGGATATATAATGTTTTTTCGGTCGAGAAGTGGATGGTTTACAATGTTTGGATCACCAGATTTCAGGTCATATCTTGGCGGGCACTTTGACTGCACCCAATGCTTCTCACGAGCCCTGCTGTCCCACATACACAGAAAACACTGATACTTGGTATATCCGCGATGCTGGCCAAGAAGGAAGGAAACCATTTTAAGGTAAACACAGATGATCCATTCGTGCAAGTTATGTTGCAACACGTCAATGCCTTTTTTTATGACTTTGTATTTTTCATATAAGAAAACTGAATGGCCTATAGGGACTCAACCGTATTAATTTCAATCGAGGAGGAGAACACACTTCAATCAACGTTTTGAGCTGTATATGAACAATCGCCATTCGATTGCGTTATAGTCTGAAATTCCCATTTCCAATATTATAATATCCTAAATGACGTGTGTCATAGCAGTCTAGTAGGAAAATGTGTGGGATATTTTTCAGGTCAGAGAGAGAGAGAGAGAGAAATAGCGACAAATCAACAGATACGATGCAAGGAATGAAACGGATAGTCTTAAGAAAAAAGTGGATAGTTAACAGTGTAATCAGAAATACTGATTCCCTATGGAATAGAAGCAGATCGTCAGCACTGAGAGAGAAACCACGAAATCGATAACAGATAAAGGTTTAATTTACACTTGTGGGCGTAATGGTTTCTGATCAGATAAGGGTTTCCCAAACCTTTCCTTAGACAGAACACTGAAATTCTGGTACTTTGATGGAACCCTTTTTTTTATCTCGGAAGTTAATAAAATTTTAAAAGAATGATGAAAATTTATTTTATTCAGAGATTAATTCAGTTTTGAATCATAACTGATAAAACTGAAATCATAATAAAATTTTAAAAAGTAATTAATATCGTTCACTTTTCGAATATAAAAATAGTTTTCGGCTTACTATCTATTCACCGCCCGCGGATCACAGTTTGGGAAACCCTGACTTAGACGCAGGTAACAGGTAAGTTTGTTCCATGGTCCTACTGTACAAAGATGACAACATGTCTATTATTCGCTGACTCACTAAAGTTCGAAGTCAGTTTGACGATTTCTGTAGTTTCAATGCGTTTCATTTGTCTTCCCATATAGAGCATGGATTGTTAGAGAAGCTTTCACTTCAAAAGTTAACATTATAAAATTTTCATCCACTAAAATGTGTTTTGATTTGTCTCGTGAGACTGCTTGGGCAGTATTCCTCCGAGGCTTCCATGACTTGTATCCTGTAATTTTGTTTCCTTAACCAGTCACATTAACCATGGTATCTAAGGTGAAGAGATATGCTTGTATCAGTGCTGTCTCATATCTAATACTTGAAAGGAAAGCTAATAATAGCTTTTTTAGTTCTTGTTACTGTGGTATAAATTCAGATGCTTTCCCGTTTTTTGAGGCGTAAATTAGAGAAGAATAATGTATAATTTTTAGGTCCCTCTAGCTTTACAGCGACCCTTCCCCCTGACGTCCGATGGCAATGGGAAATGGAACAAAGAGCAATTGGCATGGAACACAAAGGCGATATTTCATGCAGGCCGAGAAATTCAGTTTATTTGAGAAGACGGGCCGTGCAGAAAGTCTCTGGGCAGTCAGAAGGGGTGGAAAGGAAGTTGGTAACGACGCTGAGCAGCCCTTTTGTCCCTGCGCCTGTGCCCCGGCATTGTCTCACAGTGTCAGCACTGGGAGGCAGATCACAAAAGCAGCAGAACTTTTAGGCTCCTCTCTTCCCCAACTTGTTCTCTCCTCCCTCTGCCGCCCCTCCATCTTCCCTTCCCTGTTCGGCAGGCGGGCACGCATGGTATCGAATTGGATGAGGGGCTGGCTGGGGTGGGGGGAGGACTTCGTAAGCCGGCTTAGCTGCTCGCCATCCCCGACTCAGATGAAATCCAGCCGTTGTAATATTCGATATAACCATAATTTCACGCTTCGAGCAGCCGAATAATATACTCCGAGGGGGAGACATTCAAAATAATTGGCTGAGTGTTTCGATCTGCATTTCATGCTGCTGTTGGCAACTTATGTTAGAATGTTTAGTGTCAGCACTTTTTATCCGCGAAAGAAACTGAAGGGGAAATGTGCATGGCTAAGAATGGCGCCATAAAATTTCGCTCTCCGGAAGAGAATTTCAGTTAGAAAAAAAAATGATACCAACAACGTAATTATACTGCCGTATATGTACTGAAATATCTCTAATCGCGTCACATGCCTCAAAAATACAATTGTTGGCGTAGTTTACGTCACAAAGGGTATGATACCGCTTTGTGTCACTATTCGACGTTCACATCTATTTTTCGTAAGTAATCTTACGGTTTGTAGTACCACTATCATTTCCTTCTTTTTCTCTTAATTGCATATAGTTACAGTTTAAGCTGCAGCAGCAGCTATTTAAAATGTTCATAAAACCCGTCAAATCATAAATATTTAAGTGAACTGATGATTTCAGTTGAGAGAAAATCCTTCTTTAGTCATGGTATTATGCAGGGAGTAATGCTGCAAATAATAATTTACAGAAATAACAGGATTTGCAAGTGAATGCACATTATTAGTCTCTTGAGACATAAGAAGACAGAGACATATAACAGCTTAGAGTGATGTCCTGCACGAAGACCATAATACGTCACAAATAAGAACTGAAGCAAATATTTATAGCTGGATTTTTTCCAACATTCAGTTAATCATGTATTACCACTATAATAGGTATGTGAAATGAAACATACCAGTTTACACTGGATTCGAGTAACTATTGTAGCCCCAAATTAGATTCCTAATACAGACTAAAATCACACCCCAATAAATCTAAACTTCCGACATATCATCAGTTCAAAGACTGTAATGCTTCTGCAAGGATCACACATGATCGCGTAATACAGAAAATTTGTTGGATTACGATTCGTTATAAATAATATAGCAGTAAAGAATCAAGCAAATATTGTGAAAGTTAGTGCACATTCAACTCATTCAATAAGAAGATAGTGTTTGGATTTACATAGCAATCGAACGGAAGTCTCTTATACAACAGTTAGGGACTATGTGTGGTGTGTGAACAGCAGTTTAAGAGGTATGGACACCATCTGGAATAATGTTGGAGCGGAGTTCGCAACTAAAACATTCTACATTCTCTAGCGGACTGGAGATCAATAGGAGATTTTCTCGCTTCCTCGTAAAAAAATTGTTCCACACTTTTATAGATGTGTAACCTGGACCTGATTTTACTTCCTAGCTTAGAATACATTGGCACGACAGGGTTTAAATTTGGTGATGTGCAAGCGGAGATCAACGTGTCATCTCAACATCGTCATAATACCCATCTTGGATATTTATAGCTTCGTGAGTGACGGTATTGAGTGGAACATACACTCTTGTACTGGGAACTACACTGCCGGCCGATGTGGACGAGCGGTTCTAGGCGCTGCAGTTTGGAGCCGCGAGACCGTTACGGTCGCAGGTTCGAATCCTGCCTCGTGCATGTATGTGTGTGATGTCCTTAGTTGAGTGTGGTTTAAGTAGCTCTAAGTTCTAGGGGACTGATGACCTCAGATGTTAAGTCCCTTAGTGCTCAGAGCCATTTTGGGAACTACACTGCCGGAAAATAAATACATACACTCTTTTAGAGGTTTCCAGTTCAGTCAAGATTTAGTGTTGTGGTAGTGCATATGGAGTACAAGAAATGATTACAGAAATGGTTCTGGGGTACCAGGTATCCACCCATGCTGAAACACTCATACTAGTTAGTATATGGTATAGCCTCCTCTTGCGGCATTTCAGGTGCTGACGCTGGCATCCAGCCTATCGCACAGACGGTGGAGACTGGAGATACGCTATTCCACGCCTGCACAACCTGTTCACGTACATCTACGAGAGCTGAAACTTCGTGGCAGATTAAAACTGTGTGCCGAATCGAGATTGGAACTCTGGGCCTTTGTCTTTTGCAGGCAAGTGCTCTGCCAACTGCACAACCCAAGCACGACTCACGACAACACTTCACCAGTATCTCGGCCTCTACCTTCCAAACTTCACAGAAGCTCTCCTGTGAAACTTGCAGAACTCTATGAGAGTTGTTAGTTGACAAGTCGCACGAGCCACTTTTCGTCGCATCATATCCCACACGTGCTCGACTGGAGACACGTCCAGAGATCGTACTTGCCAGAGAAGTTGTTGCACATCTTGCAGAGCATGCAGAGTCTCACAGAAAATTTGTGGAAGTGCATTGTCTGATTGGAAAAACACATCACGTCCTTGCTGCAAGAACACCAAAAGTTGAGGTCTAACAACATTCTTCAAGTACCGAATGTTGGTTAGCATCCACTCCAGAATCCCAAAGGTGAGCCTTTCGTGGGGCCAGTATGTATTAGACGAATACACTCTATTGGACAGTGCTCACTAGATCTACGTCATACATGCAAACATAATTTTTTCATGGAGGCAGAATTTGCTTCCTTTGCTGAAGACCACAGTGTGCCATTCCATCTTCCACGTTATCCTCTGACAGCACAATTCGAGTCATAGATGGCAATGCTATGATTAGTGGAACAAAGGGAGTGTGGCCCCCTCCTGCATTGTAGCCAAATTTATTCAAGATGTCGAATTCAAGATGGTGGTCATATATGTAGCACCACTGCACTGACGTCATGGCAGGAAGTTCAAAGTTTGGCACGAAAATAGGGCTGCAGAATACGACAGATGTGAGTCTTTACATTCTATTCATTGTGGTATATTGTTTATTTACACAATTTGATTTGTCATAGACAACTGGAAACTCGAGGAGAAGAGAATCAGAGAATTTAAAAAGTGGTGCTACAGATGACTGGTGAAAATTATGTGGACTAATGAGTTAAGAAATGAGGAGATTTTCTGAAGAATCGGAGAGGAATGGAATATGTGGAAAACACTGATAAGACGAAGGGCCAGGGTAATAGGACATCTGTGAAGACATGAGAGAAGGACTTTCATGGGACTGGAGGGGGACGTAGAGGCCAAAACCTGTAGAGGAAGACAGATATTGGAATATATCCAGCAAGTAATTGAGGACATGGGTTACAAGCGCAACTCTGAGATAAAGAGGTTGGCACAGGAGAGAAATTCGTAGTTGGCCGCATCAAACCAGTCAGAAGACTTATCACCTCCCCCCCAAAAGACATAGGCTTTAGCTGTTAGTCTTATCCCTTTCCCCTCCACTCACATGATGTAATCCAAGATGGCGGTCCAGGGAAAATTGATGGGAAATTCGCCCAGTATTTGCTGAGCTTTTCGAGAGGATGGACACAATTGTTTACTGCGTCTTATGTTTTCAATTGATGAGATGACTGTGCTGGAGAAGGAGGAGTTTATTTTGTATACTATCTGTAATCATGCAGCTGAGGACTGTGTAAATAGCCACCTGCACGATGCCTGGAATGCTGCGATACATGGTGAATGTATGAAGAAGACATAAATGCTTTATTAAATAATGAAGATGCAGCAGGATAGAGCTATTTTACATTTCGAAACTCATCCTGATAAAGGTATGGGCTGTAACTGTAGATAGACTACCGAAGCACAAGAGGTAAGACGTTCACTCCTATGGCGCAAGCATGCATGTGTACAGTTGAGGAAATGCTGGTGATGAACAGAGATGAATTTAGTAAGTTTACTACATGCAGGCACACAGCTGAAGACGGTATCTGTAGCCTCCTTCACTAAGCTGAAAGAAAATATCATGGATGAGTAAGTGGTGAATAGTTTTCGCCAAATAATCGCAATGCAGTGGTATGGTGTGAAGATGCATTTCAGATGTCACACAGATATTTGCTTGTGCTGGAACTGCATACCTTCTTTGAAACTGCCTGACACCCGACACCAACTTCACCCTATTCCACAATGAACCAAACATCCTCACCACAGAATCGGAGACCAACTGGGCTAGTTCACAACACCGCCACCAGAGGGCGCTGTCAGCTGTCCACCACTTCACCACTTCAAGATGTCGTTCCAGAAATATTCAGGAACCAATAGGAATGTTGAATCTGGTCCCTTGACAGGCTTCAGTCAATAGGATGGCAGTATCTAGTGACATCATCAGAGAAGATATTGAGTGGGCTCAGCAGCTCCACAGCAGCTCAGCCTGCAGCAGCAACAGAAAATGGAAAAGAAGAAGAAGAAGAAGAAGAAGAAGAAGAAGAAGAAGAAGAAGAAGATAATAGTGAAGCATCAGTAGCAGTATTCGAGATCTATCACAGCCCTGTGTAAGAGAAATAAACGGAAAAGCAAGTATGCATATCTATGTCTGTAGTTAGCACTATTTCGTGTCTTGGTTTGTATGGAACTCTTCCTTCTTCTTGTTCATCAGTAGCCTTCAACATGTCGAGGCCTGCATGGGCGAGCACCAACGTGTGGACCTCTGTTGCATCGGGATTCTGTCGAGACCTCCACTGACCTCTGGACGTGCAGCAGCAACGATCTCCAGAAAAAACTGTTGCAGCCACGTAGGAAGCTATAGCTTACATAGCCCACTTGATGGAGCAGGACAAGAAGCTGTTATTGTGTATTCCGCCCATCAATTTGGGTCTGTCCCTTGCATTTATAATGCTGCTTGTTGTCCTAAACAGCAGGAAGATAGAGAGCAGTAGTGGTCACTGACAAACGACTCATCGTAGCGGAAAATCCCTGTGCTAGTGCAGAGTCAGAATGCAGATACTATCATTAAGAAGGTATCATAAGTGCTCATGTTTTTCAGTCCCACATACAATTTAACTCCTAGTGGAACAGAAAGAGTAAATGTAAGTATAGAAGCACACCATGACTGGGAGTTGCATTTGAGGATGGAAACTGAAAATGCATCGAAGGGTGATAAAGTGCCTAGTTCCGAGTTCTACTGGAAAGAAATATGTCTGCAGAGTGCTACGTCAATCAGCAGATTACCACGGACTGTTAGCCAACTCGTACCCAACTGTATTCTTAGTGGTGTGACACAATCTATTACAATGGCGTGTGAAGACTTTGTACTGTGGGTGAAACTGAGGGACAAGTACGTTTACCTACGGCAGGCCTCAGTAATAAAGCTGTATGATGTGGATACTTCACTGTGCCTTGGATTGGAGGCCCTGAGTCGTTGGTTGCCAAGCACAGACTCCATGTACAATGATGTCAACTTTCTTCGCATGCATAGTCTACATGCCGGTGATTGGGTGCCGTTCTTTTGTTTGTGCATGAATGCAGAGCCGAAAGAGAAACCGATTAAATGCCCATTTGATAAATCAGAGTACTGTGAGGCGCCCATCGGTTAGGAGGAGACATGTGCGAAATTTATTTCAAATAAAAATGTTTCATTTGGGAAATAATGAACAAACGCAACAAAGATAAAGAAAGAGCCTGATGATATTTTTTAAAATTATTGCATCCGATGTATAGTATTTGAATAAATAATGTATATATATATATATATATATATATATATATATATATATATATATATAAAATCTCAAACTGTGTTTGTGTTTTATTTCATACATATCTCATTATCGTCCAATAGTTACACTTATTAATATCATTATTTCCAATGCTTCACCTATAATCGTGAAGTAGCAGACAACTGCCGCAAAGAATGAATGATAAAGTTACTTATATATACACATGCTATTATGGCATGGGTGGCTACACATGCTATTATCATACTTACAAGTGTGTCTGCCTAAATATGATCACTATTTGTCGGTACCTGACACAGTCCGTAACATGACAGGATGGGTGAAACATCCCCGTCACTTGCACTTCGTTGCTGATGATCCTGTGAAGGTGCAAAAGAAGACCTGAAGAAGAAGATGAATGTATACTATTAAAAAAAAATGTTTAAATGTGTGTGAAATCTTAAGGGACTTAAGTGCTAAGTTCATCAGTCCCTAAGCTTGCACACTACTTAACCAAAATTATCCCAAGGACAAACGCACACACCCATGTCCGAGGGAGGACTCGAACCTCCACCAGGACCAGCCGCATAGTCCATGACTGCAGCGCACTAGACCGCTCGGCTAATCCCGTGCGGCTAGAATGAATACTCCCTCGTGATAATATAAGAGCAATTGTTGCAGGTCCATTCAGTCGAGGCAAGACTAATGTCCCCATCACACTGGTAACAATTGTAAATAGAGTTCGATTTGAACATGACTGTATATTTTCAAAAACAGTGTTTCAGCCGAATTATCAGCTATTACAGGAGATAATGCATGGTGTAAAAAGCGTTACATAGACGACATTCAGTGAAAGCGGTGATATCCCCTCCCATATCAAAAAAGTAAAGCCAAACACTATGTTCATATTCGACTATGTTGATACGGAAAACCATGACCAAATTCATCATAGCCTTCAAACAGGACAACCTGAATTTAAAACACATTTACCAAGCACATACAGGAACTGGCATGTCGTTCAATGATTTTGTGAAGACATGCGCCGATTGCTGGAATCGTTCACAATATGTGTTTCTCGTTATTGATAAAACAAGAAAGCTGAATCGTGGTACGTATAGACGAAATTTCCAAGGGTTTCTGTCTATATAGCCCCATAAGAGAGGTGAATACATATGCAAACGCTGCACCATTCATAAATTCGCCCACATGTCTGGCTCTCAACCAGTGCTAAATGGTGTACATAGACAAAACATACGCTTGCAACATGGTTGCGAACATTCAGACCATCGTGCATGAAGGTGGAGGTGTGCGCAGGGAGCTAGAGACGAATTACCGGTCCCTTCTGAGAATGATCAACGTATTGAATGAGTTAGTTAATGAAATTGGTAAGAAAGTAACCGACTTAACTGAAAAGGTTGAGGCTCTTGGGGCCAGTAGACGTACAGGCCCTTGTTTTTGAGAAGAGGGAGCTGACACACAACAAGCGCGGATATATAAAGCCGCTTCAAGGTTTGTTTTCGTTCTTTTTGCTCTGATTAAATCTGTATATGATACTCTTCATTATACTGGTAAGTCTACCGACGGTTTCTCTGATTTCTTGAAAGCATTTTCCATGTCGATAAAACCTGACACTGCTGTCGCTCTCTTCCTTTGCAGTTTCGAAACGTTTTCGACCCTAAGTATCATTCAACGGCTTTCAGACTGGAAAGACAGCTATTCACTGTGCTGGATGGAATACAGCTGCACAACGAATACGTGTGGGGCGTGTGTCAGTTCGGTCCAGTACCACAGATATTGCTTCCTTGACGAATACTGGTTTGGCGTCCATTACGGCGTGATTTTACATAGCGTGTATTTGGTCACAAATTAAGCGACGTATGAACCGTAAAGAGCGTTTTATTTCGAAGTGTAGAAATCAACCAATATAAGGTAGTAATTACTATTCATTTCGCAGGTATATCTGTATGACTGTGCTTATTATAGTCCATGCGCCAGGGTCGGACGTATACTTTGTGGAGTCACTGTTTGTCTCCTCATGGTATCAGCTGTTGCTGGTAATACAGTTCATTCGAATGAGTCTGTTTGAATAATATCTGAGCTTTATATATATATATATGGTGGTCGGCGGAAGGTGCACGTGCCCGTAGACCTGGGACCGGACCGCAGCGACGCACGGATGCACGCCAAGACCGTAGGATCCTACGCAGTGCCGTAGGGGACCGCACCGCCACTTCCCAGCAAATTAGGGAGACTGTTGCTCCTGGGGTATCGGCGAGGACCATTCGCAACCGTCTCCATGAACCTGGGCTACGGTCCCACACACCGTTAGGCCGTCTTCCACTCACGCCCCAACAGCGTGCAGCCCGCCTCCAGTGGTGTCGCGACAGGCGTGAATGGAGGGACGAATGGAGACGTGTCGTCTTCAGCGATGAGAGTCGCTTGTGCCTTGGTGCCAATGATGGTCGTATACGTGTTTGGCGCCGTGCAGGTGAGCGCCACAATCAGGACTGCATACGACCGAGGCACACAGGGCCAACACCCGGCATCATGGTGTGGGGAGCGATCTCCTACAGTGGCCGTACACCTCTGGTGATCGTCGAGGGGACACTGAATAGTGCACGGTACATCCAAACCGTCATCGAACCCATCGTTCTACAGTTGCTAGACCGGCAAGGGAACTTGCTGTTCCAACAGGACAATGCAGGTCCGCATGTATCCCATGCCACCCAACGTCCTCTAGAAGGTGTAAGTCAACTACCCTGGCCAGCTAGATCTCCGGATCTGTCCCCCATTGAGCATGTTTGGGACTGGATGAAGCGTCGTCTCACGCGGTCTGCACGTCCAGCACGAACGCTGGTCCAACTGAGGCGCCAGGTGGAAATGGCATGGCAAGCCGTTCCACAGGACTACATCCAGCATCTCTACGATCGTCTCCATGGAAGAATAGCAGCCTGCATTGCTGCGAAAGGTGGATATACACTGTACTAGTGCCGACATTGTGCATGCTCTGTTGCCTGTGTCTATGTGACTGTGGTTCAGTCAGTGTGATCATGTGATGTATTTGACCCCAGCTATGTGTCAATAAAGTTTCCCCTTCCTGGGACAATGAATTCACGGTGTTCTTATTTCAATTTCCGGGAGTGTATTTCGGCAGGCGGTCAGTGGTGACTCCTTGTTAGGTTAGTATCTGAATCGGGTGACAGCTTTCAGCAGAGAAGACCTTAGTCTCTGGACGGCGTGTCAGCCCCAACGTTTCAATACTTCAGTATTTTGTGGATTACACAGTTATAATCGGGTTGCGGTGACGTTTTCACGCTGCTTTTGGGTACCGTAAATCTTTGTAGCTGAAAGACTTTTAATTAGTGATAGTAAAATTTGGTCATGAGCTTTTCCAGGCGATGAAGCAGCCTTGAATCTTAACATTAATGTATAGCCAGGATTTGGAAATTGGTTGTGCTCCTAGAATAGGTTAATTGGGGAATCTGCTGAATATTATTCACTATTCACACAGTCTTAACGGCACCGAGCTATGACTTTACTTCTTTAACTTTAATGTAAAAATTCATGTGACTTTCTTTCCTTTTTGAGAGGCTACAACATCTTAGCGCCTCAAACTGAACAATGCGTGGAACCGAAACTTAACTTTGCAACTGTTTCGGCAAGATTTACTTATTTGCATCCACCAATTTACCTATTTATTTAATTAATGGCCATTTAATTATTTTAGAAATATATCTCTAATCCTTCTTGTTTAATCGATTCTCACCTGATAAAACCTGTTTTAAACAGCTGGTGCAGTTATTTTGACATATGCCCTTCACTGTACTGTACAATGTACCCTTAAAACTCCAGTCTTCGTCTCAGGGTATTTTACTAGATGGAACTCATAGCTGTGTACACAATTTGAGGAATTTTATGTTGCATGTACTGAAATTCTCAAATGAGAGAACGCTAGCAATGTGTGTTGCAAATGACATTTAATATCATTCAATACCATTTAAATAACTGTAATGAGCTGACGATGATATATGCAAGAGAGATAAAACATAGATCATGCTGAATAACGTTTTTTTAGTGTATATGTACCTTCCAAAGGCATAAGAAACTAGCGAAACCCACTGAAACAACCTTCCCCCTCCTCAAATCACTGAGAATTTATAAAATAAATATGAATATTACCTACGAAGGAACTTCTTTTGTAGTTAAGATAATAGCTTAGGCTTCCATGGCCACAGTCACTTAAAGTGCTCATAAATCCTTTGGGTTTGGTACAGCGTAACATCGTAAACCAACGTTTCGACCACAGTTAAGTCACCTTCTTCTGGCTCTACTGGTGAACTTTGCTATGCAGCCATCGTGCCATTGTAATTGAGATATTGGCTTAAGATTCTGTAATAACCGGTCACAGATTAAAAGATTGCAAAATACTGAGGATACTATCCTCACAGATACAGAAGATAAAGAGGTCTCTCTCATATTCAATATGCCAATGATCACAATCGATTTACCGACTCATTTATAGTGGCTTCAGTTCTCAGTCAATAACAATAAACATGGATCAACGTCATACAGAGTGGGGAAGGAGGTGGACAGAAATATGCAGGTGGAGATAGAGGTGGAAGGGGGGGGGGGAGAGGAGATGGACACATGGACGAGCTGGTGGACAGGGTGAGGAGGAAGGAAAAAGACAGAGAGGGGGTGCAGCAGAAGATGAGGCGTATATCCAGTTCCTCTACATATTTTGCAGTTGCGATGCTTTGCTACAGTCGTTAGTCTCTTCTCATTACTTTTCAAAGAGCAGGATGAGCTGACGTTTTGTTAACACCTGTAGGATAAGCGATATGCTGGTAATAATTTGGCTACATTGAATTTTAACTTCTTGAAAATATGATTTAACCCATTTTGACTAGTGTGGACTGCGACGAAAGGTGGGACCTTCAAGGACGGCCACACACTAGCAGACAAAGGGACGGCCAACAGTAGGTAACCGATGGTTCATCCTTCGGAAGCTTCTGGCCAAGACGAACTTCTGTCCAGCAACGTGAAATAGACCATGCTGTGTATAAGGGTGATGTTAGCCACTTTTTGGAATATGGCGACATGCAAACTTCCTTTATTCTGTAAAAATTCCTTGGTTCGTCATATCTAAAATACGAACATACCAGCGTAATCACTGCATTAAGACTCATGTATTAGAATATATAAATGTCGTATGTACTTCGAAAGGTATAGGAGTAAGATGGCAGCTGAAAATGAATATCATCACACTAATCAAAGAAATTTAATTAATACTAGATGCCGAATGACAGATTAATAAACAAGGTATCAAATGATATCCTAGCACAACAGCTGTAGTTTCTCCACACCTCAAATTGATAATTATTTTAATTACTGAACCACAACCGTTCTTATATATTTATTGATGAAATGCCTCAGATCATTGAATCCGCCACAGTGACACAGTAAATAATGCAGCAGGGCTAGCCTCGCATCATAGTATACATGACCAAATGTAGTTCATTTAACGGATAGTCAGTTTGGTCATCATTAAGGGAGTACGTTCATGAAACTGTCTGAAAAGTCATTTTTCTTATAGAGATTAAGTCCCTAGAGTTCCAATGATGACATTACATCTGACGTGTCTGAAAGACCATTAAATATGTTACATTACGTTCCTGAAAGCCAACTTTTTGAAGCAACTCTACAGTACTAGCTCGGTGAACAACGATTCTCTGGATCGCATTCACAAGTAGAGTACATGTTTCTGGAGAATCCTGAACATCTGAACCAATGTGTTCATAGGAACATCCAGAATTCAGAAGAGCCCTCAAATTCACTCATATGGAAATAATGCTGCAGAACCACATTTTCATTTCGTAAAGCTGTCAGAATTGAAACTCATGATGCACTTCTTGTAGCTAATGGTGGGGATGGAGATTTGATAAATGTATTAGAGAGCATGAGCTTTAACATAGGAAATTTCACTGAAGACTCTTGAGTGAAATAGATTTCGACTGACTACCTACAAGTGGAAAGTCAAAGACCTGGTAAACGGAAGAAGGCAGAAAACAACAAACCGGAAGAGAAGTTTTGAAGGGAAAAAGGACGATGAGTGTAAATATGGGGCCTTTGAAGAGCTGACATAAGTAAAGAACGATAGGCTGAGCTTTAAATTCTATTTTATGAAAATTATGTTTTTTGAAAGTCTTTGTGCCTTTTTCTTAAAATCTTTGAATGTTACAGTGCACTTACATCTGTAAACGGAATAAATGTTGCCAAAGAGTAAATTTTGAAATTATTACTGTAGACTGGGATAAAGGGATAATTGCTTGGAATTTTGCGTGAATTTTATATTCTACTCCCAGAATTAAAAATAAAAATTGTTAAAAGTCTCCTATTCGATATAGCCCAAGAACTTCGTGAGAGAACATTACTATATGGAACGAGAATAAATGAGAAAATTTTGTAGGAAGCTCGTAAATAAAATTTTTATCTTATTTAAAAAAAGTTAAATAAAGCATAATCGAAGGAAGTTGACAATAAAGGTGTTAATTTCATGTAAAGAGTGCCATAAAAGTGTACTTCAAAATTGTTGATTTGGTGCATCTTTTAAATACGTGTGTGTTTCCATGAAAGTTCCCCCTGAAAAGAAATGTAATTTAAAAATGGTAAAGTATCCAATCGATGCGATGATACCAGTTATTGAGCGTGAGACGATGTTTCAATAGAGGAGGCGAAGATAATTTATTTATACGTTCTAAATGTTTTATTATATTTATTTTTGATAAGACTGAATGCACTAGTTATTTGATAAAGTCTGTATGAGTATACTTTTAAAATGGTGTCCAGTGGTTACTCGCAGTAGAATAGTAAGATAATGAGTTGTCACTTAAAGCATATCTGTAAAGTGTCTATTTACACCACGTGATGAATCGTATCCGGGTACCTGGCTAAAAATAACTTACAAGTAAGTGGCGACCTCCATCGGTAATGCGTGAATTCAATACTGTGTTAGCTCACCCTTAGCCTTGATTACAGCTTCCTCTCTTGCAGGCTGGAAGATTTCTTGGGAATGTCAGCCCTTTCTTCACGAAGTGCTGCACTGAGAAGATGTATCGATGCCGCTCGGTGAGGCCTGGCACGAAGTCGGCGTTCCAAAACATCCCAAAGGTGTTCTATAGGTTTCAGGTCAGGACTCTGTGCAGGCCAGTCCATTACAGGGAAGTTATTGTCGCGTAACTAGTCTGCCATAGGCCGGGCATTATGAACAGGTGATGAAATATGCAATCACCAATCCCGAATTGCTCCTCAACAGTGGAAAGCGAGAGGGTGCTTAAAACATCAATGTAGGTCTGTGCTTTGATAATGGCATGCAAAACAACAAGGAGTGCAAGTCCCTCTCTCCATGAAAAACATGACCACACCATAACACTACCGCCTCCGAATTAGCACTACACACACTGACAGATGACGTTCACCAGTCATTCACCAGACCCACACTCTGCCATGGGATCGACACATTGTGTACCGTGATTTGTCACTGCACAAAACGTTTTTCTGCTGTTCAATCGTCCAACGTTTACGCTCCTTACATAGAGTGAGGCCTCGTTTGGCATTTATGGGCATGATGTGTGGCTTATGAGCAGCCGCTCGTCCATGAAATCCTAGTTTTCTAACCTCCAGGCTAACTGTCATAGTACTTGCCTTGGATCCTGAAGCAGTTTGGAATTCCTGTGTGACGGTCCGGATAGATGTCTGGCTATTACACATTACGACCCTCTTCAACTGTCGGCGGTCTCTGTTAGTCAACAGACGGGGTCGTCATGTGCGCTTTTGTGCTCTATACGTGTCCCTTCACGTTTCCACTTCACCATCACCCTGGAAACTGTGGACCTAGGGATGTTTAGGAGTGTGGAAATCTCGCATAAGGACTTAGGACACAAATGGCACCCAATCACCAGAGCACGTTCGAAGTCCTTGAGTTCCTCGGAGCATCCCATTCTGTTCTCTCAAAATTTCTGATGACTACGTATGTCGCTGATGTCGAATAAATAACAGTAGGTGGTAGCACAATGCACCTATTACGAAAACCGTATTTTTTTTTTTTTGGGGGGGGGGGGGGGGGGGGGCTGTCCGATTACTTCTGATCACATAGTGTAGTAATAATAAAGTGGTGGTTCAGTTATTAGATTTTAACTGAAATTGTGCAGTAATGGTGGGGGAAAGCAGTTTTTATTGAAACGAGCCGTTTGACGTTGGAGTGTTCTGATTAGTCCTGGGGAGCTAGGAAGCTGTTTTTAAAGACAGTAAGTGTGGGGCTCTGCACAGGATACCGTGTATCGGTGTGGGTTTGGATGACGTGACTCAGTGTGGAACGGACTTTGTAAAAGAATTTGATGAGGTGGACTGCAGAGTTCTCGACAGAAACTGGTCGCAAATGTTTTAACGTTTGCTAATATTTGTAAATTTTCCGAGTGATGTGGGTGATAGTCTCTGAAACCCTGTCTTATGGACCAGTAGTATTTAGTTAGTCTTTGGGAATCCTGATACCACTGAGTTTGCACAGGTTTCTCTGCACTCTGAAATAATTATTAATTTTCTTGCTTATTTAAGTTAAATTCTGTGGGATCATCATTTTAATCGTTTCGATCTTTTGCCAGGTTTAATAAATCAGTACATACAACCTCAATATTTCGTTGGCGCCCAAATAATTTATTCGCTATAAACCCATCCCTTTTCGTTTCTTAATTGTTCTTAATACGTCTGAAATTTTGTTACTTAATAATTCACATTGAATGCCAGTTCTTGGATAATTCAACTGCAGGACCAAAGGTCCTGAAATCTACGGCTGGGCATGAAAGCAGACGTGTACGGCTCCTCCGTATAATTAAATCCAGCCACATTCGTCAATAGAGCAGTACGTCGCCCAAGTACCGACCGCTAAGTTAATCGCAGATGTATTTAGAGTCAGGAATTTGATTAAGAACGCAGCCACAGGCACGTCGCATGCTGTTGGCGAGAGCACATTCATTCACACCTGTGAGAACCTGGGGTCGCCATCTCCTCACCTCCTGAACAATAAATAACGTGGAGGAAGGGATTCGCTGAGCGATTTGTAGACACCATTAGGTGAGCGCCAGCAGAGAGAGACAGCAACGCGACGCCTGGTTAATTAAACAGTCTGCCCAGAAGCCGTGTCACCGCCCACTGATCTCGCCTAATGCCCTGACAAGGGCTGCAACGAGGTGTGGAATTACTACTCCAACTCGGATCTTCCTCCGAGTCTAATAACACGAGCGCCTACGTGTCTGCATATCTGTCCACAGTGCAATGTCGTTCTGCTCGTGGTTGTTTGTCGCTGTCTGCAGTGAGGCGTTACACGTATTACTGCCGTTTCGTGACTGTTATTGACTGTTTCGCTATGTACATTTTGTTTACGGTCAACAGTCTTAATAAATTCATTTGACGTAATTATTACCTTTTCACTGACAATTACGAGATCTATTAGGAAAATAAGGTTCGATCGATCACGAAATGGAAACCACTGTGAAAATCCACTAAAGGATGGCACAGATGTGTTGGACAATGTCGCTAGTATGCCTGTCGATCATGTCACATCACGCTTTGCAGTTCTGAGCACAAAGTGAGCATGGAAAAATCTCAAGAAAAACAATGTATCCCACCAAGTACGGATGGCCACTGCTAAGCTGCTCCTGATTTCACGCAGCCCACAAGACATAACTATCATGCGTTTCCTTCTTCATCTCAGTTTTCGGGTGCACTCTGCAGGGGCAATGATAATTCTCTTGCAGTGTTATCGATGGGAAGTGTTTGATCATCCACTATACAACAAGGACATGGCTCCCTTTTTAAAAATTTTGGACCATTTATATAAATATATTTCGTAATAATCTAGACCACAAATAATCAACAACATTAATATTTAAAATACTAGTTCGTACTGTTCATATAGCCACCTTCAGAATACTCATGATAAAATATTATGTGAGTGTATAGAATACGAACAGACCCCTGTCACCTATATAACTTGCGACATGTTATAGCTTCAAATAGGTCACAGTGAAGTTGGGACAACATAGCATACTTACATTTAATTTTCTTGATTCTTAAGAGTTGCGTTTCGTAACGATGAACTGTAAATATTTTATTCTTGCCTCCAATTTTAATAATCATGATTTTGAATTAGCCTATTTATCTTTTTGGTATAGCCAGAACTTTATTAACGTTGCCTCTTGTACGAACATGTACCAAGCCACACAGACGAGGTGGTCCGTTTGTATACTGCACGCTGTCACGATAATTTACTATGACTGGCCCGAAGATGGTTGTATGAACAACAGCTGTCATCTTAATGTATTTTCTGCCTAGACTATTATATAAAGTATTTGTAAACTTTTTAAAATAATTTTTACACAATATAGATGAGTTCTTAAGCCGCCTATATCATTATAGACAAGTGATGAGTCTATCGAACTACTTGGATATAGCAAAGAAAAATAATCATGTGCATTTACCACTGTAAAAGGCAGCAAACAAGACAACCATCATAGAAGTAAGCAAAAGTGATTATATCTTGGAACTGACATGGCATGTTGCTAGTACATTATACTCATTAGCGGCAAACCATCACGGTAGCGTCTTAGCCGAAACCCCAGACACCAGTATGAGAACATGTTGAGGAGAAGCGTCGTGGGCAGCTGAGCGAGAGGGTAATTTGCTTCCCGACAATTCCCTGGCTTATACTATACAGGACACTACCAGCCTAGCTGCTATAAAATTCTGCCTCTCCCTTCGTATCCTCCTGACACTGCACCCGTAAAATCATCCTTTCTCTGGATATCAAAAAAATGCTCAAAGATAAGCGTTTGTGAAGTGACAACAAGGTCATTTTCAAGGCCAAACATTTCCTGAACACCCAAAATGCCTATTTCTATAAACAGGGATCCAAAATTTACTGATTTCGTGAAAAATGTGTCGCAATAATGGTGGGGTGGTGTTTGAAAACTTAGAATTTTTTTACCCAAGATATTGCCTGGAATATGTGCTTTATTGTATGATTCACACCCAGTTCGCCAGAAACTCTCTTATCGAGTTACAAAGCGGTTTCTGAAATAGTGTTTTCTTAAAAAAATCATAGACGAAGATACAGCAGTCACATGAAAGCATGATTAGATTACATTAGATTAGATTAATACTTGTGCCATAGATCATGAATACGACACTTCGTAATGATGTGGAACGTGTCAGGTTAATAAAAGATGTGTGTATAAGATACTACATTACACAAAATATAGCATGACACTAATATTTAAGTTACTCTTTTCGCTTAATTTATACATAAAAAATTCAGCCAATGAGTAGAGGGAGTTGTCATCTAGAAATTCTTTTAATTTATTTTTAAATGTTAGTTGTCTATCTGTCAGGCTTTCGATGCTGTTTGGTAGATGACCAAATACTTTTGTGGCAGCATAATTTACCCGTTTCAGATTTAACCCTGCATAGTGAAGATCATCCTTTCTCCTGGTGTTATAGCTATGCACACTGCTATTACTTTTGAACTGGGTTGGATTATTAACAACAAATTTTATAAGTGAATATATATATATATACTGTGAGGTTACTGTGAGGATGCCTAGATCCTTAAATAGATATCTGCAAGATGACCGTGGGTGGGCTCCAACAATTATTCTGATTACACATTTTTGAGTAATGAATACTTTTCTACTCAACGATGAATTACCCCAGAGTATGATGCCATACGAAAGCAGTGAATGAAAGTAGGCATAGTAAGCTAATTTACTGAGATTCTTATCGCCAAAATTTGCAATAACCCTAATTGCATACGTAGCTGAACTCAGACGTTTCAGCAGACTGTCAATGCGCTGCTTCCAGTTTAACTTCTCATCAATGGACACACCTAAAAATTTCGAAAATTCTACCTCAGCTACAGACTTCTGTTCAAAATCTATATTTATTACTGGAGTTGTGCTATTTACTGTACGGAACTGTATATACTGTGTTTTATCAAAATTGAAAGAGAGTCCGTTTGCTGAGAACCACTTAACAGTTTTGTGAAAAACATCATTTACAATTACATCACTTAGTTCTTGGTTTTTGAATGTTATTACTATACTTGTATCATCAGCAAAATGAAGTAACATTTGCATCTTCATCAGTGTGGAATGGTAAGTCATTAATGTATATCAAGAACAGTAAAGGACCTAAGACCAAACCCTATGGGACCTTTGGGACCCTGTGCGACCCTGTACTTGATAGGCTCCCCAGTTTGAGGAATCAGCTGTTGTTTTAACGTTACATGAACCACTTATTTCAACTTTCTGCATTCTTCCAGTTAAGCATGAATTAAACCATTTGTGCACTGCCCCACTCAAACCATAATGATTTAGCTTACCTAAAATAATTCCATGATTTACACAATCAAAGGCCTTTGAGAGATCACAAAAAATACCCATGGGTGGTGTCCGGTTATTCAGAGCATTTAATATTTGATCAGTGAAAGCGTATATAGCATTTTCTGTTGAAAAGCCTTTCTGAAAATCAAAGTGACATTTTGTTAGTACTTTATTTTTAGAAATATGGGATATTACTCTTGAATACATTACTTTCTCAAATATTTTTGATAGAGCTGTCAGAAAAGAGATTGGGCAGTAGTTGTTGACATCCAACGTATCGCCCTTTTTATGCAATGGATTTACAATGGTATATTTCAGTATATCGGGGGAAACACGCCGCTCGAAAGAGCTTTTATGTATGTGGCTGAGAATCCTAGTTATCTGTGGGGAACAAGCTTTAAGTACCTTGCTGGAAATGCCATCAATTTCGTAAGAGCTTTTACTTTTCAGTGAGTTTATTATTTTTCTGATTTCAGAGGGAGAGGTTGGTGGAATTCCAGTTGTTTCAAACTGCACAGGTATGGCCTCTTCTATTAGTAGCCTGGCCTCTTCTAGTGAAGATCTAGATCATATTTTCTCCGCAACATTTAAAAAATTATTATTTAAAATACTTTCTATTTCTGATTGTTTGTTAGTACACTTGTCAATCAGTTTTATGGCACTAAAGCCTTCCAGTGCTCTTGGTTGCCCTGTTTCCCTTTCAATAATATTCCGAATTGCTTTAATTTTATTACCAGAGTTACTGATCTCAGACATGATACACATGCTTCTGCACTTTTCAATAACTTTTCTTAGTACCGCACAATAGTTTTTATAATATTGAACAATTTCGGGGTCAGTACTCCCTCTTGCTGTTAGATACAGTTCTCTTTTACGGTTGAAAGATATTTTTATTCCTTTAGTTAGCCAAGGTTTTTTTATGTTTTCTTGAAATTATGTTTAACTATTTTCTTGGGAAAACAATTTTCAAATACCTTTAAAAATGTATCGTGAAATAAGTTATATTTCAAGTTTGCATCGGGTCCCTTATACATGTCATCCCAGTCTAGCTGCTGTAGGCTTTTCCTAAAGTTTGCAATATTTACACTGTTAATTGAACGCACTGCTTTGAAAATCTGATTTGATATACTGCATGGAGCTGTGTCATGTACTGTAACTAGCTGTGCACCATGATCTGAAAGACCATTCTCAACAGGATAAGCATTTATGTCCTTAAACTTATCTTGGTCTATAAAAAAGTTATCTATCAATGTACTGCAATACTTTGTTATCCGAGTAGGAAAATAAATTTCAACGATGCCCTAACAGAACTTTATACTAATTAGGAATGTGCTCGATCTTGGGATTCGGCCAACCTGTTACAAATTCTGCATATGAGCGGACGAACAGCGTACCGAGTGAACAGAACAACGGATTACAAAATCTGATCTGCCAAATAGGGCCGATGACCCAGTTTTTCAAATCGGTGGGAAACATACCTTGAGGAAGGTACATACGATTATGGTCGGAATTTGATGCCAGCGTTCTAAACTGAATTCTCTGCGAGCATGTCTAGCCGTTTTCCGATATTAAAGAACGTCTGTTTTTGGTGCACGCTTTTGCCTCGACTTCTTGGACGATGAAAATTATACTTCAGCAGGTCACCATTTAATTAGAAGTTAATATTTCTCAGTTATCTTAAGCAGACTGATGGAAAATTTATTGAAAATGACATACAAAGTTATTTAGTTTCAGATCTAGCAGGCGGATTTTGGAAATTGCTGCCGATGACCAATGTTCCTAACGCAAAGGGTCTTTCCACATTATGGAGCGGTTACAGGGAGCGGCCGATGTGGACACAAAAATGGTTTTTTAAAGACAAAAGGTAAGGACTAAACTGTATCATCAAATTTAGCATTACCTTTTAGTTCACTTGCAATGAATCACGTATCGTATGGCGTCGGGATATCAGTGCGTACCAGGCCTGTAGAACATAACCTGCAATAAAAGAAAGTACAATTACGTAACTATACTTTTTTTTCAAACTGGTGATTGGAACTATATTTCTGCCCGTTGTATTTCAGTTCTACATTCAGGGTAGTTCTGACAAGTTGAAATACGAAGCGTCGTTTCTTCTTTAGAAAGCGAAAGAGAAAATCGAGATATAGTAAACATTATTTGGTGGGGAGGAAACGTTTTCCAGTACCGTCATCAAACATGTGGACAGTATATGGACCACAGACAGATTTGTCAGAGTCAGGTGGACTGATGGATAGATTGCATGAGGCTGGAGCCGTTCCATTTTTAATCCTTGGCGCACCCCCTTCCCTCCCCCCTTACAGTCTTCTGGCTAGCCAAGAAATCCGCTCTTGGTGGACCGCCCAGTGCCTTAATTGGCATGCTGTTGGTACTAGGTTCATCATATTGTTTGACCATTGTTTCTTATCGTTATCATACTTTGGTCTTGGTCTCCTCTGTTTATAAGATGCTGAAGGGCAGGTTTCTAGGCTCCAGTGAAGATACTAATACTGACCTCTAACTTCTGGGTTTCCATCATAAAATAATCATTGAATTTGAAATCACGAAGAATAGTATTAACCGTGACTTGAGGCACCATCTCAGTAAAGCACAATCTCATTAAACCTTGAATCCTTCCTCAGATCTGCTTAAAAACAACGAAGACTCAGACCTGAGTACGAGACCGAGAAATCTCAATAAAACAAAATGGACAGAGTAACGCTGGGGATGCTGGAGCAAACGACATGCTGACGTCATATCTCTAGCTAATACTTCGTCATTAATAACTATCTTGAAGTACATCAGCACATCCAACGGTCAGCTTGTAAATCCGGTTACGCCGTAAAATCGATAATTATGATCAAAATAAAATTTCTCTTGGATGAAATGCTTTTTTTTTCTAGTAGACTCCACAATTCTTCTTTTAAGTTCCCGAACTCACAAGCTCTCAGAACGGGTGCAATCACGAAGATGAGATCTGGACACTGAGCTTGGCAATAATGCATAGTAGTCTTTATTAACTTACCCAATTTCCTTTATTTTCTTTCTTGTTGAATACTAAATGTAATAGACCCATGATCCGTATACAAAAGGGTTCGGTTCGCAAAGCAATATAAAATTATTCATGTGGTTTTCTTCATTAAATGAAATTAATTAGTTATTTTCACCTGATCTTTAAAGTAAGTTTCGATAATTAACATTTATTACATTTTCTGTTACAGAGTTCCCTCACGAGTGGAGTCAAAACTCACACTAATGCCACAATTTAGATAATTTTTGAATAGACGTTGCACATTATGTCTTGCGATTTCTTTGGCGGCTCTTGTTGTGTAAGACACCGAGACCTTCTTTGGCAGCCTGTGTGTTGTTGGAAGCTCCATGCAGCGCCTGATATAACGTAGGGACGTCTGCTGACGAATTTCAAATCCAGTATGTCGTTCGACGATTACCACAAACAAATAATAAAGTACGAAACAGCTATTACTGTTACTAAATTGCTAACCACGGTACAGTCGCTGTTATAGGTTGCTTATCTAATGACTCCCAGGGGCAACAAAAATCAGATTTCTCATGTTCCATACAGTTACTGGCCGAACATAAACGTTTAAAAAGCTATATAATCTAATCGTTTAGTGTTGTTCCCTCATATTGAAAGCTTAAAACAATAAGACAAGTATGTCGGTCAGGAACTATTTATGCATGTGAAGGCAGCGTATCTCTTTCTGCTTTTTGTTTTTAAGTTTTTGGGTCATTAGCCTTGTGGTACGTTTGTTGCAGCCAGCCAAAAATTCCTCTTCTGCGCTATCCTCTTGATCACAGAGTGTTATGTCTGCCTTAAGTCATCAAATATTTGTTCGATGTCTTCGAATCTCTCTCTTCCCCTACAATTTTTACCTACTCTTGTACAATAGAGGTTATTCCATGATGTCGAAACATATGTCCTATCTTGTCCCTTCTTCTTCTCAGTGTTTCCCATACGGTCCTTCGCTCACCGATTCCGTGAAGAAGCTCCTCATGCTTTTATTACTAGTGCATCTAATTTTGTACAATCTGCTGCACCACCTGTCCTCAAACACTACCATTATCATCTGTTCCGAGTTTTCCTCCATACAATGCTGCTCTCCAAACGTACTTGTCCAGAAATTTATTCCTCATCTTAAGGCTTGTATTTGATGCCAGTAGACTTCTCTTGGCCAGGAAAGCCTTCTTTGCTTGCTCTAGTCTGCTTTTTACGTCCTTACTGCGTCCGTCATGACTTATTTTGTATCCAAGCTAATAGAATTACTTAACTTCGTCAACGTCGTTGTCACCAGTTTTGATATTAAGTTTAGGCTCTTATCAGTTCTGTTACTTCTCATTATCTTTGCCTTTTCCGGCTCTTAGTTCGTATTTTGCACTCATTGGACTGCTCATCCCAATCAAAGTATTCTGCAGTTCTTCGTATTCTCTCATGATAGCAATGTCATCAGCGAATCTTTTCATTGATATCATTTCTGCCTGATTTTTCACCCCACTCCTGGAACATTCCTTTATTTCCGTCATTTGTTATTCGATGTCTAACTGGTATACTATGAGGGAAACACAACATACCTACCTTACCACATCTTTAATCCAAGTAATTCCTTCTGTCTTCCATTCCTATCGTTCCCTCTTGGTTGTTGTACATATTGAACATTATCCGCCGTTTCTTTTAGCTTACTCCTCTTTTGCTCATAATTTAGAACGTCTTACCACATTTTACTCTGTCGAACGCTTATTCTAGGTCGACTAATCCTGTGAGGATGTCTTGATTGTTCTTCAGCCTTGCTACCATTATCAAGCAGTACGTCAGAACTGCCTTTACCTTTGCTAAAGCAAAACTTATAGTCATGTAACTGAGCCTCAATTTTATTTTTCATTCTTCTATATCTTATTCTTGTCAGCAACTGGGATTCAATGTATGTTGATTGTGCAATAGTTTTATCATTAATCTGACCTTATTATCTTCGAAATTGTAAAGATAACAGTTTTCGTAAAGTCTGATGGTTCGTCGCCAGTCTCACCTATTCTGTACACCAACCTGGATGGTTATTTCGTTGACAATGCCCCCAATGTTATTAGAAATTCGAATGGAATGTTGTCTTCGCTCCTGCCGTATATGATCTCAATTCTTCATGAGCTCTACTAAATTTTGACTCTAATACTGCATTCGCTATGTCATTCAATCGTGAAACAAAGACAGAAGTTGCTATACACTACCACGGTTTCGGGATCTTAGCACCGTCTGCAGGTGTATCCAAAATGTAGCAATAGTATGACTTCATTCCCATTCCCAAACAACCAGTACCGCTAATAGCGGCTGCAATGGATCCAAACTTTCAATCGTAGCCTGAGAAAATTATTCTTGTCCCAAAATTTCCGCAGGGAATGCACGCAGTGGAACGCTGATACATCTTGCCTGTTAATCCGTATGGCTATGAATGAGTGCTTGCACTCCCTGCCGAAATTTTGGGACAAGAGGAATTTTCCGACGCGGTGATTGACAATTTGGGTATTCTGCAGCCGGAATTTCGGACGTTATTTGACGGTCCTCTAATGGGAGATGTTTGCCTACTACTTTTATGGGCATGGACATGACGTTCCTCTATATTTCAAATACACCTGATAACGTGGCTAAAACTGCGAAACTGTGGTTGTGTATAGCGACTTCTGTGGTGCAAGACTTCGGTTACTAAAGTGTTTTTACAACTGGAGTATTTACACTCCTCGAAATGGAAAAAAGAACACATTGACACCGGTGTGTCAGACCCACCATACTTGCTCCGGACACTGCGAGAGGGCTGTCCAAGCAATGATCACACGCACGGCACAGCGGACACACCAGGAACCGCGGTGGTGGCCGTCGAATGGCGCTAGCTGCGCAGCATTTGTGCACCGCCGCCGTCAGTGTCAGCCAGTTTGCCGTGGCATACGGAGCTCCATCGCAGTCTTTAACACTGGTAGCATGCCGCGACAGCGTGGACGTGAACCGTTTGTGCAGTTGACGGACTTTGAGCGAGGGCGTATAAGTGGGCATGCGGGAGGCCGGGTGGACGTACCGCCGAATTGCTTAACACGTGGGGCGTGAGGTCTCCACAGTACATCGACGTTGTCGCCAGTGGTCGGCGGAAGGTGCACGTGACCGTCGACCTGGGACCGGACCGCAGCTACGCACGGATGCACGCCAAGACCGTAGGATCCTACGCAGTGCCGTAGGGGACCGCACCTCCACTTCCCAGCAAATTAGGGACACTGTTGATCCTTGGGTATCGGCGAGGACCATTCGCAACCGTCTCCATGCAGCTGGGCTACGGTCCCGCACACCGTTAGGCCGTCTTCCGCTCACGCCCCAACAGCACTATATTCGGATTTATCCCATGACTTCTGTCACCTGAGTTTAGATTTTTTTCACTTTAAGAACGATGCTGTTTGTCGGAACGCTTTTTAATTTGCGGTACTAAGCATAAGATAATAGTGTTCCACTTTCTTGTGGCATTCCGCAGCGTCTGGAATAACTGTAGCATCACCCTTTGCTCATTTCGTGCATGGTCCTTTAGGTTTTGGTTCAGATGGCTCTGAGCACTATGGGACTTAACTTCTGGGGTCATCAGTCCCCTAGAACATAGAACTACTTAAACCTAATCTAAGGACATCACACACATCCATGCCCGAGGCAGGATTTGAACCTGCGACCGTAGCGGTCGCCTCTGTTCCAGACTGTAGCGCATAGACCCGCTCAGCCACTCCAGCCGGGCCTTTCAGGTTTTTTTAGGTCGTTGAGAACTTTCCTTTCCTGAACCAATATTTTCTTAACATAACGCTAGCACCATAAGACTAAAGACACTACAGCACCTCACCACAGAATGGTTCAGAAATAACAAGATTAAAATCAACTCGGCCAAAACAATGGAAATATAATTGAGTAAGAAACGTCAACAACTAGACAGGAACCGTATTATCCAACGACGACAACAGGTACAATGGAGTGCAACTGTAAAGTATCTCGTAGTCTCGCTGAATCGACACTTCTTAATCACAGACATGTGCAAAAACCTAAACATGAAGGTCTCTGGAACGGTGAAAAAACGCCACTATTCAGCAGTAGAGAGCGACACCGGGGGAGGCGGGCTGCACGATGTTGGGGCGTGAGCGGAAGAAGGCCTAACGGTGTGCGGGACCGTAGCCCAGCTTCATGGGGACGGTTGCGAACGGTCCTCGCCGATACCCCAGGAGCAACAGTGACCCTAATTTGCTGGGAAGTGGCGGTGCGGTTCCCTACGGCACTGCGTAGGATCCTACGGTCTTGGCGTGCATCCGTACGTCACTGCGGTCCGGTTCCAGGTCTACGGGCACGTACACCTTCCGCCGACCACTGGCGACAACATCGATGTACTGTGGAGACCTCACGCCCTACGTGTTGAGCAATTCGGCGGTACGTCCACCCGGCCTCCCGCATGCCCACTATACGCCCTCGCCAAAGTCCGTCAACTGCACATACGGTTCACGTCCACGCTGTCACGGCATGCTACCAGTGTTAAAGACTGCGATGGAGCTCCGTATGCCACGGCAAACTGGCTGACACTGACAGCGGCGGTGCACAAATGCTGCGCAGCTAGCGCCATTCGACGGCCAACACCGCGGTTCCTGGTGTGTCCGCTGTGCCGTGCGTGTGATCATTGCTTGTACAGCCCTCTCGCAGTGTCCGGAGCAAGTATGGTGGGTCTGACACACCGGTGTCAATGTGTTCTTTTTTCCATTTCCAGGAGTGTAGGTACAAAGATGTCAACTGCGAAGAAACCATGGGTAACAGAAAAAAAATACTGCAGTTGATCGACGAAAGAGAGAAGTACAAAAACGTTCAGGGAATTTCAGGCATACAGAAATACACGTCACTGAGGAATGAAAGAAATAGGAAGTTCAGAGAAGGTAAGACGAAATGGCTGCATGAAAAATCTGAAGAAACCGAATAAGACTGACTGTGCTTATAGGTAAGTCAAAACAACCTCCAGTGAAATTAAAAGCAAAGATGGTAACATTAAGAATGCAATGGGAACCCCACCGTTAAATGCAGAGGAGAGAGAGGATAGGTGTAAAGAGTACATTGGAGGTTTCTAAGAGGGGGAAGATTTTACTGATGTGATAAAAGAAGGAACAGGAGTCGATTTAGAGGGTATAGGGTATCCAGTATAAGAATTAGAATTAAGAGAGCTTCGGCGGATGGATGACGTTCCATCAGAACCTCTAAAATCGTTGTAGCAAGTGGTGTGTAGAATGTTGGTGTGTAGAATACATGAGTCTGGTGACATAGAATCTGACTTTCAGAAAAGTTTCATCCACACAATTCCGAAGACGGCAAGAGCTGAGAAGTGCGAGAATTATAGCACTATCAGCTTAATAGCTCACACATCCATGTTGCTGACAAGTATAATATACAAAAGAATGGGAAAGAAAATTGAGGATGTGTTACATGATAAGCAGTTTGGCTTTAGGAAAGGTGAAGGCACCAGAGAAGCAGTTCTGACGTTGCAATTTAATGGAAGCAAGGATAAAGAAAAATGAAGACACATTCGTCGGATTTGTCTACCCGGAAAAAAGTAAAATGGTGCAAGATGTTCGAAATTCTGAGAAAAGTAGATGTAAGCTATAGGGAGAGACGAGTAATATACAATATGTACAAGAACACAGAGGGAATAATAAGAGTGAATGATCAATAACGAAGTGATCAGATTAGAAGGGATGTAATACAGGGATGTAGTCTTTCACCCCTACCGTTCAATTTGTACATAGAAAAAGCAATTATGGAAATAAATGAAAGATTCAAGAGTGGTACTAAAATTCAAGGTGAAAGGATATCGATGATACGATTTGCTGATGACATTGCTGTCCTGAGTGACTGTGAAGAAGAATTATATGATCTGCGGAATAGGATGAACAGTGTAATGAGTACAGAATATGGTTTGAGAGTAAATCGAAGAAAGAAAAATGGAATGAGGAGTAGCAGAAATGAGAACGTTAAAAAATTTAATATTAGAATTGATGGTTACGAAGTAGATGAAGTTACGGAATTCTACTAGGCCACAAAATAAGCAGTGTTGGATAGAGCAAGGAGGATATCAGAAGCAGAGCAGCACTGACAAAAAGGGCTTTCCTGGCCAAGAGAAGTCTACTAGTATCAAAATGTTCCGACGTAACGACAAGCCCCGGCATGTCGGCCTCGAACGTAACAGCCGATAAGGCGGTGAGACAGCATGAGCCAATAGAACGTTGACTAGAACGACACCTCGACAGGAGTGACCCCTACACGAAGATAATATAAGCTCCACTCCATCCAGCTTCGCCGCACTAAAAGAGAAACAGTAGAAGGCGAGCTGATACAAGCTCTATAGCAGTGACTTACGAAATCGTGTGCTTGGATGGAAATTTTATATTTCGAAGGACATTGATTATCTGCATGTCGCCATTTGCTTGCAACTCATGTTCATAGAAATGCAAAGTCAAGTATTGCCTATTAAATTTACTGCAATAAACTCCATTAAATGATTTTCTTCAATTTTTGTCTAACCATTCGAGAAAACAACTTCCTGGGCACCATATGTTAGGCGAGTGGGCAGGATCTTATACAAATATAGGCCTACATTTGAGGAAGAAATTTCTGAGAATGTTCGTTTGAAGCACAGCATTGTATGGTAGCGAAACGTGGACTGTGAGAAAACCAAAACGGAAAAGAATCGAAGCATCTGAGATGTGATGCTACAGACGAGCGCTGGAAATTAGGTGGACTGATAAGGTAGTGAATGAGTATGTTCTGTGTTGAATCGGAGAGGAAATAAATACGTATAAGCACGGATAAGGAGAAGGGACAGGGTTTAGGACATTTGTAAAGACGTCAGGGAAAGACTTCAATTACACTTGAGGAAGCTGTAGAGATCAAAATCTATAGAGGAAGACAGAGATTGAAATATATCTAGCACATAACTGAAGGCGTAGGTAGCAAGTGCTTCTCTGAGATGAAGAGGTTGGCGTAGGACAGGAATTCGTGGCTGGGTACATAAAAACATTTCAGAAGACCGATGACTCAAAATATATGAAAAAAGATAGAGCTTTTATTCCTGAGGTACTTCTTTATTCTCTTATAAAAATGAAAATAAAATTCATACAGTTGAAAGCCGGCTAAAGCGCTCCATTCGACTCTTGTGATGCCTGCGAGGCCACTGGCTAGCTCGCTGCTCCTACTTTCATAAAGCTCATTCTCAGTGATGTCTTGTTTTGGAATATAGGTTTCGGGAAATAGAATACAAATTTTGTGTTTGTACCACACTGTTCAAATATATCCACATAAACTCTTGAAAAATTGATTTTGAGTGTTCCAAAGGATGAGAAGGTGCGTAAAAGGTTGTTACACTGTACCGACAAAATCACACCACATCGCTGCCTATGTTCCCTTAATTAAGTAATAACGTCTTCCAATCTGAAGTTAATTTTGCTTCCGAGATACGCTTTACCACTGTTACAAAGAATGAATAAGTCATGCAACGAAATTAAACTCTTAGTAAAAATCATCGGTATACCTGTTTCATTGCGCATCATTTGGTAGTTCGGTTGGTGGTAGACGGTCGAATACTGTAAGACGATATCCATAGGTCAGGTCACTGTTCGAATCCAGACCGCATCAATACTTTGGTTTATTTGTAAAACAAATCGACAATCCTCTCCTATGAAAACCAAATCACTATTGCAAAACTTCACCACGAAGATTAGGAACAGAAACTGTTCACACAAGTCGTTTTCAAAAAGATATTTTCCAGTTAACGTGCCCATACACTTATTACTTTATCAGAAATACTGTTTCTTTTTCTCTTTTTCCCTTGTTGCTGTCCAGCTAGAATCCTTATTGTTTAAGCTTTTGAAGTTTCATCACCTTACATCACCTTACATAATTTGAAGTTAAGTCTGCTTCAGACACTGCTGTTAGTTTACACTCACGTACAGCACAGGCCTAACGCGTGTTTCCTGCATGTTGTACTCGTATATGCTTTATATCTCTCAGCATGGTTCGAATGGCTCTGAGCACTATGCGACTTTCTGAGGTCATCAGTCGCCTAGAACTTAGAACTAATTAAACGTAACTATCCTAAGGACATCACAACATCCATGCCCAAGGCAGGATTCGAACCTGCGACCGTAGCGGTCGCTCGGCTCCAGAATGTACCGCCTAGAACCGCACGGCCACTACGGTCTACTCAGCATACCAAACCACATCCTCCTGTACCTCGTTGTACTGAGGGAGTATGGTGATGTCTTCACTGTTAGAAATGCTTTCCAGAAGAGGCAACTGCTTGCAAGCAGAGAAAATGCATTTGTTCTCAGTTGTCCATTTCTTAGACAAAGGTAATTTTGAAGCTACATACACACATCAAAAAGTTCTGCATCACCCCAATTCCCATAAATCCTGACGACAGACGTTGACTGTAGGTATTGTGTCACAGACACAGTCCCGTTGGCTGTTCAGAGTTGCCACTAAACCCGCCCAAAGATATAAACAAACATGCACGAGAAGTGCCTATTAGACGCCCTTGCGTCTACGAGTGAATGAAAGCCTTGTTGTTCTGACGTGGAGGAGATACAGAGAGACATGAACTGTTACTTACTTGCCTCACTCAGGCCGCCCAAAGGCTACTACTGCAGTGGATGACCGCAATCTACGGATTATGGCTCGGAGGAACCCTGACAGCAAAGCCACCATGTTGAATAATGCTTTTCGTGCAGCCACAGGAAGTCGGGTTAAGACTCAAACTGAGCGCAATAGGTTGCATGATGAGCAACTTCATTCCCGACGTTCATGGCGGTGTCCATCTTTGCAACCACGACACCATGTAGCGCTGCACAGGTGGAACCAAAACATGTGGAATGAACCGCTCAGAATTGGCATCATGTGCTCTTCACCGATGAGTGTCGCATTTGACTTCAACCAGACAATTGTCGGAGCCGTGTTTGGAGGCAACCCGGTCAGGCTGAACGCCTTAGACACACTGTCCAGCGATTGCAGAAAGGTGTTTTGGGGTGACATTAAGTGGGGTCGACGTATACCGCTGGTGGTCATGAAAGGCGCCGTAACGGCTGTGCGATACGTGAATGCCATCCTCTGACCAATAGTGCAATCATATCGTCAGCATACTGGCGAAGCATTCGTCTTCATTGACGACATTTCTTGCCACCATCGTGCACATCTTGTGAGGGACTTCCTTCAGGATTAGGACATCGCTCGACTGGCCTGAATGTTTTCCAGACATCGAGCATGCCTGGGATAGATTGAAAACGGCTGTTTATGGATGACGTGACCGACCAACCACTCTGAGGTCTCTACGCCGACTCGCCGTTGAGGAGTGGGACAATCTGGACCAACAATGCCTTGATGAACTTTTGGATAGTATGCCACGACGAATACAGGTTCGCATCAATGCAAGACGACGTGCTACTGGGTATTAGAGGTACCGGTGTGTACAGAATTCTGGACCACCACCTCTGAAGGTCGCGCTGTATGGTGGTACAACACGCAATGTTTTGTTTTCTGAGCAATGAAAAGGACGGAAATGATGTTTATTTTGATCTCTATTCCAATTTTTTGTACAGGTGCCGGAACGCTTGGAACCGAGGTGGTGCAAGACTTTTTTTGGTAAATGTATAATACACCCCACCATCGAAACAACTGCAAAATGAATTCTTGCTAACGCTGTTTTCGTATTTAGTGTGGAAGCTTTAGAAACATATTAACTTTCCAGGATTGGAACCTGTTTTTTTCTTATCCGTAGCCACATGTGACATCCGTTGCGCCACAGAGAGTATAATACGGACTCTACGACTGTTGAATATCTTGTACACCGGAAATAAACAATAATATTTACCAAGATCAATCTTACTGAACTTTGAGTCGTAGTTCATGACTGACACTCGACATTCTAGATAGAAGATACGGACCCATTTGCAAGAAGACTTCTTCTATTACTTAGATTTGACCGAGTTTAATTATGTTAAATGGAGCAGGAAAAAGAATGTGCGTCGTTGCACATATCGCGCTCTGAATGAATGGAGCATGAAGGCATCAATTTTCTTACTGTTTCCAATGTTAGCGTTCACAAAATTCCTTTTCATTGTTACTTAAAAAGCTGTAAATGCGTTTTCTATCACTAAACAGTTAAACTGTTTGGAAAAAAGTACGAAAGAGCCTGGTAACTTCGGCTAACACTCTCATAACTCACGTATGTTTTCGTCTTTACTCCTAGTATGTGAGCCCGCCAGAGCTTCAGCCCATAACAGAGCGTCTTCTATCGCGGTACCAAATCTTGATATTTAATAATTTTTAAGGTTTAATTACATAGTAATTACAGATTTTTGTGAGAGTATTGTCCGTATATGCAATTTGAATGTTATAATCACGCAGAATAACAACAATGGAACAAAATTTTTAACGTAGGAGAATAGCCTGTTGCTCGGTCTACAGGCCTGCTCGTTCCACTGACCTAAATCCAATCGAGCACGTGTGAGATGCGTTCGGGCACGTTTTGCAGCACCACCTACATGCACCAACAAGCAAATAGTGAAAGAACTACACAAAATTCCGTAAATGCAGACAGTCAGAAGTAGCAATGTTTTTATTTATGGTTTTTGGTTCTGGGTATTCGTTCGCACTTATGTACAATTGTCATTGGGTAACATGGTAACGTTTCAGTCTATGTTGTTGGTATTGTAATACGTAGTTTCTGTCCGATTCAACAACACAGCGGGATATCGTAAAACGTAGCCGGAATGGGGAAAATAGCTTTTCTCGGCCGCCCGAAAGAAAACCTTCTGATGTTTAAAAATTGAAAAGGAATAAGTGATTATGTTAAAGGGGCAATTACTAATCACGTTTCATTTTCATAATGAAAACGAAACTTTTGTATAGAATGCAAACTAATAGATAAATTTAAAACATGATGCAATGTGAATAATAATAAGGTTAAATCAGTGTGTAACAACGTAACTACCTGGGAAGCTCAAATAATCACTGAAGTGTTAAAAACACTTTGATAGCAAAATAGATAAACAAAAGTCTGAAACAGACGTGAACTGTTTCTGAAAAGCTAATTCAGAACCATGCTTCCGATTTGTCTCCAATGAAAACCCTACAACGACTTCGTGTTAACAGCTTCGAATTACGACGGTCAGACGTGGATTTTTAAATGGAAGACAGTGTAAATACTGAGTGTTTATCATTGAAAACTCATGCAAGTCGACTATTATTGATACATATAAGAATACAACGTCTGACAAGGGAAGCTCAGCCTAGCAGTAAACACGGGAGTGCCTAACAGATCTTGTTTGTAATATTATGAACGCTCTCGTGTGCACTGTCATTGATAATCATCAAGATTTCACTTGACCACGGGGAAATGAAACACTCGCCCTGGACCACAACTAGTACCGGCGGGAGAAATATATGAGGTGGAGGCAACGCTCACAGGCACAGAACATACAGAAACCAAAAGCACTTCCTAGTTTTTTATTGTGTAAAGGGCTCATATACTGCAATATTGTATACAAGCCACGGAACGAAGGCTATTTCTTATCGATGTCAATGCAAAAAGACTTCCCTTTCTGAACGAGGAGTTTATATCGCCAAATGTTGTTGTGTTGTTGTGGTCTTCAGTCCTGAGACTGGTTTGATGTAGCTCTCCATGCTACTCTGTCCTGTGCATGCTTCTTCATCTCCCAGAACCCACTGCAACCCACATCCTTCTGAATCTGCTTAGTGTAGTCATCTCTTGGTCTCCCTCTACGATTTTTACCCTCTACGCTGCCCTCCAATACTGATCCATTGATGCCTCAAACATGTCCTACCAACCGATCCCTTCTTCTGGTCAGGTTGTGCCACAAACTTCTCTTCTCCCCAATCCTATTCAATACTTCCTCATTAGTTATGTGATCTACCCATAAGTGCCAAATAAGTGCTCATAATTATGTGATTGAGGTAGGGAGGTATAATGGCCAGCTTGCAGCGTTCCAAGGAGTGAGGCAGCAAGGCGCAGGTACTATAAAAATAAGTAATGGAGCTGTTATATATGATATATAGCATCAGACTTTTATTTGTTAAGGTACAAACATTTTCTGTATTAATTTCGCGATTTTTCCCGTAAGAGTTGAAAGAGCGAAGTTTTCTGTACCTGTCTATAAATCAGCAAGCGTGTCCACACTTAATTTTATTATAAATGTTATGACTAAATAACACATAAATAAATTTCTATATTTATCATACTCTGTATTAATTTAGACTAGTAAACCCCACACGCCTGACTGTTTTAATAATTGAACGTCTGAGTATCTTAAAAATGTGTTAATGTGTCATTTCTGAGATTAGGCACGTAAGCGAGAGAAAAGTTTGGTGAATGTTTGAAACTATGTTTAAAGACAATTACCAGTCGGTAACTGCTATTGTCATCAAATACTGGGATTGTATCACTGTAATTTCATTGTCGGGAGATGCGATGGTTCACTCGTGGTCTCGATCAGAGGTAGTGTCTTAGACTACATGCAAAACGTTCTGGATCCTCCATTCGAGCTCAGCAGCTGCTTACATTACGAATAAAAACCAGTAGCAATAGCGCCCGAAGACTTTCGGCTTTGCGAAATCATCTTTGTACTGCCAACGTCCTAATCAAAGCTGGCGGCGGAGTGGTCAGAATTTCAGACCACTGTCTTACTCTTGAGGTGGTAAACTGATCTGAAGAGGCGGAAGAATCAGAGGAGGACTCGGAAGGCAATGGAAACAACTACATTAATACACATGACGGTTATCAACAGCACATGTACTCTACAACTCTGAAAAGGTCACGATTATTTCTGTACTGGATTAGCCACATTCTGACCACCGGGAGGGGCCTACCCTACGAGTCATAGCTTGGAATGTCGAAAGTCTGGACGTAGTAGAAAAGCTAGAAAATCTGTAAAGGGAAATCCAAAAGCTCAATGACAGTCTGTGTCAGTGAAGTGAAATTGAGAAAAGAAAAGTATTTCTCGTCACACGAGTATAGGGTAATATCAGTAGCATCACAAAATATGTTCATGGCAAATACACTCCTGGAAATTGAAATAAGAACACCATGAATTCATTGTCCCAGGAAGGGGAAACTTTATTGACACATTCCTGGGGTCAGATACATCACATGATCACACTGACAGAACCACAGGCACATAGACACAGGCAATAGAGCATGCACAATGTCGCCACTAGTACAGTGTATATCCACCTTTCGCAGCAATGCAGGCTGCTATTCTTCCATGGAGACGATCGTAGAGATGCTGGATGTAGTCCTGTGGAACGGCTTGCCATGCCATTTCCACCTGGCGCCTCAGTTGGACCAGCGTTCGTGCTGGACGTGCAGACCGCGTGAGACGACGCTTCATCCAGTCCCAAACATGCTCAATGGGGGACAGACCCGTAGATCTTGCTGGCCAGGATAGTTGACGTACACCTTCTAGAGCACGTTGGGTGGCACGGGATACATACGGATGTGCATTCTCCTGTTGGAACAGCAAGTTCCCTTGCCGGTCTAGGAACGGTAGAACGATGGGTTCGACGACGGTTTGGATGTACCGTGCACTATTCAGTGTCCCCTCGACGATCACCAGAGGTGTACAGCCAATGTAGGAGATCGCTCCCCTCACCATGATGCCGGGTGTTGGCCCTGTGTGCCTCGGTCGTATGCAGTCCTGATTGAGGCGCTCATCTGCACGGCGCCAAACACGCACACGACTATCATTGGCACCAAGGCAGAAGCGACTCTCATCGCTGAAGACGACGCGTCTCCATTCGTCCCTCCATTCACGCCTGTCGCGACACCACTGGAGGCGGGCTGCACGATGTTGGGGCGTGAGCGGAAGACGGCCTAACGGTGTACGGGACCTTAGCCCAGCTTCATGGAGACGGTTGCGAATGGTCCTCGCCGATACCCCAGGAGCAACAGTGTCCCTAATTTGCTGGGAAGTGGCGGTGCAGTCCCCTACGGCACTGCGTAGGATCCTACGGTCTTGGCGTGCATCCGTGCGTCGCTGCGGTCCGGTCCCAGAACGACGGGCACGTGCACCTTCCGCCGACCACTGGCGACAACATCGATGTACTGTGGAGACCTCACGCTCCACGTGTTGAGAGCAATTCGGCGGTACGTCCACCCGGCTTCCCGCATGCCCACTATACACCCTCGCTCAAAGTCCATCAACTGCACATACGGTTCACGTCCACGCTGTCGCGGCATGCTACCAGTGTTAAATACTGCGATGGAACTCGGTATGCCACGGCAAACTGGCTGACACTGACGGCGGCGCTGCACAAATGCTGCGCAGCTAGCGCCATTCGACGGCCAACACCGCGGTTCCTGGTGTGTCCGCTGTGCCGTGCGTGTGATCATTGCTTGTACAGCCCTCTCGCAGTGTCCGGAGCAAGTATGGTGGGTCTGACACACCGGTGTCAATGTGTTCTTTTTTCCATTTCCAGGAGTGTATATGGCCTACCCAAGATACACAAATAACCATGTCACTTGAGAGATAGTGACAGGGATTAACTTGCTAACTGACTTTTTAGCTAGTCATTTATTTGTAAAACTGAGTCATCTAGTTTGAAAAACAAATCCTTTTGTCAAAGATTCGAAATACTTTTTTAGAAGTTACACGCACGGTGAAGAAATCTGCAAGAGACATTCTTGTAAGCTTCGAAGGGAGATCTTTGTTTGCTTAGTTCCCAGTATGATAACAATGGAGATCATAAGCGAGCAAGTTGCTTCAGATGTTTGTGACCTAAATGAATTGTGTCTTTGATCGAGCAGAATTTTATGAACAGCCTGAGGGTGCAGCTGCGAACGCACACTCGTCGTCAGAATGGCTGACATTTTTATGGAAGATTATGAGTGACAAGCTTTAAGTAATGCTTTTTCAAAGCCTTTTGTTGTTCTTCACTATGAGAATGACGCTTGCGTTATATGACCACACCTCAAAGATGAGCTGCGGGGGCTGCACAGTTTCTTGAATAGTAGTCACCCAAAATCAACTTTACTTCTTGGAGGTTGAGAGTAAGAGACATCTCCCATCCCTGGATGTGTTGTTATATAGAAGATCTGACAGCATTCTGGACACACAGTATATAGAAAGTCTACTAACACAACTATGTATTTAGATGGCACTTTGCACCAAACCCAGGCCAAAAGCAAGCAGTGCTCTTCATTCTGTCTTCACGCACCATCCGTATCAGCGATGAGAGTTAAACTTCACAAAGAAGACAGTAAAGGCCAATGGCTGTGACAGAGGACTTTTGAACAGGATATTAATTATGCCAATATCTGTGGTGGTTGGCAGGCGAGCCAACACCGTGTTACTAGAGGAGGCCGAAAGGCACGCGTTTTTGCTCACGCAGGCTGGCGTGAGGTCTGGAACAGGACAAGGAAATTAGAATTTAGAAACAATGGACGTAGCTGGTGGAACACTTAACTTTAATTCATTAATGACGAATGTCGCTCTTGACGGTACATAGTTCACAATATCAATAGTAACTGATAATGGCGCCTTGATAGGTCGTAGCAAATGACGTAGCTGAAGGCTATGCTAAACTATCTTCTCGGCAAATGAGAACGTAAGTAGGCAGTGATACATCGCTAGCAAAATCGGATGTACAACTGGGGCGAGTGCTAGGAAGTCTCTCTAGACCTGCCGTGTGGCGGTGCTCGGTCTGCACTCACTGATAGTGGCGACACGCGGGTCCGAGGTATACTACCGGACCGCGGCCGATTTAAAGGCTATCACCTAGCAAGTGTGGTGTCTGGCGGTGACACCACAATATAAGTGACGAGGAACCACTTACCTATTCTGTCAAGCTACTATACTATACTATACTATGCCTCTTTATTTAATCACACTTACATCGACGCAGAAGGGATTACCTCCACATAGCAGGCGTCTTTGAAATGCTGTGGTAAAGTTTATGTGGACGAAACGGGAAGAACTTTTAAAGGACGTATTAAGGGACACGAACGCCACACGCTGCTAAAGCAAAGTGTAAAATCTGCGGTAGTGGAAAATCACAATAACTGTGGCCTTGACACTGATTTCGAAAACATACGTGTGCTAGCTAAGGAAACGAATATTTATTGACGGAAAGACCGGGAGGTTATTGAAATTTCTAAAAGCGTTTGTTGGCTTCGTGGCTTTTGGCCATCAAGGAAATGAATACGCGATCGCGGTATACGAGCTATGCAACAACGTCTAGGAATCCACCTTTGCAGACTTTCATATTTTTTGTAAATATTCCCTCTTTCTTGCTGTGCCCGTTTCGCGTCTATCTAAAGTCGGTGACCTACCAATAGCACCAGGAGGAATTTCAAACAATATTTCTTCCGCAGCATAAGTAATGGAAAAATCTCTTTCTATCGAACGCCGATGGCCTTCTAATGGTAGCCAGAAGAATTTCAGTCAAAAAATAGACTTCTTCAGAATTAGCGAGGGTATACTATCCAGTGAGTGTGGCCTACCAACGTTAGCGATGTGCATTTTAGACATTTCAACAGAAAATCAAACTTCTCCAGTAGAGACGCAGGTAAAGTCCAACTTCATAAGAGAACTCGCCGCAGGTCCATAACCGTGTTCAGTCAAGTTTGAATCTGAAGATGATCACAGCAGAGGGGTCGAAACTTCGATTTCATAGAACGAATATGAAGCGGTATAACAACTGAGAAGGATTTCTCTTCATAATGGTTATGTTCTTGACGAAAGGGACTTTATGGAAGGCAACTGCTAGCTTAAAGCACTATGGAATTTCTCAAAAAATTACATAAATTTTGCCAACTTTGGAATGTTTTGGACATTGTCAGATAAGTAATATTGAGGGTGAATCATAGTTGTACGCTGTAACATGATGAACATCAGAGTAAGCTGACAGTGAAGGGAGTGTTACTGAACATGCTTGAGGTATGAATGAACAGTGTAAAAAGAAAAAGGTGTCAAGAAGTACTTTTATTCTGTGCTGTCCCTCTTTGTTTTCGGATATCTCATTACAATCTTATCTAAAGGAGACGTGATTTACGACAGTGTTTGTGTTTACCCCCGACTGAATGGCTCGCCGCTCTCACATTCGATGCAGGGAGAGCAGGAGTGAATTTTCCCGGAAAAGCTTCCTCTGCCGTTGGCTGGCTGGCGCCATTCCGTCGGCAGAAGACGTTGCGACAGCAAGTGAACGGTGCGTGGGCGAGGAGGGGGGGGGGGCGAAGGACGACGTCTGCATGCATATATACATGAGGCGCTCTAACAGAGCCCCGCCCCCATAGGGCGAGGCCAGCGGCTCGAGTATTTTCCCTCCTTGATTCGCTAGCAGCTAGCAGCTGAGTACATTCACAGCCCTTTTCCCTTACTCTACTTCTGTCTGCCCCTGTTTATAGCGTTGAAAGGAGGTAGGAAATACTTAGCATATTATATATTACACCCTTCCAACGCTGATGATGCTATAGTTAACGCCGACGTATGGATGACTTTCGGGGAAGAAACTTGACCTCACACTGCACCTGAGTGGTATTTATGTTACCATTACCAAATTTTAGGCTTTCTGCTTTATAAGCAGATATAGCTGATATACAGGGGGAACCAAAATTCGAAAACCCAGATGCCACAGTCATATGCCCTGTATACTGAAAGTTCGATAATGTTTGTAACACAATTTTGTATCGTGCACATTTTCTGTAGAAAATGCACGTCAAAGTCAGGCACTATTTCGACAATGAAACATTTTATTCACCAATTTCAATATTTTATATAATAATGCTGCATAAACACGCACTCAACATCAGAACCTGACTCCGTGCATGCAAAAAAATATAAAAATTTCTCGAAATTTCTCTTACTTACTACGTAGTTGGACCATGTACTGTCGACAACAATTATGATACAAAAGCGTGCACTATCAAATTGGGACCCTTGACACCGTTCATGTACCCCACTGGCCTGTTCGCATGGTTAGATTCGGTGGCTAAGGGTGCCATAAAGGTCGTTGTATTTTTTCCAGGGGTAAACTGGCCCAAAACTGTCGTAAAGGCCCTATATTAGCGTAGTCAGATTATGACTTGACCTAGGTAAAATGATTTCACAGGCCACAAAAATGGTGTTCAACTCAACAAATATTACATTTAAGGGTAGCCGACAACAGACAAAATCGGACCATGCGAAAGCAAATTAAAAATGGTGGCCATTCTTTAAAATTACCTTACTTGTTAATATAAGATGTTGCTTTAGTGGATGAGATATTTAAAGAGCGAATTCTTATTTTACGTACAGTTTAGTAAAAATTGCCCTGATGTACAATATTGTAGTACTTTTTTAAAAATTTGAAGACCGTTGAAAAGCAGTTACTCTAAGGTAGAAGCATGCTGATGCCATACATGTGTGCAGTAAACTCCATGGAAAAGATGTCTTCGAAAGTGATATAAACAGTGTGTGTCACGCCGACAGATACACAGTTCAAATGGGTCCAACCGCTCTGAGCACTATGGGACTTAAGATCTGAGGTATTCAGTCCCCTAGAAAGAACTACTTAAACCTAACTAACCTAAGGAAATCACAGGTATCCATGCCCGAGGCAGGATTCGAACATGCGATCGTAGCAGCAGCGTGGTTCCGGACTGAAGCGCCTAGAACCGCTCGGCCACAGCACCTGGCACATACACAGGAGAAACTCTGACATACGACACAAACAACAATCGACAAGTAGGTCATGCATTGGAAAGAGACGTGTCCGATTAGATGAAGCACCACTTTTGCCCCAACTTACTGTTTGTTTTGAGGAACTATTGTGGATTTTTCTTCAAATCCAAACTCAGATCAAGTTAATGTATGAACGCACATATTTGATGCAAGCATTAGTGAAAGCTGTGAGAACCGCTGCGATGAACCGCCTTATGTGGTAAGGGTGTGGCGGATGACAAACGAAGGGGTGCTGCTACGAAATAAAATGGCATCCCAGACGATCACACCAAGTTGTCGGGCTGAATGGTGGGCGACATTTGGGTTGGTAGCCGACCCCAAAATGGGGTCTCTCCGGACACGTCTTCCCTGGTCATCGAGCTCATTTAGAAGCTTTATTCATCACTGAAGACAGTTCTACTCTAGTCAATGGGATTCCACGCGGAAGACGTGTCGGGAAACGGCCCAGAAAGCAAGGAGATACCAACCTGAATGTCACGCGCGCCATACTGCTGGACAACCAGGAGTGATGGCCTGGGATGCCATTTCATTTCGTAGCAGGACCGCTTTGTTTGTCATCCGCAGCACACTCAAAGCATAGCAATATTCGGCTATATTCTACATCTCGTTGTGTTGCTCTTCATGGAAAGCCATCCTGCCCTTACATTTCAGCAAGATAAGAGGAGAGTTTCTACTGATTGTCATTATGCTAGTCAAATCCTACCTTAGCCAAAATAGTCACAGCATCTCTCCCCAACAGAATGTATGGAGAGTTATGGGCAGTGCCCCCAATCAGCTAGGAATTTTGATGATCCAACGCCCCAACTGGACATAATTTGGCACTATATCCCAGAGGTCCATATCCGACAACTCTGTCAATCAATGCCAAGCTGCATAATTACTTAGATGAGGACCAGATGCGGACGAACGTGTTACTAACAATCTCAATTTTTGAAGCTCTTCTTCTTGAATTCCAATTCTTCTGAAAAGGTAAAAAATTGTTTGCTTCACAGCTAGCGAATTCCCTTCTATTTCGGATAGTTCCTTTGATTTTTTGTTTTGTCTTGCATTGTGCTTACAGTAATATATTGTGCAGTGTGACAATCCGTTGCTGAAAATGACAGTATGAAAGTTATTTTAAAAATTACATCGAAAACAGATTCACAAATATTCATAATTTTTCTGTATTTGTTATTTTAATGCTACTGAATTGACGTTGGAGAGGAAATGTCAGTTCTTGAAATCTGTAATTTTGTGTCACATTTCGTTTCTCCACCATTGGCCTTGGAGACATACTTACATTTTCTCCAAGATTTTCCAGCTCATCTCTAAAGTACGCAGTACCCTGAGATCGTTGTCGATAGTGAATCAGTACCTTGTTGAAGTTTTGAATGGCTATGAGAAAGGTTAACCTATTTTTGACATTTTGCATGATTTGCGACATTGTGCATCCGCTATGAGGAATATTCGTGACGATGTGGAATCCATCCGAAAAACTGATCAATCTTCAACTACTGTGAACGTGACTAGAGTGACCAAATCTCTGTCGGTGCGGTGGAAAGAACTGAAAAAATGCTAAACTCTCGGATTAGGCACCACCAATACCACACGCTTCTCTCTAAACTGCCATTGAAGCTAAAACTAAGAGACTGTATGCCGACTCAACGAAAGAAGGGGAGAATCCAGCACCCATTCCGGCCAGCTAAGGTTGGTTTGATAGCATCGAGCATCGTTTTGGATTTAACAGTATTAAAATGGCAGGTGAGGCAGCTGCGGGAGATGAAGTTGAAGCCGAGGAATTTAAGAAGTTTAAAGAAATTGTGAAAGACAAAAGCTATAGTGCGTAGCACGGTTTTCGACCTGTATGGAACTGGTTTATTTTGGAAAAGAACGCCTACCCGCACATTCATTTCTATTGAAGAAAAGACAGCACCGGGATTCGAGGCTGTCCAGAACCGCTGCACCCTTCTCCTCGGAGGAAAATGCTACAGGGAATTGCAAAGTAGAGCCTCTTATGATCTACCCCTCTTCAAATTCTTGAGCACTGTAGGGTTGTCACAGAAGCAGGCTGCGAGTTCATAGAGATGGAATGTTACTAATGAACTGAACAGAGAATAGAAGACCTACTAAGAGTGACAAATAAATCATTGTAAAATTCTTCAAGTATGCATCTATCATTCAACTCCCGGACTCAAGGCATACTGCTTGCACAAAACTTTCTCCAATCTCTGGACTTACTATCAAGATATTCTACCCTTAGTTTAATATTAACATTGTGACTGACGTTATTATACACGTATGGTCTGACATCACTCCAAGGTATAAGAATGGAGTATGGAAAATCTATAGTTTGATGCTGTGTCGGAGCTAGAAGATGAAGTGTTTACTGATGTCATTGCAACGAGAGAAGTTGCGGGCATCGCACGTCAACTGGTCTTGCTGTTGTCGGTGAGAGAATGTGTATGACCTAAACCCTCAGTCAAGGGATCTGAACAACAAATGTTTGATTGATTTGAACGAGAAAAAATAAATGCAAGTTCAGAGGCGTTCACAATCATCGACGCTGCAATGACAGGTTTTGAAGAACGTAATGCTGAAGAAGTAAAGAGTGCAATGGTGAAGGGAGAAATTGAACATTCTGTTAAGTGTTACAAAGCATTGTGTTACCAATTGTCAAAGGAAACTAAAATTTTCAAAACAGAGAGGCACTTCAAACAAGTGACAAACACATAGCGAGAACACTTCAGCTGAAATGGATTTTTATGTAAAGAAACACGTCACGAAACTGAACTGACTGTAGCTCAATAACATTCTTCGTATGTAGATGACCCAGCAGCTATTTAGGGTGTAGACGGATTTAATGAAAATGGTTTAAGGATATTATTGCGAATTTGGTAAGCGTGACGATCCGCAGAACGTGCCCATCGCAGATAACGATACATACCTGTATTTGTTGCAGCGACTTCATTCCCTGAATTCCTCATCTGCTTGCGAGATGCCATGTGCTTTTCTTCTTTACGCTTGTGAAGGCACATTGTACCAAAGTTTACAGACACTATCAAATACGAACGCTCCACTCGTGTATTTCATGCCAAAGCCAAGGCAACCTGACGGGAAAATTGCATAAACCTCTCCATGTACAGGAATCACATAACTGTACAAGTACTAAGGAAGGCAGAAACTGGGATCTATGGAAGTTTCGATCTGCCTGGGATATGTGCTCGGATAGTCGAACCAGTTAAGTCGACCGCTCGCGCAAAACGGAGAAACCGTGTCAGAGCCCAGGACAAGCACAAATTTTCATTTCTTTCCTGTCGATTCTAAACTGGCATATATGATTTAAATTGTTTGATTTAATGGAACTGACTTCTATCAAATCCCGCTTAAGTAAAGCTAAGCAATACCGTCTAAAGGCAGTCTTTAGTGTAACTTCAGTTTAATGTTTTGGTTGGACATTGCGCTGTAATCCTTAGTTTCTATAAACCTAGTAAACTGCCTGCCAATGAAGGCGTGTTCAGACTTAAACTTAAGACCCCTCAAAATAGTTACTAACGGATTTCTTGTATTTAAAATTTTGTGCAAATCCTAAATCACCTTCACCAGCTGTAAAGCTTGTTTGCATGGCTGCCGGCCATTAATTCATTAGATTAGTACTTGTTCCATAGATCATGAATACGATACTTCTTAATGATGTGGAACGTGTCAGGTTAATAAAAGGTGTCTATACAAGATATTACATTACACAAAATATTACATGTAATTTTGTTTTCCTTTTTGGGTGGGGGTGTGGCGACATTACCCACTTACTATATCCCAAAATTCGTCTAATGAGTAGAAGGAATTTCCATTCAGAAATTCTTTTAATTTCCTTTTGAATGTTATATGGCTATCTGTAAGACTTTTGATGCTATTAGATAAGTGACCACAGACTTTTGTGGCAGCATAATTTACCCTCTTCTGAGCCAAAGTTAGATTTAACCTTGAGTAGTGAAGATCATCCTTTCTCCTAGTGTTGTAGCCATCTACACTGCTATTACTTTTGAATTAGTTCGGATTGTTAATAAAAAATGTCGTAAGTGAATATACATATTGTGAAGCTTCGGTGAATATTCCTAGCTTTTTAAAAGGTGTCAGAAGGATGATCTTGGATGAGGTCAACCAATCATTCTGATTACACGCTTTTTTGCAACGAACACTCTTTTACCAATGATGAGTTATCCCAGAATATGATGCCATACGAAAGCAGAGAATGAAAATAGGCGTGATAAGCTAATTTACTGAGATATATATCACCAAGATTTACAATTACCCTAATAGCATTAGTAACTGAACTCAAAAGTTTCAGCAGATCGTCAGTGGGTTTTTTCCAGTTAAACCCCTCATTAATGCAGACACCTAGAAATTTTTAACATTCTACCTTAGCTACTGATTTCAGATCGAAGTCTATATTTATGAATGGTGTCATTCCATTTACTGTGTGGAACTGTATATACTGTGTTTTGTCAAAGTTTAATGAGACCCCATTTGCAGAGAACCACTTAGTGATTTTCTGAAAAACGTCATTTACAATTTCATCAGTTAATTCCTGTCTGTTGGATGTGATAGCTATACTTGTATCATCAGTATAAAGTACCAGCTTTGCATATACGTGAATATAGAATGGCAAGTCATTAATATATTTAATGTCATTTAATGTCATTAATATATATTAAGAACAGCAGAGTACCCAAGACCGAACCTTGCAGCACCCCATTCTTGATTCTTCCCCAGTGTGAGAAATCACCGGCTTTCTTGCATATTATGTGAACTGCTTATTTCAACTTTCTGCACTCTTCGAGTTAGATATGATTTAAACCATTTGAGCTCTGTCCAATTTATACCAGAGTACTCGAGCTAGAAGTATTCCATGATTTACACAATCAAAATCCTTTGAGAGATCTCAAAAAATCCCCAGAGCATTTGATATTTCATTGGTAAAAGTATAAATAGCATTTTCCGTTTAAAAACCTTTCTGGAAACCAAACTGACATTTTGTAAAACTTTATTTTTACAAAGGTGTGAAGCTACTCTACAATACATTACTTTTTCTAGAATTTTGGATAAGGCAATCAGAAGAGAGATTGGGTGGTAGTAGTTGACATCAGACGTATCCCATTTTATGCAATGGTTTAACAATGGCATACTTCAGTCTATCTGGGAAAATACCCTGCTTCAGAGAGCTATTACATATCTGGCTAATTATCCCACTTATCTCTTGGGAACAAGCTTTTATTATCTTGCTGGAAATACGATCAATTCCATGTGAGCTTTTACTCTTGAGAGAGTTTATTGTCTTCCTAATTTCAGAAGGAGAGATGGGTGGAATTGTATCAAATTGTGTGGGTAAGGCCTTTCCATTAACAGCCTTGCTTCTTCTAATGAACATTTAGATCCTATTTTCTCTATAACATTTAAAATATGATAATTCAAAACGTTTTCGGTTTCTGGCTTGCTGTTTGTCAAGTTTCCATCGGCTTTGGTGGTAATGTCATAATTTTGTACTCTTGGTTGCCATGTCTCCCTTGAAATAATATTCCAAATTGTTTTGATTTTGTTATTGGAGGTATTAATCTCAGACATGATGTACATGCTTCTAGACTTTTTAATAAACTTTCTTATTGTAGCACAGTAGTTTTTATAGTTTTGTCAGTTTCTGTGTCATTACTCTTTCTTGTTGTTAGATACAGTTCCCTTTTGTGGTTTCAAAATATTTTTATTACTTTAGTAAGCCAAGGTTTTTTGCATGGTTTATTATAATTAGATTTAACTACTTTCTTGAGGAAACAGATTTCAAATTCTCTTACAAGAATATCGTAAAATGAGTTATATTTTACATCAGCATCGGGTTCCTTGTACACCTCATCACAGTCTAACTGCTGAAGTTTTTCCCTGGAATTTCTAATTGTTCAGTCATTAATTGAATGCACAACTTTCGAGGGTAGTTTTGAATTACTGAATGGAGATATGTCATACACTGTAACTTGCTGAGCACCATGATCACAAAGGCCATGCTCAACAGGACAAGAATTTAGGTTTTTAAACTTATCTTCGTCTATAAAAGTGTTATCTATCAATGTGCTGCTGTCCTTTACAACCCGAGTAGTAAAATTAATGAGAGATGTCCGGTTGAAAGAACCGAGCAAGACTTCCAGGTCATTCTATCTATTAAACTCCTTCAGTGAGTCACCATTGATGTCCCCACAAATAATAATTTGCTTTCCCCTATCTGACAGATAGTACAACAAGGCATCTAAGGTTTCCAGGAATAAATGAAAGGTTCCTGAAGGGGACCTATATACTACTACAATTATAAAAGAACACTCTTTTAGTTTAAGTTGACAGGCATATACTTCTGTATGTTGCTCCAGAAAAAAACTTCTTTGTGCCTAAGCTTTTTAGACAGAGATACCTTTTGACATATATGGCAACTCCTCCTCTCACCTTCTTCTCTCTACTAATATGTGCAGCTAGTCTATAACCACTGATATTTGCCTTTTCTATATCGAAACAATGTGGTGCTCAGACAGGCATAGTATATCTATCTACATTATCAGACTCAATGACATCCAAACAAACTAGGAGCTCATCTAGTTTATTCATCAATCTCGGAATATTTTGGTGAAAAATGGTAACATTATTTTTTTACTTTGCTTTTCAGAGAATATACTTTTTTCTTTACTCGACCAATATATTGGTTAAATATGGTAACATTATTATTTACTTTACTGTTGAGAGAATCTTGTGAGTTTTGGACCTCTTTAGCACCTGCCTGCCTCAACATCTCATTGGACACTGATATTAGTCTAAAAAAGAGGAATATCCATTTATCGTTTATCTGTCTTAAATGATATTAAAGTGAAATCTAGAGAAATTCTGTTCACTTACGATTGGTCTGTGATGCTGTAAACTGGACTATACGGTAGAGACATCACATTCCTTAATTACAATTCTATATCAAATTATACTACTTGAAATGGCTTCGAGGTGGTAGACTTATCCCACTGGGCTTTAAGCCATTTGTGTGGTCGCTGAATATTATTGTTGGTTTAATGAATCTACGTTCTCGGTCTGTACTTGTCCGTCATCAATATTCCTGCAACTGCTTAGTACTGTAAATTATTTTGGTTTGGCAGCGTCAGGCACCTATCGTTAGGCCTTTTAGCCGTTTTTGCAGTTTCTAAATGTAATTACTTTCTTGAGCTATTGATGTTCTAGACATGTAATTGTCGATTAACGAACAGCTCCATATGGCAGTTAATAATATTGTTGCTTCTCGTTGGCTCTTTAAATTATTTTGATAAATATATTTTGGGCCCCCAGCGTGGGGAAATCTTGGCGTTTTTCTTCTATTTATCACCTGAGTCCCATGCATTTCATGTATTATATTTAACCGTTTAAATTCTCATTGTAAAGAGTTCTATTTTTTCTAATAATTAATTGTGGTTAAAGTACATTTCGTAGTCCCAGCTCCTTATTATTCCGCAACGAGCTCCCCACCGCATCAGAGATACAGCATCAGACTTTAGAAACAATGCCATGAACAGAATTTGAATAACAGTCAAAACAGGTAAGTAAGAGAACTATCTCAACGTCTGCTTAATCTTTCTTGCAACCAAGATTGTGACAAGAATAAAATATGGAAGAATGAAAAGGAAAGTTTTGGGCTGTGTCAGATAACGAACAGTATGACTTTAGGGAATGTAAGGACATCAGAGAGGCAGTTCTGAGATTGTGAATGATAATGGAAAGGAGTCGTAAATAATTCGCTGACTACAAATTCTATGACATCAGCTGTATTACGTATAGATCTTCACCGAATTATGGCATATGAAAGTCTGTGCCAGACCGGGATTCGAATCCGGATTTCCTCCTTAACGCGTATGGCCACTTTAAACATTTCCGCTGTCTGTGCAGACTCTACACACCGAACCAAACTTACACATATCACACTCTCTAGCGATTTTGTTGTATGGCAGTCCACTAAATTCATCTTCTGATACTAGCAACGTTGCTTCTATTCCTGCAACAAGGAGAAAGAGGCACTGAGGAAGAGAGACCATTTTTGCTATAGTCGTTTGACCTCCTGGCTTGTAAGGAATAGAATCCGTTGACGGTTCACAGCTGCACTAAGTACTTCCAAGTTAATTCATCTTTGATCTGTTGAGGGAATTCAAGTGCTGTTGCTAGAATCAGGTGATTAATTTAGTGCACTACGATGTACTGATGTACACAGTGTGACATACGGATCTTTGCGTCGTTCCGAGATGGGTGCTCTGATAGCTGAAATGGTTAAGGCGGCCGCTCGCGATAAGCAGGAAATCCATGTTTCAGGCCCGTCTGGCACGCTGCGTATCTCATCTATATCTAATATAGCTAATTTCAAGAAGTTCGCAATCGACGTATTAATTTCGAAATTCCGAAGTTCTTGAACTACATTTAAGACACAGGAGTAATGCAATGCTATGCAGTAGAATCAAACAAAAGAAAAATCAACAAACATATACAATTCATGCCATGCTAGGAAATGACCTCAAGCAAACAAGCCGGTCGATGTGACCGAGCGGTTCTAGGCGCTTCAGCCAGGAACCGTGCTGCTGCTATGGTTGCAGGTTCGAATCCTGCCCTGGGCATGGATTTGTGTGATGTCATTAGGTTACCTAGGTTTAAGTAATTCTAAGCCTAGGGGACTGATGACCTCAGATGTTAAGTCCCATGGTGCTTAGAGCTAGAGCCAGAGAGTCAAGTAAACTGATGAAGCTGTTCAAAAACAAAGAAAATAGAATCGTATTCAAGACGGATAAGAAATTGGACAAGGTCTGAAATACAAGATTGGAACAAGTGAAAACCGGAAACGAATAGGGGAGTGTATGATATATGATGCCAACATTGTGAGGTAAAGTACAATGACAAGCCAAAACACTATGGTGACTGCCCACCATGACGGTGATTGCCGTCTGACGGCGCTGAGGGCGCTTGATGTGGTAACAAAAGTATCTAAGCGGAGCATACACAAACAGCTGTACACCCTTGCAAAGATATGGACGGCAAATGGGGAAATCCATTGAGATAGGCGACGTTGACAAAGGGCAGATTATTATTAAACAGATACTATGAAGGAGAATCTCGAAAACGGTGAAGTTGGTCATTTATTCACGTGCTGCTGTCATGAACATCTGTGGAGAGAGGCGGAAGGACAGTGAATCTGTCCATAGGAGCCGAAGAGTTGGCCGTCACAACTATTCACAGAATGTGGGTTCGGAGGTTTGTCGCTCTGTAAAGTACGACAGATGGTGATCTGTGGCCTCTCTGCCCAAAAACGTACAATGCTGGTGCCAGCACAAGTGTTTTGGAGCAACCGTTCGTCGCACATGGAGCTCCGCAGCAGACTTGCACTACGTGTGTAAAGTAGATGTTTACTATTTTAGCGTGTTTTGGGGAATGGGGATTTAAGGAGGGGGAAAGAGGGAAGTAATGCGGTGAAGTGCATTCATGTACAGAGGAAGGCATTACTGTTGCTTAAGTAGATACGTCATTAACTGTTTTTTGAAGCTGGACATGTTTTTAAGTTCTCTAACATAACGAGGGAGGTTATTCCAGAGTCGGGTTCCCGCTACTGTAAAGGACTTGGAGAAGGTGACTGAGCGTTGCAGTGGAACGGAGAGGATTTTATTATAATGGGAACGTGTGTTTCTGTCATGTTGTTCCGACATGAGCGTTAGGGACGAGGAGAGATGTGAGGGACAGTTTACATTTATAAGGCAGTAGATGAGACAGAGTGTATGGAAATCTCTGCGTTTGTCTGCACGCAGCCAGGACAATTTTGCATATGCTGGTGAAATGTGATCAAGAAGTCGAACGCACAGATATATCGGACGCAGGCATTCATGACCAGTTCTAGACGTCGGGAATTTTCCTGAGAGAGGCCTTGTAGGATAATATCGCTGTAGTCAATGATTGGGAGTATAAGCGTTTGTACTAATTTCTTTTTCAGATCGAAAGGGAAGAGTTTTTTTATATTTTTGTAGGACATGAAGGGATGCTGATGCTTTTTTGCACACTGCAGTTACGTGCTTTGTCCAATTTAGATTTTCATCTATTATTACTCCCAAACTCTTTGCTGAGGGAGAGAAGTTAATATTTGTTCCATTTAGGATAAGAGGTGGTAAGGATTCCCGATGTTTTCGGCTAATGAGCTTAGAGTGACCAACAAGTACCGCTTGTGTTTTAGATGGGTTTAGTTTTAGACCTATGTCCTGTGCCCATTTTGACAGTGCATCGAGGTCAGTATTCAAATTTTCAATAGCTTTCTTGACATTGCTTGGTTTCGCACTTAGATACAACTGAAGGTCATCAGCATACATATGGTATTTGCAATAGGTCAGAACCGATGACACATCGTTGACATACAGAGAGAAGAGTTTAGGACCTAATACTGAGCCTTGGGGAACGCCTGACACTACCTGACGCCATTGTGATTTTATGTTCCCAGATAGGACGCGTTGCTGACGAGACGTCATGTATGAGCGAAACCATTGCACTGCACTTGGTGAGAAATTTAGACGGCTAAGTTTGGCCAGTAAGATGTCGAAGTCGACAGTATCAAATGCTTTGCTGAAATCTAAGAAGCAAATGAAAGTCGCTTCTTGTCTGTCCATGGTAAGTTTCAAGTCATCTGTCACCTTTATCAGAGCAGATGTTGTGCTTCGATGTTTACAGAAACCTGATTGGTATTCGTCTAGTAGGTTGTTAGTAGTGAGGTAGTTGGTGAGCTAGTCAAGAACTATATATTCTAAGGCCTTTGATAGTGCAGGAAGAAGGCAGATGGGGCGGTAGTCACAGGGTGCTGTGGCTATGTCCTTTTTAGGCAGTGGCTTAATTTGTCCCAGGTTCCAGGCCTCAGGGAAAACACTTGTGATTAATGAATCGTTGAAAATGTCTGTTATAGAGGGCAGTAGTTGCTCAATAATAAGTTTTACCATCTGGATAGTGTTACCATCATGTCCAGTAGATGCTGATCTAATCCGCATTATGGCTTTCTTGACAGAACTGCAAGTGACGTGCTGTAGATAGAATTTTTCTTTGCTACAGTCGTTCAACCCCATGAAGTAATCAATGATTCTATGCTTTTTTTGCGGTACAATTTTGGTTGTAGGTAACGTGAAGAATCGGTTTAGTTCTTCAACTGGGACCATGTGTTTTTCTGCAACTTTTATTTTGCCTAAACCGAGACTACGAAGATTTTTCCACAGGATAGCTGGTCTACATCTATTGTCAGCTAATGTACGGGCATGTCTGAGTTTAGCGTTTCTTACCGCTTATCTGACTTTGTTTCGTTTCTGCTTGTATACAGCACGATTTTCAGGTGTAGGGTGTATCTTGTAGGCTCGATGTGCAGCATCTCTGAGATTCATGAGCTGTTTTAGTTCATCAGTCAGCCAGGGTGCAGGTTGCATTTTTACTTTTCTGGTCTTTATTGGAGCATATTTGTCACAGTGTCGAGTAATTTTGTTAGTGAAATCCTGGAGTTCGTCGTTTATGTCCATGAGGGGAGAGAGGTCATCCCCCAAACTATTTCTTGTGCCTCAGTTTCGAGTTCAGGCAAATTTATGCGTTTGAGGTCTCGGTATGTAGACAGTTTTTGTTTCTTTCTAGGACATTCTAGTGAATACGTCATGGAAATGATGTCATGGGCAGACATACCAGACGCAGATATTTGAGAGGTGCGGATTATTCTGTTCGGAGATTTCGTTGCGAATATATCAATGAAAATGTGACTGGTAGTCGTGTGATGAGTAGGTGCCAGCTGAAGTAGCGTCATATTTGAGGAAGAAAGCATCCTCTTAAATTTCCCAGTGGAAGGACTACTGCACAGAAAATTAATGTTAGTGTCACCTGCTATAATTACATGTTCATATGACGATTCGAGACTAGAGAGGGCAGTTTCGAAGCAGGCGAACCCACCTACTTTAGGAGGTTTGTAAAGGACACATATTAAGCACTTTCTGTTAAGCGATTTGATCTCTATGCACATATATCCCACTTGTTTATCTACAGTGTTGTCGGATGTGTGTAGTACTGTAGGTGACAAATCAGAGCGTATGTACGCCCCTACTCCGCCCCCTCGTCTGTTGTATCTGTCGTGCCTGAGAAAGATATAGCCATCTAGGTTTACGAAAGTTGTAGGAATACTTGGTTTGAGCCAAGTCTCTGACAAAAGTATTACGTGTATATCAGCAGTCTGAAATATATATTTGAACTCGTCGAAGTGAGCTGGCAGAGACTGGACATTTGTATCTGCAATATGCAAGTTGGTGCGTTCGGGTGTTGATCGCCCGAGGAGGCTGCCGACTGATGTTGGCGGTGACAAGAGGGTCTGGCATGAGGAATGCGGAAGGCGTGTGAAGGAGGGGGGTGAGGGAGTGTCCTCCCTGTTCTGTGCAGTGAAAGCGGTCGGGAAGAGGAGGGGGTAGGTCCCCGGTGAGGCAACGGGGTCTGCGGCCAAGGTCAGGAAGGTCTGCAACGGTTCTGGAAGCAGCCGTGGGCTGGCAGGGGAAGGAATTTCGCTAAACACAACGGCAGTAATCTGCACGTTACGACAGAGTGTGATATTAATTTCACTTATGAGGATTACAACTAAAGTATGATGGTGGGTTGCTAATTATGCATGGAAGTGAGACTACCTTATGTAATAATTAACAAAATTACATGAGAAAAACCATTAAAGATGAAAATAGTTATGTGGAGAAACGAAAAGTTGATAATAGAAATAATAACAAAAATTACACGAGAAAAAGTAATTAGAGATAAAAAAATAGTTATGTAGAGAAACGAATAATTTGATAATACATTAGTTAAGATATAGTTGACAGTGTAAACAGTATAAACATACAGGTTATGGTACTTATAGAAATAACAGAGCAATATTTAAGCTAAAAAAATGAAAAGAAAGAATAAAAATTAACTTATATTAGACAGATTACAATATGAGACTTCGTGTCTCGCGAGATTTCGCTCAGTCTTTCAGTTCGAACATGTTCGTCATCGTTTTCCTCCCTCCTTCCGTCTTGACTACGATCCTGCCATCCTGGGTCCATACATTTTGAAGGCAGAACTGTGTGATCGCAGCGTTCAAAACTTTTAGTCTTTCGCGCGTCAGATCTTCCCTCAGGGTAACCCCACTCTTGGCGAGTTTTCTTTTCTGAGCAAACACTTCAGCTCTTTTCCGGTAAGACACAAATTTAATTATTATGGGCCTGGGTTTCATGGCACCTGGTATCCTGCGCCCAACACGGTGGCTTCTGTCAATATCGGCCACGTCGATCTGCACGCCAAGTTTCTCACGCACGAGGCTAATGGCCAGATCGTCGGTGTTTTCGCGATCGTTTTCAGCTACCCCGAACAAGTGCAAGCTGTTCCTTCGCTGATACTGCTCAATTTCATCGGTGGCAGCAGACAGTTTAGCCTCTAGGTCGGCGGCTTTTTTCTCTCGTGCAGCCAGGGACTTTCTAAGAGACTGGATTTCGGTGCTGTTGCGCCCGACAGACTCTTTCAGTTTGTCCATGACCGCGGCCGTCACAGAGTCCGTGATGGATTGGACGATTACGTCTAGCGTGTCTTTGCTGTGCAGCGCCGCACTCATCTGGGACCGGACGAGCTCCCCGATGTCGGGAAGCGGGGCCTCACCTGCCGCCGGAGACCGCTGCCTGCGCCCCTGTAGCCTCGCCTGCTGCCGCTTACTCGTGCTCTTCCCATTTTTCACTCACTTATCACTTATCACTTGTGGTAATCATTGGAGAACAATACACCACGGCAAGTAACACTTGTTTAGTCAGATGCACACGTTGTGGACAGCCGCACTTCTCTGTAACACCTTCAATGAGCGGAAAAACTCGCGAGCCGAAGAAACGCACTTCACTCAGTGGCCGCCATTACTATTCAAGATTCGACTGGCGATCAATGGAAACGCGTCATCTCTTCCGGTAAGTCACATTTTCATTACTCGTCCACTGAGTCGATGGTCATCTCTACAAAAGCTGTCATCGAAGTGAACAGCGGCTCGAAACGTACATCGCGCCGCGGACGCAGGCTCGTGGGAGCAGTATTACGCTTTGGGAGTCATTCTCCTGCGCTTGCATCACACTTGTGGTAGTAACGAAGCCAGCTGCAGATCATCTGCATCCCTTCATGTTTGATGTCTTCACCGACGGCTGTAGCTTCGTTTAGTAGTATAATTGTCCTTGTCTCGGAGCCACAATCGTGCTACTGTGGTTTGAGGAGCATCATGGTGCACTCACATTACGGTGTCTGGGACCAAGTCACCGTACGTAAATCCTGTGGAACCCTGTCGGGTGCCATCACCGCGTACGCAGGTAAGTGGCCACTTATTTACGTGAATTACAGGACTTATGCGTAGACATCTAGTGCTGCATATCTCCACGTAACCACCAACAAACTGCCGGATCCTTGACACGCAGAATCAGTGATGTATTTCGTTCCAAAGATGAACAAACAAGTTATTTAGGTGGTGGACGTAAAGTCTTGGCTCATTAGTGTATGTGGACCACATATGAAGATATATTAAGAGAAGATGCGGTGAATACAATAACAAAAAAAAAAAAAAAAAATACGTTGTCGGTAACAAAGCTTAAGAACGAGCAACACTCTTTAGAAAGCATCCAAATCTTCTTAAAAATATCGCATTTGGAAGAAAGGTGCTTGGTATCGAATTTAAAGGAAACAGAAGTACTTTGCATTTTAATTATCAACGAATTACATGATTCAAATTACTCTAAGCACTATGGGACTTAACACCTGAGGCCATCAGTACCCTAGACTTAGAACTACTCAAACTTAACTAACCCAAAGACACCACACACATCCATGCCCGAGGCAGCATTCGAACCAGCGACCGTAGCGTGGATCCAGACTGAAGCACCTAGAGCCTCTCGGTCACACCGACCGGCTCAACGAATTGCCGTTTTAATTAAAAATACATGTGTGCAACGGTCATTTCTAGGTGAGCTTTAGCGATGTTGTTGGGAAAAGAAGCTATCACACTGTACTTAAGCTGTAGTAAAGTGTTCCATGTTAGTGAATTGTATATTATATTTATGTAGTGAGCACAGTTTAGAGCTTCTATCGGTTGTTAATCATAAGTGCTCAATTAGTTACGTTAGTAGGATAACATATCAGCGAAAAATTGTCAAATCTCAAGGGATGCAAAGCATTGCAATGTGAGTGTAAGATAGTTTTTAGGAACTGCTGTAAGATAGACGAACATAGACCTAGGGATATTCCTGTAACATAAACATAAAGGTGATTTGTGTCAACAGCTATATCGTTGATTAACTAAAATGTACACTTAACAAGATGTTACAGTCTTTGGTAGGAGAATGTTAGAAGACTTTTGGCATTGCGTCAACAGACTGCTGTGATAACCTTGAACTCCATCAAGATTTCAATTGCATGTAAATTAGGTAAATTGGAATATTTTATATGTCTGACAATTCAGTTTTACACCTTGCATATTTCAACGGTGCTTAATGGCATACGTTTCACGCACATCATACTCTATGGACTATTTGACTGATGACCATTGTATGTAAGTTAATGTACGAAACATTTAGAAGTAATGATTCATTTCCTCGTTATCTATAGAACTTCATAATGGGATCATGTCTTTTCGAAATATGTTGTGTTTTTGAATGAATCACCCATTTGGACAAGCGTACCATAACCTCTGCTCTTCCAGAAGTGACACAGTCGCATTAGAGTATCGCAACAGATTCCTTACGTTCGTCTAAAGTCTATATTTTCCTATAGAGAACGGATTAACCGGAGTTTATCTTGCCTGTGAAATCGTTCATTCTAAATACTGAAACAGAAACGAGTAATAGCAAATACAACCGGAAAGAGCGGGTGCCAGTCTGTAAAAATGTTTATAACACTGACATCAAGTGCCAAAGTTAGTGTAAGGCATACTCGTAGATTAATTTACGCCTTCCCGCCCGTTGTCACAATGACCATCAATGAATTGTAAATTGGTGCTGAGAGTCGCGATCGACTTTTTTAGCGCTCAGCACATCCCACTGTCAAGTAGCGTGTTGTTGGTGGCGATAGGAGAGACCTGCATTTTGTTTCACGGGTTGCCGTGCCCCAGGCGCCGGCTCGGCATGGAGACGTAAGGCAGCCGGCGGTGGCCCATTAACGTCGCTGTGTGCATGTGGCAAATATTTATGCCCCGCACACTCGCCGCTGTAATAGGTTGGCGAGCGGTCGCGCGCGGACTGTCACGGCGCAGAGAAGCAATTTAACTGAGCAAACACCCTTAGCGGCCACCGCTGGGAGCAATAGAGGCGAGCTGTATGGTTGTGGACGGGCCGAAAGACCACACCGCTGCTCGCTGCTGTTCCATTATCCGATGAGTAGCTTTTTAATGGACTCAATTCTGAACATCAATGAGCTTCTTCAGAGCTACGTTGGAAGCCTCATAGAATACACAGTAGAAATTACATATATGGACATAATATAAATATATCCCGCGAATATTATGTATTAGGCTTACAAGAGTTACAATGTTACAAGAGTCATCCATGGAAAATTAACTATCATTACACAGTACCATTTCAACATTTTTATACAAAAATTTTAGTTATGATGCCTGCAAGTAGAAGTTTTTCATTATCTCAAAAACTATTACAAATCCGTTCAAAGAATATAATGATGGCAACCTACCTGGCAGATTGTGCACATCAATAATACTTACGTTATACGAGATACGTGAACGTTGTGCTTCATGATTTTACTGGATGAGCTATCCAGGCAAACGACATAGGTAGTCTTAAGGTGCAAAAACTGTATCCCCTCTCCTATTCCCTATATTTCACGGAGGCACCTTGTAGCAAGCAGATGTTGGTGTGGCACACAGTTTCAATCCGTCGCCGGCCGGTGTGGCCTTGCGGTTCTAGGCGCTTCAGTCTGGAACCACGTGACCGCTACGGTCGCAGGTACGTATCATGCCTCGAGCATGGATGTGTTTGATGTCCTTAGGTTAGTTAGGTTTAAGTAGTTCTAAGTTCTAGGGTAATGATGACCACATATGTTAAGTCCCATAGTGCTCAGAGCCATTTTAACCAATTTCAATCCGTCTGTATATTTTATTTAATAGAATACCTTCTCGCATCACCTAGTCTTTAGATAATTTTTCGTACTGTCGGAACAAGTCTTCTTATTGCCGGAATAATGTCATAGAGAGCCTTAGGACACAAAGGAAAGGTTTTACAGTGACCTCCCTACAATTCTTACACTATCGAAGATTCCTTTCGGCCTAGGACGTTTATGTCGATGTTGTTGTTGTTATTGCTGTGGTCTTCAGTCCTGAGACTGGTTTGATGCAGCTCTCCATGCTACTCTATCCTGTGCAAGCTTCTCCATCACCCAGTACCTACTGCAGCCTACATCCTTCTGAAACTGCTTAGTGTATTCATCTTTTGGTCTTCCTCTACGATACTAAATTGGTGATCCCTAGATGTCTCAGAACATGTCCTATCAACCGATCCCTTCTTCTAGTCACGTTGTGCCACAAACTCGTCATCTCCCCAATTCTGTTCAATACCTCCTCATTAGTTGTGTGGTCTACCCATCTGGTCTTCAGCATTCTTCTGTAATTCTCCGATCCGTAGAGCGTCAGTTTTCTTTCTCCTGATAACAACGTCCTCCTGAGTAGCCCCGCCCGGAGATCGGAATGAGGCATTATTTAACCTCCGAAATATTCTACCCAAGAGGACGCCTTCATCATTTAATCATACAATAAAGCTGCATGCCCTCGGGAAAAATTATGCCTGTTGTCTCCCCTTGCTTTCAGCCATTCGCAGTACCAGTAGAGCAAGGCCGCTTTTTTTAGTGTTACAAGGCCACATCAGTCAATCATCCTGACTTTTGCCCCTGCAACTACTGAAAAGGCTGAGGCCCCTCTTCAAGACCCACACGTTTGTCTCACCTCCAAGCAGGTACCCCTCCGTTGTGGTTGAACCTACGCTACGGCTATCTGTATCGTTGAGGCACGCAAACCTCCCCACCAACGGCAAGGTCCATGGTTCATGGGGAGGGGGGGGGGTTATGTCGATAAGTGACAAGATCAGCTTCATTATACCGTGCTTGAAATATTGTTATGTCGGTAAGTAACAATATTTCAAACACGGTAAAATGAAAATGATCTCTTTATTGCGTACTTCCTGGGAGACACAAAGGAATGACTTCAAGCTGAAAAGCTGAATAGGGTGCATATAGGGAGGCTTTTGAAGAATTTTTCTTCACTTTATTCACCGACGAAACACAAAGAGGCATCGATGTTACGTACAGGGTGCTCTCAGCACAGCATGCAGGCACTTGCGGATTTGCTTGTAATCATCACTAAAATAGCCTGTTCTACTCGGACACGCATGACAAATAAGATTCAATTAACGAACAGTAGTGGCAAAGTGGGATACGGAAGTTCTAAGGAATGACGAGATACGTTTGAACTCTAACTCTATAAATACAGCAATAAGGAAAAGCGCAGTAGGCAGTACAGTTGAAGAGGAATGGACATCTCTAAAAAGGGCCATCACAGAAGTTGGGAAGGAAAACATAGGTACAAAGAAGGTAGCTGCGAAGAAACCATGGTAACAGAAGAAATACTTCATTTGATTAATGAAAGGAGGAAGTACAAACATGTTCCGGGAAAATCAGGAATACAGAAATACAAGTCGCTGAGGAATGAAATAAATAGGAAGTACAGGGAAGCTAAGACGAAATGGCTGCAGGAAAAATGTGAAGACATCGAAAAAGATATGATTGTCGGAAGGACAGACTCAGCATACAGGAAAGTCAAAACAAACTTTGGTGGCATTAAAAGAAACGGTGGTACATTAAGAGTGCAACGGGAATTCCACTGTTAAATGCAGAGGAGAGGGCAGATAGGTGGAAAGAATACATTGAAAGCCTCTATGAGGGTGAAGATATGTCTGATGTGATAGAAGAGGAAACAGGAGTCGATTTAGAAGAGATAGGGGATCCAGAATTAGAATCGGAATTTAAAAGAGCTTTGGAGGACTTACGGTTAAATAAGGCAGAAGGGATAGATAACATTCCATCAGAATTCCTAAAATCATTAGGAGAAGTGGCAACAAAACGACTATTCACGTTGGTGTATAGAATATATGAGTCTGGCGACATACCATCTGACTTTCGGAAAAGCATCATCCACACAATTCCGAAGACGGCAAGAGCTGACAAGTGCTAGAATTATCGCACAATCAGCTTAACAGCTCATGCATCGAAGGTGCTTACATGAATAATATACAGAAGAATGGAAAAGAAAATTGAGAATGCGCTAGGTGACGATCAGTTTGGCTTTAGGAAAAGTAAAGGCACGAGAGAGGCAATTCTGACGTTACGGCTAATAATGCAAGCAAGGATAAAGAAAAATCAAGACACGTTCATAGGATTTGTAGACCTGGAAAAAGCGTTCGACAATATAAAATGGTGCAAGCTGTTCAAAACACTGAAAAAAGTAAGGGTAAGCTATAGGGAGAGATGGGTCATATACAATATGTACAACAACCAAGAGTGAATAATAAGAGTGGACGATCAAGAACGAAGTGCTCGTATTAAGAAGGGTGTAAGACAAAGCTGTAGCCTTTCGCCCCTACTCTTCAATCTGTACATGGAGATAAAAGAAAGGTTCAGGAGTGGAATTAAAATACAAGGTGAAAGGATATCAATGATACGATTCGCTGATGACATTGCTTTCCTGAGTGAAAGTGATGAAGAATTAAATGATCAGCTGAACGGAATGAACAGTCCAATGAGTACACAGTATGGTTTGGGAGTAAATCGGAGAAAGACGAAGGTAATGAGCAGTAGTAGAAATGAGAACAGCGAGAAACTTAACATCAGGATTGATGGTCAAGAAGTCAATGAAGTTAAGGAATTCTGTTACCTAGGCAGTAAAATAACCAATGACGGACGGAGCAAGGAAGACATCAAAAGCAGACTCGCTATGGCAAAAAAGGCTTTTTGGCCAAGAGAGGTCTACTAATGTCAAATACCGGCCTTAATTTGAGGAAGAAATTTCTGAGGATGTACGTCTGGAGTACAGCATTGTATGGTAGTGAAACATGGACTGTGGGAAAACCGGAACAGAAGAGAATCGAAACATTTGAGATGTGGTGCTGTAGACGAATGTTGAAAATTAGGTGGACTGATAAGGTAAGGAATGAGGAGGTTCTACTCATAATCGGAGAGGAAAGGAATATGTGGAAAACACTGATAAGGAGAAGGGACAGGAAGATAGGACATCTGCTAAGACATGAGGACGTAGGTTGCAAGTGCTACTCTGAGATGAAGAGGTTAGCACAGGAAAGGAATTCGTGGCGGGCCGCATCAAACCAGTCAGTAGACTGATGACCAAAAAAAAAAAAAAAAAAAAAAAAAAAAAAAAAAAAAAAAAAAAAAAAAATAAAGTGGCAAATGATACAAAAATTCAGCTCTATGCACATAATGAAAGACTAATATTAAAAATGTGAAAGTTATTGAGATTCATAAAGGCAATGACTGACTGTTGTGCTAATTATCCAATAAGGAATACATTCTATTCTGATAATAGACGAGTCGAGATTAAAAGACTATTTGGTTTTCTGCATGAGTGGTAAATAATTTAAATAATTTCCACCAAAGCAAATGGGTTATCAAATGTTGTAGGATAGCAGAACGGTACCTACGTAAACAACACTGGCAATACATGGTCCAGTTGTAGCTTACTCGATTGGTAATCAACCACTTCCTCGGTCCCAGTTTGGAACTTCGACGCCATTTAAATTTCGAACAACACAAATTAGCAATGTTTCCGAAGACTTCCGGTATAATAAGTCACCATGAGAAAAAGAATAAGTAACCAACGGAAGGATAAGTTTCTACGAATCGTTGCGTGGTATTTCAGAAGTTTGAATATGGTAGGGGAGCTACATAATGTGAAGGGAAATCCTAAGGCTAAGTCTTTAATATCGATGAGTGGAGTAAAATGGAAAGAAGACAAGGGTTTCTTGGAGGACGACTATAGGGTAATATCAACAGCAGCAGAAAATGATATAACGTGAGTAGGTTCGTTATGAAAGAGTGAGTTACTGTGAACAGTTCAATGATAGGAATTTTGTATTAGAACAGACAAAAAACCGACACCGACAACGATAGTTCAGGTATTCATGCCGACGTCGCAAGCCGAAGATGGAGAGATAGAGAAAGTATATGAGGTAATGCAGTATGTAACGGGGTATGAAAATCTAATAGTCTTGGAGGACTGGTTCGAGGTTGTTGGGAAGAAGAAGACCAAAGTGTTACAGGTACTAGTAATGAGAGAGGAGAAACGTTAATTGAGTTCTGCAACAATTTTCAGCTGGTCATACCGAAAAATATGATCAAAAACAACAAGAGGAAGAGCTATACTTAGAAAAGACCGGGAGATAAGGGAAAATTTTAGTTAGATTACGTCATGGTTAGGCAGAGATTCGGAAATCAGATATGTGATTGTGACGCATACCCAGTCTCAGATCCCAATTTAGTAATGAAGAAGATCAGGATGAATTTTGGGAGACTAGTCAGGAAGAATCAATGCGCAAAAAAAGTAGGATGCAGAAGTACTAAGCAATGAAGGGGTATGGTTGAAGCCCTCTGAGGCTATAGACACTGCAGTAAGGAATAGTTCAGTAGGCAGTTCAGCTGAAGAGGAGAAGGACATCTCTAAATAGAGAAGTTACAGAAGTTGGCAATAGAAGCATAGGTACAAAGAAAGTAAAAGCGAAACAACCACAGGTAATAGAAGAAATACTTCAATTGATTGATGAGAAAAGGAAGTACAAAAATGTTCAAGAAAGTTCAGGAATACAGAAATACAAGCCGTTTAAGAATGAAACCAGTGGGAAGTGGAGAGATGCTGAAGTGAAACGGCTGCATGAAAAACGTGAGGATATGGGAAGGACTCGCTCAGAATATAAAGAATTCAAAACAACCATAGGTGAAAATTGTTACGTCGGCCACAGACGGCCCCTGCCAGGCAGACTACACTCAAGACACCCCTGTGTACCATGTAACATAAACAAGCACTTGCATGCTCAACCAAGAGGAAAACAATTCTTCAAAATAAACAGAACTTCCTATAGACTAATGCGAACCTTTTTCTGCAGAGGTGGCCCCACAGACACAGGGAAAGTTGGAGTACTCCGCCGACCACCGCCGGCTTTATAGGGCCAGCGCAGCAGCAGTACAGCCAGTTCCTCGCCGAGCTAGGACCAGCTCCGACAGACGTCACCAACGTTCTTAATGAGCTGTTGTCAACATGTTTGTTTTCTTTGTGTGTATATAGTAATATTTCGAGAAGTGTAGTTCAGTTTCAATAAACGACATTGTACTGAGTGTTCTACAATACTGAGTATTCTTCAGTGACGATGAGAATAGTGGAACGAACCGACGACCATCATGGTTACGACAGCACCTACGTAATGGCAACTATCCTTTCAAGGACTTCTGCACCAGTATTTGGAAACTCAGGCACAACTGATCACCGAAATCCGAAGCCTCCAGTGCAACGCGACACCACCGCCGTTCCAGGCATTCAACGATGAAGATGAAGAATGGGAAACATACGAACGACGTCTCCGGCAACACCTCGCGATTCATCACATCACCCAAGAAGACAGGCAACGCGCTTTTTTCTTGTCATGGCACAATCGAAGATGTATGTCCTGCTCACGTAACTACAGCCGCTGGACCCTGACTCCCTCACCTTCACCGCCATCTGTGTGACGTTAAATGCCTACTACAAACGCCGATATCTTGTCCTCGTAGCCCGCGACGAGTTCTACCAATGCCGGAAGAAACCCGAGCAGACCTATCGCCAGTGGCCACCGAGCTACAACGTCTCAGCAGCAAACGTAAGTTTCACACATCTTTCCAAGGAATCATACGCTGATGACATTTTGTGTTACCACTTGAGACAGTCAGCGCCAGACGCCGCTTTCCGCTATTACGCAATCGAGCAGGTCATAGAAGTCACCTACCAGCCCTAAATTTCTACAGCCGCAGATGGATGATAACCATGTGGACAACTCCTCGACATCAAAAATTTTTATAGATGTCACTATCAATGACAAAACTCAGCGTCTGCAAGCAGAGACCGGCGCAGCAGTATCATTGATTAATTACACTTCTTATGCCAACTTTGGTTCACCACCCCTCTCTCCAGCGCCTAAGAGATAGCTCTCCTAGGGCAATTCACGGCTCAAGTCAAATACAAATCGGTTCACCGTCCAGTCACGTTTCTGGTTGTCAACAATTCCTCCGCAGCAGACTTATTCGGACTGAACGCCTTCTGCTCATTCGGATTTTCCATTGTGGACGATGTTCACCTAGTGTCTAAGCACGTTCTTTTTCCAGAAGTTGATGCACTCTGTAATGAATTCCAGGACCTGTTTTCACTGGTCATAGGCTACGCCAAGGACTTTGATGCCCCGCTCCAACTATGTCCCGCTGCCCAGCCCTGCTACCTCCAGCTTCGCATTGACAACTATCCCCTTCCATAACCGGAAGATCTATTTCGCAAATTGGCAGGGGGCTCCTACTAGCAGAAGCATATCTCCAAATTCCTGTTGATCTATCCTCCCGACAAAACACTGATATAAATACTCCTTTTGGCCTCTTCCAACTAAACCGACTCATGTTTGGTTTAGCCAGTGCTCCTGCAATCTTTCGAAGATAGCTTGAACAACTTCTCACTGATATCCCGGGCTGTATAAATTACTTAGATGACACAGTCGTCACGGGGACCTCATCCGAAGAGCACAAAGCCAACCTCCGCCTCCTCTTCCTTGGCATCTGAATTTCAGGTCTGAAATGTAATATTTCTAAATGTTCATTTTTCCAACAATCTATCTCCTATCTGGGTCACTTCATTTCCCAGAAGGGCATTTCTCCATCTTTCTCTTATATCGACGCCATTAACAACCTGCCCCATCCCCGGGACCTTTATCAGTTGAAATCCCTCTTGGGCCAAATTTCGTAATACAGGGAATTTGTTCCTTCTGCAGCTCAATGGCAGCACCTCTGTACCACCTCTGCCAAAAAATGTCCCATTCTGTTGGACCCCAGTCTGCGAGACCGCCTTCCATACCCTCAAACAGCAGCTCCAATCCGCTGCATGTCTCATGCCTTATGATCACAATCTTCCTTTGATACTTGCTACGGATGCCTCTGAGTATGATGTTGGCGCCGTCCTGTTTCACAAATTGCCGGATGGCACAGAGAGCCGCATAGCATACATCTAAAAGCTCTCTTCCAAATCGAGAAAGAAGCACTTGCCATGGTTTTCACCCTTTCCATCCCTTTCTCTATGGCAAGCCTTTTCACATTATTACTGACCACTAACTGCTGTTCTCTTTATTTGCTACTTCAGCGCAATTACCGACCAAAAAATCCCAACGTCTACAGCGCTGGGCATTGTTCCTATCCCAATTTCGCTACACCATGCATTTCCATACCACCTCCCAGCACGAAAACGTAGACGCCTTGTCGTGTCTACCACAAGGTACAGACCATGCTTTTGACCAGTTGTACCTCCTCGTTTTTCAGATTGATGATGATGTCCAAGAGGCCCTGAAGGCATTTCCTATTACAGCTGTCAAAGTAGCTGCATCCACCGTAGCCGATTCTCTCCTCTGAGTCGTCCGACACCACATTCTGCATGGTTGGCCATCCTCGCCACCTCCTCAGGATCAACGCTACCTCCGGTTGCACTATTCCATCCGACACCAGCTTTCAGTGGTGGATGGAGTCGTCCTTTGCTTAGATTCACCAGCGCCAAGGGCCATCGTTCCGAGAGCCCTGCAGCCGACGATCCGCCACATTCTACAAAAATGGCATTGGGATATCATTCGCACCAAATCCCTCGCAAAAAGACATGCTTTTTGGATTGGTGTCAGGTCTGACATCACAGAGATGGTTTGGCGCTGTACCGTCTCTGCCCAACAATTGCCCCGTCCCCCTCCAAAAATTCCTTCCCTGGCCTATGCCGAATGGTCCCTGGATCGCATCCATTTCTGGGCCATCAATTGCTCATAGTCACCGCTGCACTTTCCCAGTTCCCGTACGTCATTCGGTGTTCAGCAATGACCACGCACACATTACCTTATGAGCCCTCGCAAAAATATTTTGCTTGGAAGGATTACCGAAAGCCATAGTCACGGATAATGGACCACAATTTCAGAGTCAGCAATTCCTCTACCTTTGCACCAACAATGGCATGCAGTATCTTCTAACCCCACCCTTCCATCCCCAATCCAATGGGGAAGGAGAACGACTGGTCAGGACTTTAAGACACAAACTCGAAAAGGGGACAAAACCCCAGCAGAAGCACTCCACGGCCGCCAATCCAGGACACTCCTAAATCTTCTCTTGCCCTCTCCAAGAATTCAGATTCCTCCTGGACAGTCCCGGTTCTTCCCTGGCTCCTTAGTCTGAACTGAGGTTTTGGCACAAACGCAGGTCGGTTGCCTGCCATTATCCAGCGTTCCTGGGGTCGCCAACTTTTTGATGTCATCTTGGGTGGCCACATAGTCCGTCGTCATCAAAATCAAATGCATTCTCGCTAACCTGCGCCACCGGCACCGCACCTTGCGACATGGACCACCGTCATCTCTACAACCAATTCTGGACCGCATACACAGACCCCTTCACTACTGCTGTCTCATCGTTGCCTGGGTGACTCTTAAGGACATCAGTCCCCGCCACCAGCATCACCAACACGGCAGCCACATCCGACGGACCAGCTGCCCGGACCCTCTTTGGCGCCTCCCCACCAGCCAATGCCCAACGATGAAGATTAACTGATGCCACTGCTCCCACCCATGCCACCATCACAATCAATATGCCGGTCAGCCCGCATCACAGGACGTACAGCACCATATTCTCCAAGAGGCAGCCTTCACAGCCTCCTACAGGGGGCCGCAGCAGCAGATCTCCACGACGTAGCAGCTATCGATCTTTCGCGCGGCTCACCCCCCCCCCCCCCCCCCTGAGATGGGCGGTATGTTACGTCTACCACAGACGGCCCCTGCCAGGCAGACTACACTCAAGACACCCCTATGTACCATATAACATACACAAGCACTTGCAGGCGCAACAAAGAGGAAAAAAAGATCTTCAAAATAAACAGAACTTGCTAGAGACTAATGCGAACCTTTTTCTGCAGTGGTCGCCTCACAGACAGAGGGAAAGTTGGAGTACTCCGCCGACCTCCGCTGGCTATATAAGGCCAGCGCAGCAGCAGTACACCCAGTTCCTCGCCGAGCTAGGACCAGTTCCGACGGACCTCGCCGACGCTCTTGATGAATTGTGGTCTACATGTTATTTGTTTCCTTTGTGTGTATATAGTTATACTTCGAGAAGTGTAGTTCAGTTCAAATAAACGACATTATATGAGTGTTCTACAATACTGAGTATTCTCCAAAAATAAAGGCAAGGGTGATGACATTAAAAGTGCAAGGAAACTTCCACTTTCAAGTACAGTGGATACGTGGAAAGAGGACACTGATGGCCTCCATGAGCGAGAGGTCTCGTCTCACGTTGTAGAATAAGAAACAGGAGTCGATAGGGATACGACAGAGGATCTAGTATTAGAGTCATAATTTAAAAGAGCTCTGGAAGAGTTAAAATCGAATAACGTGGAAGGGATAGGTAACAGCTTATCAGAATTTCTAAAATCATTAGGGGAAGTGGAAATAAAATGACTATTAATTTTTGTCTGTAGAATGTGAGTCTTGCAATGTACCATCTGACTTTCGGAGAAACATCATCCCCACGATTCCGAAGATGCGGGAGCCGACAAGTGCGAGAATTATAGCGCAAGCAGATTAATAGCTAATGCATCCAAGTTTCCGACAAGAATAACATACATAAGAACAGAAAGAGAACAGAGGATGTGTTAGATGATGATCAATTTGTCATTAGGAAAGGTAAAGGTACGAGAGATGCAATTCTGGCGTTTCGGTTGATAATGGAAACAAGACTAAAAAAAAAAAAAAAACAAGGTATGTTCATAGGCTTTTTCGGGGTATATAAAGCGTTCGACAGTGTCAAGTGGTAGAAGGGGTTTGAAATTCCAAGAAAAATATTGATAAATTGTAGGCAAAGGCGAATATTATGCAATATGCTCGAGAACCAAGAGGGAACAATAAGACTGGAGGATCGAAAACGAATTGCTCGGCTTAAAAATAGCTTAATACGGAGATGCAGTCTTTCGCCGCTACATTTTATTCTGACCATCGAGGAAATAATGACAGAATTAAAAGAGAGGCTCAAGAGTGGCACAAAAATTCAAGGTGAAGGGATATCAGTTTTAAGATTCGCTAATGACATTGCTATTCTCAGTAAAAGTGAAGAAGAATTACAGGATCTGCTTAACAGAAAGAACAGTTTAATTACTACAGAACATGGATTCAGAGGAAAGCGAAGGCAGACGAATATTATGAGAAGAGCAGAAATGAGAAGAGAGAGAAACTTAACGTCAACATTGATGCTGATGAAAATAAAGTTAAAGAATTTTGCTACCTACGCAGCGAAATAACCAAAAACGGAAGGAGCAAGGAGGACGTAAAAAGTAGCTCACAATATTAAAAAGACGTCCCTGGTCAGAATAGGTCTCCTAGTATGAAACGTACGCCTTAAGTTGAGGAAGAAATTTCTAGCACTTAATTGGGGACATAGGTTACAAGTGCTGCTCTGAAATGAATCTATGTGTGGCACGAAGACTTCTCAATAGAGCCCAGTACGTTGACCTCGATGGCGAATGTTCATCGGTGACAAAAGTATAGTCAGGGGTACTCTGGTAAGTGTGAAAGAACCCATAAATGGTCTGGTGGACAGGGTCGGGTGCAATCTGCTGCTGTTCGCTGATGTTGCTGTGATGTATGGTGAGGTGTCATCGTTGAGTGACTGTGGGAGGATAAGAGATGGCTCGGATAAAACTGCCAGATTTTATGATGAATGGGAGGCAGCTCTGAATGTCGAAATATGCAAAAGAACAATCCCGTAATGTTCGAATACACCATTAGTAGTGTGGCGCTACCCATAGTCAAGTCGGTCAATTATCTATGTGTATCGCTGTAAAGCCATATGAAATGGAACAAGCATGTAAGTATTGTATAGTGAAAGCGAATAGTCTTCCTTCGTTTATTGGGAGAATATCAGGAATGGGTGGTTCATCTGTAAAGGAGACCGCGCATAGAGCACTAGTGCGACAAATTATTGAGTACTGCTCGAATGTTTGGGATCCCTCCCAGGTAGGATAAAAAGAAGACAAAAATGTAACTAAGAGGCGGGCTACTGGATTTGTTACCGGTAGGTTCGATAAGTATGCTTCGCGAATTGAAATGGGATTCCTTGGAGGAAACTTGGCGTTCTTTCAAGGACCATTATTGAGAAAATTCAAAGAACCTGAATTTGCAACTGACTGCAGAACGATACACTGTCACTTAGAAACATTTTGCGTAATGTCCACGAAGATACATAAGAGAAATTTCGTCTCATATGGAGACATATAAACAGTCATTTATACTTGCTGTATTTCTGAGTACAACAGGAAAAGGAAATGATTCCTAGCTGTGGTACAAGCTACCCTCCGCCACGCACAACACGATGTCTTGCGAAGTACGTTGATGTAAAATGTTCAGATGTGTTCGAGTTCCTAAGGGACAAAATTACTGAGGTCATCGGTACCTAGACTAACGCCCTACTTAAACTAACTTACGATTAGTACAACACACACACCCATGTCCGAGGGAGGACTCGAAACTGCGGCGGGAGGGGCCCCGCAATCCGTTACATGTCCGCCCCTGGTAGCTGCGTGGTCAGCACGACGGAATGACAGTCTGCTTTCGGCTGCGGTGGGGCGAGGACGTCCGCTGCGCCCCGCCGTGCGCGACCGTGAGCGCTTGCTTGTGTTTATCTTCTCGCGGCGCGAGTTGTATTAGTTCCAAGTTCAGTGCGACTATGGCACACACATGACGCCACGATACGATCAAAATTACTTTCCAACCAGATCACGCGCGTCCTCGAGCCTATGAAATAGAACAGTTCATACGCGACGATCTACGTTTAGATCCGGCGACTGTCGTCGGAATACATTTTTCTATAACGGCGAGCGTGGTTTATGTTAAAATGACCAGTGCAGAGGTTTGCGCGACAGTGGTGTCTAAATACTCGAACTCTCTCAGATTCAAACATTCTGACTGGCATATAGGTGCCGTGACAGTGGATCATGCAGGCATGGGCCTAAGGACTGTAAGGGTTTTTGAGCTCCCCTTCGAGGTCCCAGAGGAAGCTGTCAAGGACGCCTTCCGACCATACGGCAATGTTATCAACCACGTTGCAGAAAAGTGGCAAACTTTCTCGACGTATAAGGTCTACAATGGTGTGCGCCAAATTAAAATTGAGCTCAAGAAACATGTGCAGTCCTATGTGAACATCGGTGGCTGTCGTGCAATCATCATGTACGACGGTCAGCCGCGTACCTGTTCCGGATGTGGGCAGGAAGGCCATGTTCGATCGAGCTGCTTACAACGTCGAATTACGCAGATACCAGTAGGAGACTCCGTTTCCCCGACGGGGACGACAATCCTTCCCCTCACGTACGCTCAGACGACGATGCGCACCATAGTTAAGGACGAAACGGGCGATCAGACACACCCATCGATGCCAGAACTACCAAGGGAGGAAGAGGAAGGACCCCCGATTCCAACCCATATGTCGCCCCCTTCACAGCAACAACAGCAGCAACAGTCCCACGGACTCCAGACGCAACGTAACATTCAGAACGCGATGGACGTCGACGCAAGCATTGTCCCGACCGCGGCTTTCCTAGCGGAAGGTGATACGACGCTGGATTGCCTCCCACATTCGGATACGGATGTCCACGTTCGAAAGCAACGTTCGCCTCGACGACGGAAGCGACGTCGGCGGACCCCTTCTTACGATTGCCTCTTACACACGGCCGGTCAAGAAGGTGACATCTCCTCAGACGGCATGGATGCTGCGCCTGCTGAGGATCTAAGTGGTGTCGACGTTTCACTTGCCCATACCACGAGTGCCAAGTTACTTCTTGCACCACGGATTCAGCAGATCGCGTCGATGGATGGCGCTCCGTCTACCTCTACCAAAGACGACGTACGTGCGGGAGATTTAGGTGCCGATCAGCTACACAGTATCGTGTTGCAACCACTGTGGTCGGACAATGTTGAGGAACTTCCTAAAGAGGGCACGGGTGACAGGGGAGGGGGTGGCATTGGAGATGCCACTCCTATCCTAAAAGACGCATAATTTGTAACGGGTTTGGTGGGTCCGCCATCTCTTGCGGTTAGCTTTGATTGCCATGGGGTCTACCCCAGGTGAAGAGGCTAGGCAACACACCTTTCGCCTTGCCACAATCAATATCAACGCGATAAGGGCACCACACAAACTGACAATGCTACAACGCATGCTTGATGCGGCGGACGTCGACGTGGTCCTCTTACAGGAAGTATGTGTCGCTAGTTTCCCTGACTTCTACGGATATACCGCCCACATCTCCCACGCCTCTTCTACCGATTGTGGTGTGGCTGTTCTGCTACGTGACGGTTTGGCGGCTACGGACGTACTGTACTTACCGAGTGCAAGAGCCATGGCAGTAACTGTTAACGGTGTACGACTCATCAATGTCTATGCCCCTTCAGGATCAGGGAGACGGAGAGATGGGGCCCGCTTTTTTTCGGAAGATATCACGCGTCTATTCATGGGCCGCATAGACGATATGGTGATCGGAGGAGATTTTAACTGTACATTATCTCCGTCTGATCAGCAGCCACATCACGTCCCGTGTGCGGAATTGGAAATGCTAGTGCGTGACCTCCACCTGATTGACATGTGGCGCCATATTCATGGCCCAGCTCCTGGATACACCCACTATACAAGTCATTCATCAAGTCGGTTAGACATGATTTACGTCGCAAGCACCCTTTCGACGGCGACGAGAGGAGCAGAGCTCTGGCCCATTGCATTCACCGACCACACAGCCTATATTTGCACCATTGCCCTCCAAGCTGCACTTGTGTGGTGCAGTAGGCCCCCCTGGAAACTGAACGTCGCCCTTCTGGACGAGCCGGCATGTAAAGGTGCTATCGAAGAGTCGTGGAACGCGTCCTTACAGCGTCGTGGTCGTTACCGATCGACCCTCAGTTGGTGGATTGAATGTGCGAAGCCTGCTCTTAGGCGCACCTTCATGGCTTACGGCCGGGGAGCGGCGGCATGGAGGAGGAGCACGGAAAACTTTTATTACACCGTCCTACGGGAATGTCTTGCTATGGAGCCCTCACCTGACCAGCAGATCACAGTCAATCGCGCGAAAGCGCAACTCATCTCCTTAGCACGCCATCATTTACAAGGCGCTGTTATACGGTCGTGGGCTCCAGACATGATACAATCAGAAAGGCCATCTATGCAACGCAGGAGGCGCCGTAGGGCACTGGTAACCGACATGATAACGGACGACGGACGACACGTGGCAGAACAAGCAGAAGCCTTCTATGGGCATTACGCTCAGCTTTACTCAGCAGTGCTCCCTGATATGACGACGCTAGACACCGTTTCAGCACATGTCCACGGTACAGTTCCACCAGACATGGTACCGACTTTACTGGGAGAAGTGACAGAAGAGGAAGTGCTCGACGCCATTGGTAAAGATGCTCCCCATTAATCACCAGGAATCGATGGATTACCATTAGAGTTCTATCGAGCATTTAAACAACTGTTAGTACCGTATTGGGTTGAAATTTGTCAGGAATTGATGTCCCCGTGTATACCGTTGCTTGCACCGTTCTTGGAGGGACTGATTGTCCCCATCCATAAGCCGAAGGGATGGAATCATGTCCGCGATTATCGCCCCTTAACGTTACTGAACAGCGACTTCAAGATCTTTTCGAGGCTGCTATCAGAACGTCTTCGGGGCACACTGTTGCACATCCTGTCCAGCGATCAGATGTCCTTTGGGGGACCCAACAACATCAGAACTGCGTTATGTCGTTACAGAGATCTCATCTCCCTTGTACGGGTGAGACGTTTGTCGGCAGCACTGGCGTCTATCGACTTTAGCCAGGCTTTTGACCGTGTGGGCCACACTTTCCTATCGGCCGTTCTACGGCGCATGGAATATCCCGACCCCTTTATCACAGTGTTGACACGCCTTCTGCATGGAGCTACTTCTCGAGTTCTTGTTAATGGATGGCTGACAGCACCCATGCCGACCCGCCGATCAGTACGACAGGGATGTCCATTATCAACATTGTTATTTTCATTGGCCTTAGAACCTTTGTTGTGTGGTTTCCGAGACAGGCTCCATGGGATACAGTTCGGCGGCTCCATCTATCGCTGCACCGCATATGCGGATGATTTGATGATCGTCATACGAGGAGCTGACGATATGGCCGCGACGTTGGACTGGATTGCAACCTACGGTACAGCTTCTGGTAGCCAAATCAACGTTGACAAATCTGTCGCCTTGAGCATCGGGATTGGGCTACCGCAGGAACACATTGCCCCCTTACGCTTCAGTGACACTGTCCGCTGCTTGGGCTTAGATTTCATGAACGACATGCGACGCGCGGCAACGCTCAATTATCGACGCCTTCTTCACCAAATTAGGGCCGGAATTGCAAATCAGCGCTTGCGATCCCTCAACATCGTTCAGCGGGCGTATTATGCCAATGTATACCTTGCGTCCCGCATACCGCATGTCGCCCAAACGCTACCAATTCCGAAACCCTTGGCTCGTAGCATTATGGCAGCGCTGGGATACTCCGTCACAGCTGGTATGTTACTGAAGATCAGATATGTATCTCTTACTCTCCCCAAGGAAAAAGGTGGTCTCGGCCTAGTCAACGTCCATGATAGGGCCATTGCCCTCTATGGTAGCTCACATTTATGTCTGCTGCGCCGTTGTCCTACGAGTCTCACGAGTCTGCTTCTGACGGCGCTACAACCTGCTTCACTAAGAGCGCCGGTACCACTACAGGACATCCCAGCGCCCCTCTTTTATATAGGGCGTTTCTATTTAGAACAAAGTTATTGCAGTGTAGCGCTCACGGCACCACAAATGGCCACGACTCGACGTATATATCACGACATGATGCAACGCCGCCCCCTAAAAGTGGTCGAACTAAAATATCCTGACGTACGGTGGCGCGTGGTGTGGAAGACTGTACACGATGCCATGCTTGATTCCGATGTTGTTTCTCAATGGTACGTAGTCGTTAATGGGAAGCTGGTGACGCAAGAACGTCTCTACAATATCCACATGGCAGAATCTCCTAATTGTGTGGGTTGTAACACGGTAGATTCTGTCGAGCACCGCCTCAGCTGCGGAGAGGCGGAACCGGTTTGGCACCTAGTGCGGCAGATGCTGGGTTATCTCTTGCGAGTTAGGCCGGAGCATATATCTGCACGCACGTTATTGTTTCCGGTTGAGACATTTTACCCCAAGACTCGAACCAACTCCGTCACCTGGATACGTGGACATACGGTCCATTACCTCTGTCGTGACAGACACAAGAATTTCCTTGACTTCTGGCTCTATTTGCAAGGAAGACATCATGCTATTTCCGGGCACACCAGATATCGACAATGCTTCGCAAACGACCTATGGAGTGCCTTTCACAGCCCCCCGTGCAGCTGGAATGTTCCAGGCAGTGCCAGATGAGGTCAGAACGAACTGCAAACTAGCATACATTGATCAATCTTTATCAGTGGGCGCAGTCGTTGGGAAGCCTAACTACGACGTGGTAGCTTTCTCTTCATGTTATTTACGTTTAATATCTTCGATGGTGTCTTCATTCTGTTTTAGTTTTCCAGGCTTGATTAACTACACTCCTGGAAATGGAAAAAAAAAACACCGTGAATTCATTGTCCCAGGAAGGGGAAACTTTATTGACACATTCCTGGGGTCAGATACATCACATGATCACACTCACAGAACCACAGGCACATAGACACAGGCAACAGAGCATGCACAATGTCGGCACTAGTACAGTGTATATCCACCTTTCGCAGCAATGCAGGCTGCTATTCTCCCATGGAGACGATCGTAGAGATGCTGGATGTAGTCCTGTGGAACGGCTTGCCATGCCATTTCCACCTGGCGCCTCAGTTGGACCAGCGTTCGTGTTGGACGTGCAGACCGCGTGAGACGACCCTTCATCTAGTCCCAAACATGCTCAATGGGGGACAGATCCGGAGATCTAGCTGGCCAGGGTAGTTGACTTACACCTTCTAGAGCACGTTGGGTGGCACGGGATACATGCGGACGTACATTGTCCTGTTGGAACAGCAAGTTCCCATGCCGGTCTAGGAATGGTAGAACGACGGGTTCGATGACGGTTTGGATGTACCGTGCACTATTCAGTGTCCCCTCGACGATCACCAGAGGTGTACGGCCAGTGTAGGAGATCGCTCCCCACACCATGATGCCGGGTGTTGGCCCTGTGTGCCTCCGTCGTATGCAGTCCTGATTGTGGCGCTCACCTGCACGGCGCCAAACACGCATACGACCATCATTGGCAGCAAGGCAGAAGCGACTCTCATCGCTGAAGACAACACGTCTCCATTCGTCCCTCCATTCACGCCTGTCGCGACACCACTGGAGGCGGGCTGCACGATGTTGGGGCGTGAGCGGAAGACGGCCTAACGGTGTGCGGGACCGTAGCCCAGCTTCATGGAGACGGTTGCGAATGGTCCTCGCCGATACCCCAGGAGCAACAGTGTCCCTAATTTGCTGGGAAGTGGCGGTGCGGTCCCCTACGGCACTGCGTAGGATCCTACGGTCTTGGCGTGCATCCGTGCGTTGCTGCGGTCCGGTCCCAGGTCGACGGGCACGTGCACCTTCCGCCGACCACTGGTGACAACATCGATGTACTGTGGAGACCTCACGCCCCACGTGTTGAGCAATTCGGCGGTACGTCCACCCGGCCTCCAGCATGCCCACTAAACGCCCTCGCTCAAAGTCCGTCAACTGCACATACGGTTCACGTCCACGCTGTCGCGGCAAGCTACCAGTGTTAAAGACTGCGATGGAGCTCCGTATGCCACGCAAACTGGCTGACACTGACGGAGGCGGTGCACAAATGCTGCGCAGTTAGCGCCATTCGACGGCCAACACCGCGGTTCCTGGTGTGTCCGCTGTGCCGTGCGTGTGATCATTGCTTGTACAGCCCTCTCGCAGTGTCCGGAGCAAGTATGGTGGGTCTGATACACCGGTGTCAATGTGTTCTTTTTTCCATTTCCAGGAGTGTAGTTAATCAAGCCTGGAAAACTAAAACAGAATGAAGACACCATCGAAGATATTAAACGTAAATAACATGAAGAGAAAGCTACCACGTCGTAGTTAGGCTTCCCAACGACTGCGCCCACTGATAAAGATTGTTCAATATATGCTAGTTTGCAGTTCGTTCTGACCTCATCTGGCACTGCCTGGAACATTCCAGCTGCACGGGGGGCTGTGAAAGGCACTCCATAGGTCGTTTGCGAAGCATTGACGATATCTGGTGTGCCCGGAAATAGCATGATGTCTTCCTTGCAAATAGAGCCAGAAGTCAAAGAAATTCTTGTGTCTGTCACGACAGAGAAATGGACCGCATGTCTACATATCCAAGTGACGGAGTTGGTCCCAGTCTTGGGGTAAAATGTATCATCCGGAAACAATAACGTGAGTATAGATATATGCTCCGGCCTAACTCGCAAGAGATAAGCCAGCATCTACCGCACTAGGTGCCAAACTGGTTCCGCCTTCCACATTGATACCTATATAAATAAATAAATAAATAAAATAAAATAAAATAAAATAAATAGTGGGCAGGAGACCTGCGTTTCGAATCCAAATAAATACACAAGGAAAAAAAAAGAGAATGTCATACCTAACGACCCGAGTTCGATTTCCGGCTGGGTCGGAGATTTTCTTCCCTCAGGGACTGGCTTTTGTGTTGTCCTTATCATCTCCGTCGACACGCAAATCCCAGAATGGCGTCTACTCGAATGACTTGTACCAGGCGAATGGTCTACCCGATGGAGGCCCTAACCACGCGGCATCTCCATATCCGTTTCATGGAGCCTCGGACAACACGGCCACTCCGCGCGGCATGTTCATGTAGATTTAGTAATTGTAGCTATTGACAAATTTAGAAAAACCATATTTTTCTGGGGTAACTGTCGTAACTTCAAAAAAATGTCTGCAACACATAAAATGACTGCTATATTTCCAGAAAATACAGAAGAGAACATACTAAACTTCTATAACAAAACTGGCTAGAGGCCGAAAGTATGCATTGTTTTTCAAGGCACAAAACTCTCCCCTACCAACACAAGGAATGTATAACGTGAGATCTGCATGGTCTAACAACTTAAGGGAATGTTACTGGTTGACGTCTTCGAAATCTGACGATACTTCGACAGGTGCACACCTTGTCATTTTCAAGATAGAAATGCAGTGAGGAACACTGCGCTAGGAAATTGAAAATCTCAATATGCGAGTCATAAGCAGAAAGACAACATTCACAGCCGAAAACCGCTAGCTCCACCATGCAACGAAAAACAGTCAACGTCTGAAGATACCGCAAGTGAATACCAGTTGCTAATAGGTGAGTTATTTAATAAGGGAGAGAGCAGAATTCAAATCAAAATATAAACAAAAACTTCCCTCAATATTTCTAAATTCACTTACTAATTCAATATCAACTGCTTCCTCAGTAATAATATCTTAGTAACTAGAAATGCACGCAGAAACAGAAACTCCCTGTTGCTATATTCCACAGGACGTCCAATGGCAATGATCTGCAGT